>NC_056548.1:8953400-10162462 GCF_910596095.1 Thunnus maccoyii
CTGTTTTCAGCCTTGTGACAAAGTAGTTTTCAGACGCTCCGATGGGTTTTTAGCTTAAGCAGCATAAGAATTTTCTCAACCCATAAAAAAAACATTTCAATTTATCTGAAAATAAAAATTATGAAAGTTGATGATTCTTTTCATTGGACAGTGGCAATATGTAAGAGCAGGCAGTGGACTTCTGAGGTTATATCCTCTGTAAAGTTATATCATTAAATTAAGTTGTTTGCTCAAAAATAAAATAAAATATTCTCTTTTTACCATTTTTTTTTTTGCTTTAAAATGCTGCTGTCTCCAACATAAATCCCCCTATCTACCCCCTTCCTACAGTGTCTTCTAAAACAAAATGTGTGATGTAGACATTAACTATACAGTATGTGTGTATTTGTAAGTGTGCGAGAGGGAGGAATAAAAAAAAAAGAAAGAGCAGGAGCTGCAAAGGGAACGGGGCAGGAGAGAGTGCATTTGGCCATCCTGTTTGGTGCATTTTCAGGTGACCCGGGCCCCGCGCTGCATCCATCACGCAGAGACTGATTGAGCTGACCTTCAGGCCTGCCCCGCCGACCTCCGGGCTTCCTGTTCTTTGTCAGCCTCTCACAATACCGCTGGTATCACACAGACAGGGGAGGTCTGAGAACCGACCAGGGGAGTCCACCCAGGCCAAAGCAGGGACGGTGGGGTGAGGGATGTAGGGAGGGAGGGTGGGGGGGGGGGAGCAGGGGGTAGAGAGGGTCTTCAGGGAGGGAGCTGAGGACCCCCTTTTCAATTTCACCCGGTCTTTCCAAATGAGAGAAAAGGCAGAGAGTGGTGTCCTCTGTCACCCTGCCACACAGGGACCTTTAAAAAGCAGCCTCAGTGGTTTCTCAAGTGAGGTGTCTTCTCAAGAGACAAAAAAAGAGGAGAAGAATGAGTGGGCGAAGAATTTAATTGTGGTCCTGTGTGAGCGACTGGCAGTGGGAGGATGGCCACTCTAGCATTTGTAAAAGGCCGAGCCAGTTTACTTGTCCTTCCTCTGTGCGTCTCTTTGGCCCTGTGAAATCTGAGGTGGGCTCAAGCAGAGAAGCTATATCACTGATCACTGATGGTTCTCAGGTAACTCTGGTTGCTTACTTAATAATAAAAGTACAGAAGTATTGTCAGTAAAATCTATTTATAGAATAGCTTCACAATTTTTCAAGCCAGTCTTAACGGTGCCCAAACTTTCAATGTAAGTAATTGAAAATCAAAATCCACAGTCCTCCTTCCCTACAAAAATATATTAAAAAGTTGATTTGAAACTAATATGAAGCTTCAGCGTCCAAATTAGTCACATCAACTCAATATCTTTCAAAGTTACAGTCTTTTCAGTGCCAAATTCCCTTTTTGTTATGATTTTTCCACTGCAGCTGGACAGGAAAACACTGTCCGTCGAGACATTAAGAGGGAAATTTTTACTAAGGAGACTGTAACTGTGGAAGATATCCACTTTATTTGACTGACTCATACAGCTGAAGACTCATATTATCCTCAGATAAACTTCAAAATACATTGATAGTGGATTTTTTTAATAGCCAGTATGAAACTATCCTTTAAAGTTTAAAAAAGTACTCATTCTGCTGAAGAAATATCCCCTGGGAGTGTTATATATTATATATTACATTATTAGACTGTTAATACATCAATGGCTAAGAAGCATTTTAGTTCAAAAGTAGTTCTAGTGTGAAGTGGACGTGGCGTTTGGGTCTCCTCCAAAGGATCACAAGATAAATCTGAGGGGTTGTGAGATGATCAATGAGGTAGGAAAGAAGAAAAGGCAAAGATTAGAGCAAAAAACACTTGTATGTATCTGGTTTGGGCCTCGAATAATTACAGTTTTTAAATGACACCATCTGAAATGTTTAGAGGGGAAAACACTCTTTGGTGGAACAACTTGAAATGTGACAAGGGGTCCCAACTAGTTTTTTTTTTACTATCACTGGTGACAAGCCAAAAAGGTTAAGAAACACTGATTTAATTTTTAATAATGTATTGTATTTTATAAGCTCCTCGTGTGTTTTTAAAATGTAAATTCTTACTCTAAAAAGTACAATATTTCACTCTAAAAAGTAGTAGAGTAGAAGTCTAAAGTAGCATAAAATGAAAATACTCAAACAAAGTACAAATACCTACAAATTGTACTTATGCAGAATACTTGAGTAATGTGCTTAGTTACTTTCCACCACTGACTGTTGATTGAGAGCATCATCTGAACCACAAGCAAAGATTAAGTAACTTAAATAAACATGCTGAATTATCTCTCATGTAAACTTTCAGTCTTTCAGCCTCTCTCACAACGCAACCTTTGTCTCTTTCTCTCCTGCTTATGCATGAATGACAAGTACCTTGTGTCAGAGCATATGTGTGTGTGTGTGTGTGTGTGTGTGTGTGTTTGAGTTCTCACTGCACGAGGATACATGCAGCTTTGTCTGAAGTGCTCGCTGGTTACCATGACAATACGTCTTTGCGGGGGTTTGGAACAATCACCTACCTGTATTGCCTCCATGAACAAGTGATATTAATAAGATTTGTCCTTGGGCACCGACATACATGACTGTTTGAATGATGGGTTTAATACATTGTGTTAATCAATCCTGGTTTTGTACAACTGCTTTCATCACATGGCCAGAATAAATGTATTTTCCAACTGCACATGTGACGTACTTTCAACACAATATGTGCTGAGTGCTTGCAGTTTTGGTTTATTGTAAATAAAATCAATTGGTTTTCATGTAAAAGACTTGTTTCTGGGTTTTCTTTTTTCCCCTCCCCCCTCTTCTGATTTATTATTATCATTGGTGCTACTGTCATTATTATTTTTCACTATGTAATCTGTCTAGCCCTGTATGGTTTATTTGTACCCCCTCTGTTTCTATACATGTGCTTTACCATATTTTTAGCTTGTCTCTATAGACTGAATTGTTCTTGTTCTGTTTGTGTTCTTAACCACTAAACAAATAAATAAAGAGTTTACCAAAAAAAAAAAAAAAAAAAATCAATAATCCAGTATTGATTGACCCTCCCTTGAACATAACAAAAATGATGTGTAAATAACTGTCTGCTAGCAAAGTTGTTATGTGCACTGCCAGCAAGAAACTGTGTAATAAAAATGTCTTAATGACAACTCAATCCATCTAAAAACAAACTGCAATCATACAAGAGTGCAAAAAAAAAAAACATCATTTAAACTTCATCTGCCCACTTGGACTCTGGTCACTAATTAAGTCATCAAGGATCATGTTAAAAATGCAATCAAAAGGCTGATTGAGCTATCTTGAAGATGTTTTGTCAAAGCCGAGGGCGACACCGCCGTCCCACCGTCAGCTGCTCCTCGTCCCACAGTGTCCTGGCAGCACCTGGTCAGGATGCTGATCTGCTCTCACCGAGCCCAGACTGCAGGCCTGCGGCTCCACACACTGTAGCTCCACTTCTTTTTTCTTTCTAATTCATTTGCAATGCTAATGCACAGGAGACAGCTGTCATCTTGCAGCAACCATGATCAATCCAAAGCCAGTGGAGGGTAGGGAGGGAAGGAGGAGGAGGAGGAGGAGGAGGAGGAAAAGAGGAAAAAAAAAGATAAATAAAACTGCAGGGTAAATAGGTCGGCCTATTATCTTCTGGCCTTGCATGGGTGCCGGTCCTTGAGAGCATGAATTTCAATGAAAGTCCCTTTCACCAGAGGACAGAAGAAAGAGAATAAAATATGGAAAGATGCCCACAAAAACAAATGAGAGCAGAAAATTAAAAGTGGAATGAAGGAAAGCAAACAAGTTTTGTTTTCAGCCGTCTTGTTGAAAGTACTCTTTATAAAGCAATGGAGGGCTTCATGAAGAGTTGGGTGCTTCTTCTTCTGAAATAACTCTTCAGCATCTATGCGTATGAGTGCCCTTCATTTCGAATGCAGATGTTTCTCTTCTTGAGAACACACATATCTGATTACTCAGGTTGGTTTCCTATTTCCTCGAAGTGTGTCTGGCGAGCATTGTTTGAAACAATCCAATAGCAGCAACAACAATGTTCAAATATATATGACTTAAATTAGTTTCTCCTGGAAGTAATTTATATGCTCTTGTTGTAATGAGCCATTAATTGAAATACAGGCTTCTCTGCTCGTGCTATCATTGACTACGCCATAAGGTCAACTTTTATTTTACATTCATTCTACTTTTTCAGTGTAATTTCTGGTGTTCATAAAAGCAAAGTATGCAAAAAAGTGTAGGAAAGTAACTCAAGTATATTTACTTCACTTTAGTTGAGTATTTTTAAGTGTTGCTTCTTTTCTAATGAACATTTCAGAGACAGAATTTGTACTTTTTACTCCACTACATTTATTTATAGTTACGTTGCAGAATAAGATTTTGAAAACGTATGATGCCAAATCTGATTGTCATACATTGTACTTTAAACAGTATGTAAAATAGGGCTGCAACATTGATTGTTTGAGCGACTCACAGAACCAAAAGATCATGTAAGACAAAGAAAAACAGCAAATTCTCTCATTTGAGAAGCTGTGACTAGGAAACGTTTGACATATTTGCTTGAAATACAACTTAAACAATGATTTGATTATTAAAATAGCTGCAGATTAACTTTCCTTTGATCAATTAACTGACTAATTGTTTCAGCTTCAATATAAAACAGATCAAATTAGCTCCATCTCAAGCATATTACAATTATTACTGATGCATTAACTTTGAAGTTAATGCATCAGTATTAAGAAATTACTATTAGTACATAATAATACAGACAGGGGCCATTCTGCACTATTTATACTTTTGATACTTTAAGTATATATTATTCCTAACTGGCACAAATAGAAAACAATTCATAGACTCCAAATTGTACAGAATGTAGCAGCCAGACTACCAACAAAAACCAACAAAAGAGATCATATTATTCCCATCTTAATGTCTCTACATTAGCTACTATCTCTGAATGACTTGTTCCTTACCAACCGGTGTGCAGTTTAAGGTCTCCAGACAAGAACTTGTTATTGGCAGTTCTCATGTCTATGTCAAGATACAAGACTAGAGGGGACAGAGCTTCTTGCTGTTAAGGAACTTAACAATGGAACAAGTTGCCCTACGAGCCCAGACTTGCAAAATCAGTATATCCTTTTAAATTGCTTCTGCAAAATAACACATTTATCTCTGTCTTTTTTTTAATTGCTTCTGACAATGTAATTTTAGTGTATTCCCTTATTCAATTTGGGTAAATCACTTGTCGGCATGTGTGTATTTATATGTTTTTCCATTTTTTCCCCCTTGTAAAGCACTTTGTAATCTCTGGTTTTGATAACTGCTATTTAAATAAACCCTTATTATCATTATAACATGCTAACAATGACTTGTTTGGATGTTTTAATGCAGGATTTAAACTTGTAACACAGCATTTGTACACTTTTATTACCACTACTACATAAGTGGAAGACCTGACTGCTTGCTCCTCCATTACAGTTAAAAAAATAACATAATAATAAAAATATGTTGAGTGCATTACTGAGTAACAGTAGCACAGCAGTGGCTACATAAGAGGTGCAAGGCAAAACATCCAGACAGTACTCTGTAATTTGTAAACCATATGATGACAATGGAGGTCAGTCAAGACACAAGAAGCCATTACTTTCCCTTCACTGCCTTCACTTTCTCTGCTAATAATGTTTGCCTAAACTGGATTGAGGGAAATGAGGTGGAAAACTCAGAGCGTGTGTGTGTGTGTGTGTGTGTGTGTGTGTGTGTGTGTGTGTTTGGGATCTATTTCGGTATGGTGGGTGGGTTTGGTGTGAGGGGGGGGGACAATTGATTCCTGTTGTCAAGGAGTAGCGACAATGTTTCATCTTAAGATGTCATCTCTCTCTATCTTTCTCTCTCTTTCTCACCCACCCACCCACACACACACACACACACACACACACACACACACACACACACACACACACAAGCCTGTTGATGTCACAGGCAGCAGCAGTAATCCCTGTGCTAGGCCGCCCAGATCATTATAGACTCTGATCTGCAGTCCCTGAAAGAGGGAATTAGCTGGGAACACAATCCCAGCGACCTCTGTGACACAGGGACAAAGCCTCAGCTGCTGGGGGTCCACATCTCTAAACCAGCCCATATGGCTCAGACAAAACTGTTACAATGGCCGCTACAATGGAAACACGGTGGGGAGGGTCTGCCGGCCTGCCTCTGTGTGTGTGAGTGTCCCCGCAAGATCTGACAGTTTGTCTGTGTTTGTACACTAATATGTTGATCTCGAGTTGTGGATTGTCAAATGGGCAGCACGAGGAGTAGGACTTTTCTTTTAAGTAGTCCAAAAGTCTTTTTTAAGAGTCTCTTGTACAAATATTTTTGATGATTTTCAGTGAAGCGTTATGTAAAGATGTCCGGTTTCTGCCATGCTCCGTCATGCATCAGACCATGAGTTGAGGATGTGTGTGTGTGTGTGTGTGTGTGTGCTCCTCCTATACACCCCTCAGCCTGTTTCCTATATGTAAGTCTTTCCTCTGCCCTTTCCCTGTGAGCTGATGGGTTTCCTAAGAGCCCCCCTGGTGTGTTCATGCTGAGCAGCTTTTTGTGTTTGTGAGAGATTGGAAAAGGCCCCCTGCTTTTTTAGAATACACACAAGAGCTCTCTCGCTCAGTCCGTCTGGCTCTCACACACACTCATACACGCACACAGTTTTTTTTTCCATATTTGTACGTGCACACAAACTTTCACTTCAATTCAATACAATTTTATTAATATCTGTAAGGGTAGTTAGACCCCTTATGCTCAAAACTTTACTTCATCAAGAAGATATGGAAATCTGCATTAGCCCGAATCGACACATGTTCATTAAACACCATATTATTATATTTCCATTACTTAAAAGTCATGTTACACCAGTCAGTTATCCATAAGTGTCTCAATTTTGTGATAGATTCCAAATCAAAGAAGCTACAGTTATTTTTGGGATGTCCAATGTCTGTAAAATAATTATACTTCTCTACATACAATTGATGATAGAAACAATGCTAATGCAATTCTCAAAGACTGGAAAACAAACACAAATTGATTTTCATCACACATTTGGAAAAACCTCGTCTGACTGCGGGTTGACTTGTGGCTTTTCGATACTATCTTTGGATTCAGTAGCGTTGTAGAGATTAACTTGTTTTGTCTTGACGTTTGTATAATTCCTGGTCATATTATTTTAAAATCACCTGCCTTAAAAGTGATCAGTGGAAGTTAATGTTACTCAGGAAATGTACCATGAAGACTAATTACAAACCACAATGCAAGAATATGTACTACAACCATATGTGCAAATCTCTCTCTCTCTATCTCTGTATCTCTCTATCAATGGTCATATACCAAACATAACAAACATGACTGGACAAAAGAGGATAAAAATATAAAAAATATAAGAACATTTTGCAAGCTGGTTAGTGCCTTGATTGCTGATAATAATGTACAAATGTATCATGTCAATCTTGTGGAAATACTTGGTCCATAATGGATAAGAAGTCAGTGATGTGGTGCTCATAAAAAAAATATCATATTTGTAACAGGACCCAGATGCTGTACAGCCAGATAGCTAGCATGGAAACATAGTGAGTATTGCCTAAAGGAAATCCACATCATGCACAATTCCTGCTCTGCTAATAGATAGGTGTTTTACAGAATTCACAAACTGTCAGATGTCTATACACCAAACACCTAGAGAGACAAATAGAGCTGGCAGATGTGAAGATAAAAGTCCACAAGAAAAAACGGCAGGATATGAACCTTTAACATGGAAATCAAACGAAAGACACTGAGAGAAAGAAAACTGGACCCAGAAATCCTGAAACTAGAAAGGGAAATGATTTCAATGCACACTGTAAGCATTGACTGTAACACAATGTATTAATCATTGTTGTTCTCTCTCCCAAGCTCCAAGCTGACAAGTGATGACTGCAAAATAAAAAGGTCAAAACACATCGTAGTGTCCTCCCAGTTTCATGAATGTACAGTACACTATATAGTAAGATTATACAATTATGAAACCTAACAACAAACTGTGTGCCACCAATTCCAAATAAAATATATGTGCACAGGGAAGAGTGACATACACTGTCCTTTATTAGTGAGGGATAGGCCTCATCAGCATTTCTAATCATCTCAAGATGTGCAATAATATATGTATTCATCAAACCTCTGACAGCAATATGAACAGTAATAATGACTATCACATGAATAATTATAAAAATGATAATGGTTACAATTAAAATAACAGTGGACCTACTTAACTGAATGGCAATGTATCTGTGGTATTTTAAAGCAAGCTAATAAAAAATGAAGCAAAATATATACAGAAGAACACGGAATAACTGTAAAACACATTTATTTCCGATCGAGAGTGACAGCTGACTGGTCAGATAGCACCAGGATTAATCAAGCCTGGCGGTTAGCCTGGTCTGGAGCAGGCTAGCTGCACAGAATAAATCTCCATGGTAACTTATGTGCCTCTGCTTTCGTGCAACTGAGTCACGGCTAAATTCAGCCAGGATAACTGAAAAATCCTGGCTTAATCCCCTATCTAGGTTTTGTGCAACAGCCCCCTGTTTACCCACATTAAAACACACTTTGTGTGTATGAAAACAAATATTTCATGAGTTAGCAGGTTTCTTTTGGGTGTACTGTAGTTATTAGATAAGGTGTTAGGTAAGGTGTTGCATATGTCTTTTTATGTGAAATCTCTGGAGGACTCTGTTTAGTTGTCCTCTTTATGTTGTCTGGAGTATTAGTGGAGGCATAGTAAATGATAATGGGCTCTTATAATCTTGCGATGATGGACAGCAGTTGTGGAAGATGTCAAATGATGAGGCTTTCTTTCTTTTTTTATTGTTTTGTGCGCACACTCTCATCTATTCACACTTCCACAAAGGCAACAGTGTTGGGAGATCTCGATGATTTTCACTTATTTTAATCTATTCAGGAATTTAAGAGTGAATTCATTTCATATTTGCATGAAGTAGCCCGACATTCGTTACTTCCAACCTTATCTAGCAGGTCTAATAACCAGGAAAGCCTATAATAATAGTGCACCACATGCTGTATTATGATTTCTTTTAACAATTAATGTAATTCACTGACAAAAAAGTGCCGAGTACTCAGTGCTGCTAAATGGTTATAAGGCTCCTGTTTTAACCTATCAGGCCGACTTATTTCTCTAATGGTCCTTGCTGATGTGAAGTGGGTTAGAGAGCAGGCTACGTTTCACTCAAATGGCACCCTTCATCAGATATTTAAAACACTGCCAGCGATTACACAAAGACTTATTGAGCTGCTTTTTAAGGTGAAAATATGAACCCTGATCTGCGATGAGCCTCCACAAGACTTCCTTTCCAGGCGTGTGTCCTTTTTTCACCAGTATTAACGTTTGGCATGATCCTCGTCAAGTCAATATTGTTACAGCAGAGGTGCATTTTCTCCGGGGCCATATTCTCTCTTTCTCTTTTCTCTCCACTCTCTTCTCCACTCTTCACCCTCTCCAATTAGGGGAGCTCCAGCTGTGCACCAGTCAGGATCAGAGGGTCCTTCTATTAGCCAAATCCATTTGTGTAGCGATTGAATCACTCCCCAATCTTCTTTTTCGGTCCCCCCCCAGCCCCCACAACCCCAAATACACAAACAAATCCATAACCCCCCCCCTCAACACACACACGTCAGCCTCTCTGACAGCTCCACAAATCCCAACTCTGAAGAAATAGAAATATAACATATGTATATCCAAATCAACTGTGGGGAATGCCTCTACAAAAACATTTTTATTCAATTTAAGCTGTCTAATGCTGATTGATGGTGCTATTTCTGCAAATACAATAAGTGCTGAATTTCTTGGTGATGCTTTATTTTATGGCTCCATAATTTCCAAATAATTTCCTAAGAGGATTTAGAATGGAGATAATTTGGTACTTATAGGGGGAAAGGAAGTGCCTTAAATGAAAAACTCATTCATTATTAATTTATTGTTAGAAATGTTACCCTCCATATATGTGGACTTGGATGCTTGCCTGTAGACACATTTCTATTTTAATTTAGTTTAGTTTAGTTTTATTTCTGTCACACATCTGACCCCTATATTTTACAAAACATGCATCTTCCAATAATATGTGTACAAAAGCTTGTTGAAAAAGGAAAATATAAAGTTTTTTTGTTTCTTTCTCCGAGTAACTGGCTAGTTTATACACTCACCGAGCACTTTATTAGGAACACTTGTGCAACTTAATGCAATACAACAGCTCTGCAACAAATTCTACTTTTATGAAACTTATACATTTTCAGTTTTTGTTGATATTGTCAGAAAGGTGATAATTCTACTTAATGTTTATCATTGAAGTTGTAGTGGGTGGTGGTGTACTGGAGTGCATTATATTGAGTTATAAGGGTTCCTAATATTTTGTCCACCCCATTAACATGCATGAATGGGGCAAAATATTAGGAATATATGATATCCGGTATATAATATCCTAATAAAGTGCTTGATGAGGGTATGTTTCATATGTGAACAGCAAACTCAGTCTTTATGCATCATCCATACCAACAAAATCACTGTTTTTTATTTAATCTTACTGGACAAAGTGTGCAGCTCCCAGTAAAAAGGACAGTACAAAACAAAATAGAATTAATTTTCTCCACACTGAATAAATCTGCTTTTCTTCTTCTAGATTAACAAACCATCCAGTTTCATCAGTAAGTTGTAAAATAGCAGATCTCAGCTTGGCATATAGAGATCTTTTGCTTTTCAGACACACAACATAATTCTCAGTATATGTTCAACTGACCTGCTATGCACTGACCAAAAGATCCAGATTTGAATAATTAGAAGTGTACCAATTAATATTATAGTGTAATATCCAGACAGATTACTAGGAACTTGTTATGCACTTGTAAAACAAAGCATTTGTATATATAGCACTAAGAAAAATTAATTGGTTATTGAAGTTACAATGAGCTGAAAACAAGAATGCTAGGACAGAATTGATGCAGCCAGAGAAAAAAAAAAGTCTGGATTGTTTCCTTCTCTTTAGTTTAGCTGTACTCAAACAAACTTATTCTTAAACTGAACCCCTGCTGAATTATCCCCTGGCCTTGAGAGATTCTCCCATTTATTCCAGAAGGTGGCACAATTGTGTAGGAGCTGGTCACAGGCCAGGGATTCATCACAGTAGCATTGATGCAATATAAAACAACCTGTTACCAAGGTCTTGTTCCTTAGACAGTTATAGAAAACAGTATCTCCATCTTTGTTCACTGTATGTTAAGAGACCTCTTGACCCTTTGCCCTGAAGACAGTGTTAACAAGTTGCCAAAATGTCACGGTCTTTCTCTTTAGAGGGAAAAAAAAAAAAATATTGGGTGAAAAGAAAGTCTCACATGAAGTGTATGTGGCCCTCTGCACAGAGTCATATAATTCAAACTCACCCAAGGGCAAGTCTTTTGTAAATACTCTCCTTAATCAAGTGTACTTTTCTGTCTTCTTTTATTCAAACTCTCACCCCTTATTCTGTCTCTGTCCTACACACACTTACTTTTTCTTTGTTTCTCTCCGTCCTTCTTGGCACTCTTGAGTAACAGCACCTGGTCCTGGTCACATCAACCCCTATAAAAAAAAAAAAAAACCTTCAGAGTGGTACTGTGCTGAATGTTAGAAATGATTCCTCAACAACTTTAATGGCTGTCAATTTTAGCAGCAGGATTAAAGCACCACAAGAGACAACTACAATCAAAGTCAGTCTTTCCAGGACTACTACAGCCACATTATATCTGTGGGATATACCACTCATTATCGAAATGATTCAAGAATCTGACCGTATAAACTCACATTATACACACTCGGTGGGATCAATTAGACTTCTAAATCCTCTTTTAAATCCAGCTTTACTTTCTTACTTGAAGATATCAGCTAAAAAAAGAGATTGTATTGTTGAAATTCTATTAAAAACAGGCTTTAAATTAAAGTTCAGCTGGTCATGTGTCCTTTAGGTGTGCAGATTATTTATTACCTACACTGAGAAGTTTATGTTTTTGGTTTGTTCATGCGTCTTTTTGAACGTTAGAGGTATGTCTCAAGCAACTTTTTAAATGACAGCTTTCAATGAAACTTGGTGGAAAGTTAGGCTACACACAAAAGAATACGTGATTCATTTTTAGATCCGAATCCAGGTGCAGATAATGAAATCAATTCCTAACCTTGAGGTTTTTGGAATTTATTTTTTCATGAACTAATGCACTTACTTGAATGTAAAATCTGGCTATCATTTAAAACACTAAAATCAAAACATTTCCAAGAAAGAATAACGATCGAGCGGCCTCGGCAAAGGTATGCAGCTGGAAATTTTTTAAAAGTGAAATGTTCAACACAGGTTTGCCAACCATGAAAGGGATAAGCCTATAAGACAACACAAAAAAAACCAAAATGTCCCTACATTGGTATACTTGGAGGATGCTTTCACTCTTTTCAAAACACACTAGACAGAAACATTTGGAGGTTGAGGCATTAAATGTATTCATGTGGGAGCACACTTCCTGATCCTCATGACACTGATGTATTTTCCTGCCCGCTCGTCGGCCCACTCTGCCCTCCCCCCCACCCCTGAAGTTCAAGCCTGAGAGATGCCTCCGGTGCTCGTGATGACATGAGTTTAAGAAAAATAGCTGCGGCTAAAAGGCTTGGCAAGGTGTTCTGCATGGGCATCCGAATGTGTTTGTTTGAGGGGGCACACTTGACCTCCTCCCTCTCGAGGAGCGATGGAGGAGACAGTGGAGAGCTTCTCAAGGCTGTCAGTCAGACATTTTCCTCTCATGGCGCTGCTGCTGCTGCTGCTGCTGCTGCTGCACAGCTCGGCTCTCAGCTCCTCACGTATGTTTGAATAAATTGTCATGTTGACTTTTTGATTTTACACCTTTGTTTCAGTGCAGTGCTGCATCGGTGGCTGTTTGTGCTTACACAACATATTTCTCTGTGCTTTTGCTATTTCCTTTTTTGCTTTAAAGCACATGTGGGTCTTGTGAAATTAGGAGAAATGTGTAAAATGTGCACCAAAAACATGAGCACGCAAACATAGAGAGGTATTCAAGATAGTCAACAGAACGTATGAATATTGAAACATATTAAAATAGTTTTTAACATGTAATTAATTTGATTTTTATGTTCCATTTATTGTTGTTTCTTTATTATTGTTTCTCATCCCCATTTTATTGTCTTTTGTAAGTATGTTCATGCGTCATACAGTATAAAAGTAGCTTAGAATATGTGTAACTGTACAATTATGAGATTAATAAATATCATTGGTAACATTAATGCACAAAGAACAGTATATTTCTTGAATGCAAACACTAAAAGATCACACAAAACATGAAAAATCAGTGGATTTTCTTGTTTCTTGGGGGGATTATGGGAGGTCACCATGGCCACAAAGACTCTTGTTCTTGTCAATGGAGGGCGATGTTATGTCCTTGCCCTTTGACCTTCCTCTGTAGTCACAGAAAGCTGGTTTCTGTGTGTCTGAAATGCACAATTTCAGCAAGACTAACAATAAGACAGACTGTAGATTGTCCACATGTACGTAAACCAACCAAACATCCCATTTTTCAAGCCAAGATGTTGAACAAATATTTATATTTAACGCCTCACATGCAGCTTGGAATCATATGTTTCTATCAGTATTCAGTGAGACGCGTGAAGACTTATTTATATTAAAACTTGCAGAATAAAACTATAATAAACTTGTCATTTTTTCATGAAACATTTGACCAAAATGTCAGATCAGTTCAAGGTCACATATCGTCCAAACACTGTATCTTCCCTGTGCTGAAAACTATGCAGCCATCACAACCACCACCATCACCATCTCACAACTTTGAATTACGCCTCTAACTTGGTTTTGTTTTCACCGTCTCCTCTCATCACTCTCAAGATGATAGTGCTGATTGTAATTTTGTATTTTCAAAGCTGGGGCGGGAAAGCGTGTGGGTGTTCAGGGGGTGTAGGTGTTTGCAGCGGAAAAAGACAATACAATTAAATGATTAATGCACAGCAGGGCCACTGACAATTAAAACTATTATAGAAATTAAAATGGCATTATGTCACAGTGGAAAGCTGATGATACCCGTGCCGTCTTTTTAAAAGCAATTTTCATAATTCCAATAATTGAAATTACGGCATATTCATTCATTTACTGGGTGAGGAGGGCTAAGAGCGGCTACTAATGAAATGCAATCATTAGCATCCAAACAAAGTAATTGGGTAGTCTTTTATCCTTGGAGATAGGTGATAAGGCACAATCACCCCCGTCACCCCCCTCCATCAAAATGCAAAAGCAAGTAATTAAAGCACAGACAAAGATGAGACCAACGCTGCTGCTGTGCTGTACACCTCTGAAAACAGCACTGATTGCCTTGATTAGAGACCTTACTGTACCCTCTGATTTTGTTTATGGATACTCTGACATTCTTGGGGAATAGAAGGGGTTGGGGATAGATGGGTGTTGGTTATGAATCAGTTTTGGAAATGGCGACAATATCTGGCAAGAAGGGAAATTCTTCTAAATTTATATATATATATATATGTGTGTGTATATATATATATACTCTGCAGTGTTACCTGTCCCCTTTCTGTCTGTGATGGAGCTTGAAATCAAGACTAAATCCACATTTAGCTCAGTTAGATATTAACTCCTTGTACATACTTAAGTTAATGGAAAATAGTGCTGCTGTGTGTGACAATTACCAACCTGCTCCAGGGGAAAGTAGCAAGAAAAGGGAGGATGGGTGTAGGTGGAGAGGTGAGGCGCAGAAGAAGAGAGAGGTTGAAGTGAGAGGGCACATGAAGAGTCTTGAGAGAAAGAGCTCCTTCTCACTCGTCTCTCTAGTGGGGACACCATTGTCTCTGCTTTTTCTTGGCTACCTCCTCTGTGGCGTTCGGGGTGCTTCTTCCTGGTATGCCAGCTTTACCCCCTCCCTCTCCTCAAGACCGCCATCCTTGGAGAGCGTCATTAGGCCCTCCTGGAGGGGAGTCAAGAATATAATGCGAGAGGGGCCACCTTCTAAAAAAGAGCCCAGTGGAACCTTTTCTACTTGTGTCGTCCCCTCATTAACACCCTCCTCTGCTCTGCTCCCGCTTCAAACTTCAATCTCACCTCTTCCTCTGCTCATATGTTCATCTCTAACATGAGGTAGCTTGTGTATCTACCCCCCTGAGGGCCAGGGAGCCCATTTCTTGCTGGTGGGGCAGAGAGTTGACATAGCCTCCTCCCACCCCCTCCCCTCCTCCCTCACTCCTTACCTTCACCTGCTGTGAGATGGACTGATGAGAGGATAACAAAGGGACCTGGACTCCTCTTCTTATAGCCTTGGCCCTGAAGCCCACCATTCCATTTTGCAGCCTGTGAAAGTAGGGCTTTTCATCTCAAAAGATCAACACATTTCTCTCCTGCAGGCACCTACACCATTTCTCTCTCCCATTTTCTTTCTCCCCCCTCTTTCTATACACCTCTCTCTTTCTTACTCCTTGGCAAATGGGAAAACTGTCCTTGGTTGGATTCTGTTTTTCAAAGGAATCAATTCTCCTTTGTACACACTTGATCTGACCCTGTGACAGGCATTAAGTGTGTCTTCTGCCTGATACAGAGGGCTCGTGTTCTGTGTGCTGATGGACACAGCCCATTATCGCACAAGTGCAAGCGCACACACACACTGTCACACACACACACAAAGTGCATTTGTTCACATGTCCATGCATACAGACACACACCAACACATGTACATACATTACTACACATTTGTATACAACTCACACGTACAAATGTGTACGCAGACATGCAACCACACAGGTACATACTCACACAAACTTGGTCAGCGTGGCCTCAGAGCGGATGTGCAGAGAATAAAGACGAGAGGCTGTTTGTGATTGAGGTTTAAGACCATCACATATGTGCTGCTGAGCACAAACTAATGTCTCTGAAAGGAGCAGTGAGAGGGTTGAGGAGGTCACAGGAGAGAAACATCTAAAACCAAGTTGTGAAGAGGGAGGAGAGAACGATGATTCAATGTTAGACATTAAACACAATTCACGCACCAGCTCAAAGCTGAAATCTTGTGGTCATTTAAGGGAAGCAACCAGAGCTGCAGGTAGATGTGCGGCACTTACTTACATGTCTTACTCGAGTGAGACTTGAATCATTAGATTGATAACTTCAGACTAGTCTTGCAACTCTATTAACTTTAACTTTAACACCGCTGACCGGTGACTTTACCTTAAATTGTTTGGAAAAGTTATTATACTCACCAGAGTGGAAAAATCTTAGCTGGGGGCTGAAGCGTATTTGGTGACAGAAAAGCAAATTACTGTACTGTACAGAAAAAGGTGGTTGTAGAAAACATGTCCGGTGACAAATCCAGTCAAGGTGGACATTTATCAAGAAACAACAAGGTTATTTCCTTCACATTCAATGACTACACTGTGATGAGACAAAAAAAAGAACAAAACATAAGTGGAACACACAAAACATGAGTTTAAAATCACAGTGTAGATAAGATGAAATAAAAAACTTTTTCTGTTTTGTTTTGGAAACAGCTTACGTCTCACTTAATGTGCAATTGCACCACAGTTTTTAGTTTTTGTTGTAAACTGAAGTGTCTGATGAAGCCAACTATGTGGAATAAATGTGGAAAAGTTATAAAAACAAATAACAGTATATAAAGCATTCAATTTACAATAATTTGCTGGTGTTTACATGTTAAAATTTAGTGAAGAACAAATTGTGACTTGTTCAGGACTCAAATCTGTACTGTTGTCCAACTCAGTGAGCCTCACAGGTTGTCATAGAAATTCCAAAAAATACACTTTTAGCTGCTAAAGTAATATATGAGATGTAACTGCCAGTACTTATAAATGTTGGTATTACTTGTTACTTATTACATGTTTTATTTACATATGTGTATATGAAAAAATATGTTTCAGAGTTAATTATTCATGCAGTTTAGAATGAGTGAGAAATATCCAATAATGTCAACCAAAAGTTGTTCGCTTATGTTTTGTAATTTGAGGAATATTGTGTTATTTTGTGAAATGTTATTTAAAATACTGCCAGTTTACATCATTATTAAACAGCATTTGGATCAATTGTCAGTACTCTTCTAGAAACAGGCCACATTTTAGCAAGCTAATGTCAACTTTGTCAGTTGGTTCAAGCTACGCAGTAGCTTACATGTGACACTGGGGACGAAATATTTAATAATCTCTACTTACAGTAAGAAATTGTTATTGATGTGAATTGTGATTGCTTTTTAATGCTATGTGGCAAAGCCGGAGACTGTTTTTCACAGTGTGGATAGTAAAGTTTAACTAACTAACTAACTGACTGACTGACTCTCCCCTTAGTAAACGCTTATAACTAAATAGGCTAAGTTTGAGCTAATGAAGAGCTTCACCCGGCTGGTTGCACCAGCTCTTTGTAAGTTCAAACTTAAACTAGTTAAATGTTACTAAGTGGAAATTTACACATCCCCAGTTGCACCACACATACTAGTTCGTAGAGAGAAGTTGTTACTAAATATTCACATCTACTAACTGCCAGCTGTAACTTTAGTAACAACTCCTCTCTACGTAAGCTAGCTGAATGAACCAACTGACTGAACTAACGTTAGCTTGCTACTATATGACCTGTTTAGATTTAAGAGTAAAAGAGATAAAATGGACTATGACTGACACATCTAACCTGACCCTTTACATTACATTTCACAGAAAAAACACAGTATACCTCAAATTATAAAATGTTATGCCACTAATGTTAGGCAAAATGACCAAGTAACGTCAGTTAGGTTCACATAATCAGATATTTCCCTGTCACTGCAAACTGCATGAATATGAGCGCTGATTCTAAAATGCACATATTTCTCCAGGTATAAATAAAACTAAGTCATGTCAACATTCAGAACAGGGGTGGTCATCGCATAGGCCACATTAGCGCCACCTAGAGCACCAAATGAGTGGGACATGTTGTTCCTACCAACGGGTATGCTTGCTTCTATGCAGCTTTTGGAAATAGGCACTTGTTCTCCTTTCTTAAAGTTTTTCCTCTCTTTTTTCCTCCGTTTGACTTATATGGGTTTTCATCTGGTTCCAAAGTTTTACTGGTATGTCAGTTTTTCTGCTCGACCGCCACCAAACATCATGTGCTACCTCAGGCCATAGTGAAAAGTAGCAGTGTGCACAGCTCCAAATCTTAAACAAAGTATTGAGTGCATGGTTTTGGCAAGGATTAAAACAAACAAAACTCACAGATCTACAGTCTTATTTATTTTGGACAAAAACACTCATTGAATTGCACCTTGACCCCCACTTGCCTTTTGTCCAGAGGACTGGGAGGACTTTGTCAGGGCTGGAGGTGTAATTGTTTCACTTCATTTTAGTGTGAGTTCATTTTTTAAGTTCTAGGACGGGAGGAACTATTATTGCACTATTTTGGGGCTCCAATTTAAATCTACTGGGGCTCCATTCTTCTTACCAAGGGCACCAACACCTGATTCAGAAAGAGCTAAAACTATTTTGGAAGTTATGTTACAGCTCGTGATGCTACAGTGACTTCCTGTTTACATAGTTGGTTGCTTCTTACTGGACAGCGCTACAAGTGTTTCTTGGAAACCAGTTTACACCTTACTGAAGTGTTAATCAGGTAAGGCATTTAAGTTTTAATGGTGCAACCTGATTTAGTAAATTACTAGTTTGAAACTATTTAGCTGTTACTAAGAACTTTAGAAAGACTTTACACACAAACTTAGTTATAGATTTACAATAAGCTAGTGCAACAAAGTCCAGCTGTCCACCAATTTACTATGGAGCAAAGGACCAAACTCCAATGCTCTGAGGGGATAAAGTTGTATAACAGTCAGCCTTTATGTGCATCACAAGTTTCCAATTTGTGGATTTCAATTAACTTACATGGAAAGGAAACTGGCCCCTGTATGCTCTGATTTCAGTCCTCAGAAAAGAGCACATACATGATCTCCATCACTTGTTCCTGTCCTCATTCTCTGCTCTACCTGTCTCTCTCAATGCTCTTTAATTGTCTGTGATTTCTCCCTTGTTGGTGTGTCTCACAGCTGATACAAAAACTCACAGAGTCTTGAAAAGGCAAAAAATGAGAAAAGAGGCTGAGAAAAAGAGAGACGGAAGAATGCGTTTGATTAGCGCAAGTTTGCTGTTCATGGCAGACTGTCTGAGAGCAGCGGAGCCATTGTGTTCCTCGTGCATGTGTGAATGTTACAGCGAACAGAAAGGCTAAAAAAAGACAGACATGGGATACATGCACACTGACATTTCTTAATCAAATATGGCAATCAGGGGGCCAACCAACAGCATACCATTTGCAATCCCTTTTAATTCATAATCAAAAGCTGAGCAAATGAGGGAGAAATTGAGAAAGACTGAGGGGGGAGCAAGAGAGAGAAATGAGGGAGAAGGAAAGGGAGGGAGAGAGAGATGCAGGTCATTACATCTCTTTTTACTGGCCCGATGAGAGCAATGTAGAATTAATCAGAGGCCATTAGGCTGTATTTACTTACCACTGCAGGGGCTCGGATCTCTCTCTCTCTCTTTCTCTGGATACAAACCCTGATATGATCCTATTCTGCCCCGACCCTATAACAGAAGATGGAGCAGGGCTTAGAATAAGAGTATAACGAGAATGATCCTGCATACAAGTGTGTGCGTGTGAGCGTGCGTGTGAGCTTACTCCTGGACATTATGTTGCATCAGGTGGATGTTGTATGCACCGAGGACCCGACTGCTACAGAGAGAGGAGAGGACCTGGAGAGATGCTCTTAAATCAGAGTGTGTAATCCCCTGTGGGGTCAGCCTACAGCCTCTGATGTTGACTCACAACTCAGGCTATCACACATCTCTCTCTCCCTCTCTCTCCTAATGCACCGCTGCCATTACTCACCTGAGTCCTGCCGGTGCCAAAATCTCTATAATAATGGGCCTGGTTCCACAAAAGCATCTTGGCACTAAGTTGGTGCCATTTTAAGAAAATAGAGATAAGACCTCTCTAAAAGGGCATGCTTTATAAGTGGTTTATAAGTTGTAACTAATGGCTTTTTAATGGTAATAAATATTCTGTTAATGCTTTATAGATGAGTAATAATCCAAGATCAGCTGCCATGTTTTGAGAAACCCTTACAGCTAGTGTACAGTCCTCCATAAACTGGTGCGTCTTTTTATTTAGCTCTTTGAATTTAAATGAATTTATTAAAAACTAAAAAAAAGTACAGTAGGAATGCCAATGTGATGGATTATTATAAAGGAGGAACACTTTACTAACATTTGACGCTGTCCTAAGCTGAAAGATGAAAGCACCTTTGTTTGTTCAAATGCTCAAAATGACAGATATTTATGTTTTCCTCACAAATGACATTTTACAGCCATGCAAATAATGACTGTTCTCTCTCACGAACAAAGGTGGACGTAGCTTGATGTTGATGTTGTACCATTACAACCATAGGGTGAGGTCAGAGTGAATGCTTGGGAACACAAAGTGCCTAACTTTGACACCACAGGCTGTGGTTTACATCACATCTCCTCCTAACAGTCAATGTTGCTTTCAATAATCCCGAACCATAACCAAGTAGTTTTAGTCTCTAAACATAGAGGTGACCAATCCATCGCCAGGCAAAAAATAAAATATTGGACAATTAAGCATTTTCATGTCACAACCTTTATACTACATTGTAAATTTCTCAAAGAACTTCAGTATAAAGTCAAGAGGTTGTGATATGTAGCACAACAAGCTAGTGAAGCTCTGTAAACAGAACTGTGTTCCTGCACATGTGCAGTGGTGTCTGCCGTACACAGAACTACTCTCTGGAGACTCAAAATGTGATTGCTGTTATTAGTCTTTGAAACCATGTCTAAACAAACTAACATCACCATAATTTAAAGATTATTGTGTCACCCACTGCAGCGATGTGGCACATTGATGTGTTTTTGACACAGAAGAATGTGATATATCAGACTTTGGATACACACACAATACAGATCTGAGTCTCATATGTTGTATTTTATATGTTCCTAATATGTAACTTCCTGCATTGACAGTGAATGCTGGCTTCAGACGTTAATTGTAAGATATGTTATCATTCAATGTGGACGTAGGTCTGAGGGATACTGGGCTGGGTCTGCAGTTATACAGATGGAAAACCTGTGACCCTTTAATATTGACCTGAACACTCTCTCACGAGCCATTGAGTCTGAAGTTATAAATGTTAACTAATCATCATCGATTCTTTCACATAATCAATGACATATATAGTCATAAATATGAGTGAGTTACTTATTAAAAGTCACAGGTTTTGTGCATATCTAATAAGCCATTATGTCAAGAGTTGTACATGTTAGTAAGTCATTAATAAACCTTTATAACTTCATACATTCATGTTGCAATTTTATTGCAGAAGAGACCTTCTACAAATGTTTGCTACTATTTATAACTGCAACACTGTTGGCTTATTATCAAGTGAGAAACCTATAATCCTTTCTATCAGATCTGCAGTTTTAAATGTTAGTAAGTCATTCATAAAGGTCTCTTCTACTACAGTAATCTATCAAGCATGCAATAACAAATATTAGTCACTACCGAAAGGTCACAGGTTTTGCACATTTAGTAAGCCATTAATAAACATTTATAACTCCATACTTCATAGGTAATTGTAGCTGTTAGCTGCAAACCTGAAGATCTGTTAAAAAATGACAAACCTGTGGCCCTTTATGACTGGCCGACTCACTCTCTAATAAGTTGCAGTTGTAGTAAGTCATTAATAAAGTTTCTTTCAGTGCAATAATCACTGGAGAATGCAGTTATCAATGTTATTAAGTAATTTTAACCTTGTTATTTTCAAATAAGCTATCAAGTCTACAGTTAATAAAGGCTACATCAACTACAATCTATCCGGTGTGCAATCATAAATATTAGTAGGTGACTGATGAAAGTTGCTGGTTTCTTGTGTTTTCATAAGATAGATAAAAATAAATGTTAGTAGGTAATTCTCCCACTAAAAGCATTAATGAAGTATGCAGTTATGAATGTTAATAAATGGTTTTTGGTCTACATGCTTTATGCAAGGGATTTTTTTGCAACCTGCCAACTAAAACGTGGTTGTTTCATGTCCATTATCAGGTATTACAGTTCTATAAAGACGTAATATATGAATTATTAACCATTCATAAGGTCATTAGTCATAACTGATAAACCCTTTATAAAGTGTGCCAAAGCAGAAAGCGGTACCGACTTTCTTTCTACTCATTTGTAAAACCATGCCTCGTGCACAGGGGTTTCTAGTTATTTTGCCGCGTGACCTCCTAAAATTACAACTTCAGGGTCAGCTTTCAGTGACCATTGAGGTTAATTCTCCAGGTGAGACGGCACTTCAAAGCCCCCAGCAACTGGCTGACCACGCCATTACAGCACAAACCTCTTTAAACAACTGATAGTGAGACAAAGGAGGCTGCAGCATACTTTCTGTGGGCGATATGAACAAACAGTTAATGATGTTTACTTAAGATTACCGGAGCTCACCACCAAAGGAGTCTGTCTTGGAAAGAGAAAGAGCCAGCAGAAAAAGAGAAATAAGGGAAAGAACAAAAGGAAGGCAATTCAACACTTTAGTCATTTAGTCAACATTGTTGTTTGTCTGTTTGTTGGGTGTGCCGGAGCAGTGGAGGAATGCTGTGTTTAGAAGTGAATAATTTGCCCGGGACTTGAATGACACATATGGGTACAACTCTACCTGCACACAAAGGCAAGTTAAAAAGCATTTCATGAATAAAAGATAATTTAAGTAGAATGAAATTTCCTCAAACAGTATCACTCATCAGGGAATTCAATAAGTTGATTTGAAAATGAGGAATGCTTCTTCATGTAGAGTGGATCATGTTGATTGTGTTCAGTGAATTTTTGCTGTATGCTGTGAACAAATACAGGTAAAAGTCTTGGGCTGTGAGTGAGAAACACTGCCAGCTGAAAGGGGCAGGTGACTTTATATGCTGATTTCTGACAAAAAAAAAAAAAAGAAAAGCTTTAATCACTGTTTTTATCACTTTGCCCTGGGCAGTTTTGTTTGTGCAGTGTTAGTGCCTCAGTGTTTTCATTTCCCTTCAGCCATCTGACAGATGGGTCACCCAAATTACAGACAAAACACTTCTAATCTAGTCATGTAGATCATTTTAGTTATATGTACTTTATCTGTTTAAACACAACACTCACATATAGTAACCTGAGCTGATACTGCAAACTTGTTAGCTTGTTAAGTTTCTTATTTACGCATCCAGCAGATATTGAGCTACATTTGCATTCTTCTGTCCACCCGACGAATATAAGTCTAACAATTCACTCTCCTTTCAGCTCTGTTTTGCTCTCCACCAACTCTTGAGGGAAATATCTGGCTCTTTCACAGCTAAATGCTCCATTATGTCCACCAGCTAGTCGCTAACAGTGTCTGTCTGCTATTTGGTGCTGGGTAGGTGCTGGTGCTGGTGTTAGGGGGGTTTTAGAGCTTTTTTTTGCTGAAAAACAACACTGATGAGAGCTGTGAGAGTGAACCAAAATGGTAAAGTTGTGGGGCATAAATAAGCGTAATCCTTGGGGGCAATTGTGCCTGTCAAAGTATGCCCACTAAAAGTGCTTGTTTTTGCTGCTGACAGACTCAGATTGTTATTATAAGTGTCTGACAATGAAAGTAAACACAGGAACTAGCCGCCTGTAGCAGCATTATGGCTAACAGCATAGGGAACTACATCCGGGGCAGTTTGCTGGCAGTTTGTTTACATGTACGAGGCTGACCTTCACCACAGTTAGACTGTAAGGAAACTAAAAAAAAAAACTAAGTGCAATGATGGATTATCCTGTGGACTATTATGAGGACAATCGTGAGTCATTACACTTTGACTCACCAAACATATTTATTTGATCTGGAGTATACAGAGAGGAGATAAAACAAATGGAAGAAGAAAAATGAAGAATGGAGGCAGGAAGGCAACAGGACCGTCAAGAAAGTCAATACAGATAACAGTTACCTCAGAGAAACTGCTGGTGTTCCCGCAATCACTGCTCTACTGACAAGTGAAGAGGAAAACTTTTTCTGCATAGTGGGCCCTGTTGCTGCCAGACTTGGAAAATCTAGAAGTATCTATAGAGAGAGTATAATCCCAGCTGTGTAACTAGTACAAATGGATTTACAGAGTTTATCAACATTGTCGTCCTGGAGACTGTTTCACCTCCACAGAATCAACTGGATGAAAAGAGCGAGGCCAGCTAGACCAAACGTTCAGCTCCACATGGTAAGAAAAATGTGATTTCAAGAGAAGTTACAGTATGTAAGTCTCTATTGTCCAGTGGCAGTCCTTGAAAACTGCACAGTGTGGATCTGGTCATTTTATCCTTGCAATTTGGAAACTTGCAGACATGAACCATTTTATTTCATGTACTAAGTTACTACTTCTCTAGCATGAACAGACGCTGAGCCTCAGACGTAAACAAACCGATGGGCTAACTGCCCCGGATGTAGACACTTACAATAACAATCTGAGCCTGTTAGTGAAAAAAAACAAGCACTTTTAGTGGACGTACTTTGACGGGTGCAATTGCCCCCAAGAATTACATTGCAGCGCATATTGCAGCTGCCGGCTGAAGTGATCTCACTCAATACTGGACCAATTCCAAACATTTTTGTCCCCATTAGTCACTTAGACCTCAAATGACAGGAAAATAGGGTCCGGATTGAAAAATATTAGAATTATCCTTTAAAGGAAAAACAATATTTTATGCCACCTGCTTAATCTCATTGATATGAAGCATATGCAGTATCGTAGCACTCCTCTCTTAAACCATATATGCTCAGGCAGGATATGTATATCTAATGGGTGGGGCTGTGTAAGTGAACTGAAGCTCCCACACCTTGAAATGCTAAAGTTTACCTTCTAACTCGTCTCCTTCCTCCCCTAACAAACAGACAGCCAGACGCCTGTCTCCGCCACACAGATACGACTGCAGCCGTACTGTAAAAGGCACCCCAACAACCGCAGCTGATTCCTCCCAGAACATGTAATTTTCTCATTTAGCTCACAAGCGTTCGGCCCGACACCAATTAGCACGGGGCCCTGACCTCAGATGTCTGTACCGGGAGACATGGTGGCGAACGACGCACCACGTGGCGCACCTCAATCAGCCGCTTGCACCCTCTTTTCTATTTTGCAGCCATCAAATCATCGCCATATACATAATTCATACATCTCAGATTTGGAGGTTTATTATAACCCCTCTCTAACTCTGAGAGTATGATTATATGTCAGCTTCAACTTTATAAAAACTGGAGGATGGGCTGTCTTTCCGTTCTATCTACATTTTCAAGAACCCTTGATTTACATAGTGTCAGTGAGTGTTATTGTGACTGTTTACATTTTGAAATAAAGTCAAGCTTTATGAATATAATTTCTAAGTTATTGATAAATATCTTATGATGAAGTTATAACTCAGTACTCTCCAAGTAAAAATTTAAATCTCAAAAGTGATATTAAATCTTAATGTGCGTGCTCCTACCGTATGTACCCGCCTATATGCTGTGCAAAAATGTAGAAACCACCTATTTTTATTTTGCCTGGCAATGTTATGCAATACCAAATCTCACCATAGGGGGGTGGGGTCATACCAAAGTGCTAGTGCTGTCACCCATGCCCTCTCAAAATGAAAGAGCCATGATTGTCAATGAGGAGGGTGTGATGGGCTTTGGAGTAATCTAAATGTAATGGTAAGATAATATGAAACTTTGATGACTGTGGGGAAATTGGAGTCAGGATGAGTGTCTTCTTACTCAGGTATATGATGGAGACTTGTGTCTTAGGAAAGAATAATGATAGTATGCAAAATTAACCTGTACCTCCCCCTGAAGATTATGGTTTCCCTACTTGGACAGTGCAGGTAGCTTACCTCATAGGGCTTTAGACTCTTAATAATAAATCTGTAACGTAATTGTAGTGACACATGACATTAGTATGCACAATAGGCTACAATTAGATGAACTCTGGTTATCTTCATTAACCTCTTGTGCTCATCTTGTAGAAATTCACATTTAGTGGCCTCACATTATATTTGATTAGTTTCCTGATGCATTTCTTTAGATTTAATTTGATGATGTTTGCACTCGTGTCTACAGCCTCGTAATGTTTACGTGTGTACGTGTGTGACCGAGTGTTTACATATGTATATGTATGCATGCGCATGCAAGTGCACGTCTGTATGCGAGTCCATTTGCACGTGTGTGCGTGCACATGTGTAAGTGTGCAGCATGCACATGTCTCTCCTCCTTGACGTCGTCTCTGCACCCCACCAGGCAGCTCTTGGCCTCCTCCTTTCATTGCTAAGAAACCATCCATTCTGTGTGAGTAATCAGAGCTGTGCCTCCAGGAGCCCAGCCAAGCCTCTCATCCTTGGGCTGCTCAAGAGCTGCTTTAATTAACCATCATACCACAGATGGGATCGATTTTTCCCCCCACCCCCTCTTTCTTGCTCTTTCTCTATGCCTCCCTCTCTCTCTCCTTGCCTCTCTCTCTCCCTTCTATCTCTGCTGCTTCTTTCCTGCACCCTTCTCTCCCATACACAAGCCCCATAATTGCACTGGAACAGTGCCAGCCGCCAGTCGGGCCCCAGACTGCAGGCCTCTCTTCTCCCTCTGTTCTCCTCCTCAGCCCCTGGCCTCACCTGCTCAATACCTTATTAGTGTCAGGATCTGTAGAGAGCCATTGCGGATTAACTAAAGAGATGTGAGATTGATTTCTGCCCTTGCAGATAAAATTGAAGTTTTCTTCGTGTGTGTGTGTGTGTGTGTGTGTGTGTGTGCGCGCGCATGAGTGCATGTGTGTCAGCGAGGGACAGACAAGTGAGAAAGAAAGGAAGAAAAGTAGGAAAGATGTTTCAGAAAGAGAGAAAAGGACTGTCTGATTTTCAGTCTGCAACCATTCAGGAACATACTGTATGCATGTGCACATGCAAGTTGCGTGTGTTTGTGCATTACTATTCTCTAGTATGTATGAGGGTTTTTGAAATGAGGGTTTGCTAATTTGCTATTGGAAGACCCACTTGAGCCTCTGCCTCTCTCACAACAAATTAATCCTCCCCTTGCTTTACCTTCATTGGTTTTCATGTGGCGCTATGAAGGCACTAGACAGACCAATATCCCTCTGTGTTACACTATTCTAGAGAGAGGTCCTCCATCCATACACATGAACACACACACGCACACACACACGCATAGATAGACTTATACGTGCACACCCACCTCCACCACTAATCTGAAAGTCCAATCTCAGATTCTAATCTGCCAAAGTAATAGTCACAAGAAATGACCTGTTCTGGAAAATATGTTCACGAAAATAGCCCCCTATTGATTATTCATGGCTCAGGCATGGCTATATGTGTGTCAACGAGGTCTCAGAGGCAGCCAGTTGGGTGAGAGATTAACATCTATTTCAGAGATAGGTGAATTTGTCGTGGAGGAGAGGTGGCGGTGTGTATGTGTGTGTGTGTGGGGAGGGGGGGGGGGGGGGGGGGGGGGGGGGGGGTTGCAGGAGGTTGGGGGCTGGAGCGAGGTGGAGGGTTGTCTCCTCAGGATTGTGCTGTAATCACAGGCCTCCGTCTGCATGGCACATCTCAAGAGTGGTGTCAGCTGGGCTCTCTTCTGTTTGCTAATAGCAGGGGGTCAGGCCTCTCTCACAAAGAGGTGCGTTTGATCCCCAGGTATGGGACACGGAGGGAAAGATGTGACACTACTGAATACTAACAGGGCAAGCTACGTGGCTGCTTATCTTTCATCTGTTGTGTGTGTGTGTGTGTGTGTGTGCGCGTTTGACATCCTAATGGTATTTGTGTTTTGTAAGCAAACAGCTTAGTGGATTTAAAGGTTGAAAAATGTGCTGTGGATTTATTTGTCTCAAGGTATAAAAAGCAGAAGAGACTAAAACTAATGATACTATACTAAAACCTCTTAAAACCTCTTAAAACATGTCTAATACTGATACTAATAATTCTAATTAAGCAGGAGACAAAACAAAGACTGTTCTAACCAGTCTTGAGCAGGCAAAGAAACTTTTCGAACAAATACGCCCCGTTCTTTCCCTGCTGTTGTGTGATGGCAGGTGCATTGCCTTTGTGTGTTACAGCTGCTGATTTGTAGTGTCGTGTTTGTGCGTTTGTATAGCAGCCGTTGTGGTGGCGGTTGTGTAGCAGTTCATGGGTCCCAGGGCCCAGCTGCCAGAGTGAGGCAGAAGAGTCAGACATCATTGTGGTGTGATTTCCTCCTCTCCTTGCAGATGGAGTGTTTTTGTCAGAGCGAGGGCCACTGTGATTGCCTCTTCGCCACCGGTGTCAGCCCAGGATAATACTGCAGCCGTCCCCCCAGGAACAACACAGGATCAGCGCAATCCATTTTCTTTTTCTCTGCCAAAATGGAATAATTTCAAAGAGACAATCCCTGGTAGTCTCCAAAGCCCAGGAAAAATCAAAAGACAACCATTATGGCAAAAATTGTGAAAGAGGTGTTCCACCTTTCCACTTGGCTCCACCAAATACTATGCCCAGCTCTAACTAACAAGCACAGCCACAGATAGACAATGAAAGTGGATTGGAGAGCAAAGCTAGCAATCTCACAAAACAGAACACTAAAGCGACACATGAAAGATGCATGCACACAGAGTACAGATGGAGAACCAGCTAGTGTAGTCCCCAGTATGGTCCTCGTATTAGGCGCCAAACTCAGATCTTTACATTCAAAATATGGTGGTTTTTATCTATGAGGCCATACATCTGCAGCAATCTGAGTTCTATGGCAACCTGCCCTTTACAGTCCTAATGACACTTCAGCAAAGTGTGGTGGCTGAGAGAGGGCGGGAGCTGGGAGGCTTTCCCTCAGAAAGAGCTGAGAGCATCTCATTGGGAAAAGGGGCTAAGAGTGTTGCTGTGATGCCTGACTCCATATTCTTGGGTCATAGATATTCAAGGACCACACCTCCCTTTCCATTCTCTCTTCCTGTTGCCCTAACACATCAACATGAGTCCTATAGTCGGCCACCTGCAAATGAATATCCGTGCAGAGATAGAGATGTGCGATGGTACTTGAGCTCGATGATTTGATGTGTAGTAAAGATGGGCAAAGTCAGGAAGTCTTTCTTCTGTGCGCTAACGTGCAACAGAAATGATCAAAAGAAGCTTATCTACACTTACCTGCAATTTTATTTTTGGTACCTTTAAGAGAAATAACTCCTCACATATTTCTCAAGATCTTGGCGTGACAGATCAAAATGATGTTTGAAGCTCTGCTATGCACAGGTGCTTGATGGACAATATTGGAGTAGTAGTCTATTATTGTACAGTGTGAATGAATGAAGAGTGATTGAGTGCAGTACTCCACGCCACCTATATAAAGCAGAAGTATTGCAATGTGAGGGCCAGGGAGAGAGAGGGTGAGAGAGCTCTAGAGGCCTAAATGAGGTGAAGGGAAGTGGAAGTGTCCAGTAGGGGGTCTGCTGCTGTGGGAAGGGAGAGGGGGAGAGGGGAAAGGGAGGGGGAGAGGGGTGGAGGGCTTGCTCTACGTGGCGCCTGGGCCAATGCATGAGGGTTTGGGGCTAAGTGTCTCATCAGCATCCAGCTCAGGTGCTGCCAGGGCCCACGCACTAACTATGCCCTGACTTGATTGTAATTGCCTGAATTCAACTCCCGCTGCTCCCTCCTGGCAATATCACAGGCACATTTAACTCCAGAGAGCCTGGGGACCATGCAGCAGGGCCACAGAGAGCAGCTGACTGCCTCTTGTTGAAGCCTGTGGACTGCAGGGGGATCCTCTCTTGTGCTGTCTGCTTTGTGGGGGAGGGTCACAGGTGCATGCACCCCCCTCCTCTGGGTGTTTGTGAACATGAAACAAGTGCGACTGCATCGGATGTACTCCGACAGTGATGGCATGAGCATGACAGAGGTATTTGCTGTTTTCCTGTCTCCTTTTGGAGAATGAAAATTTGCCCCCTTGCTGTCCTGGAGCCACTTGAACAAAAGGTCTACTCTACACTATGTGCAAATTTTTGTGGTTATACAACCAAATTCATGGCAAAAGTTATTCATAAAAAAAGTAACTTCTCTTTAAATTTCAGGGGTGTATCCAAGGGTAGAATTATTTTGTAGGTCTTCAGAGCTATTTAAACCATAAATTATTTAACAAAATATTTCAAATCTCCACATAATGTGCTCATACAGTAAAGCAGAAACTCCTGGCTGCTGTCAGCCTGTGTTTATCATGTCCAATTGAAAGCCAAAGTATGCACTTGATTGCTTCATATTTCCACCTACAGTACTTTTATTTTACACACAGTGGTGAAAATCATTATCATGCTGGAGTTATGCTAATATTTGGGGGTTGAAAATTGCTTGAAATGTGCTTTGAAAGGAAGAACAAAATCTTCCCAGAGGCCAGAAAATAATTGAATAAAAAACACGAGACCACCATCAACAACTTTACAGTAAGTACATTTGGGTTTTTTCCAAATAATACATATGAATTTGGGTCCAAATCTGTAGTTAAAGAACATTGAAGGTGCCTACATTTGAGTCCTTTTGTTTGTGACATTTGTGACTGACAAGGGCATGAATGAAGTACTTCCCTCTTACGGCAACAAAAGCCCTTATTCAAAAACAAGATAGAACATTACAAGCATAAATAGATTTTCCAGTGGTAATACGTAATCTATGTTTCCCAATCGGCCAGCTTTGGAAACTGCAGCAGGGTTAACTTAAAAAAGTTAGCCTGTGGCGCTCCTCATCCTGTGATAATAGGCCTGTCTGTAATGAAGAACAGGCTTGTTGCCAACAGGTGGTCTCTTTAAAAGACCAGAGCCACAGCACTCAGGATGGGGGAAAAAAAAGTGCCATGGCAAAATGTGTCAGAATCTAATGTTCTGCAGAGTGAAAAGCCTGTTTTCTGTCTTTTGTTCCCAGCTAGAGATTCAGCCTTGTTCCTCATTGTTCAGGGCACAAACGAGCAACAGTCTTTTTTGACACGGAGCCACAGATGAATAAAGACTGGAGCTGACTAGTCACAGGAAAGAGCTTTCTTTTTGGAGGGTTTGGAGCCCATTAAGAGTTTGTGAGATATGAATGGATATGAATCCTCTCCTTCGACCCTACCAAAAAAAATACAACTGGACCCATAGAAGACAAGGAACACCTCTGTGTCTTTTTACCGAGGTTCCCAAGAACATTATGAGAAATCAGGCAGAGGGAAGACTGATTGACAGGCAGGAATTACATAGAGTCAATGAGGAAGTGGTTCTTTGTTCATTTGAAAGGGTACACTATGCCCACCCAACCTTGGAGCACTAACCACTGACACTAATGTTGACATATTGACTTTGTATTCATGAAAAAAATGCTGTATGGAAGAAAACAGGTAATTACTGTGATTACAAACTACATTATTGCGACATACTATAAACTTTACATTTGAGTGTAGGAAGCTGCACGCATAATGTGCTCCTGCATAATGTAATAAAACAGACAGGATAAAGATAATGAAATATTTAGTGAGCCACTTCACACAGACGCTAGTCAGCGTGCTCGGCTCAATGGGCAGATGATGGGTGGATCCCAGCAAACGCAGCCCTGCAAAATACAACCTTTTGTACAACTCCATAATCCATTTGTTACACTCAGACCAATTTGTCCTCATTAACCCTCATAAGGGGACTGTGTCTGAGACAAAAGCTCCCGGGGAACAATGAGCACCCCCTCCGTCCACATCCCCGCAGCTCAAGTGCTCCCCTTCGCAGCACATTGTGGCCCCTCGTTGCCCAGAAGGTTCCAGTCTATGAGCAAGAGAAGGACAGAGCCGAAACAAGCGAGGTACACCTGAAAGAAGGGGTAAAAAAAAAAAAAAACAAGAAAAGAAAAATTCCCCCATTTCCGCATTGAGAATGAAATATCTTCTGAAAAACCACAATGCAACGTCTTCTATTGTGTTCAGGTCACTCAATCAATCTACTCTGAAATAACTCTTGACATGACATACAAAAAGAATTTGTAAAGAGAAGGAAGGGGAGTTTACAGTAATTTCCAGAGACGTGAGAAAGTTGTGTTTTTCTGTTTCGGTTCTGTTTCTCACACCTGTTGCAAAATTAATTTAAAAAATGTCATATTATTGTATTTATATAATAATCCAGTGGCTCTAAAATACAGTCTGTCTGTGTTATCACTTAGTTGACCATGAACTGGTCAGAGTGTCTGCATCAAACACCATTTTTATTCACTTTTTTTTCCCCTCAGTGGATTTGTTTATAAGACTTCCTGTTTTTAAACAGTGGATTTGTCATTATTACTTTCTTCTCTTTTCAACTTGGCTCAGACAGACAGTCATGGTAAGAAAGTGCTTTTACTCAACTACTGTATTTAAGCACAGTTCTGAGGTTCTTAACTTGAGTATTGCCTTTTTCTTTTTACTTCTTCTCCGTAATATTTCAGAGGGAAATATTGTACTTGTACTTTTTACTTCACTACATTTATCTGACAGATATAGTTAGTAGTTACTTCTAAGATTTTACATAAAAAAACATCTCATATAATACAAGCCAAGAACCTTTTTTCAGCTTGTGGTGCCTTACAAAAACAATGTCTAGTTGGGGAAACGTGTCACATTTCAGATGTCTGAGTGATTTTTTACTCTAAATGTCTGAAAAGGTTTCATTTAAATAACAGTTTAAGATACATTTACCCAATATTTCACAAAAAGCTAAGATTGGAGACACATTTGTGTAGCAGAACTTTGTTTTTCTTCCTTCCTACCTCAATCATCATCTCATAACACCCTAGATTTATCATCTGACCTTTTGGAGGGGCCCCGACCCCTAAACTGGGAACCACTGGATTAAACTACTTAAGAAAACTAGCTCAACTTTTCTTTTGATACCTTTAATACATTTTGCTGATAAAACTCATATATTTTTACTTCAGTAAGGTTTTGAAAGCAGTATTTTTACTTACTTAAGTTCTTTTAATGGTACGTATATTTAAGTAAAGGATCAGAATACTGCAAATACTCTAGAAATATAAACCTCCCCTATTCCTTGACTAGTTTCAGGGTAATGCAACAGTCGTCTCCAGCTTTACTTATAACACAATAAAATCATAATTATTGCTTCAGCCGCTTACTCAGTTAAGCTCTATGCGAAAGCCTTTTATAAACATGTCACAGTGTCAAACGCAGCGGCGTCCCATTTAATGCTGGTTTGTTGGGTCTCCGATATGTTTTCCAAACAGAGTTGCAGTAATCAGGTCATTTGTTATAATGACAACCATTAGGGGTGATCATCGTCACACAGCAGTCAGGCAGATAAATCAGGTGCTCTCTCAGATTCATCTCAATTACACACACACACACACACACACAGAGACAGACACGAATGCACACACACCTTTCTCAGCATTAAAGATGAAAATGTTAAACACCAATGATAAATTCATTCTGAGTCAGATTCATTTGAACTATTCATTAGTTGTTTTTTTTTAATGAAAAGATTTGTTGATTATGTCAATCAACAGGAAATTCATTGGCAGCAATTTTGGTAATGGACTGATCATGTAAGTAATTATTTAAGCAAAACTTCACTTCTCAAAAGGTGGTGGTTGCCGGTTTCCTTCCTGTAATCTGAATATCTTTTGGTTTTGAACTGTTGATTAGTCTAAACAAGACAATTGGAGGAAAAAATGGTAATTTAATAATAATAATCATGATGATGATTATCAAATAGAATCATTAGTTGCACCTCTTCTCTCTACCAATAAAAGGAATTATGAGTCCAAGTTTTCATGAAGGAAAAATACTTTTATTTACAACACAATTATATTTCACTTAACTAAAAAACTATTTAGAGGAATACAGTTTTTTCTACTCTGATATCCAAAATGTGTCTCATGACCATTACATGAAGCTCATATGAAATGTTTTTAAACACATACAAGGTGAATAGTGCTGATGAACCTCTGAGGAATAGAAAAAAGAAACTAATGATACATGTTCAATGCGTTTATAGACGTGGTGTGTTTGTTGATTCGTGTTTGTTACAGTGGACCCTCTGCTCCGTATCCAGGCCCGAACTCATTCACTCTGTTCAGTAGTGCTGCTTTCACTGCGCTGATCTTTTCATCCAGTTCTGTCAGACTGCAGGCCTGAAAAGGACAAAGTCAAACCAAACACTACCAATTAAAATCAGTCAATCTCATACGTAAAGTGCAATGAAAGTGTCCAAAAGGAGACAAAAACTACTAACCTGAGCAGGTGACGTCTTTGCTCGCTTGTGCAGGTGACTCTGTAAGAAGATTAGACCTTCATGATTACTTTGAGACACATACTGAGGTTTTTTTTTCTTCTTCTCTTCTTACTTTGGCCTTAAAGTCTCTCAAGGACTGAAAAAAATAGATTTTACTCAGACACAATGTCACACAGAGAATACCTAAATTTATGCTTGGAATTTCCTAAAATCCACTTACTGAAATAAAAAAATAACTTAGTTGAATGTCTCATTTAAGTGTGGTACTTTGTTTCTTATACATACAAAAAAAGAGGAGATCTTTTATAAGTGAAAAGCAGCAGACATCTGCTTAAGATTATGAGAAGCATTTACTTTTTTAGAGCTTATTTTTAATGGTATTTTGCCTTTATTTGATAGTTTGAAAGCAGTAATAGACAGTTACATCAGGGAGAGGTAACATCCAACAAACACGGGTCGTCATGGTTACGTGTCATGTGTCTATGACTATATGAAATATGTTTTTACTCCAGAGGTTTTCATCCTTACCTCTAACTGTGAATCCTTTATTTTACTGTTGCTGTATAATTCGTGAAGGAGTCTCCTTTTTCTGTTTAGTGTTAAAATGTTGCTCCTGATATCGTGGGCCAACTGTGTACAGCTCTTCAGCAAACACCAAACTACAGTATTTTCAGAAATTGCAAAAAGAAGAAGATGGAGAGAAAAAAAAAAAAAAAGTGGTACTCCGAATATAAAAGACCCCATCAGTTTATTCAAAGACACTCGACATCTCTTGCTCTGCTCACACAAATATGCAGTGAGTCAAAAGCAGATTGAGAGCAGCATACTCACAGAACCAGCATGCTGTGCAGAGAAATACCAGTGTGAAGAGACATGCAGCATCTCAAGCACACTTACTCAGATAACTAAACACACGCTGGACAGACTCCTTCAAGATGGGAAATTAGAATCTGTGTGACTCTGCTGAAGTCTTTCGGGTTGAATATGAAGTCCAATAAATTACTTACCATCCCCCCTTTTAAGCCTGTGCTATTCTAAAAAACTAAGATGTAGGGCTGTTAAAGTTCTCGTTTCTCAAGCGATCTGCAGTGACCCAAACGCCACAGCGTGTTGAACTAAACAGGTTGCATTTTTGATTCAAATCAACTTAAGTGTAACTGGAAGAGGAAAACGTGTTGAAGTATGAGGGCATATCAGGGGAAACCCCATGAGCATCACCCGCAAACTCCTCTGAGTGAGTAGAGTGCATTTTAAAATAACTTTCCAGGCAGCTGACTGATATTCTACATACCAATTCAGGCATTATAGACATAAATGCTCCGACTGACAGAGAGCTGATGAAACGGATTACCTAAAAATACTCAAGAGCTTCTCAGCAATACAGTGTGGATTATTGTTTGAAATACTATACAAAATACAGGATATTCCTGTAAAGTTTGACAAAATAATCTCGACGCCATGACAACTGAGCAAACTACATCTCATAAGATGAAGCTGAAGCTATGGAAAAAAGCAAGTAAGTGGACCTTGATTGTTCCATATGTTATATGCATTAATCATATTACTACTTGATTTCTCATTTTACTCACCTTTAATATGCCCCGATATTAAAGCTGTAAAGAAACTGTGTCCTCTTCATTTAAAAATAATCCTGAGCTGCAGATGTGAAGGTTTCATTCCTGGCTGTGTTGTATGTACTTTAGCAAGTCTCTCTAATGCCTCATCATGTTCAGGGCTCGAAACCTTGATTTCTGCCAAAAACACATTTAGAGTGAAACCTCTGTGTGTGTTATCTAACAGGGAGGAAGGAGCAGACAAACTTCTCCTTGTCTGCTATAATGTAGCAGCTGGTTACTCTATTTGTATCAGAAGTAGGTGTAAACATGATAGTTTACACCTTTACAGGCCAAATGAGAGGTTGGCAATAGCAGATACTGAAGTAAACATAAGAGGTGAGATTCAGTCGAAACATTATTGCTCCCGATAATGACAGTAGTAGTAGTATTTTTTGATACACAATACACTGAAGGCAATCATCTATGATATATCACTAACTCTGAAGTTTTATGGGCAACTGAAATGAAAATATGAGCAACGGAGCTTTTGTAACACACATACCAACATGACAATGTTTACTGAGCATATGTACCATCCATTAAATGTAAGGGGAACATAAACTGTCAGAAGTGTCTGCAGTAAAGGAAAAGTATGCATATAACTCTTCAATCTGTTTAATTTGTGCAAATGAAGTTAAACAGAGAACTCAAAGTAGCACATTAGTACAAAACGAGCAAATAAAATCCATCACATGCAAGTTTAATAAGAACTCTGTTACCGAGTGACTGTCGGTGTCAAAACGACACTAGTTAAGACCCGTGTATGACCTCTGACCGAGCACCGGCTAATTATTTTTAAGTGCCATTCATGTATCTATTTCAAAGCTAAAACACTCACCGTGGACTGAAAGTACTCAGGTGAGAGTCCTTCCAACTCCAGGATACGATCCTCCAGCTTCTTTAATCTCTGGTAGACACTCAAAGGGACTGGGCCCGCTATGGAATAAAACAAGTGGTGAACCGCCTGAATACGAATGATTTTACACAACAAACTCAATAAACATATTCAGGGTCATAATAAATGGAGGCTTAGCTAAAAATGAATAATGCAACACTGTTTATTTCAGGTAAATAAGGAATCAGATGTTTAAATATGTAGAGTGTTTTTAAACTATCCTGCATCCACTACAATGTCTTCATAAGTGTATTTCAATGTGTTACATTTCCTATAATTTAAAACTTGAGACTAAAAGTGTCTGAATGATGTAAGCTAATATCGCATTTAAGTAAGAATCACTGATTTCAGCACTACTTGAAACTCCTGTGTCTTTCTGACCTGTTGGGAGTTTAAGGTGACTCTCGATGTTGTGAAGTCGTTCTTGTATGGCTGAATTTCCGCAGTCTCTGACCGCCAGCCCCCTCTGCTGCTCCCCAGCCTCTCCTTGGCCTCCCCCACCACGAGTCTGTGGCCCGTAAGTATTTACCACTCGTGTAACTGCCCGGGAACAAGGAACAGAGCACGTAAACAGAAGCCATTACCCAGTTTTAACCACAGACTAGTTAGCAACATACAGGGTTTTCAGCCATGAACCAATCATGCGTGATGCATAAAGGTGTTGTCTGTCAGGTATTTTAGTTTCAATTTAAAGTGATGACAATGTGTGTGCTTTGAATTGTTGTGCAAGCTCACCCAAAACAGTTTTTTGTTATGATAGATGTCAGGTAGAACATTTAATTGTATTAATTAAACCAAACATCACAAATCAACAACAATTCTCGTAAAAGTCATGTTTTAACAAGAATTTTAAGGATAATGGACCTCTGACTTTTTCAAAATTATGTGTATAATTATAAAAAATGATGGTTAAGAAATGCCACATTGACATTTGCAGCAAATATTTATTTTCTTACCTTTCACGTGGCTTTTAAAACCCGGGTAAGGAGTGAATACAGCATCTGTTCTGGCACAGCTGTTTTCTAAAGAGGAGAAAATTTGATTCAAAACGTAATTAGAATGTAATTGTAAAAATTAGATTTTAAAAAAATCACTTCAAATTACGACTGTTACCATTAGTGTGTCCTGATTTCTATTACTGGTCTCTCACATCAGGCTCTGAATTAAAAAAAAAAAAAGGGCCCTCTGTCTCATGCTTTTCTGGACTAAGCTGGTTGTGTTTTGAGGCTGAGTGTGTTAGCTACTTCAGCTCCACTCTTGGAGCAGTTCAGCCTGACCTCTCGCCTGTGGAAATCAGCTCTCTCCCAAACATTGGCAATCTGTGTGCAGGCTCCCTCTCCACCCTGCCCCCCAACCTCTCTCCCATTCTCACCCTGATTGCAGTCGATCACGTTGCAAAACTCGCGTACATTGTTTTCATTGATCTCCATCTGCTTGCGTTCCATAAATGCAGATATTCTTCGCTCAATCTAGGGTTACAATGGAGAGACAACACAGATAACAGCATACGGTGGTTTGATGATGTATTGATAGGTGTCAGATATGCAGACTGTTTTTTCGCCTACTTAATGCTAATGATCTGTGGGGCAAACACAGTGCAGCAATTTACATTATATGGAATGAGAAATGCAGTAGGGAATTATTTCAGGTAGCCAAAAAAGTTGAATTGCTTGCCATCATCAAATGATGGAATATGAATACTGTTTGCTTGGCTACCAAAATAAATGCACAACATAATGGGGCCTCTTGTCCTTCATCCACATGCAATCTCAGAGTAATGAGCATCCACTTCATAATCCATCAAGGACCTGGCCCTCTCTCAAAGCCCTCTAGCAATGTGGTCTGTTCTACCCGACCACAGCACTAAAGGACCCCTTATTCTCTGCCGAACTCGGGCTTATCAGGTCTCCATCAAGCATTTGCTTCACTGCAGCACATCATGTGCACATCCTCGGGAGCAATTACTTATGATTATTCATTTGCTTGACAGAGAGTAAAGAGGGCTCTAAAAATGTCACTGCCTGAACAGCTGGCAGATCTGCTGACAGAGACCAACCTCTGACTTCCCGGCTCTGATCTGCACCATGACATCATCAGCCGCCGTCTTGCTTCCTGCAGCCTCTGAGCCGGGAGGACCGCGCTCAGACAGAGTAGTCGTCTGCTCTTTGAGTGAAGAGGAGGGAATGGCATCGTCTGATGTGCCGTCCTTTGTAGATGATGTATGACTTTCAGCGTCCACCAGTGTCTTTAGACTTTCTGAAACAGCCTAAATAAACAGAAGAAGGATTATGCTTCAAAGCACAAATAATATATATTTAACAGACTCTAATTAAAAGAAAAAAATAAAGGGCGTAATACATTTTAAAAGTCTTCTCAAATAATGACGCATTGCTCATCAATTCAAGCTTACTTGTGCAGACACTTTTAGCCCCAGACACAATAACATTAAGCAGTTTAACCAATACAAGAATGCATAAGTTGGAAATCATGCAGCATGTAGCCACTTTACCTGTAACTTAGTGATGTGCTGCTGCAAACAGTTGTACACATGAGCAGCTGGAGATGACAGAGGACTCACAGCATCAATGTTGACTTCTATTCTCAAAGCAGCCTCGCCTAATTTGAGCTTCATAGCAAAACCAGAGACAAAAGTGAGTTGACGCTGCCCTGAACATGAATCTCATGCAGATTCAGTAGATAACATTACATTGCATGGTCACTGGTAGAACTGAAATGCAGTACTTTTACTACTATTTAGTATTTCCATTTGATGCAACTTTATACTTGTACTCCACTACATTTTAGTGAAAAATATTTTACTTTTCACTTATCTTCAATTTATTAGATTGTACATTAAAAAATAATACAATCTTTAAAATGCAACACATCGTTTAACGAGTAGTTATCAAATATAAAGTAGTTCTGAACATCTCACAGGGTTTTAATTTCAATAACAGTTTGACATTCAAAGAGGTAAAATTATCCAACATTTCACAAAAAACCAAAGATTAAAATCCCCCCCCCCCCCCCCCCCACACACATTTCTGCTTTTCTAAGTTTTATATCATCACTTCCATATCAAACATCATTTGTAGGCTAAGCAATGAATAGATTATTAATTGATGATGAAAATAATCATATGTTGCGGCCCTAGTCTCAAGATATTTGAACATATTTGTTAGGGCAGTAATGTAATGCCACTACTATTATACTACAAAAGCTATTAATGATAGAGTTCATGTACATGATGAAAGTAGAGCAAGTAAGTTTGCACATTTTAACAGTGTAGAAATGCAGTGTAAACAGAGTCCTACAGTGTGGACAGAGCTGATAACAATGATGTTCATATATTGTGTCCTTTTTTCCTGCTTTACAAGACAAAAAGGCGGAATAAAGAGATGAAACATGCATGGAATAATAGAAGCAAAGGGTCATACTATGTGAAAATAAATGACATAGCTTATATGTTTAAAGGACAGATTCACAATTGTTCAAGTCTGTCTTAAAACAACATTCAGGTGTCCAAATGAACAGTGAAAGAGATTTTCCTCGCAGCAATCATTCCTCCTGTTCATACTGGCTATTAAAAGATCCCCTTCGAATGTGCTTTCAATGTAAGTGATGGGGGCCAAAATCCACAGTGTGTCCACACAGCTTATATGAGACTTCAGCAGTCCGAGTTAGTCATATTAAGTGGATATCTGCCAGATTTAAAGTCTTTTTAGCATCAGATTCCCTCTCTTTGTGTTTCCTTGGACAGTGTTTCCCTGTTGAGCGGCGGTGGAAGTATAGCAACAAAAAGAGGGACTTTGGCACTAAAAAGACTGTAGAATTGAAAGATATTTACTTGATTTGGCTAATTTGGACGACTGATGCTTCATATTAGCTTCAGAGAAACTTTTAAATACATTTTTGCACAGAAGGAGGACTGTGGATTTTGTAAGAAAAACCTCTTTCAATGTTGTTTAATACAGGTTCAAAGGAAGAGCAATGATAACAGTTGTTAAGGGGGTGATAATGACGAGGTGAAGTTAAGAGATTTTTTCTAAATTTATAAGAAAAACTGGATGTTTTAGCCATCAGATTATATGGATGAGTTGTCAAAAATATAAATTAGACAGTTTATCAGAAACCGAATCGCCGTTAAAGCTAATCACAAACTCCACTTGAATGTTGAGATATAATGAATGAAGTGAGAGGTAGCACCGATGCTAAAAACATTAGCATGTAGCTAACTTCGCTAGCTGACAACACACACTGAAAGGCAGCGCTACCCGGAGCCACACGGGCTTAAACTATCCACAACCAACCTCTTTCCCGAAATCTGCTAACCGCTTCAGTATCACACACATGCAGTCCGTGTAGCTGGACATTTTGCCGGATTCATTAGGAGGAGCATGACTCCCACTCTGCTTCGTTGTCTCCGCCATTGCAGTTCAACGGCTGCAGAATACTGCCCGCTGATTGGCTGGAATGTGGCGGCAGTGTACGCGCGCGTACACGCACACGCACAGCCAATGCTGTACGTAGATTTCTTACGTGTCTAAATTCATGTTTCTTACCGCACAGAAAAGAATGTAAAATAATATATTATTTGTGATCCATGTATAATTAATAATAATTACCTAGAACTGCACTTTCTTTAGATCTATTTTGTCTTAAGCTTCCATTTTTTAAATGTATTTATTTATTTATTTATTACACAGGATGGCACAAACGTTACCAACGTGTTTTTTTATTTTAATTTTTAATGGATTTAAAACAAGTTTAAATAATCTTATTCTTATTTATTTACTATACATACTGTATATTATATATTTATTTTAAGTTTGTTGTTGTCATCTTTGTGTTCCTGTCACCTGTATTTTTTACTGCCTGTATACAAACCAAATTTCCATCTGGATAATAATAAAGTTGAAGTGAAGAAGTTAAGTTAAATTACTCCTTTAGAAGTATAAGTTCCTGCAATCAAAATTAAGTATATGTAAAATATTGGATTACCACTGATGCAAAGGTGTAAGCAACCTATAAGCAGTCAAGTTTATAGAGCAGGTACATAAACTTTAGAGGTTATAGTTAGATATTTTTTTAGTAAGTGTTGGGTAGTTTGATCTATAACCAATCATATTTCATAAACTGATTACGTGTTTTGTATATTATCTTCAATGTGTAACTATAACTGTAAAATAAATGTAGTATGTTGCAGGTAATGTTGATATAATTAAGAGAGGCTCAGGCAGAATAAAATGTCACTTAGCTCTCATTAGGAGTTGAAAGGGCTCTGTATTGCTGGCACACATGGCCCACAAGATTAATGGCTATACTTACTGAAATGAGCATGATTACTGATGTGTATCTACATTAGTGTAACTGCATAATAAGCCTATCATACAACTAAAATAACTAAAGTACATTTTGTTGTTCAGGATTTTCACCTGCAGCCAAATAAGAAACAATCAAACATGGCTACCTGCAGACTGGACTGGCTCAAATTTGAGACTTGCAGTTGCATTTAACTGTATACTCCATCACTCACTTTTTAAACAGGAAAAAGAATGGTCACTCAATTATAAGAACATTGTCCCGCAGACCATGGCGGACCGTGCAGCAGGGCATTGGGATGGGAACCTGGCCACAATGGCGTGTTTTCTGTGTTGAGTGACTGTGGGAAAATCTCCCTCCTCTATTCAGACATTTTTCCCTTCTTTTCATATAATGAGGAGAGAGACTGATGAAGGCAACAACAGAAGAAGAACAATTACAGGCAATGAGAAAGCACAACCACTCAGAACTCAATAATGCTCTCTAGAAGGGTTAATCATTTTAGGAAAGGGTCCGAAGACAAGTCTTTTAGTTTAATTCATCTCTGGGGTGATATTTTTTTCCCCTCGAAACAGGAAGGGAACTGTAACACTTGACATGGTTTGACATGCTGAGCCATTGCTGAATGTTCCCACACAGCAAGAAGCTCAGAAATTTGAAAACTGCTCATTTAATTTGCCTGGCCAAAGAGCTGTGAATTTTTTTTTAACTGTCTGGAATTGTGATTAAGGGTGCTTTGATTTGCCAAACTATGAACTTTTATATTTTAAATATTTTACATTTGGTTTATACTTTTTTAAACCAAATGTCAGTTTTGCAGACATTCACATTCTATCAATGTAACTGAAAGAAAATCATGGCATTAAATATATTAAATGCACTTCAAAACTTTGCAAGCAGATATGATAATTCTATACGTAAAAAAAACCTAGTAAATAAGTTTCTCAGTGTTATAAGTTTATAAATGCAAATCTGTGAAGGAAAAACTACAAATAAATGCATTTACAATGTTTTTGACAGTATACAAAATGTGTCTTAAATGTGTTTTTCTATGCAAAAGAAATGTTTAAAACAGAGATACCACTAACACTTTACATTAACTTATTAATATTCATAAGCAGTGTATAAACACATATTAAATTGTTTATAATACACTATAAATGTCATTGTAAGTGGTTATAAGGACATTTTAAATTGTTTATTAATGTACTTGTCAACAATTATAACTTGTGCTATGGTACACCCATAACTGGTGTATAAATAAGTGATTGATAATACAGTATAAACATAGCATAGTAACATAACAGGCTATAAATGTAGTTGCATCTCTAACTGCTGTATAAATGCTGGATAAATTATCCATAATACAGTGTAATCATATTTAATTATATACACACAAACAAATATGTATCATGTGTAATAAAGCATTTGTTAACTATACGTACAAATCATTCACAGATGGCTTTAAAATGTTTATAAATATGTTCATAAAGACGTGTTGAGCTTCTTGACCTTGAAAACAAAATTTGACAAAGAAAACCCTTTGATCTCAAGATCCACTTAGGCTACTAGATTTCTCCAAAGCTCTTCAGCCACATCTCATGGCCTTCATCAGGAGATGGAGTTTGCTCAGTTGTCATGAACTCTATAGAGGTATGTACAAATAAGTAAATACTTAATTAGTAAGCATAATACATAAATACTAAATATTTCCTTTAAATAATATTACAAATATTGTTTTCAATCATTCATTAACTGTTTATACACCAATTATAGAAGTTTCACAGGAGGAGTAAGATGAATAAACAATTAAAATGTCTCTATATCTGATTACAAAGGCATTTATAGTGTGTTATAAACAATTTACTAAGTCTTTATATACTGTTTATAAATGCTAAATATGGGGTTAAAGAAAAGTGTTACGGGATCTCCTTTTTAAACCGTTGTTTGTATAGAAAACACATTCAAAACACAAACAAAAGGCAAAACACTATGTATAATCCTACAGTTTGTGAGATTGGACGTATATAATTATTATATCTGCTTGCAAAGTTTTGAGATACATTTAAGTAGATTTAGTCTTTTAAAAAAAATAATTAACATTCAAAACCTGCAAATCTCAAATTTGGTTGCTCAGAACATCATGTTTGTGTTAAAGTGGGTTACAAACCATTTATTGATTCTTTATATAAAACAAACAAATGCTAAATATGAGGGGCTAAAATAAAGTGTTACTGCAATACCTTTGTGGTTTCCCATTCAAGTTAGCTCAATTTTTTTCAACTTTGGTTCACAAGAATGTGGTCCTGGCAGGGAGAGTGAGTTTGTGTTATACAGGAAACAAGGTGGTAGTGGTGGTGGTGGTGGGAAGCGAGTGAAGAGGGATTGTTGCTGCCTCTTGCCTCAGTCACATCAGCCACCTGCAGGAAAGTAAAAGGGTTCGCTTTTGAGTCTGTCTGCTCCGTGGCAGCAGATGATGTTGACAGAGCATGAGACAGAATAAAGGCCAGACGGGAGGGTCAGGAGAAAGAGGGAGCACAATGTAGAGAGGCAAGTGGATTGCGGTGGGAAGGTTTTGTCTCATTTTACTGAGAAGGGGACAATTAAATATATTCCTTCCCCCTGAGCTCTGGACTGAGCTCCCCACAGCAGCTGATCATGAAATGTTGCTTTTAACTAGAACAATAAATAATAAATAATACATTTAATTTGTACCGCACTTTTCATTCATAGTGAAACTCAAAGTGCTACAGTATTAATAACATAGAACACACAACATAAAGAAAATAGTGATAAGAGTTAAGATGAAAAAGCCTTTGTAAATAGAAAGGTTTTTAGGCCTTGGTTTAAAAAGACTAGGGTCTGTGCTGCTCTCAGATGGTTAGGAAGCCTGTTCCACAGGTGTGGTCCAGCAGGGCAGAAGGCTCAATCCCCCATGATGTGGAGCTTACTACTGGGGGCTCAGAGGAACAAGCTGCTGGCTGATCTGAGGGTGCAGGTGGATGTTTGTGGTATGATCAGTTCCTGTGGGTAGAGAGGCGCATGTCTGTTGATGAATTTGTGTGTGAGTAGCAGGACTTTGTAGTAAATCCTGAAGGAGAGAGGGAGCCAGTGCAATGAAAACAGAATTGGTGTTATGTGTTCGTGTTTTGCACTCTGATCAGGATCCTGGCTGCGCTGCTCTGAATGTACTGGATCTTCTGGATGCTCGTGCCAGGGATCCCTGTGAAGAGTGCATTGCTCTAGTCCAGTCTTCAGGAGATACAGGCATGGACAAGTTTCTCTGCATCTGACAGGGTTAGAGAGGAGATGTAGAGATGTTTTTTAGATGATAGAAAGAGGTTTGCGTAGATATGGTCATCAAAAGTCAGCTGATGGTCAAACCTAACACCAAGATTAGTGACTGAGGAAGAAAGGGGGATGTCCTGGCCGTCAAAGGTGAAATGAGGTATGGGGGATGACTGAATCTAGTGTGGAGTGTCAATAAGGAGAGTTTAGTTTTGCTGCTGTTTAACTGGAAGAAATTTGTGCTCATCCAGGCCTTTATCTCCTTAAGACAGGTGGGGAGGCATGACATGGCTGCAGAAGGGCTTGGGGCAGTTTTGATGTACAGCTGGGTATCATCAGCATAGCAACAGATATCTCTGCTGATGACACATCCAAAGGTGAGCATGTAGAGGGTAAACAGGATGGGGCCAAGAACTGATCCTTGCGGAAAACCACAGGTGACAGGGAGAGATCTAGACCTGCATCCTCCCAGTGAGACATACTGAGTCCTACCGGAAAGGTAGGACTGAAGCCACTTAAGCGCAGAGTCTGACTGTCCAATGGTGGTGTGGAGGCGCTCTAAGAGGATAGTGTGGTCCACAGTGTGAAATGCAGCACTCAGGTCAAGGAGAATCAGGATATATATATATATATATATATATATATATATATATATATATATATATATATATATATATATATATATATATATATATATATATATATATATATATATATATATCAATGTGAATTTCCATAAAACAAATTTACAATGTGATGATTACATAGACCATAAATTTCAAGTTTTTTAACTTGTGTGAACATACAGTGTTTAGTTTAGTTTGTAGACTTTTTGATAAAGAACCACCTCTTGCTCATTACCACTGACCATGACTGTGGCCCATAAGATGAGAGCATAATGTACTCAGCATGTCCTGGATGGCTCCAAATTAACTGTGAGTGGGACCTGCTGCTCCTCTGACCACCTCAGAATAGGATGGTCTACCTGGCTGGATCTTTCACTGTGGAGACGGTGGTGGTAATATGAAAGGTCTGGGAGGTGGCGAGGTCCTGGGTCTGGGGTTGGTTTTTGCAGAATGGGTATGGCTGATGCTCTCCTGAGGGAGGGGACGGAGGTCACCTCTTCCTTCAAACCATCCAGTGCTCTATCCCTCTGCTTGAGTTCCTCTGTCAGAGCAAAAAGTTGAATCTTGAGGCTCTCTCTCTCCAGCTGCAGCTCCTCCAGAAGTTATTTTAGAGCATCAAGCTCTCTGCTGCGACTCTCTCTCTCGTGGTTTAGCTCTTTTACCTGCTCTGACAATGTTACAAGCTCTCTCCTCTAGCTCTCTTTCTCTTGCTGTAGCTCTCTCACTTGTTCTGTCAGAGTGAACAGGTCTTTCTTGTAGCTGTCTCTGTCTTTGAGTAATTGTTTTTGATGAGTTGTCTGTATGCTTTCTTGCTCTTTTCTCATCTGTTCCATTTGTTGTTGTTGTAAGAGCTGTGTTGAGTCTTTGTCTGTCTGATTCAAGACCATTTCCCTGAGCTGCACCAGCTCTACTTCTAACTGGGTGAAGTGTCCCTTCAGGTCTGTAAAGGAGGTTTGATGTGGAGGGGTCAGGGTCTGCTCTGTGTCATCATAGTGCTCCCCCTTAGTTGGGATGCATGAGACAGTTGGAGGGTCTGTGTCACTGACATAAGGCTGGAGAGGTGTTTTCTCTCTCTACTGGAGATTTAAATGCCTGGAAACTGTCCTGGAAAGGCTTCAGATGACCATGTTCCATGACTTTACCACTTCTATAAACACTGACAGGTGTCATTATGCTGTTAGAGCCCTCTGGGTCTCTGCTCTTTAACTGCCAGTACTCCCTGTAGCCCTTTTATTCCATTGTAGGGTGATGGTTGACAATGGCTCTGTGCCTGGTTTCAGGTCTGTCAGTGTAGAAGATGAGTTTACTAATTTCTCAACTTTTAAAAAGATCAGCAGAAAGGATTTCTGGCTGTCCCTTAAGAAACTCCTGTCTAAATGTGCTTCTCCTTGTGTCATTTTTAATGTCTGGTGGGTAGTGTATGTTGATTATGTCACTCGTGCTCTGCTCTGGGCAGTATGGGAGGGTTGGCTGCTGTTTTGAATGGCTCATTGGTCAGGTTTCTTTGAATACAAGTCTTTCCAATTGCCACAGTTAGCTGCCACTGATTCCAGCTGCCATTTTGGGGTTCCAAATGTCACTGTTTGACGTCAGCTCAAATGGCTTATCTGAGTTGTTCTTGGTAGTCTATTTGTAACACTTGAACAAACAACTATACTTTAAGGTTTCCAATAGTCTAGGGATGTTGTTTCTTATATTAGTTATATGTGGGCCTACTCACTCCCTTTTGAATATCTGTTGTTTGTTAATTTTCCTTCTGTTTCCTCTCTCCTAGTAACAAGCTCCTGCTAACAATGTACATATTTTAGTATGTGTATTTTATTGTACTTCCATATCTTTAGTGTATTGTGGTTTTATGATAATGAAAGATGTATATTTTAATTACAATGTACATGTAAAGTCCAACTAGGGACAGCTGAAATGAGTTGAAATTTTGCAATAGCTATAAACTCTCTGTGCAGCCCATCAGTTTCATGCTCTGTATTGGAACTATGTTGAATTGCATTGACCCTATCAAATAAATAAATTCAAACTCCTGCTACCTCTCGTCACTTTCTTTGGAGAATTTTCTTGATTTCTCTTGTTTTTCCTCTTGTCCTGTTTGACTTCCTTGTTGTCCTTGATCTTGTCTCTAATGTGTACAAATTTTTACTTTGTTCTTCTCAATTTAAAATGACAAAAATATATGCAAATCTAGGAGCTCATGTAGTACATGTCTTCCCTGTCTTTGGAATTCTTAATACTATCACTACTTTGCTAGATATGTAAAAACTGTTGACCTGCTGTTGGTGAAGATAAAAAGTCAGTGGATCACAAAAGTCAATAAGTTTCATCTTTTGGGATCTGTACCAAATTTCATGGCAATCAATCCAGTAGTTGTCAAGACATTTCATCAGTTTCACTAGTGAAGCGTGTTAGCATTCCAGCATTCGCTAATTAGCACTGAACACAAAGTACAGCTGGGATTATTGGACAAATTAAAATTTAGACCTGCCTGTGGTGCTAAAAGAGAAACGAAGGCATCACCAAAATATTAAAATTCATCCCGAGGGGGACATGAATGTCTGCACTAAATTTCATGGCAATCCATCCAATAGTTAAGACATCTAACTCAAAACCAGAAATGTCAACCTCATGGTGGTACTGCAAGTAATGTCGGGGGATCACCATTGTCTTCAGGATTCATCTGCTGGGGACCATGAATGTCTGTACAAAGTTTTATTGCAATCCATCCAATAATTGTTGAGATATTTCAGTCTGGACCAAAGTAGTGGACTGACCTACTGACCAACAGAGCACAGATCAACACTGCCACCTCTACAGCTGCACAGCTGGTGTGGCTAAAATCCCAACACTGTCCAAAGCCAGACAGAAAAAATACCCACTGTGTCTTTTTCTGCTCACACAGATGCAAACCTGCAAACCCAGGTTCACCAAACTCTCAATGAGTTAATGCAATGGGGAAAACACCACACTCCTGTGCAATGCAGGCTCCACTGAAAGTTAGCCACAAGGGTAGGCAGGCAGGTTATTGCTTTAAGCCACTTCTGAATGTGAAGAGCATTAATGATATGGACAAAGCACTAAGGATCCTCACAAAGTTATTAACTGGCTCTTACCGCTGCACACTGCTGTTTCTGCCCGGTTCCAATCAGCAAGAGGAAGATGTACGACCACTGGCACTCCAGTCCTTCCACATGCAATCGCTTAATCAGCTTAGTACAGGTTCCCCTGCACATACAGAGTGATTCAAGAGGTCTGTTGCCTTACCTATATTCAGATGGGTTTCCATTACATGCCCTTGACTGTCTGTAATTCATGTTTTGTTTAGAGATCTCATATCTGACAAGGCGAAAATCACATAGCAAAATTGTCAAGCTGGTGAGATAACACAAGTCAGCACCCGTGGTGAAATAAGTTTACATTTAGTGGCTGTTAATTTGTTTGTTATATTCTGGATGTTTGTCTGAGCTCTTATCATGCTTGTTGGCTTAAAAGCTGAAGTTTAAAGTTCATTCTTGACTTTGGAGACAGCAGTTAAGAAAACAACTTAAATCCTCTACTTAAGTAAAACTAGCAGAACCACAATTTAAACCTATATTACAAGTAAAAGTCCTGCATTAAGGTGTAAGCAGCAGTTTAATGGTGTAGCTAGTTGATGTGTAGCCAAGTTTTACATGAAATGGGTGGTTGCATCATATTTTGATAATCTTACTAAATACAAAGCAGTAGTATTGATGTTTCATGAGTATTTTATAAACTTTGAATGTAAAATCTTCATCAGCAAAGTAAGTAGTAACTATAGACAGGGCTGCAGCCTGGATTTTTGAAATACTGGGGTTATGAGTTCAAATTCCCCCAGCAGAACCCCCCCCTCCCCCCCCCCCCCCCCCCCCCCCACACACACACACACTTATTATTATCACCCAATTATTGATTTAAATGTTTAATTGTCTTTTCTGCCTTCCTACATTATAGTCTAAATTTCTTTGAAATTCTTTCCAAGCCCTCTCTACACTTCTTTATGTGTTATTCTGGTAAAGATTACTGCATCCATTTAATTTAACAATGGGTTAGATGACTATGTTCAATGTGAAAAGTGGGTGTTCGTTGCCACAAACCCACAGATAATTATCACTCTGCAGGTCTGCTGCACTCCACAGAGCATTTAAGCATCTTTGAGCTATTTTTTTTGGTTTCATGGCCCACAACTTATTATGTTGTTCACCCTCACTGCTCTAATCAGTGTTGTTTCCAGCCACAGTAAACCCACTGTACACTACACCATACACTGTACATTGTACAAGACAATCTAGTGACTAGCAAGTTATGTTTACAGATCCCTTGTTATGGAGACTGTCCACTGATTACTGATTAAGACTTGAGATATTTGTTATGGATCGTGACAAACAAACGATAAATGGAAGTGATGTAGTTGGGGATGTGAGTCGTCCCTTTTGAGCAATCGCTTTAGTTGAAACATTTTAAGTACATGCGGTTGTAAATACAAGTTTGGCAATGTGGAAACGGTTTTGGCAATGGTGGAAGAAGTATTCAGATCCTTTACTTCGGTAGAATAGCAATGTCACACTTTAAAACCATTCAATTAAAAGTAAAAGCCATTTTTTTGGGATTTTTGGATTATTATTACTGATGCATCACTGTATAAGCAGCACTTTAACCCTAACAAACCCTTAATAGCTTTCTTTTAGCCTGAAAGTTTATGACTTTTCCTAAAGTGACCCAGAATAAACAAAAATGGAAACATTTCAATTTTTTTTTATATTTACACAGCTTTTTTTGAACTTAGAGAGGCTTCCCGGTTAAATTTGACCCATATTTACTCAGAAATACAAAAATCACCATGCAAAAATCATGATGTATATATAAATATAGTGTGATTGTGAATGTTTTTTCTCCTTAAACAAATAATGTAAAACCTAAAGATTACACTCTCTCTGCTCTCTGACAGCTTCATTAAGGATTAATCACCCTTTTATTAATGACTGATGTAATATTTATGAATAAAAATAGATTTGTGGTTCAGACATTTGCTATAATGATTAATTATGAGGGGTCAGAATATGAACATAATGTAAAGGTTAATGTTTTAGCTGGTCACAGTGGAGCTAATTTTAGTAGGACTTGTTGACTGTTGGTTCAGTCTATAAACCATCAGCCTATTATTAGGATTCATATTTTATAATTTGTATAAAATTTGAATCATACAATTATTATATGTTTTGCATTTAAAAGCCTGATCTTCAAAGTAACTAGTAAAGACAGTATATATTTCAAATATAGCTGAGTAAAAGGTATATTTGCCTCTGCAATGTAGTGAAGTAGAAGTATAAATAAAATGGAAATACACTGAAAAAATGTAACTTGTTGTTTCAACTTACAAATATGAGCTGCCTTAAAATTTTAGGTTAAGTCAGCAAATATAAGTAGTTCTTCTAACACCACCAAAAGTTATCTTCACTAAATATTGCATGCTGTGTAAACCCCTTGTCTTTGTCTGGTGGATTTAGATGTTAACTTACTGAACTGCTCGGGTAGTTGTTTGAAACTGCAAATCTAATTTAGATTAAATTTGGTTTGTATTTATATTTTCTTAATTTTAACAGTCAGTTTTTCATTTGACACAAAAGAACTTACAGCTATAGTTGCTGCTGTTGATAATGTAAAACGCTGATCTCAGTGACCTTATTATCATACGAGTGGACGGGGTAGGGACTGAGTTCAATACTAACCTTCATCATAGTTTGCATTGTTTTTATAGTTATGAAAAGAAACAGCCGTGACTTATTTTAATAAATATTAAAGACATACAGAAAGTTTTTCTCCCCCAAAAGCGTAGTTTTGTAGAAACGACCTTCAGAGTGTGTAAATCTGAAAACACAGACATGACATTGTGAACGGCGAAAACCGAGATTTGTGGAAATGGTGAAACGGCATTTTCGTGTGGAAGAAACACAACAACAATAATAACAATGGTGGATGGCTTCATGTGAGTGTTGTTCTCTTTATTGTCTGCTTTGACAGCTTGTTTAGAGTTAAACGTAGCTATCTACCACCTTTCTCTCGCTGAAACTGTTGTATTCTGTTCACAATAAACAAAATGTCAGGAAGCGGCTGTGAAAACGGAAACAGTATACTGTTCTTCTTCTTCGGTGGTTTTCTGTGACCGACTTGCTCGTCTGTCTTTCGGAATTACCCGTTTTAGCGTTTTAATGTGGACGGAGGTATTTGCAGAAAAGAGCTGAAACTCCAGCTGTAGACGCATGTCATTTTTGCTCAAATTTAGCTGGTTTATTGTAGACATAGTAAAAATTTATTGAGTTGAGTGAACTCGCATTCATCTTACGTTCATTCAACTCATTATTTCAATTTAAAAAGAGCTCAAGTCAGAAGAGCTCATAAATATGAGTTCTGAAATGGTACTGAAACAAAAAAACGTGAAATTTTGAGTTGAATTAACTTGAAATTATATACTTAAGTTATGTTAATGAAAAAATATCAGTTGATTCCACTAAACTCCTGTATCATGTTTTACAGTGCACTCAAATAAAGCACAAGTACTTATTGCGATTGTGTGTGGTTGCTTTCCAGTATTTGATGCAGTAGCTAAATCCTCATACATCCTCAAAGTGCGATGTATTTAATAACGTTGTGATCTTAAGACTAATTGTGTGACATATTTCTAATATTTTAAACTTTTCACTCAGTCCACAGCCGATCAGCTTTACAGAACCTCTGTGTATAAATCTGTCTTTCAGTGGCCCTGGGAATACATCTTGCTATATTACTCCCCCTCCTCCATTTCATGACACCATCCCTGCCCCCCACCTTCAGCTGACTGCACCTGTCACCTGGGGGCCTCTGCCTACATTCAGGATCAATTTACATAACCTCATTTAGCAGTTCACAAATCAGAGCCATTAAGAGCTACTAACAGGAACCAAGGGTTCTAATTTAGCTTGCCTTTCACAGTGGGAAAATTGTTCAGTTCAGGCCTACAAATAAAGATTCAGGTCTTAGCTTTGATTGTTGATTGTGATGGTAAATGTACAGATGATTAGAACAGATTTTTCCTCCCTGTATTGATTTCCTGCCAAAACACAGCAGGCACTGGTCCTGCACTGGGAAACCACTGGAGGAGGTGAGCGCTTAAAGGGAGACATTGATATGTACATATATTAAGTGATTTAAGTATAAAATATTTAATAAAATCATAAACATGCAGTGGTTGTCTGCAGGGCTGTTGATGTTAAGATGATCTATCAATCATTTACTGGCTTTACTGTGTATTATATTATTATTTTGACAATTATATTATCCAAAGACTCAATCAAGGATTTAATGATTAATTCATTTAACAATTTATTTACAGTAACTTAACACTTTGTCATTTTTGATTCCACTACACACATTAGACAGTATCCATCAAATCATTTAAAGGATTTGCTTGAGACTTAAACGCTTCTATTTACATTCGTGAGGCAACGTGACAGTAGCAAAAACCAATTCAGACAGCCGTGAATAGCTAAAGTCAAGAGCTGAAAAATTATTTTCAATCTGCATTCAATTTGGCAAAGATGGGGCTCATAGAATAAAGAGGCTGATTCAAATTTCCACTTGTTCACCACTAAACTTGGTGGTACGGCATTGCGAACGTGTGCTTTTTAGGGGGCATTTTTTGGGGGAGCATGTTTAATTAATCAACAAATCAGCCCTCTCTTCTCGGTGGCGTTCCAGACACATATGTTTGCACTTCAGGCTGTAGCATAAGGAGGAGGCTCTGCATGAGATGCATCCAGCCGCCTACAGATTTTGTCTACTGCTGTTGCAAAATGTGATTGCATAACATCAGTCATCAGCAGGCAGATAAGAGCTTCAATAACAGTAGGCCCATAGAGTTTGCAAAGTTATATAGAGGATATATACACTGCAAGACCCAGACGCATTGGATTGACTGTATGTAAGCTCTGGGGGTCAAGTCACACAAAAATGAAAATGTTTATGAGGTGTGATTCAGTAAAGTGCCCCTGTCCAGCTTTGGTCTGGCTCGTTTTTAGTCGTTTCACTTGAGGATAATTTATTACAAGTGTGCAGAGCAGGTCTATGTGGGGGTTGGGATTTAGCAGAATGGTGCTTGAAAATGCTATAGCAACCAACAAGAGGTTGTGGGCCTTTGGTAAAAGCAACTCTGATTGTGTAAAAAAGGAGATAAGATAGCATACTGATCGTGATGGTGAAACATGTTAACTCAGTTAAACAACAAAGTTCAGGTCGTTTTTTTTTGTTTTAAAGCAATTAGGCAGTCTAAAACAAATGAATGAGTGTTGCATAAATTGCTTTTTGAATATATGGATGGACAACATGGAGTTTTTAAGTTGTTTTAAATGGACTTCAGGCAATTTTAACCCAAATATGGACAGTTTAGAAGTTGAACAGTGCATCCCAGCTCTCTTAAAACTGCTCTCAATCCAAAAAAGTCTCAGTTGAGCAAGATTAAATGCTAAAAAGAGACTTGGACCAAAGCCAGTGTCTTGTCCATCACTCCTTAAAATAGGACAAGGGGGGAGACAACTGTTGTTGCTGTGTAGCCTAGACGAATTACTTTTAATGAACATGTAATTAATGGAAATAGACTGAACGGTCTCAAAGCAAACAACGATTCTAATTGATTTGCATTTCCCCCCTTTTTTTGGCGCTCCGATTCCCTTTGTCCGGCGTCTCTATTGATTACCCGCTATGTGTATCGCTCCGCATGTGTTTTCCTTCATTAAGAGATAACGGGTTCCTGATTACTCCCATCCCTGGGTTTAATGTTGCTTAATGTCTACTTTGTTCCCGTGTCATGTCGGAGGGCAGCGAGAATAATGAGAGAGTGGGTGGGCCGTGATTGGCCTGCAGTAAGGCAATATAGTGTTTAGGACGCCGGCTGCAAGGGGATCAGTGGAGAGGTTAGAAAAGCAGAACCTTTGAGCTGGCTGAGACGCAGCATGTGGTCTCCGGGTCCGATTCACTCTCACTTACACTGGTGTTTTCTGCTAAACTGCCTTTTTTTTTTTTTTTTTTTTTTTTTTTACCACCAACACCTGACACTCCTTCATGCCTGTCAGCCTGACATCCCTGAGATGCTTTGGACGGCGAGTGTTTAACATAAATGTGCCTCCATGTATATAAGCCCCTTCTGTCGATTTCCGTTCATTCAGTCTCCAAATTGACCAAGTAACAAATCACATAGGATAGACTATATCCTTACGATTCAGCAACCGGAATAACATACAGTGACAATTGGCCTAAAAAGAGAACTACCGCGTTGTGAACAGAATTGCATGTTAGCTGATTGTTAATTTAAGCGGCTCGCACTGGCTAATTATGTCGGCACAGCCAAGCCATTTGCATGATGGACCAGCCACCTGCCTGAAGGCGCTGCCAGGGCAAACTATGTAATTACTGAACAGCAGTGGGGCAATTTTTGACTGTCGCCCCTTTTGTGTCACATGAATTCCTCCTAATGACATATTTCATTAGGGGGGCAAATATCACCCCTCCTCTTGGTTGCCGAACAAAACATGCAAGTCTCAACAGGTCCTAATATAGGCTACAGGACCTATTTACATCCACCTCCACCCTGTGTTTGTATTAACCTGCAGTTATGTGCGTCTTTGCTGTGAGTTAAATGGACGGTCGTGCCTTTTCTCAGCTCGGCTCGCGCTTTGCTCGGGTTAAAATGGACTAGGCCTTTTCTTAAAGAAGTGATTGCACCCTGAACTCATTAAGCTGTCAAATGTCTAGGCTTTGGGATCTTGATTGCTTATTGTGTAGCAACATTCAAGGAATTTTTTTTTTTTTAGTCTGCAAAGAGACGTAACCCACTAACAGGAAAAATCGATCGACAACTGGATTTAGGACGGTTCCTTTAAGTTTTCACGCACTCTAAAAATCAATTGATTTAAATTTTATCCAGTTTGGGTCAATATAACAGCAACACAATACTGGGCTAAAGTTACCCAGAAAGCCACTCAGGACCATTTCTCTACCCTTTTTTAAATCATTATTATTATTTTATTGTTGGGTTATTTACTCAAACTAAAGCTCGTTATAATCTGCTCTTTTTAAACTCAAGCCTACATGTCACGGTTTGTTTTTGATTGTTAATAACTTGTGTATCTATTGAATGTCATATGCACAAGAAATTTGTGACAGTTATCAGATAAAGCTTATTGTGTGTAACACTGAGTGAAAATAAGATATTTCTACTGGGTAAAGTTTACCCATAAATGTGTGTCTAAAGTTTTATTATTGGATTTATGTATTTATTTTAACAATAACTCAAATCAAAAACATTCATGAGCCACAAAGCACCATTACTGTAGCCTATTATTCCGCGCATGTTGACCAAAAAACGATATATAGGTCTATTTATTAATGTTATAGGCTACTTACTTTTCAGCATTTCCTTGCCCTACAGTATAATTACACTATTGTTATAATATTATCTTGATATTGTGGAACATTTCTTTTTGTTCACTCTAAAACTGTTATATATTTTCTACATGCTTTCGTGTTTATCGCATACGCATCAGTTTAAATTCACTTTAGGTCTTGCATTTTGAAGGCGATGGCCTCGGACTATTCAAAGCGTCATTAAAGGGAAGAGAAGTTATCTCTGCGGGCCTATAGAGCGAGCAGCGGGACCCGGGTCGGTCTGGAGGGTTTGGTGTTAACGGGGTTAGTGATGGCTCGTTGGTTTCTAAAGGACTCCTGCTGGTACTGTACACAGACATGACAACTCAGCTTTTAGTCTGGTTCTCGCTTAATTGGCATGTTTAACGGGCGCACGCACACGCACGCGCACGCACAAACACACACACATTCTTGAATTTCTATCCTTGTGAGGAATTTCTATATACTTATTCACTTATTGGGGTTACACCAGCCAATCACGTTGGTATAATCTATCCTAATCCAAATGTTCATTTAAATTCCAACTAAACTTAAAGTTGGTAGAATTTAAGGTTAAAAATCTTGAAATTATGCTCCAGTTTGGAGACAAAAGACTGAAATATGCAAATAAAAACAAATGTATGGTGTTATATTTGGTGGCAACCTGTGGAGCATTGGGAGGACTCATATGTAAAACTAATTTAGCATTAAACTGAATCCAACCTATCTAAACCCACATTTGGATTATGCTGCTGGTGTCTGGGGTCCAAAAATGCTTTTAAAAGAATCCAAAACTGATAAATTAGGCTGTATTTTGATGGGATACAAAAGTTTGCACTAGTTCGGATCATTATGGGTGACATGTGGCGGTGGCCCTGCAGGGTATGTAGGATGCATTTCTGGAAAAAGCCTGATAGAGACGCATGAAAGCAGACCTGCTGGCTATCTCTGTGTTTTGTGGGATAAAGAAACTAATGGACCATGTGGTGAAAGATAGTTTTTTTTGTGCAAAATATGTCTCAGAACATGATTGTGAAAATGTATTTTTTATGGGGTTTTTTCAACTTGGTGAAAATCATACATCAGAGAAACTTATTTTTGCATTTGTGATATTTGGACTAAACCAAAGATCCAAACATTTAGTTGATTTTTAGTTTGTTTTGTATAATTTATTCAAGTAAAAAAGGACACCATGTGCACAAATTAAGAAATACTGAAGTTGCAAGAGAATGTCTGCACTCATGTGACCTCTTTATCATACGTAAAACCCATGAAAGTTCTTTTTTTCACTCCATGTTCCAGTTTTCACGAGGTCCTGAGTTATCCAGATAATGCACCTCTTAATTAAGCTTCATGAGAAAGAACACGGTTTATACAAGATCTTTAAACATACAAAGTGTCCTGTCTTGTACTTGTACCCATGATTCATAAGCTTCTGATGCTGGTAAGCAAACAAAACCCACTGTTTAACAGTTTGGTTCAAAACTAATCTTAACTGTTATCCTTATTCTTTTCTTTTAAATCAGAATCAAACACTAACCTAAGGAAATCTTAAATTCACTCTTTACTTTAATCTGAAACTCAAACTGAGTCGTTTAAGGGCAGAATTACAACAAGAACAACTCATACTATACTGAATGATGACGACAATGGAAGCACTTGCATTAGCTTAGTTGGACACAGCGAGGAAAGTACTTCATTAGGTTAGAGGAAGAGGAACTATCAACATCTCTGATTGAGGTGGTTTAAATACACAGTATAACTGCCATTACCTGACCTCACAGAGCAGATATGACTTTACTGCCTCATGTAGTTGAAGAATGTTTTTTTTTATTTGAGGTACAGCCTTCACAATTTGATATGCGTAACAGATTTCTGTTTCAGTTGAATAATGTTATTGATAATGTTATATTTTACCCAGATTAATTTAGCTATCACCTACAACTGATGTGTGGATATGTGATGTTTTTTATATATAGTGGGAACCTCTGTGAAGTTGTCAGCCCATTATATCCTCAACATTGCCCAACACAAAACTGTTTTGTCCAAGTATTAAATGCCATTAGACTGAAAAGTAGACAAAATTGTAAGTATAACGCAATTTCTAATATTTATTACAGACTTAATAAGCTAAATTATCAAGGTTATGTAATTAGCCAAGCTGTTAAAGGAGCAATACTAGTCCTATATTTAGTTAGCTTGCTGATCTATCAAGGAAACAATATGTTTGTCATTAATAAATTTAAAAAACACAGACATTTATGGTTTTATTTGGATTCTCCCTCATCATTCAAGTGTATCCATTGAAAAGCGATAGAGCAACTGGCTGGGATCTAAAACAACTGTCTTCAGAGCAGCTCTGCTCTGAAATATTAGACCGCCAATACACAAAAGGGCAGTTTACAGCTCAAAACCATGTTTTAATGTTGACTTATTACTGGCCTGTATACTGGATTAAATCTCCTAAGTTTTCCAGGTAATAGCCTTTGTCAGCGGAAGCTAATGATCCACTTCAATAAACATGAGGTGTCACAGGGATCAGTTATTTTTTTATTTAACATTAATGCCCTGGACAATGTAATCAGTGTTCTGGCTTAGTACTTGTATTTCTTTCTTATATCATGTAAAGGTGCTTTTGAGACTTGTCCATGTCATTGTAAGTATTATATTTCCTTTCACTTCTATGCAGATGATACTCCCCTTAAAACCTGGTTATCTGGACCATCTTAACCAAATTATGATATCAATTCTGTTTTTGTAAAACTCCAGAGGAATATGGAGCAACAACTAAGTGGTTTCTCAGCTCAAAGTTTCTCCAAACAATAACAGAACTTTTGGTTTTACTTTAAAACCATCACTGGGAGGAGATGGAGGAGTTAAAAAATAACCTCCAGGTCTTTACTACTTGCTTATAGGTAAAAAAATCAATGAATGATGTCACAAATCTATACATAATGCAGAACATCATCATGGAATATCAACACTTAACAATCACAGCTACATTTAAACAACTCAAGTTATTCAGAAACCTTCAGACAGCTGTTTAAGAGTTCATATTTGCTAATGGCAAACAGTTTGTAAGGACTAGAGTGTCCTGGTATTTGCTTATTGTGTTTAATTTCTCGAGATTTGTTCTACATTTGTTCCACATAAAGGATCAATAGTGGCTGCAAGCATTTGTCAAAATGAGTGGCTTTTACATTTCTTTAAAGACAACATCTTCAGACTCATGCTTTTAAAAGAAACCAACACACTGTCAATCACTTGGACTCACTTCATAACAATATTTCTGTCAGCAGACATTAATCAGGTAAAATTAATATATTTGTCTCTTAGAATTTAGTTCATTCTGCATGTTTATTCATTCATTTAGTCATTTATGTAACTACGTATTTATTTTCAACCTTAGTTTTTGTGTTGTTTGGAAGTTTTTGGGTCCTGTAACCTTCTGTTATTCTAAAACACAGGTCACAAATAAATGTGTAATTATAAGGAGACAGATCACTTCAATACACATGAATGAATATAGTGCATAAAATTAAAGTTTCTCGAAAATTTTCACTATTTTCTTATCAGCACTGTGAATTATGACCCATGTCCAGTTCAGTCTGGAAGTGTCCCCGAGCAAGACACGGAAATCCTTCTGTCCATCAAGCTTTTCTTGTAAAATTAATAAACATCCATTTACATGTTTTCTTGCTTTTTGGGGTAGGCAAAGCACGAAGTCCATTGTTAAGTACTGAAATGAGAAATCTTGTGATTTGTGCCGTATTATTAAAATGAAGATAAATTGCAGCCAGTCCTAGAGAAATTTTCTTCAAAAGAAAGAAAACCAAATGAACACTGAAGATGTATAAAATGCGCTTTGTTCATCAGAGGGAGGGAGAGAGAAAAGACTCCACTCAGCGAGCTCTGAATGCTGCATTTCATGCCTGCAACAATTATGCCGAAAGGTCAAGTATTACAGCATCTTGTGCTCCGCTTTGCATGCAAAGTATTTCAGTTCACAAATGACCCTCGTTTGCGCTCTTTGCACAATGGCTTGAAGAACCGGATAAACGTAGGAAAATTAAAGATTTTTGCTGCTGGCTGACAATAACATTTACCAAAGGGGGTGATTGCAGTTGCTGTGTAATTGTCCTATTTGTAATGCACATGAATGCTTAGGCCCCGCTGCAATGAAATGTTTAGGAACTTAGGAAAGATGAGCGAGAGTGACTGAGTTCTAAAACAAGAAAGGGGATTATTTTTTCTCATGTTTAAACAAGGTTATTATGAAGTGCAGCATTTGACACATAGTTGTGCCCAGTGTCTTGTTACTATTAAACAACGTTATATTTTTTCTTAGTTTGACTGTAATTTTGACTTGATTATGAAATAAAATATTATATACATGTATTTTAGTCAATACTGTCATGTCCGGGTGCTGATTTTCCATTGATATATCTACTTCAGCACCGTGGACAGCACCCAGGTCCGCCTCCTGCATCTTTAACAGAAACTACAAAACCCTTCATAAAACCACAAACACACACACACACACACACACACACACACACACACACACACACACACACACACAGTAAGAAGTCACTTTAAAATTCGCTGCTAATAGTTTTCAGGTGAATTCATGGTTATTAGAGGTTGATAGACGCTTCTATGATGCACATAATCCACAGTGCAATGTTAATGTCACACATGTCGGTTTAATGTCCTCAATATATTAATCAATAGGAATATAAGTCATGAATCGCACTTGCACGTCCGCGTGTTTATCTGTTGAATACGTTTGACGTGGTTACATCCATTGCTTTAAATAGCCTCTGATTTGATTATGCATATTTTCAATTATTCAAATGTATTATTTAAGTTTCAGCCAGTCTGATAAGTTAAAATATCCATCTTCAACTGATTTGATCATTGAAAACTTGCACTATTTCAAGATTGTGTTATTCCTTTATGTGTAAATTGATCCCCTCTAACTGCATTACAGATACTATTTTAGATTTTAAACTTAAAGCAGTGAAAGTGCACAATGGAAACAAACCTACAATTTGTCGTTTACGTTAAGAAAAATAACAAGTTTAACACAGAAAACAAGACGAAATGATGATTAGCCTAATGGTTTAAACTGACATTTACAAAATTACAAAGTGCCAAAATTCATACATTGTATAATAAATTAAATTCTTTAAAACGATATATTTTGTTTTGTTTCCACTTGTCGAAGCCACAGTAAAGATTTAAGTCAACCCTTCAATTTTAAGACGCACCGGTGTTTGATATCCTCTCAAAATGGAAATGAATTTGTATCTACATTCCACTGAAACATAAAACAGCAGTTCTGAATGCTAAATATCGACCAAAGGTAATAATGAAGCTAAACAGGCGAATAAAATTCACCAGCTATAGCCACTAACTCAAATATGATTACCTTGAGATTAGGGTCTAATTGCTTGGGGTTCATGGAGACCAGCCCACCATAAAGCCAGGAGGACTTGGGGAGTTGCACTGTGGGTTTCTACAAAAGAGAGCGATGAGAGCACACACGCTTCCAACAAGTCATTCTCAACAGCTACAAGCTGCACACAAAGACCACACACCGCGCCAAAGACATGTTAATGTAATCCCAAAGTTCTCACTTCTCCCCCGAACAAAACCAGCTCTGCAAAATACCTAATAGAAGATAGTTTCTGATGCTGGTTAAGGTCTCACTTTAAAGTCCAAAAGGGGCTTTTTTTTTTTTGGGAGGGGGTGGGAGGGGGGGGGGCAGCCTGGTGGCCTAACTGGCTGCTACTGCTGCCTTAAAGGGACACACGCAAAATCAGAAAAGAGTCAAATCTGTGCGTTTAGTTTTCTAATATTGTGAGATCAGAAGTGCATAACAACATATAAGAACAAAAAGGGGTTTTTATGTTACACATCAAGAAATAAAAAGTGAGTGTCGCCTGAAATTAGAGCAACAATGCACTCAAAAATATTTCCATTCTCACTATAATTACAGAATAGGAGCCAAAAATGTGCTGCAGAGTCCGAATCAAAACCTTAATGACAAACCTCTGAGAGGTTTGTGCAAAACAGGAACACGTATTTTTAAAGGTTGCATTAACGGAAAACGGTGTGTGCATCATGTTTCTGCAGGTCATCATACAGCCTGTAATTTTAAGACATCATATCTTACAGCTATGTGGCTCAAAATGCAAAAAAAATGCTGGACGCTGAAAATATCAGGAAACACGCAGGATAATCAGCAAGAAGCCTTCGATCAGAAGTCAGGTGCAAACTGCATATAAGCGATAATTCACGGTAGATGTACCTGATATTTGATGCATTTATTTAGCCTATTTGCTGATAAACAGGTGGTTTGTGTTTATTTATTTTTTGGTAGAGGTAGGTCGAATAGTTAAATGCGTTTAAAGTTGATCAATTGATTAATTAGCGTTGGCTTTTCCATTGTAGGACTTACATTAAGACGATAAGTAAATAGATCCCAAATTAAGTCGTGATTCTTGAAATTTAAAATAAAATACGCCAATAAAGAGAAAACAAATAGCCTCACAAACTAGTTCCGGGTACACAAATGATTATTCAGCTCATGACAACAGATAAATGTCAAGATTTAAAAAAAAAAAATCTAATTCTAACTTAAAGAATTGCAGCATTTTTTTTCGAAGAGATGAATAGGCAGATAAAGGAGAAAATACGAAACTCCACTGTAGGCTATCAAATCATTTTAGCGTATAATACAACATTTATCAAGCTTTATAATAGTTTCCTTCAAACCGCAACTTTTTAAAATTATAGCTGTATGATATGTGTCAACACTGGATTTAAACAACTTATTTGCACCGTAAAAAAAAAAAATCATCTGTCGTTACCTTTGTCGCTTAGCAACCACATTGTTTACTGTTTAAGACCTATAAGACCTAAAACGCTATAAGGGTCCCTAATGACTGTCATGGCTTTTATTTACCGAGATTTCACCTACAGAAAAATAAATAACACGTTCCTCACTGCGGCCGTCTGTAAAAACATTTGTCACCGTCGTGTCTAAACTGAGACATGAAATACAGCCTGATCTTCAAGAAAAAAAAATGTTTGTGAAGACATGTTTGTTATTGACGCTATAAACAGCCTTTCGCCGTTTCCCTTTCAATCCCCTGATTGATTATTGATAAGTCAGCTGATAGTCCAGCGTCGACAGTTCGCCTCGCAAGTTATTTGAGAAGAATGCCGCGCTGTTTGGTCAGGGTTTTTCATCGATAAGCTGTCCTTTGAGCAGCGTTTGTGTTTGATGTTGGGAGCCGAGAGACCTCACCTTTCTGACTCACACACACACACATACAGAGAGAGAGAGGGAGAGAGAGAGGGAGAGAGAGAGGGAGAGAGGGAGAGAGAGAGAGAGAGAGAGAGAGAGAGTAAAGAAAAAAGAAGGCACATAAAGGCTCGGTTTACTCTGCAGGTCATGCTTGTGTGAGCTGGAGCCTTTAACGATAAGCCCGAGCTGTGTGTGATTTGTCAAAGAACAAAAAAAAGAAAAATAGGCTCCAACATTTAATTGTCGTGTCAGAGAAAGAGCCTGAGTGTTGATATAGTGTTGATATAGTGTTGATATAGTAGGCTATTTGGTTTCTTCACTGTGCCAAGCCTGAAAATATTTGGCAACATGGAGTATATCTGTTCTCCAGAAGATCATTTTCCCACAGTGAGCCCAAGAATATATTAAAAATGTCAAGAAAATTCTATTAAAAATTGTAATAAAAATGTAATAATAATAATAATAATAATAATAATAATAATAATAATAATAATAATAATAATTACGCACATCGGTTTGTGCGTAATCTGGTTTACTCCATGCCTACTTCCGCCATTTAACACCGCATATGACGACATATTTCACAAAAAAACCCTTAACTAACTTGTTTCCATAATTTATTAATAGGACTGTTTTGTAGTAAGTCAAATATCTATATAAGTTACAAAGAAATAAAACGTACAAATACCAATGAAACGACAACAAACCGGCAAGAGCGTCAAAAACTTTGTACAACAGATAGCTAAAATTCAAACCTTTTACAGAAATATACACGCTAGATCTACGGCTTACATTAAATTCTATTATAAATCAGAGTCATGTGTGTTTGTTTGTGGGGAGGAATTTTAACAGCACCCATATACAGCAGTCCTGTAGTCTATATGCCTCCCCCCCCCCCTCAACTAATGCGGCCTATATGACTGCTGATTCTTCTTTTGTCTCAATATAATTTACATAAATAAATCCCAAGACTTTCACATCCGCAGTTTCTGGTCAAAAATGTTTTTTCTCTCTCCTCTCCTCTCTCGGTATGAGTCACACTTCCCTCCAAAAACTTTCCCTCCAGGAAATTCAAGAGGAGCTGCTGCCACCGATTTCACAAGGTTCTTGTTCAAATGCGCACATTTACAGTGAAACTGTCTTGAAAGAAAAGTGTCTCTCTCTTTTTTTTTTTACTTAAATAGAAGAAGGTTTAAATGATAGCCGGTGCTCTTGTCACCACGTCCTGCCGTATAACAGGGCTGAACACTGCAGGGCCGAGCCGTACTCTGCGCCGGGGGAATTCAGGTGGGAGAGGCCGGCCACTTGGCTCTGCAGTGACGGCGGACTGGAGGAGTGCGGCGCCAAATCTGGAGAGTGACCTGTGCTTCCCACCTGCTGGCTCTGATGCTGCCCGAGGCCGGCCGTGTTGTTGGACATGATCATGACATTACCACCTTGCTGGTGGTGGGTCTGTGCGGAGGATGTGGGCGTGTGGCCGCTGCCTTGGCACGGCTTCCCGTCCTTCACCAGCACCGGCACGGCCACCCTCCGGGGGGACTGCTGCTGCTGTTGCTGACAGGAGCCGCTGTCCTGCTGCATCTGCTGCTGGGACACTTTGTCTTTCGCCTGCCTCTTCATCTTGTACCGGTGATTCTGAAACCAGATTTTCACCTGGGTCGGGGTGAGGTGGATCATACTTGCCAGGTGCTCCCTCTCCGGCGCCGAAAGGTATTTCTGCTGCTTGAAGCGTCGCTCCAGCTCGTACACCTGCGCCTGGGAGAACAAAACTCGCCTCTTTCTCCTCGGGGTGCTGGACAGAGAGCCCATGCCTTTACCCACGTCTGCCAGGGAGCTGAGACTGCCCATGCTGCCCATGTTCATCCCCGACGACGAGCCCATGAAGCGAGAAACTGCGAGAAAGAAAAATAAACACAATAAAATACCTGATTTCACTTTGAAGCAGTGTGACAATGAAATATTATTGTGTCCTTTTGTGGAAAAAGCTTCTGGAAAATTGTGGTTGAGTTTGGAGATAGTATTTGATTGATACAACTTGGTTATAATATCATTAAACCTGGCATTCATGTAATTACAACCCTGATAATTTTTTTCATGGCGGTAAAAAAACGTGCAACATAGTCTGAGTTTTGACAGGCAGCTGAGCAAAAAATGCTTTCCAAAGGATCAGGTGCTCTTATCCATAAATACAAAACTCCAACGCGTGTCAAAACACATATTCTTATATTATCGACTTGTCAAATTATAGGCAATCAACTTAATTTCTAGGCACATAGTGCAGCAAAAGCTCATGCAAGATACCATATTATTACTGAGTTAATATAACAAAGTATGGGACACTGGTTAATAAATTATCTTGCATAAACGCGCACAGCTGAGAGGGAAATCTGGGCATGAAAGCTCCTCTGATGAGACTTTTTTTTTCCAGATGTTGCCTTGGATGAAATGCAGGGGGGGTTTTGCTTGATCTTTGCCCTTCCTAATAATAAAAAATAATAACTAATTTAACCTACAGGGGTATGGAAAGTGTCCACCTTGGTGCTCAAACGCGCGCAGGTGTCAGAAACAATACAGCAAGCACTAAAACGCAGCATAAAACAAACAAACAAACAAAAAAAAGCATGCATATAGGACCTGCGATAACTCAAAGCTGGAGTCAAACAGGTGCGGTATACTTACTGGTGGAGAAGCGCGGGTCTGGGTTGGCTCCGTACCAGCCGGTGGCCGTGGCGCTGCCCCTCATGCCGTCCTGGTAAGACGGCAGGTCGCCCATGTTGCCGTTACAGTAGCCCCCCATGGCCGTGTGTGACAGCTGAGAAACACCTGCCGCAGTCATGTGGTAAGCCGCAGACACAGTCCCATTATGGCCCATGTGGTGCTGCTGCATCGCCGCCTGAGAGACCTGCGGCTGCCGGTAAGAAGTGAGAGGTGCCCCCAAGTTGTTATTCTCCATACTTACTTTCTTATAGCTCTCCTCAAGGGGACTCAAGATATCGGAAACAGAAAAAGGAGTCGTATGCTTTGGGCTCATCGACATTGTTCTGGGGCTGGAGAGGGAGAAATTAGAAGGCAAGGCAATCTCTCCTTCTCTCTCTTTTTTTTTTTCTTTTTTTTTTTTTTTTTTTTTTTTTTTTTTGGCCAAAGCCCCTCTGGTTCCTGTTGTCTCAACGTCGATCCTGGTAGATGAACACGTAGGAGAGCGCCTCAAGTCCGCCTTAATTGGATTGAGTGGGAGCTCGGTGCTGGCTTTGGTTTGTTTTAGCTGGGTGCCAGGTTTAAGGCTACCATCAGAGGCGGGGCATCGGCAACAATACAAAACAGCTCTATAGCCTCCTTTTTTTTTTTTTTTTTTTTTTACGCCGAGCGTAATTTCACTTACAAGACATGTGCTCTCCTCCCACTAACAATAACATAAACGCTGTAGTACATGATCATAAATGTTCATCCCGGCGGCGCAGAGTGGCTGCAGGCGGTGTCCGGGGCTCCACAGCTGATGCATTTAGAGTTTGTGACTTGTTGCTGTCGCTGATAAACACACGGCTGCACCTTGGGATTGCAGTGACCACAATACACTTTATTAACTGTAGTGATGTTTACGAGGGCCTCTTGATGAAAGGAGGCCTATATGGACTTGAGAGTTGGAGAACCACTCCTCAGTTGAACTACTGACTTTTAATGGCCATGAGAGGCCTCCAGTGATTGCAGGATTGTTTGTGTTATGCCTTATCGTACTCAGACATGCAAAAGTGCACTTGCGGGGAGGGAAATTGACTGATACTGATAAGTAAATAAATACACATCCGCGTGTTAAGTGGCTGCGTAAATGATTAACCCCCACCGCGTGTTTTTCTTTTGATATCATTGGACGCAAGCAGCGTGTCACCTAAATTCAGATGCACACACTTCGTCTAAGAGACCCGGTATAAAAAAAAAAATAGAGTCTGGAGTAGAAGAGGCTCTCGTGTGAAGTTAACGGCGTTCAAGCACTCTCCTGCAGCACAACGCAAGGTAGCCCTCAGTAGCATCTTGCCTTAATGCTCAAGGAGCCGTAACAGTTTAACTCAATCATATCTCATTTCTAAAAATGTTTTATGCAGAGGAAAAAAGATTTTTTTTTTTTTGCCTCCACCCAAACAGCGTTGAAGTCGAGAAATGCTGTTCTTAGAGCCAAACATCAAGCAAGCTTTTAGTCTCCTTTTTTCCTGCCATTTCCACCTAAAAGTGACAAAAATAGGAATTTATTTCAAAGCAGAAAATCATGAAATTACACAAGATATTATTATCATAATTGCTGTATTTTTTAATGTAATGCTAGTTTACATTACCAGTATTTTTTTTTAACTTGTGCATTAATCTGTATTAGCATATTTTACATATTTATCAATATTTCAATATAACACAAGCCAACTGCTTTAAGTGAAAGTCATTATGGCTGCCAACTTATGTCCTTCCTGCTACAAAAATCAGAAAAAAAAGCAGTGACGAATTAAAATTGGTACAATAACTTCTAACTTACACACTCTGTGGATGTCAGGATCATACCGGAGCTGAACCTACTACTGTTATATAAATAAAATAATGTTATTAAATGTGAAGCTCTCGTCAGGAGGTCTAACTTGCAGCAGCTCCCAGCAGAAGTGTTTTTGCTTGCCTGCAGGTTTGGAGCCGATATCTCCTTAAACAGGAAATAAAGCAACACAGCGTCTTCTGGTGGCAGACACAATCAGTTGTAATGTTGTGATCCGTTTTATTCCTCGGCGGCTCCAACCTTGTTCTCTTGTCTCATTTGATAAAAAAATATAACTGTGAATTATTTCCTACTTGTGCAGCTTTTTTATTGATGCAACAAGCTGTCAGACTGCAGGCAGCAGCAGCAGCAGCAGCAGCAGTGAGATGTGTGGTCCCGTTACATTACAGCAGTGACATGCAGATCACTGACAGACCGTCACGGGGATCATCAGTCACACTTCTGCATTTTTACCGGCTTCTGGCTGCATATTTCACGGCTGCCCGCATGTTATCCAGCAGGATAATCTGTGGACTTGCACAGCTGCAATTTAAAGAGCCCTGCACGCGCGCGCCACAATCCATATCATCCCGTCGCCTTACAATTATCTTTAATGAAGCAATATTATCATATAGCTCAAGGCTAAATATTACAGTTAAAATAAATTGTTTGGATGATAGCCGGGATGCGGGCGCATAATTCGCAGGCCATATAATCACAGGCAATTAAAATTAAAGCAATGTTTCTGCATCCAAGGTAAATCTTGCTTATGCCTTCCTTAATTAGAGAATTTCGCAAAGACATTCTTAATCATCTAAATCAGTACCTTTCCACTGTTCTGGCACAGGGCTATTATGGCCAATTAGCGGTAATTAGTCCAAATGTTCCGGCTAATTCCTGAGAATAATGAGGACACTTTGAAGTGGCGGGCATGAGGCTACCGAGCCTTTGTTATCGAGGCTTCAGGTTGTTGTTTTGAACTGATTGGTACATGATATAATCCCGTGAGCAGGATGGAAATAAGTGTGTGCAATGAAAACTAAGAGGGAAGTTACTTACTGTTATTATTCCCCATTAAAAAAAATCAATAATATGTTTTATGAAGATTCACATTTCTCTTGGAATATTTACGTCCAAATAAAAATATTACAGCGGCCCTGTAAAGAGATAAATATGTAAAACAGAAATATCATTAAATGCTCTCTAATAGGAATTTTAAACTAATATTAAAACCATACATTTTTGCACTTGATGGATAGATGTAAAATGTATACTTGCTCTCCAAAGGAATATAATTTTCAATTTTTAGATGTGGTGATTTTATACCTGAGGTTATTTTACATTCGAAAACGATTTTCTACAATTTTCAAAAATAGGCCTATTTTAGTTCCACTTTCACACAAACATTTGTGAATATATCAGTGGCCAAAAAAAAAAAAAAAAAAAATGCCACAAAACCAAAAACCAAGACTGATGCCCCGTCTGGTCTGCAGCCAACTTACTGTAGACCCCATTAAATCCAATCTTAACAAACTGCCTGCAATAATAACCTCCTCTTGTATTGGCTGCCTCGAGCTTTTCCTTTTTTTTTTTCTTCTCCTTCTCCTCAAAACTTTGTTCAGACTTTTTCCATGTTTTCTTCCATGACAACTCTCACAGCTCCAGGAAATGAGCTGGAGGGGGAAGGACAAAAAAAAGAAAAAAAAAAAAGGAGGAGGTGACAAAAGAAAAAAAAGAAAATTGGACAGTTTGTACTTCACCATCACACACACGAGACGTCTGCTGCTGCTGATGACCTCATGAGTCTTTCTTTCAGTTTTCAAGTGAACTACAGGAGGTCAGATTGATACCTGACAGGTGTGGAAATAAATAAAATAAATGGAAATATGTGTGACGTAGGCGCTTCAAAATCGATATAACTAATTTATTTTTTTTGGAGAGGAGGTCGTTTTCAGCATTTCTTCTAAACATGGTGGTCATATGACTTATTGGAGGGTAGGACAGCGGTTTAAAAGCGCTGCAGCACAACCTTGCATGACATCACACCAAGCGGCCATACGTCACAGCAGACAGCCATCTTTTCTACGTCTGCAAAGCACTACAGCAGTGGGAGTTCAAGGAGTAAAACGTGTTTTTTTTTCCCACCCCAGTGAAGTACGTCCCCTAGTGGATCACCGTCTGCCTTCATCCCAAGAACTACACTAAATGTTACTGAAGGGGAATGAGTCTGTTTCCAAAATGATACCGTGTGTTATTCCGCCATCTAGTGGAGGGATGGATCACAAACACCACCAGAGTTTATATCCCACTCAACCAGTATAGACCAGTGGTTCCCAGTGGGGTTTTTAGAGCCCCAAACAGCTAAAAGGTGTATTTCTGTGTTATTTCTGATTCACTTACTGTAGTTGAGAAAAGGGAAATGTTTACCATCATTAATAACTACTGTCTGCAGTGTGAACATACAGAGATCATTGACTGCAGTTGTTTCCAACATGATCACATAATAAATCTGATTGGTTGTGAGATGAAAGATGGAATAAAACAAAGAAGAAAATGTGTTTCTGCTACATAAAATTCTGCTTTTTGTCTCATGTTTGCATTTCTCTTTTGAGATACCAGATAGTTCTCTACAATGTTTTACTATGAAACACTAAAAGAAAGGAAAATACACTATTGATAACAACTTTGACCTTTTCATGTGAAGGATTTTAGAGCCCTAAATAACTAAAGTATATATTTCATATTCTTTACTATCCCTTTAAACATCTGGGGACCCCTAAAATGTTATACGGATCTCTTTAGGAATCACTGCTTTAGTGAAGAAAATTTCCAGCATTGTGATTAACAGCCCACATGACTCACAATTAGCTGCAAAATACAATATTTCTAATATGAAAGGCACCAACACCATCACTGTACAAATACGTTTTGAATTTCTGAATACACAACTATAACTGTATGTGCATTGGAGCCATTCATGGGATTTCAAAGATAAACCCTGCACATTACACCTTTGATCTGACCTTTGACCTACGAAGCACAAGCAAAAAGGATTAATCTGTTGGATTACTTTTTGATTAATTGATCATTTGTTTTATCTATAAAACATCAGTAAACTGATTTTTTTTTCTTTCTTTTGGTGTTTCATTGTAAAACAGTTTAGAAGATGGATAAAAAAAGCAGAATTTTGTGCAGCAGAAATGATTTTTCTTCTTTTTTTATTCCATCATTCATCTCATGGCCCATCAGATATATTATGTGATCATGTTGGAAACCGCTGCAGTCAGTGATAGTTGAGGTCCATGTTACAGTAGATAAATGACAACTTTATAATAAATAATAATAATTAATAAAAAGACACAGACTGACACAGATAACATGCTGTTTTGATACATGTCAGACATTGAGGCTGCAATTATTTTCATTAATCTGTTCAATCGATTATTCGTTTGATCTGTAACATCAGAAAACTGTGAAAAATATCCACCACAGTATCCTAAAGCACAAGGTGGCGTCATTAAATATCTTGTTTTGTCCAACCAACAGGCCAAAACCAGAACATATTCAACTTACTATCATGTAAAACCAAGAAAAGCAGCAAATTCTCACATTTAAGAACCTGGAAGCATCAAATCTTTGCAATTTTTTGCCAAAATTCATCAACAGAGGGCATCTTAATGTTATTAACAGCAGAGCAGAGTATACCATGTGATGTGACGTCAAACAGGCTGTGTTGAGACTAAAGTGCAGAAGATAATGTAAGAGTAACTTTACAGATAAATACCAGTGAATTTCCAGATCACTGCCATCAAACGATACCCAGTTATATCTAAAATATCCTATTCAAGCACCGGCCATGAGAAGCAGCTAGAAAGGATTTGGAATTTCTTCATTTAGACCTTTTATGTCTGATAGAGCTACAGCAATTAGTCCGTTAATCAATTAGTCAATTTAAAGAAAATGAATCAGCAACTATTTTCATAAATGCTTAATTGTTTAGGTACTTTTTTTTTTAAAGGAAAAATGCCAAAGATTTCATGGTTTCAGGTTCTTAAATGTAAATTTTTCTTGGTTTTACATGACAGTGAATTGAATATGTTCAGGGTTTTGGATTGTTTATTGGACTAAACAAGACATTTCATTATGCCACTTTGGGCTTCACGGTGTTGTGGTGGACATTCTTCTGTTTTTTGATGTTTTATAGATCAAACAAATTGATTAATCAAGAAAATAGTCTGACAGTTTAATTGATAATGTCTGACATGTTTCAAAGTGGTATCTGTGTGAACCAGGAGCTAAACACAACTAACAACTAACTGTCAGTCTGTTTTTCTTTTATCATAGCTGCTAATGTGTTTTATTCTGTCTGATTTACTTCCTGATGTTAAGACATGTTCACCATCATTAATAACTTCTGTCTGCAGGGTGAAAATAAGAACTGTCATTCATTTGCCGTGACACAGACTTAAACTATCACCGACTTCAGTGGTTTCCAACATAATCACATAATAAATCTGATGAGTCGTGAGATGGATGATGCAATAAAAAAGAAGAAAATACATTTCTGCCACATAAAATTCGGCTTTTTGTCAAAAGTTTGCGTTTCTCTTGGAGACACCAGATAGTCTTAAATCTTCTGTTCTCTAAAATGTTTTACAATGAAACACTAAAAGAAAGTGGGGGGAAAAAAATCACTACTGTTAACAACTTTTAAACGTACAAACTGTGACGAGAGATTGCAAGAAGACAAACACTCACTGTATGTACATACTCTCTTATTAATAGGCTTTTTGAATGCTTCAGACATCACTGACAGGAACTTGGGACATGCAGCTTCTTCCATTTTTGTTCTGTTGTTTTGGAGGACTTGGGAGTTTTTTTTTTCCTGCCTCTGAGTCTATAAAGTTGACCGTGTGCTCTCTTTTCCACCTGCTGTGAGTTCAGGCTGGCAGCACATTACTCACAGCTCCAGGAGAGGCAGTAAATCAACTCCAAATACCGCAAAACTCACAAGTTAATAAAATGCTAATTTACTGTCAGTGTTGTTCATCATGTAACCAACAAATCTAAAAGCTTCAGTATTTCAGTAAAGCCCCCCAAAATACCAATTAGACAAAATAAAATAAAATCAGTTTGACATTTTGAAGCATCTTTTTGTGAATTTGCATATGTGATTTTAATTTAATCCCATTTTCTGCGTCTTAAAGAGCTGTTTAATCAAGCAGCTGCATGAGGGACAAAATCTAGAGAATGATTAGCTTGTGTTTGATTTGATTGCAGCCTATAAAACAGTTTTTTAGACAATCATAGTGTTTGCACATAGACAAAGACAAACCATTAATAAAAACCTACGCTGTGGTAGCTGAACTATTACAACACATGTCACATACTACTACTGGGAGCCTTTGTTGTATGTCTTGCCCTGGTTTATCTCCTTGTTTCCTGGCTGCCTCTTCACTATCAGCTGTCCAATAAAAGGTGAAAATGCCCCAAAACAAGTCTTTAAAAAAAATCTATGCAATAATTGTTTTTCAAAAGCCAATAATTGGGAAAATGTTGGTGTTTGAAATGCATTTATAACTCTACATAACTTGCCAATAAATGACAAATTTTGAAAATAAAATCAATGTTTTTAAGTCTAAGGCCCATTTAAACATAATGTGGTATCAAAGGTTACATGCAACAACTTAACAAAACTCCTCCTGTGGCCTTCTTTAACGTGGACCTTATAACTTTCCTAACAGAGGCCCCGGGGCCGGCCAGTGAGTAAAACTATAGGATGGGCAGGCTAATACAAGCCCATCCTTTTCAGACAATTCTTCTGACCAACTTAAAAAACCAATGGCAACCCCTAAAAGCCTGTCTTTGTCACCCTTAAACCCCAAGATGCTCTAAAACACCATTGTGCAGTTAAACCTCATAAATTTGTCGCAGGGACTGATTAAACATCACGGGAATTGAAACACTAAAGATTTTGTCTAGGTCCCTTTAGGCCGAGGGACAATGGTCCATTCACAGGGAGACACATGGACAAAAAGAGTGTTTAAGGGGAAATGCAGCGAGCTGAGGGGTTTGGCCAGTCCCCTCCATATGTGATACAAGGTGGCCCCAGCAAGGGGGACAAAGGGCCAGGTGACAGGGACGATGGGCTCCAGGGTCACAGGACGAGCAAACAACATTATAGGGGGCGTGAAAACAGAAGAAACTGACATGATTTTAAACACTGAGGCATATTTTTCATGATAAAATATTTAAATGAGGGGGGGAAATGCTTCAGCAAGGAAGGGGAATCTGTTAATTGAGAATATGACCAGTGTTTCTCTGAATCCATGCTCACTGGAAGTCACTGTTAGAACTTATTAAAACTGTAATAAACTGTGAAAAACATTAATATAACTCCCCTTTTTCTTGTCTTTTTCTCACGGTGGAAAGCATAACCCTTCATTACTGCACCTGTTCAGCTCTCTTGTAAAATATTTAGGATGAGTGCTTGAAAAAAAAAGTTGATAATTATCCATTAATTCAGCCTGTTGGACTCTTAAAAAAAAAATCACATCCTCTTCAAACCTACAATGCACAACATTTCCAGATAAATCCTGAGTTTCACAGCCTCGTTTAGCTTTACTTGCTTGCAGAATAACAAAAGTTAATTGTATAAAAGTGAAAAGCAGCTCATGGGCCCAGAGGACAACAGGGTGCTATAGTGACTGAGGCTGTAATGTTTACTGGGTATTCTTATGCTTAACCAAAGCCAGTCCTTTTATAAGTGATGTTTGCACAGCTTCTGGGTGCATAATTAGTTTTTTTTTAACATTATAAAAGCCTCTGGGCCCCAGTCATGACCTGCTACATATTTTAGATTTTTATATATTTTAGGCTGCATATATGTTTATATATGCAGCCTAAAGCCTTAGGTCTAAACTTGTCACATTTTGAAGATGTTTAAAAAAAGAAAAATGTAAATAAATGTAAGAGTTGGGCCTATAGAAGCTGGTTTTGAGAGATTACAAAGCACCAAATATTTGTTGGTGTAGTCCTGAAAAAACACATTACACTGGAAAATATCATAGAAAATAAGAGGAAGTTTTTATTAATCGTTTCCTTCACAAAAAGAAAAAAAATATACAGTTAAAACCTTTAAAGAAAGTCTCCTTAAAGGCAACAAATAACATGATTTTTTCCTTCAAACATTCAGGCTAATTGCTGCTACATATCTCTTCTATTACCACATAATGCAGCCTACTGTTCGTTATTTGTCTCCAACAAAAGTTATTTATACAAATATTATATTTTTAAAAGGCATCAAAAACAAATACATTATCTCACCAGATAATTAAAAATCTACAGGCTACACCAGTAAGCCCATATATGAGAAAATATTATCAGCATTTTAAAAAAAAAACAGTCACAGAAAGACGCAAAATATCCAAAAAAAAATGTGCAAAATATTTTTCATTCTGTAGTGAAAATCTTAATGTTTAAGTTGCTCGAAATTTTGCAAAAACATTCAGAAAACATTTGATGCAATAGTAAGTGAGTTTGTGCATTGAAATGAGGGCGGAGGCGGATTTCACTTGAAAGAATTAAACTGGACCGAGTCGCTCCAAAAGTCTCTCCAGGCCAATCTGGAGGCCGCCGCGGCTGGAAAGTGCTGGTATCTGGGAGGAAGAGCGACGGGGGACGGATGCTGAAGAGACGGGTAGGCTAAGGGGAAGGGTACCGCTTGAAGAGGCGGTAAACAGGCAGGTTTATCCGCTTCAAGTATGCAGGTGTGAAAAGGTTTCCCATCCCGGACCAGGATCGGAACAACGACTCTGCGCAGGACCGGAGGCTGAGCTATTTCCATGTCCTGCAGCGCTCCTTCCGCCCGACCCCTCTTCATCTTGTAGCGGTGGTTCTGGAACCAGATCTTCACCTGGGTCGAGGTCAGGCTGAGGACCCGGGCTAGCTGCTCTCTCTCCGGGCCGGACAGGTACCGCTGCTGGCGGAAGCGCCTCTCCAGCTCCAGGGTCTGAGCTTTAGAGAACAAAACTCGGCGCTTCTTGTTCTTCTTGCTCTTCTCGGGCTCCGAGTCCAAGGACGAGTCATCCGGCTTGGTTGAGTCCGGGGAGGCCTCAAGGCTGCCTTCATCCGAAGCTGTACGAAAGGAAACAACAGGTTAGTCAAAATTAGAATAAATAATATAGAAATAATGTGAAACTAAACATTTTTGCACATTCTCCTCGGGGTGGTAAAGGTCATCTATCTATCCACTTAGCTGTATGACAGTTCCTTATAATTTCCAAATATAAATACGTCCAGGGGATTTTCTAACATGCATCCACATGCTTTTTAATGAAATTGCATGCGATAAATTCAGCACCATCAACCTGCCATGGCTTTAAAAGTGTACTCACATATGCAAGGGCTGCGGTCGCAATCCATCCAGGAGGTGTAGGGCGAGCTGGAGGAGCAGGAGGAGTAAATCGGGGAGGACCGCGGCGCTGCCTCCGCATCCTGCTCCGGCAAATCCAAGATGCTCCTGACTGAAAAACTGAACTTGGTAGGAACAGCCATTACGTCCGTGAAATCCGGTTTGTTTTGCGCAAAGAAAAAAAAAATAAGCACTTGAATTCTATCCAAGGAGAGAAAAAAAAAAACGCATCCGATCCTCTCCACTTTTACGCACTGTCCAAACACCAGCTCGGAAACCAGTGTGTGCGCACTACAGGCTCAGTGTTTACACAAACAGCACTCCATAAGCTGCAAACAACACAAGGCTGCTCGCTTATAAAGCCTCCTCCTCCGCTTAGTACCTGAATGGCTCGAGTGCTGTCACCCAATGATGGTAGGTGTGGACGTGCGGAGTAAAAAAAAAAAAAAAAAAAAAAAAAAAAGGCGCTTCAACAATGAGCGAAGGAAACACTCGTCATCATTACAGATTCGTCCCGTATCGTCAAACTGGGGAACAGATAATGGTAATTGTTGGAGCTGAATCACGTCTTGGGTGGCAACTGACAACAGAGCCCGTCCCATCATCAAACTCCCCCCTACCTCCCCCTCCCTCACCTCCTCCTCCTCCTCCTCCCTCCTCCTCTAGCCCAAACAACGTGTCTAACATTTGCATACAAAGTGAGCAATTAGCGTGATGCCTGCAGTTGGTTTAACTAATACGCCCATTATAGACGTATTAATTGCAGGCGTGAGAAGTTTTGACGTTTATGGACACATTCAGATAAATCTTGTTTTCTTTTTTTAGCTCAGTGGATGATATTTTACTTCATGACATATATATTTTTTGAGAAATAATATTGTTGAAGAGGCAAATTAATTGCGCAATTTTTTTTTTTTTTTTTTTTTTTGCCATTTTCAACCTCCAAACACGCCTGATTCAGCTTCTGACAAATTGGAGCGATGACTGATCACTGCTGACAACATTTTATTATTTGGTAATCAAGACAAATGATCGACAATTCATCATGTTGCACGCACAGAGCTTGTAGCTTCCAATTAAAAGTGCATGTCTTGATTGTTCTCTGTCCAAATTTAACACTTCAACTGTGTGATTCGCTTATGTCAAAGTGATCCGATCATTCTCTGTCCAAACTGACGCCTACAGGCTGATATGTCCGCTCTGGTTTTTGAGGTTTTTTTGTCCGTCGAGACATATAAAACGCATTAAATGCAAAGCGTGAATCCAGCCTTATGTGAGGGCTGTGTTTTTCTCTCTCTCTCTCTCGTATTTGATATTGATATCGGGCCCTCATCCACTTCAGCGAGGTGCATGAGGCCGGGGAGGAGAGTGGACATGCCTCCCCAAGTCGTCCTGGGTGGTCGGACGAGAGCGAACACAAATACATGCCAACCAGAGGAGAGGAACAAAAGGGGAAAATGTAGCCCCGCGTCCGAGACCCGTTGGAAGCATTTGTTCCAGTCAAGATTTTGCATTTGTTCAGTCCCGCAATAATGCCTGATTGACGCCCCGGCACAATGTCCTTTAACTTTCCAGGATAAATCCGAGCTTGTTCCGTGTTGTCATGGTTTTGAATGGAGCTGAATAGGATCTGGGCCACTATCTACTGCTCTGCGTCTACTGCCGCCAAGTCTATAGTCTGAAGCAATATTACATGTGTGATTCAGGACGTATTAAATTCCTTTTAGATTTTCAGAGTTCAACAAAGTCAGTGACCTATATTATCGCGCCAAAACGCTCTTAAATCAGCCTTCTTCTGTCGTTTTCTTCCCGTTTAAGATCTTTACGCACATCACAAGTCTTGTCCCTGAAAACTAAACGTTATATAACAAGATATTTTCAGAAAAAAAACACATCAGATCTGAGAGGAACGACTCCCTCCACTGTAAAGCATCATTTTCTCTGCACACAACAGCCTCCCAGTGGTTGACAAACAGCTGCGGATTACAGTACGCAGGTCAGCTGGAGTGGATAGTTTACAGAGAGCACTCGATTGGAGAGCAAAAACACGCAAAGGCAAAGAAAAGTCATGTCCAAAGAGCGGGAATTTTCTGTCCACAATGACCCAACAGCCTCTTAATCTATTTAACACCCGCTGGCTTCAGCTAGAGAGGGTCCTCTGCAGCTCCCAAGAGCTCTCCACTGCCAAATATTTACTCTGTTGTTCAGATCTCCAAACCCAATCCCTTCTCAGCCAAATGGAGATTTTTCTCACATGGCTCTGCAGCTGAAATCTCAACAACTGACAGTTTTGACGTTTAAGAGCGTATAAGGAACCTCAGTAGATGTTTTGCAGTCTGATCGGCCTTTACAAACTATGTAGTTTAACAATAAACTGATGCTTTTCTCATATTGGCTTCTCTCCATTGGCTAACAGTCAAATTCAGTAGAAAATATGACATTTTAGTTGTTATATTAGTATCAGGCACAGCATGATGAAGCTCCCTGGTTTCTGAATTGTGTCTCCACAGTGACTAAAGACTCTCAGGTCAGCTGACCAGATGTTTCCTGAACCCCCCCCCCCCCCCCCCACCCCCCCCCCACCCCCTCTTAAAAATGACTGAGACAACTTTCTGCTATCTGTTCTAAAATTAAACCCTTTTGATTCAGGATTGTCCCTAAAGTCATTACCTCTAAACTAGAACCAGATCCTTTATCAGTCATCCTCGGCTCATCTGAATCCACAGGGAACCTTAATTCAGCTCTGAAACTGTTCCTGTTCTCTCGTCGCAGGAAAGAAATCACACATACTAGAAGGAAATTACTGTCCCAAGTATTAAAATGCGGCTGGACGACATAATTAACACCTTACATTTAGAGAAGATTCAATATGCAACCACTTACTAAGCACATTGGAGCTTGAAATTAGAAGACACCTTTGTAATATTTCACAATATTGTACAAATATGAATGAAAGATAAACAGGGAAATTGTTTAGAGTGACAAACGGGGAAAAGGAAACAAATAGATAATCCCAATGTCTCCTCTCAGTTATTGATTGTGTGATTAAATGTCTGGTGGATACTTCTATACCACATCCTTTGATTTTATTATTGTTAAACTGAGCAACAACTTAAGTTCTGTGCTCAATAGCACTAAAAAATTGTTTAAGGGAAATTCAACACTGAATAATCTGTTTACCTTTTAAATCCTCCAATTCAACTGATATAAAAACTCTCGGTTTTTGCTCTTTTATATCCTGCATCTTTGATATTTTGCACTTAATTAAATTCTAAAGTATTTATAATAATGCTAATGTAAGTCAACGTCCTAAAACAAACACTCACAATGGCGCCACCATGTCCTGTAATCTGCACTCATGTCGTCCGGTTACCAAACACTATGTGACGGCTCAAATTGTGAGCCTGCAGTTTATGAGTGAACCAAAGAAAGAGATAAAGCCGTGCGCCGTTTTATCTGATTCCAGTCTGAATCATTGTCCGTCACTTTAAACATCCACAATGACCCCACTGTTACTCCTCAGTGCGGCATGATGCTCCAGCAGCTGCACCTGCCGCTGGTATCCTCTCCGTCTCCCTGTCCTGTAAATACCATTAGCATTTTGGAGAGGGGCTGCGGGGGATAATTACTTGGCAGCCACATCTCTCTCTCTCTCTCTGCAGTAAACCCTAGAGTCTTGTGAGGCCGCTTGACCACGCAGCAGCAGCAGCAGCAGCTGTGTGCTTACTGCTTAGTGAAAGTGTGTCAAAAAAAAGTCAAGTCAGGTTTATTTGCACAGTGGTTTAAAGACACAAAACCACTGTGTGCCAAAGTGGTTTTCATGAATGGAGATAAAAAACAGGAAAAGATCCTGGAACATCAGTGAAGTTATGAGAGAAATAAAGTGTACTGAAGAACATAAAACGACATGTTTATCACTGGGAAAAGCCAACGCATGAAGAAGATGTAAATGGGAGTTTTTAAAGAGTTATTCCAGAGTCTTAGTGAGGCTAAAAGCTAAATTATGTTCCTGATTTGCTAGTTCCAATATGCTTTGTGTTTAGTTTAAATTCAAATTTGGATTATTTATTGTGATATTTTTTGTGAGACAGTGTAACCTCCGGTCATTGTGAGGAAAATGTTATGATGTTATGATAAAAAATAGAGAAATACTACTCACTTTTAAGCCGAGTTGTTTCCACGCCCGCCATCGTCACAGCTCACCAGTGGTTATTTGGGTCCCATTAAGTTTATATCGTCAACTACAGGAAGCAAAGAGGCCGTTGCCATCTGCAAAAAATGTATTGTATTATTATTAAAGTCATTGGAGGAAAATATGTTTAAAAAATATCAAAGTAATTGCAGGCTGTTAAAAGTAAATGTATCTTAAAAGATCTACTCTGTTAATGAGAACAAGACCGTATATGATAATCAGTTTATATACTTCATTTCACTTCATTGTGGTCATATGCTGTTATTTAAAGCAGGGAGATCCAAACTGTATTAAATAACTACATGCTGTTGGCATTAATGTCTATGAGGAAATATGTGCTCACTTAGTCAAAACAGGCTCTTTAGAGGATCCGACGGTCAGCGTTTACTTTCTACAACAGGAGCAACATTACTCATCAATCATTATTGTTTTAAAAGTATTAATCTAAGCAAAACATCCTTAAGCATTTGATGAATAGAAAAACCCTCATTTAATTACTTTACACTGGGTTAAAATAGCATAAAATTTCAGTGACACAGTTATTATATCTTCCTGACTTCATGACCACAGGATGTCAGGTATGAAGAGGCTGCTTGGAAAACAGAAAGTCTTTCCTACCTGTTTTGTCTTGTACTTGTCTTCCTGAGATGCACCGTGGAAAGAGAGACACTGACCATGGGTACTTCCAATTTGTTGACATATCTGACTGCCTTGAAAAAAATAAGAGTAAGTTAACAAAAAAAACACATTTTTGAGGACAAAGCAATGATCATTTTTGGTGTTTTACATGTTTACAAGCACTTACTAAACCAGAAATGTTTTACTTTTGAGCACAAACAGCAGCTATAGTCTCTTGTAGTTACACATGTGCACTATGTGTGATACTTGGTTGCCCTCTACAGGACACATGTTAAACCTGACAGAGAGATTATCAACACTTGTTCAGCCCTTTTCAACAACACACAGACTGTTCAGTCCATTTATAAGTCCTCATTAAAAGCCTATTAGCCCATTTGAATTACGCAAAAGACAATAACAAGACAAAGACCGAGGAGAGCAGTGAAAATAATACTTTATGAAAAATACTTGGACCTGTTCCTCCTAATTATCTTGAACTGAAATGAAGGGGTGAATACTGTGTGAAAAGGATGGCAGGTGGTGATGAAAATCCTCTATAGCTGGTGTTGGAGAAGGTGTTTAATGCTGCTTAAAGTCACTGGTGGTAGATGTTGAGAGAGGCAAAACTATCACTGTCCTGCAGGTTTCACTGCTGGGATTCATGCAGCCATCACCTGACCTGCACATTAAGATTCAAGGCAGGCTCATTCACTCAGGCTAAACACTGCACAGGGAAGGCTTAATGCATGTTAAAATGCATTACAAGTAAAGGCAAATCTGACTCAATATTAACTTCAGGAGTCAAAAAATGGAGGCAAATACACACAAAGATTCTAATATTGGGTAGTAAAAAGGATCTAACTTAAAAGTGTTTATAGATGGTTTTACTATACAAAGGTACATACAGCACATGGCAAAGTAATATAAATAAATATAGCAAAAAGAACCACCTCATGTATTGAGCTTTTAGATTAATTTATACACACAAGAGATGATTCTTTTCACTGTTTTTAACTATTCCTGACTTTGTTGGGAAGAATAAACAGTAGATCCTGCTTTTATTTTTATTAAGGCAGAGCACCCGACTGAATTTCAGTGCAGGAGACGTGCACCTGTTTCCTCTTATGAACTAATACAGATAAATAATAAACATGATGGGTTAGGATGGATACAGAACAGTATACAGTACTGTGCAAAAGTTTTAGGCACTAAAAGTAAAGTGAGGACGCTTTCAAAAGTATTGCCATGAATAGTTAATTTCAAATAAAGTCCAGTAAACAGAAGACACCTAAATGAAGTCAATATTTGCTGTGAGCAGATTTGCCTTTATAACAGCACCAATTTTTCCTCGGTACACCTGCACACAATTTTCCAAGGTATTTGGCAGGTCGGTTGTTTCAAGCATCTTGGAGAAGTTGCAACAGTTTTTCTGTGGATTCAGCTGCTTCTCTCTCTTCGTGTAATCTGATCAATGATGTTGAGATCAGGACTCTGTGGAGGCCAAACCACCTGTTGCAGGACTCCTTGTTCCTCTTGTCGGTGAGGAAAGTTCTTTATGACTCCGGCTGTATGTTTTGCGTCATCGTCATGCTGCAGAATATATTTGGGATTAATCAAATGCCTCCCTGATGGTGTTGCATTATGGATAAGAATCTAAACATCTAAAGTACCTGAACACTTTGCACAGCACTGTAAGTAGTGGGGTGATATAAGGGAATAATGACATATCTATGCATTTCAGAGCTAAGACTATAAATATTAATCTTTGACTACTAACTAGTAAAATACCATCTTGTGTAGTAGTGCATGCCAGTGGCTGCTAAGGTAAACTTTAATGCCTGCAGTAGTTGATGTATCATTTACAGATTTCTTGATTCATAAATGTCCACCAGATGGCGCCACTGCATTTTGGAAGAACCAGGCTGTGCGGTCAGAGTCTGAGTCTTGGCACTGACTCAGCAGCCATCACTGATCCTGTGTAGAGAACATGACCCAACAATGACACACAGGAAGACTTTAGAAAATGAAAACACTTGCTTCTCGTCACCAGGAAATGACGGGATAGATTATTGACCCAGAGTCGGATTCCTGGAAGCATCTGCCATCTGTTTCTCCACATATACAAACCAGTAAAAAATCAACTCACCTCACTCTACCTGTTTCTCCTGCCAAAATATGTTGCTTGAGATTCCACTAACATGCAACTTGCTATTAAATTTTGCAATCAAGTGCAGCAGCCTCACCTCATTTCCATGTTGGAGTGCAACCATGCAGCATGCAGAACGGATTTATGAGGCTTCAGTGCTGTGAGCTGTTCACTTCGCCATGAAAGCAGAAAGAATTACACCACCTGCAGGTTCCCGGGCTTCTAAGGAGAGAACAAGGTGAAAAGTTAGGAATGATAATTATAGAACTTTCTATCATTCCTGCTTTTTATTCCTATCATTCCTAACATTTACTCCACGCCGGTTTTTTTTCCTGGCGGCAGGCTTCATAAACACAATTCAACTGCATAATCTTTCTTACAATCCTCCCTGACATTATACATCTGACTCTTGTCGGCCTCTGTTTGTTTATGAGGATATTGAACACTCAGTCTACTCAGTAATCTAATAACACTGTGTAAAAAAAAAAAAGAGACGCTTGTGCGCCCAAAAGCTGACTAATTGCAGGAATGTTTCTCCGCTTATGCTGGGATCTTAATGGATGAGGAAATTTAATATAAGTGCAATCCAGGTATGACTCAACGATTCCCAGAGTCTAGTGCATAACACGGCGGTGTGGTCTGTATCAACACCCCATTTGCACGTTTCTGCACAAAGGAAACGCCGCGTAAAAGCGCAGTAAAGATGGAGCTTTCCATTTTTCAGTGTCCTTGCATTCGGGACAAAGAGGGGTCCAAATTAGGGCGGAATGAAATATTTAATACTAATGGATGCCAGGTGCCAGACGAACAGATGTCAAAGTGATGTATGCTTAAAAGTGTCGTAAATATTGTTTCTTTTTGTCCCTCTCTGCTGAAACCCAGGCCTGGCCTCTGAAACACGACTACATACGTCGTTAACCCGCGTTCGTCCTCATTAAGGCCGCACTAAAGTTACCGGGCCACTCAGCCCGGGAGAAGTGCTAACCTGCAGAAAGACTTTAATGGTGTCACCGCAGTTTGGACGGCAAAGGTTAGAGTCATCAATGCGGGTTATTTTAAAGGCGCCCAAGCCATAGCATCCCCCCCCACTCCCCCTCCCCCTCCCTTTCAAAAAAAAAAAAAAAGCAGCAGCCTCCACACATTAAATCTCCATATAGTCTTATCTTATTTGTATCAAACAGCTCTGCGCCTTCATAAACTGGATTAGTGGAGCTTTTGGGTGACAAACTGCTGCTGGGCCTTGAGCTTACACACACACACACACACACACACACACACACACACACACACACACACACACACACACACTATAACTCTCCACATGTGTGTATCTTATTGCAGTCCGTTTTGGGGACAGTTGGTATGAGATGACAGACCTCCAACCCCTCTGTGAAGCAAGAAATCACCGCGCGTCCCCATAATAACCTGTTAGTGGTGACTTGGATTTCCCGCAGGATCCTACTGGGAACATTTATTCACCCCTTTGCAGTTTTCTCTGCGGAGAATCTGAGCAGCAACGCGGCTGTGCAGATAAGGAAATCTACTCTGCTGCAGTAGTAGTACAGGATGTAGCCTGTTTTTTTTGTTTTTTTTCTGTTTGGGACCACAAAGAGGAATCAGTGGGCGGATTACAGTCAGTCCAATTCAACTCACTTGTCTCTTGATAGAAGATGACTCACACCCATCAGACTGCAATGAATGAATGTGATTATTAGAAAATAAATCACTGCGTGGGAAATATAGTCTTATAATAATAACAATAATAATAATAAAGATATTTTAAAAACATAATATTCAACAAAATAACTTAACAGCGATAATTTTTGACTTTGTGGTTACTTGCAAAAATATTATTTACAATATGAAGAATAAGTTAATTTTTACGACTTCAGATAAAAATCGCATCATTTCTGTTGTTTTTTTGTTTTCTTTTTAAATGTAGTTTTTTAATTATTATTCAGCACTTTTTAATGCACTTTAATAGCGCGCGGGTGGTGATGGATCGACTAGGCGTGTCAATAAGTTAATTTCTTTGTGGTTTCGGCTTTCAGTCTGACACCTGCAGCTCTGAATGATTCCAACGTGAATATAAAATGATTGATTAGGTTACTATAGCAATAAAAGTGATGTTTGGTTGCTTAAACATCTTTAGAAAAAACAAACAAAGAATAATATTTGTCGCCTGTTTCTATATTAATAGAATGAATGATGAATGGTTGATGTATAACAGCATTTTTTATAGCTGATAAACGCATTTCACAGGTGCTGAATATAAATGCAAATCATAATAATAAATCCAATAATCATTTCAGAACGTTTCGATCCTGCTTTGATCCTTCAAGGATGAAATGATTTTTACACAGAAATGAGGAAGAAACATCGTCATTATTTTTGCATTAATTCGGTTACAGGTGTGAATATTTCAGGTGTGTTAATTGAAGAAACGGAGATTATACGATACATTCTTTAATGGGATCAGTATCAATCAGGTAAAATATACGAAGCTGCGAGAGAAAATCGATTTTCCATTGATTACGTTTGATTGGATCGTTTTATTAGATGCAATAAACCAATAACCCACATTTTATCCACCGCAACATGAAACTAAACTCCACTGAGGACAAAGAGGGAATATGAACGAGTTGTTCAACATACACACAAACTTTCCTTTATACTTTTTCGATCAGGCTTAATCGAAATCCTGCAACTATAAGCAACTCTTTGGGCTGCTTGATATTTTATTTGGTGTAAAACAGTCCCAGGTATATATTTTTTTTTCTCATGCAGTGCTGGATCTCTCTCTCTCTCTCTCTCTCTCTCTCTCTCTCTTAGTGGTGACAACAACTGCTGAGGAAAAAAAAAAAAGGTTCATCATGTCCTCACTTGTTGTAAATTAAAAAGCAAAAAGGTGGTTAAACTCTGTTCACACATGAAGGAGGATAGCTGAAGTGGGAGTGGTTGCGACATCACAGCTCATAGCTGTTTTTCAAGCCTACAGTGTAAACGGACTGAGGTGGATCTGTGAAGTTTTGTGCCACCAAACACAATTTATCTGTACTCGACAAGAAAGAAAAGCAAGATTGGAGGCGCTAAAATGTATAATTCATGTTTTTTTTCCACCTCCTTTCTCATTATAACAAGATGAGACATTAAACATGTGAACAGGATTCTTAATCTTTGGGGAACAGTGGATGTTGGTGTCCATCATGATGTTATTTATGGGAGTGTTAAGTGCTCGCTAGAAGTAAAAAAAGATTTTTTTTCTCCACTATTTCACTTTTTTAATGATGTGCAGCTTAATATTTTGCCTGGTTAAGACTGTCAGCGCCTTAAATTATTATAATTTTATTTTTCTTACTTCATTCTGGCATTCAGTATCCTTTCAAATTTGGTATCCATTGCATTGGAGGAACATCACCTTAAAGGACAGCTTCACAATTTTTTCAACTACGTCCTAAAACAACAGTCAGGTGTCCATATTGACACAAGTTTTTCTTGCTGTAATCATTCCTCCTTCTTCACACTGGCCATTAAGTGATCCCAGCATAATACACCTTCAGTGTAAGTGACGGTTGACAAAATTCACAAGCGTCTTACAGTCTTTTTTAGAGCCAAATTCCCTCCTTTTTGTTGCTATACTTCCACCGCAGCTCAACAGGAAAACACTGTCTGTGGAGACACAAAGAGGGAATTTGTAACTAAAAAAGTTGTGACTGTGGAAAATATCCACAGATGGTTGAAGGCTCATATAAGCGTCAGATTCACTTTTAAATACATTTTTTTGGCTCAAAACGAGGGCTGTGGGGTTTTTGTCCACACATAACACATTTGGAGAGGATCCTTTAATGGTCAGTATGAACAGGAGGAATGATTACAGCGAGCGAAACCTGTTTCAGTGTTCATATGGCCACCTGACTGTTGTTATTAGACACACTTGAAAAATTATGAACCCATCCTTTAATGGCGCACAGAAATCTGAAAAAAAAAGAGGACAAGAGGCAACACATTAATATCTTCCATCATCTTGAGTCAATAAGGACTTTCTAGCCGTGGAAACAACTATGACCAAAGCAGACACTGTGATGTAAACAGGTACAAGTGCAGACCTCCATCCAGACAGCGGTGTTATACTGTAGCAGCTTCACGATCCAGCTGAGACAAGAGCTCCTGTTTGCTGAACAGATTCCATAAACGTAAATAAAGGAAGGGATCTGTAAACAAGAGGAACAAATATTACAAATTAATACAAAGTCGTCCGATTTTGGAATCATTAGAGGAAAAATATGATCATGCTGTTGCAGGTTTATTCATATTTTCTATCTCTAAACGAAACAGGGGTTGCGTGCATTAAAGAGGTGTAAATACACTTAAGCAGTTTGTAAAAAAAAAAAAAAAAGTAATCCAACTTTCTGAAGAGAAAAAATAAACGGATGTAGAAATCAAGCTGGAGGAAGTGCAAAAAAAATGGTATTATTTATAAAATCTTCCTCAAGCGTTAAATCATAGATTATCGAGACACAATGGGAGTGTGTTTTGCAAGCACTGCATTGCAAAGTTTTGCATATAAACCCTAAAGGACACCAGACAAACACACACAGCAGAACTCTGCAACATATTCAGACAAGAAAATCCATTAGCTATATACATCCTGCAGGATTTAAGCCAGAAATGCAGTTTAAAAGACAATAATTTAATGTTGTTTAATTTCTTTAGTAAATTATAATGTAGTTATCTTCATCTTAAAACTTCTGGTGCAAACATAATATATAACCAACTGCAACACTGATTAAAGTGTAAGACTGTCTCATAGTAGATTATGTGCAAAAACAATGAGCATTACCTCCTTACATTCAGAGAAACATAACATGAGAGCAGGTAATAAAACTATTCGGCCTGCTGTCTCCTGCAGCAGAGCGAGTCGCGGCTCTCCAGTCCATCATCAGGCAACACAATTTGTCAGACAAGTGATGCTTTGCCTCAACAGGCGGTATGAACAATTCAATTCGACATGGACGATTTTTTTTTTTTTTTTTTTGGCTTGTGGAACATACAGGCATGTGACAGGCATGTAGAGTCTGGAAATCATGCGTGGAAGCCTGTTAGCAAAGTGGCGCTCCGTGTCCGGTAAGTTAACGAAAACATGGAGTGAAGATCTACAGCTTAAATACATATTTATTAAAGATTACATCTACATTTAGAGCACATAAGATCCCATTCACTACAAGGCCAAACACACAGTGTGCTGACGGGATAATGATAAGCATATGAAACTTCTTTAACCCACCTTAACAGCCTCCCCATTTGCAAATAAGTGACTTTATTATTATTATTATTTTTTCGTGATAATATGCTGATAATAATAATATTACTAATAATATGATCGGATCATTTGCAATTCTTTCTCTGAATGTAATAATAACATAATTTATCCGACATGATGGGAAATTTGAACAATGCTTTCAATAAACTGCAATTATTTCTTTCAACCAGCGATATACTGTTAATATCTTCCAGTTGTTTGTGATGTCATTAATCGGATAAACGTGCAGGAAAAACCGGCGATGGCCCCCTCTGCGTCTGCAGCGTCATGTCTGCTCAAGTGGACGGACATGTAATCTGCTGTACATGATGAGTTTTATCAGAGAAAAAAAAAGGAAGGAAGGTGTCCGTTTAGTCTGAAAAGGTTGAAGATGGAGCAGTTTGCGGAGACCTTTGATCCCCCCCCTTCCACAACTGACCTCTTGTTATTTCAGCCACCAGAGGCACCTCAGTGGAAACAAGTTGAGCACGTTTCCCCGCGGTAAACATTATCCTTGACGCATTAGTGGCCTGGGAGCTGAGCAGGGGTGGGCAGGTGGTGGGGTTGGAGGGGTGGAGGGGGGTAAAAGCGGTGATAAAGTGGTAAATTTTTTAAAAATGAGTCAACTAAGACCCCCAGTCGGTCGTCATAAGGCAAATAAACTCTCATATAAACAACAAATATATCCAGAAAAGCGTTAATTTGCGCCTCTTTAAAAATTTAAATCTGTGTAATTTCAGAGATTTATGCCATTAAGAAAAGGTGGGGGAACTTTAAACAAAAAAATGTAGGTATAGCACGCCCCCCCACCACCACCAACCCCCTCCCCTCCCTCCCTCCAGTATTCAGCCTACAGAGCTGTGCGTGCTGAAACAAATACTGAGGAATACTTTGTGTACATTTTGGCCCCTCAGAGTCGCTTCGGTGTTTAATGTCAGCAGAGGTTTTCAACGATATTCCTAATTGCACGGCTGTACGGGAGCGCCGTTTGATGTCTACATGCAACGTTGATCCCTTTAGGTTGCACAGAGATGAGGGTCAGTCATGCGCCGTGGCCTTTTTAAAATATGACACGAGAAAACCCAAAGCATATGTCAAAAGGGGAGAGAGTGGAGGCGCAAAGTTATGGCGTGTGTTTGTTTCTCGTGTCGGGAAGCAACAAATCTTTCTTATCGCTTGCAAGTGGGGGTTTCCATGTATGCGGAGGCAGTTAAGCTAGAAATTACCCCCCTTTTAAGATATTCTTCTGCAAACTTTGACACTGAAATGTAGCTATGTGAAGGATGAGACATAAAAGTTAATTTCTTTAGCATATATGCGCCTAAAGCCTAAATTGCTTGTGCGCAATTGGCAAAAAAAGAAACCTTTTGGCCTGTCCGGTGCAAAGCCTTAATGCAAATCAAATGAGCTTACAACTTGAAATGTAAATATATATAATAAATTATTTACTTAAAATAACAATTTAATGCGGAATGGTCGTTACACACACGTACAGTTAAAATAAAATCATCTATATTTTTAAAATTGACAGAAGAATTTAATCTGGCATGGGTACAATCCCTCCATTTATTTTCAAACTGCATGAGCAGGCGGATTCTTTCCGCAGGTTAAACATTTGTCTCTTGATGGCCTTCATTTTCAGCAAAACATCCTCCCGTGAAGGATTTCTTTTTTTGGCGTGTTTTTGCAAAGTGTAGCACTCAAGTGCTTGATGCGTAAAGATGAATAAAAAAAAACAAAACACGGGCGACAAGTGAGAATAAATGTGTGACAATCCTCGAGCGCGTGGACATACAATTTACATACAAAAACATCAGCTCGGCCAAATTACATTACTCAAAACCAATCATTCATTTCCTCCCATTTCCTTAATGATGCCATTTAAAAGGTTGAGATGAAGGGTGGTGTAGTGGAGCGTAAAGCCACCCAAATACAGGTTTTCCAACTTTTTTGTTTTCATAGTAAAACGTGGATATTTAGTTTAGATGGAAAGATTTAATATTAGTCATAAAAACACGAGCAAAAGACAACATAGAGTAATTATACGCGGGGTTTTAGTTGCACAAGTTCATGCGCTTTTCTCTATATATTAATATTTTTTCAGGTTTTAATTCGGTGTGATGGTCACCCAGCTGGAGCTTTTTACGCAACTTTTTTGATTTATTTAGCGCCACATCAGCGTTGGAAATGTGAAGATCTGATCCAAAATGATGATATTGCACTATACTTACCTTATCTGTCTCAATAACAAACGCATTCATGGTGGTATATCCCCAGCTTTGCTTTCTGATGGGGAGAGAGCAGGACGAGGAGGAGGACAAGGGGGAGGAAGGGGGAGGAGGAGGAGGAGGAGGAGAGGGGGGGGGATCTCTGTAGACTTGTCATGTCAAACTTTCTAACCAATAGCGACGCGGTTCTGCACAATCTCGAAACTCTATTGGAGAGTCCAGCCAATCAGCAGGGGAGAATCGTTGGAAGACCAGCCTCCTTATTTCAGCAGATAGAAATGTAAGCCTGTAGCCAGCACCGTCAGGAAACAGATCGAGAATTTAGTTCCTCTTGTTCCTTATCGCGCAAGAAGATTTTCTTGGACGCGGTTTTGGACAGTGGACACGCTGGACGCGGAGCAGGATCCACGCAGGAGGCACAACCAGGACTCCGTATTCTTCTTTTGCGGCTTTAACGCGATGGGTGAGTTCAATGTTGAATCGTGTTTTTTTTTTTTTCCCCCTCTCTCTCTCTCTCTCTCTTCTCGTCAGGGATGCAGCGAACTGTCCAACGGCAAGGTGGGAATATAGCGAAGATATTGTCTCTCTGTGTTGTTGTGACGACTCAGATTGGCTCGTGTTTAATCCTGCGGGAAGAAACTAGTAGACTGAATTATTTCATGACAGTTATGCTTGCTTTTTGGCTACTGGACATCCGTGTGAAGTTTAGCTTGTGTGCACGACAGCAAAAAGTCAGCTATTAAGTTGGTACTTCTCACCAAGACAACAAACTTAACTAAAAGTGATAAATTTGTATTTTTGAGTAAACATATTTTTGATAAAATTACTTAAAAGTCGCTCTTTGCGTAAAGATGCGCCCTGCGTAATTATGTTTTCTTCCAAATCAACTTTTAAGAGACATTAAAGAGTTAAAGACACAATGCTCTGATAAAGGACACAGCTTCAATAACTAGAATAAAAAGACAGTTTAATGCTTCATAACTTTGCTATATTTGATTGTTTATAGCTAATTGTGAGTGTAGTTAGAACTGTTAGGCCCTGTAAATAAGTGCTTTAACACGGGTGTTAGCAGTCAGTGGTGGGCCTTGGGTTGGTTACCTAATCGCTGTCTCATTGTTCTGCCCTTCTGTGTGTTTGTTTTTGACACCAGAGCCAGCCTTCGGTGAGGTGAACCAACTCGGCGGTGTTTTCGTGAACGGCAGACCGCTCCCCAACGCAATCCGGCTCCGGATAGTGGAGCTGGCCCAACTCGGAATTCGACCCTGTGACATCAGCAGGCAGCTGCGCGTCTCCCACGGGTGCGTCAGCAAGATCTTGGCCCGCTACAACGAGACCGGCTCCATCCTCCCGGGGGCCATCGGAGGCAGCAAGCCGCGGGTCACCACACCCACCGTGGTCAAGCACATACGGACATACAAGCAGAGAGACCCGGGGATTTTTGCCTGGGAGATCCGGGACAGACTACTCGCCGACGGTGTTTGCGACAAGTTCAACCTGCCGTCCGTCAGCTCCATCAGTCGGATCCTCCGCAACAAGATCGGGAATCTGTCGCAGCAGAGCCAGTATGAGTCGGGCAAGCAGGCGCCTCACCCACCGCCACAGCCAACGTTACCATACAACCACTTATACTCATACCCGACGTCCAAAGTGCCCACTCCCCCCGGCATGCCCACCCTTCCCGGACACATGGCCATGCACAGGATATGGCCTTCCTCGCACTCTGTGACAGATATTCTGGGGATACGGTCTATTACAGAGCAACAAAGTAAGCATGGCTGCATGGAGGGCGGTTGCATTTGTTTATTGCACGACATATATCCAACTTTTTGAGAGTTTTTTTTTTTTTTGCCCGCAAGAGCGCGAATGTGTGTGCGTTTAAGAGAGGGAGTGGTTTTATTTTTTTTTTCCCCTGAGTTACTCTAATTGTTTTTTATAGCCTAAGCTCCCAAAAATAAGTATTAGGACGTTACGAACTCGCCGGCCTCTATGGCGAGAGAGCTTAAAATGCCATTTGACCTGCCTGCTCTTATTGATTTGAAAGGGAGGCAGGTTAGTTCAGAAACAGATGGCCCGGCTTGCAGTAATAATTAAGAAGCGGATGTGGAATATTAGAGGGACAGCAGAGGGAAAGGCGGTGAGATGAAGTGCATCAAAATGAGGTGTTCTGAATGTTTGCCATGACTTGGAGCCAGACTTTTAGTGCTGCGTATTGTGATTTAGGCCTCAAAGAGTCAGCTCGCCATAAGATATATATCCTGTGTTGCATTGCGTTGTGTTTGTCATAGGCTACATGTGTCACAAATGCAGGTAGGCCCAGATAACTTTGGCGCGCACTCAACAAGACCACAACTGTTTTGGAAACAGTGAAACAGGATCCGGCATAAATCAGTGTTAATGGTCGGGCTCGGTGTTGTGGACGGGATTTTTCTGAGAGCCTGTTTTCCAGTGGCAGGAGGGGAAGTGTTGTCAGTGCAAGAGCAAGAGTCCTGCTGTCAGGATTCAGAGCTTCCATGCAGAAACACGCCCCGGCTCCTCTCCACCGCCGCCATGCGAGCTTAACTCGGGCAATAAACAAGACAAATGTGACGCAGATATCCACCAGAAATCACAGCGGAGGAATGTGTTTTGAAAATATGGCCTTTTTAAACAATTTGTGCATTTCCAAATGATTAGCAGATGTTTGTGGCAGGTTTCTGAATGCCGGGTTTAAGTTTTTTTAAAAGTAGGATTGAGTAACGTTGCACCAGGGAGATTATTTTTAATAAAATGTAAGAGGGAATTTATGAAAAATTGCACATACAAAAGCCATATAAAAAGAAAACAATAGAGAGACGCTTGACATTAACAGGTTTTTGGTGATTTCACTTAAATGTAATAATTCTAGAGATTTAAATTAATGCATGACGCGCATGCGAGTACACACACACACACACACACACACACACACACACACACGCACGCACACACACACATACTGCAGGCTGAATTTCTGTGGGTGAATACAAAAAAAAATTAAGATTAAAAAAAAAAAAGAAAAAGCTTTGTAACATTGGTGGGCTTGCTTTTCCTACTGTGAACCGTGTATGATATGATCGCACACACACACACACACACACACACACACATACACACAAAGAGGAGGGAGACGGTGAAAAGTAAATCTAATTTGTCGCCAACAGGAAGACGTTGCGGTGGGCTTAAACGTCCAACCCTGACCCTCCAGAGAGTTGTCTTACCTCTCTAAACCATCTTCAACTGGGCCTCGATCCGATCTCCAGGAGGCACCATGTTCACTAAACGTTTAGTCTAAACACGGTTGTATTTAGCCAAGTGGAAAAACACGTAGATAATTCCACTTTCTCTCAGTGTTGTTGCTAAAAGCCCTGATCAGGTTTGTTGATTAATGACTGAAGTAAAAAATTCCTGAAACAAACTCAGATTTTAAGATATGATGTCATATAAGGAGAATTACAAAAGGGGGAAAAAATTAAAAGAAAAATGAAAAACTCAATAGTTGATGATGTCGATTTTTTTTTTGGATTTGACACTTAAGCAGATATTTTTGTTTAACTATTCACGAATAGAAAAAAAAAAGTTAACGCCCCACAAATCAGCATATGAGCTTGTGCGCAAACTGACAAATGACCGTTCAAGTGCAAAATGTCACAGGGTTTATTGTGTCTTATGGAGCCTGGCTAACCTGCCTGGTGGATGCATGAGTATCAGCGGCCTGTGCGGGTCTTTTTTTTTTTTTTTTTTTTTCGTTTTTTTTTTCTTCTCCTAATCTCAAACCCTTTCTCTGACTTTCCTCTCTTCTCTCTTTCTCTTTTGCCCCCCCAGTTAGTGACAGTCCATCCTTTTCCAGCGCCAAACTAGAGGAATGGAGCGCTATAAACAGGACTAATTTCCCACCAGCAAGTTCTCCACTAGTCAATGGCGTGGATAAACCGCATTTAGAACCTGAAGCAAAATACACACAGGTAAAAAAAATAATAATAATAATAAAGGGACACCTCTTTTTTTTTTGTAACCAAAACAGTTTATCCAAAAAGTCTGGCAATCAGGCTGTAAATGTAACTACAGTCTTTTATGATATTTTAATAATTATGTGGCCTGGAAATTTCCCTTTCACAGCATTAACGCGCTCTTTCTATTGGCTTGCTGGTAATGGGTGCATTTTAAAATAATATCTAATTATTATTTTTTTTCTATTTTGGCTTTATAAAGGCGCACTACCTGCAGGTCTTGCTTGCATGGTTAGTGCTTCCAATGAATCCTAAGAGTATAAATTACGGTATTTAATTATGAGTAGGTTACAGAGTTGTGGATAGTTGTTCTGTTGATTTTTTGTTTAGCTGTTTGGTTTTTTAAATCGAGTGTGGCTATTTTAACACTCCATTACTGTTAAGGCCCATAAGACCTAGTCTGTTTACGGGTAACTGTAGTATATTTTAATGGGCTGGGTCCATGCAGGGTTTGAGTCAAGACATTGAACTGGATGGCAATGAACGTCGACCACTGCGTCATTTTGTCTCATTTTGCCTTGTGCGAGAAAATACAGTATAAGCTGTTTGGTCTAAATCAACTCTCGTGAGGGCCTAAACTCTCGGGACTTTTACTGTTTTGCATTCAGTTGTTAGAGTCGATAAATATAGACTACGTGAAACAGTCAAATTCAAATGAAGGAGAGTCGATTCACGCTGAAATAGACGCCGAATTTCCGCATTTCTACTTTAACTGAAATTAAGTTAGTTTTTTTACATTTAAAGGCCATAAATCGCTATAAATTCGGGATAGTTGTTGCTTAGATTTGTATTAATTTTGTCTAATTTTCTATAAATATTTATTCTATTAGTTTATGTAAACGTATTTACGTGCCTTTAGATCTTATTTTTGCTTTTCCAGAGTAGGTAACAAATGAAGGGTTGTGATGACAGCACTGTGTACGCGCATGCGTGCTTGCTTAGTCTTTTTTTTTGCACAGGATGCGCGATTCTCCTTATAGGAAAAAAAAAAAAAAAAGCAATTTCATGGCGCATAATTTATTTTGTCACTTTATCGCGGGGCAGTTTTCATGCTCGTTACGCAGAAAGCAGGGCCGACACTGTGAGATTAGGAGCGTTGAGAGTTGGTCTACAAGCACACAGTGGACACACACTGACTGTCAGAGCGGTTAGCCAGCCAGCTATACAAAAACAGAAGTGAGCCATTAAATGCAGAAAATAACAACTCTATAAATTACAAAGTTTATTGCATGAAAAACAAAAGATGGTGCAGCGAGTTCAGTTTCTCCAAAACACTGGAGGATTAAGCGTGCCTTTGTCACTCAGACTTCATACAGGAACTGCAGCTTCAACATCGAATGTTAAATACATCTGAAATGTTGATTTGTGAGACAGACAGAGACAGTAAAAGAGAGAGATGTCATGCAAAGACCGTGATCAAACACCAGAGGCTGAAAGGCCCCTGATTTTTTTCAAACTAATTCATTTGCTCCTAAGATGTCATGCTAGTGACGCATTTCCTCTTATGTTTAATATTTTCTTAGAGTTTAAGCAGCGCTTCTTTAATCCATTTGGGACACTGAAAAATTCTGAAGGTCATTTTCTTTTATTTCTGTTACTGTGTCAAATATCAGTTTAGGCCTAAATCGTATAAACTGAAGTCTCTATGCGGTTAGAAATATGTGGCCTATAGGCGCTATGCGGGGTGCTGCGGGCAGATGCACCCATGAGACTCTCAGGTTTTCTCTCTGAGAAGAAGAAGAAGTAGAAGAAGAAGAAGAAGAGCATCATTAAAATAGATTTAGGGTTGAGTCGAGAGCGAAGTGCGCGCGGCGAGGTCGGTGCTCGAAAACGCATGAAACATCTATTCATAAAAACAAACAATCAAAGCTAAAATTCAATTCCATTAAATATTTGTTCATGCTTGATTAACCTGCTTTTTAAAAACATTGAAACTGTAAAATAACGATTGTTTTTTCCCCGATATAAACAACGGGATCAGCGCGTGACAAGGTGAATCCGTTTGGATTGTAATTATTTGGTTGATTTCTTTTATTATTCATAATTCAGTTCTGGTTTACTTGTGCTTAATAATAGTGATTCAAAACATTACAACACGTATTATTATTAACAAGTATTATTATTAACAAGCAGGCCTATTATTATTAAAAAAAGAACAAAATAAAGGAAGAAGAAGAAAAGGTAAACCTGAACTGATTTTAATCACAATCAGTAAGTTATGAATACACTGCTTTAATTTAACATATTTCTATAAATATATTCTTAAACTCTAAATAACACTCTTAACTTTAAATCAAAGTATATTCACTAAAGACAAATGGCCCTGAACAAATGAACAGATACACCTAATCAAATAAATGATGCAATAAGACAACCTATATACAGCTTCTAATGTTTTAATCTTGTTGACTTTGTGTCAGACAGGTGTTGATTCACATCTGTACTGACTCTGAGACTGCAGTTACTGCTGTTGTTGTTGTTGTAGTGGATTGCATTATACTGAAAGGTGTTTTCTGTTATTTTGTATATACTGTATGTGTGTATTTATGCACAGTAAATGTGTGTTTTTCATTAGTGGAAGGTAAAATGATCTTTAGAAAGCTTCTCAGTTAGACTAATTGATTTAAATGAAAAAACATTTTTTTTTTAAACAAAGCTGAAGTCCTGTGTTACACTTTATGAAATAAGCTGCAAGTATTGTTGAGCCAAGTGAAGACACACAAACACCCACACACACCCAAACACCCACAGTCAGACCCACAGACACCCACTGGCGCGTGCGTACACACACACACACACGAAACCAGTTTTTCTCTCTATAGTCATGTTGAATAATCACCACAAATGTCAGTTTGGTGTGTCATTTTTCATATCTACTTTGAAGAAATGGCCGGTGACTCTGCCGCTCAGGCAAAACTATGAAAATACCTCAGAAAAACAGAAAAGTTCCCAATTGTAGAAATTATTCTCAGTAGTCGCAGACCACCCAGGAACAGAAATTCGGCCTCCCTGTTGAAATGCTTTGGTGAATTCCTCAAGTTAAGTCCTGTCGCTGTGCCAGAAAAGCAAAGCCCATTCATGCTTTCGAACCCTATGCTCGCCTCATTCTCTATCATATTTCCCCTCTTCCTGCCCTTTCACTCTCAATCGCTCATGACATCTGTTTTGTGGCGCCCCCAACCACCCTGTCTCCCATCATCTGGCGTGGTATATCATCGCAGCCGAAGAAAAGTCCACTTTTGGTAGAAAACAAGTCCCATACACACAAGGGCAATCATGCATGTACAGTTTTTATATATGTTTAATATGTTCCAGGGGCATGAGCGCATAATTGATCATTCATACTTTCATCAAAATTGGAAAAATGGGGTTTTTTTTATGTGGTGGCTGTAATATCCAAGTTACAATTTAAGTCTCTGCTGTTTATAATTCAACCGGCTTCACTTTTCCTTTCACTTTCTTATACAGTTTGCCTCAGTTTTTTTTCCCCTCCCATTACAAGTCAGCTGCTTGTCTACCTGTGTTGAGTTCACTAAAATACTGTGGCTAAAATTGCCTTCTCCGTAATTTCTCAACCGACAACATTTAAGAATCTTTTCATGGTGAATAATTTACTTTCTTCCAACTGTGAGGAGAACCATTAATGGAATTTGCTAACTGATTTTGACACTAAACAGTTAAGCCGATTGAAAAATGTTTTTCTATAAGTGACCTTTCAGACCTATAATTTTAGCAGATTTTCACCTGCTAATCTCCTCCTTTCTCTCCTCTCTTCCTCGCCCAGACGCCGAATGGATTGCCCACAGTGAACAGCTATGTCACAGCGCCCAGCATCCCTCCCTACCACCCTCCCACCCAAGTGTCACCCTACATGGGGTACAGCGCCACCACGTCGGCCTATGTGACCGGTCCCACATGGCAGCCGGCCAGTGGCAGTGCTCTATCTCCCCACAGCTGTGACATCGCCACCCCTCTGGCCGTCAAAAGCATGACGGCCAACCGTGACGCCATTCACCCAGTCATCGCCTCGGCACTGTGAGGTCAGCTCCAGAGACTGATGGGGAGAAGACGGGGTACAGGGGGATGGGGGAAGGGGGGGGAGTGAGAGACGGCGAGGACAGGAGACACAGAGTCTGTCCCCTGCGGCTTCATTTCATTCCCACTGCCTCCTTTCTATGAAGGACTCGGCCCCAGGACCCATATTTGCGCCGTTCTTTATGTCAACTCCCCCTTCCCCTGCTAGACACAGACACACAAAGACACACGAGGAATAAACAGTCTGTCAATTTTTTTTACTACAAACTTGTTGTCTGAAAGAAAGAACTCGCAGGACAGGTGTACTGAAGGACTGATGTATGACTGCTACTCCATCTTTCAACACAGTTCCTCCCAATTTCTTTACTGCACACTTCTGCAAATGTCTTTGGGCAAAATGGGGTAATGTATAACTTCATGAATAAGAAATCAAAGAAGAGGAAAAAAACTTTGCATTAGTGTTTCAGGGTGCTTATTAATTGCTATTGTTTTTTTTAAAAAAATGTTTGTATGCTTTTTTTTTGTTGTTGTTTATGTTTTGATAAGTCTTATGGAGAATTGTTTTCCCACTTCTCTAAAAATGTAGCCTATGCAAGAGCTCCCGAGAGAAGTTAATGTTTATTTATTAGATTAAGGTACGTTGAATGAAGTGCAATTAGCCTTACAGACAGCATGGGAATCTCCACGCACGTTCAGACAAAATTGGCATTGGTCTTATGTTGGCGTCTATAGCATTAACAATTGACAAATGTTGCACAATGAAATTGAATGTATCTTATTAAATTGTTTGGCTGTTACTGGTCTTCATGGAGTTTGCCGCTTGTTTGGGGGAATCCTCAACACTTTTTATTCTGAGAAGAGAAGTACATCATCACACCTGAAAATATTTATTTTTCTCTCTCTCTGCCAGTGCAGCTGTGGTAAATTCAGAGTATTGTAGCCTACCGGCCTGTTTTACATGAGCAGGAAACTGCTTTTCATAAAAAAAGAAAAAATGTGTGTGCTCATACAAGGCCTGTATGCTCTATTGCAACGCGTCACAGCTCACTAGGAAAGTTCATTAGAAATGCTTTGAGCATACAGAGACACACACACACACACACACGCACACTCACCACATAAAGCAATTCTTTTAATATCTTTTAGCCATTCCAATAATAGTCTTCTCACCTCATTTCATTAAATATGGCTTCGTCTATTTTAATTAAGATTTATTCCAGAATATTAGCTGAGTGACAAAGGAAATCATGGTTTTGAAGAAATCCAAATATATTTTATTTAGTAAATAGTGTATTATAAATATTATAGTTTGCACAATGAAATTTTTAGTGATGAAGAGAAGTGCTAAAAATTTAAAATGCATTATTTTTCCTAATACTTCCATAAAATTTCCTAATTTCAGTGTTAATTCTTTTGTTTTCGGTAAATATCTCATAAGGGAGTGGTTTGACTTTGGAAACACTATAACTCTTTGCAAACATTAGTGAAAGTCTTCCATTGTGTGTTACAATTTCTAATATTTGTTTAACTGTTACATGTCATAAATACTTTTTTTTTTTTGGTTGGATTTAGGCGTGTGTAAGACATAGCAAATTAGAGCGTAACTGTTGCGTTAAAATTTGGGATGTTTTTGCTGAGGACTCCTGGGGTGAGGTGGAGTCCATGTACATTCAGAGAGCCACAAATAGGCTCATTGGCCTGCGGTCTCCAAGGTCATCAGACATCTGACCCACATGCGAACCTTCGGTAGCCACAAAAGGGGCCAAATAGGGCCTGTCAGGGCTAACGCAACGTGTTCATTACAAAAGCAAAGCACACAAACCCGGTTGACAAATGACATGTTTGCAAAATGATGCAAAAATACTTTCAAGAATGTTTTGAGTGGGGGAAATGTAGTGTAATAAATTACGAGTGAGTCTGGCAAGCCCCGTCTAGCCCTGCAGTAGAAGCCAGATTACTGAGATTTAAACAAACTGGGTTTCATGAAGTTGGAGATGAATAACTTGATAAAAATTGCTCACCTGCTCTTTTACATGGCATTACCTGCTGCTGAGAGTTCAGAGGGTGCCCATGTTTCCATTCCTCCTGTGTTACAGCATAAACAGTCCCTCCATGTGACTGTGTCAACAGTCCTCCCCACGCAGGGGCTGATTTGACTTGGAAAGCACTCTTCCCCGCATCCAGTGGTCACGGACCGTTGCTCAGGGATCGTAGTGTTTTTTTGACCGTATGTGAACCACATCACAGGGACGTGATGATCATACACTCGCTGTACCAGCCAGCCCTCACGGCCACCCCTACCATCTACCATCCATCATGTACAGTAAATGATAGTTACCACCAGCCCTCTGCCGTGAAAGGACAAGAGTGGCATGAAAAAGTCGTTACATGCTCTGTTTTTTTGCCTCAGCCTACACACAACAAGGCCAAACAACTTTTCCTTTCAACTAAGCTATATGAACTGAGCACAGTCTTGTTAGTCTCCTCTGACTCATACAACAAAATTAAAATGTGGTCGTCTTAATTGACACCAGTATTTAAAAAATAGGAACAGTGTGTTTTCTAGACAGGAGGAATAGCTTCTCAAAAGCCTAATGTTGGTCAGCTTTATGGAAGCGAGGACTAAAGGCGTAGTTTCAAAAATAGGGGCAGACACGTGTTTATAATTAATGATGTTGAGTCTGACTTCAGTGTCATATGGTTATCTTTATTTCTCCACATGCAATCAGAAACAAGACAGCTATTTCCAGAGTAACACAGAGCAGGGTATGTAACACTGGCTGCATACAGCTCTTCATGCGTGTTTCTGCTCACTGAACATTTTTACAAGAAGCTGACAACAGCCAGAATGTTTTCTTAATGCCTTAAAACAGCAATGTTGAGCAGACAGGTGAGTAAAACCTCCTAAAAAAGAAAAGAAGAAGAAGAAGAAAAAAAAAAAGCTGTGTTCAGAAAAGCACATGGTTCCATGTCTTTGGTATGTCTGCATGTGCCCCCCCCCCCCGTGTTCAACCAAGTGGACATAAATCACTGCCTTTTTAAACGTAGTGTAAATCCTGGACATTTTAATATATTAATCATTAACCGTGCCTGCACTGGGAGAGACAGGTACAGCCACGTTCAGATTGCAGGCTTGTCAAAGTCAGAGCCACTGAATTGAAATGTCACGGGTGAAGATGAGGAAGGTACATGGCAAGGGTATAAAGAAAATGAGGAGGAGTGGACTTTGCCGCTGAAGATTTATGATCAGGACAGTGTGCAGGGAATTCAGGTGAAGGGTGGCTCCGTTGCTTAGCTACCTGCAATACACGCAGCACATGTTACAAGCTGTCAAGTCTGAAACAAACATACGCATTCAGCACTCTATTACAGAAAGCACAGGTTAAGCGCTTACAATTCCATCAGTCTGCAAGCCGCAGTTGTTAGTCTATCACCACAGGCCCCCGGGCAAAAAACCAGAAGCCGTTCCATTTTGGCAGAGAGAAACTCCCACATTAATGATGACTGTCAAATGGCAACGTGGCTCAGTATAAGCTACTACCAGATGAGGTTAAGATGAGTCTCTTACAGAGGAGTACTAACCCTAAGGCTGTGCAACAGGTGTGTGTGTGTGTGTGTGTGTGTTTGCGTGTGTGTGTGAGGGTGCATATTTGTGTAAGAGATAGATTGGTAGAGGGAGAGAATGCGTGCGGCAACCCTCCCATTCCTGCAGCCACATTTGAATTTCTTGAGCTTGTTGTTTTAGCTTGTACAAAGCTATGCTCAGGCAACGACTCCCCACCACCGAGAGAGAGAAAGAAAGAAAGAAAGAAAGAAAGAGAGAAGACTGACGCTCGGTTGAGTAATGCAACTTCTGCGACTGACAGGTTCTCAAACAACAAAGCGCTCTGATGGGAAAAGACGAGGAGGAGGGTGATGAAGTGGTAAACTGTAGGAAGGTGATACGCTTATATCAATGCCAAGTTAAAACACTCCCAGAAGAGGCAAACATGCAACAACACAAACTAGTTAAGGTGCTTAACTCACCCCCAAAACACACACTCACACACACACACACACACACACACACATACACACACACACACACACACAGAGAAAACAAGTGAAGTTACATTTTTTTTCTTTTTATTTGTTACCAATACACACAAGTACATTTCCACAAATGCTAACTAAACTGATTAAAAAGATCACTGAGATTAAAAAAAAAAAAAAAGTCAAATTAAGACAACTTCTTACCAATAAAAGCTTGAAAAATAAAGATTTTATACCGAGTCCAATGTATAGGAGGTACATAAAAATATTAGTCATAGAAAAACAGTAGTAGGCCTCATTTTCAGTGTATAAGATTTGCAAGGCACTGTCATGTCTGTTTGGTTTGTTTGAGACATAAGGCTTAGTACTGTAGGTGTGATCACAGTGTATATTTGCGATCATGTAATCCGTGACATGTATGAAGACGTGTACATACAGACAAGTATGTATATGTGTGCGCGTAGACTCCACCCGCTGCAGTGGGCGGCGGCGGTGGTGGTGGTGGTGCTGTAGCTGATTTCAAAAGCTGCGTCTTAATGAGCAGTTTACATTAAAATACGAGTGATGTTTGATGGAGATGGATGATCCACCGAGTCCAGCGGGGCTCTGGTCATGTCGGTCGAGGAAGTGAGGCTCATCTGAACTCAGTGTGTGTTCAAGTTTTGTCATGTAACATGTGCTGTGCAGCTACATAAAAAAGTTGTTCTATACATGAGTGCTTTATAGTGGAACTGGAGTCTGTGATTGCCATGTAAACATGAACCCGCTCCATTGTTGCAGTTTTATTTTTATTTGAAACTGAACTTAAAAGCTATCGATCAAGTAATAAAAACTTTTGGGTTCTACTATAAATGTATTTGCCAGTTTTCAAACACTGCAGCTGTTTCCAGCTGTGTTGCAGCACTTCCTGAGAAACTGACTTAGAATGTAGCTAAAGAAAAACTATTTTCATAATCTAACATTTACTGTGATGCTGATTTGGTATTTTGCAGACTAGTAGTGTATATATTTAAAGGTAAAAAAAACCTAATTTGGTCTGACCAAACTGGAGTCAGTTAACGATATTAGCATTGAGGCACAATCCAGAAGGCACTCTTGTAGGTTTCCTTTCTTTTTTTTTTTTTTTTTTTTTTTTACCAGTTCTTCTGTAACCATCCAGACACATATTCATAGACCAGCAGCATCACTGCCCCACCTGTAGCCAAACAGAAGAGAAAGCCACAGTGAACCCAAATTTTCCCTGCAACTGAATAAATGGGGTGAGCGACCTGTCCAATAGGAACTAAGATTTAGTGTCACATGATCTAAAATGCAGATTCTGTGGTTTTGCTGCCCGAACAAGTAAAATTTCTGAGGGACATGCAGAAATGTATTATTGATGAGTAACACATGGTTGCTCTATTTAAATAATGCATATTTGGATAAAAGCAACAAATATAATAATGTCAGTTATAAATTAAAAATTCTGAAAGGGAAGTAGTGTTTGTCCGCACCTCATTTCATTGGAAACGGTCATACAAAGTTGAATTTACTGCTAACATGTTTTGTGAAACTCTGCCTAGATTAAAAATGTAAGAGTTCAGCATGAAAAATGTATTTTTAGCTCAAAGATTTTAGTTTATTTACTAATCTGAAAACATATTATTCAAACAAAATATTAGGTCAAGTTCAAACTGAAACTTTTTCTATCTGTTGTAAAAAGGCAATATGTGATTAAAGGGATGATTTTAATGTCAGTATAAGATAATTGTTTTGTTACCTGGTCCAAGCCTCATGATCTTGGGCACCAACCCCTTGTATAGTGCCATGTACCTATAGAAAAAAAAATACAATGTTAATGATGCACGAACACAAAATACTGTAATGTATAAATACTGTCAAGATCTTAGTTTGAGACTATTGTTACCTATGAAGTATGTGTGTGCTAGTGTACTTGCATGTTAAGTGTGTGTGTGTTTGTGTATGTGTGTGTGTGTGTGAGTCGAGTTCTTGCCTGGCTGTCTGTCTGCTTGCCTGCCTGTCTCTCACCCTGTCAGGTACATAGTTGGGGTCTAACGGCGAGCGCTGGCGAGTACCTGCCTCTTAATGCATTCAAGGTGATCAGTGGCTGCCTGCCTCCGCCTCGTGCTCTCTGTCCCGCTCCCTGCCCCCGCCACTGATGGCGTTAATAAGGCTCGACCCACTTCCTCCCTGGCCCTCTGTCTGATTAGATTGACCCGTGGAGCGCCGCGCGGCTCGTTAGGGTCTGCTTAACGACGTCTCCCATAGGGACCACTAATTAGCTGGGACTGTGTTGTGTTAGAGCAGGGGACTGGATGTGGCGGAGGGGGCACCCTCTCTGCACCCCTGCGACGACAACGTTTCAGTGCCGTTCCTGCAGCCGCCCCCAAGGCTCCTGTGTCCACTAACTACAAACATCTCGCTGGCCCTTGTCTAGTGTAGCTGCATGGGGGAAAGTGGAAAGCCTGGGGCAACTGCTAACATAACATACATCTTTCCTTGAAGCTTCCATTTAGAGCTGTCATTCTCAGCGGCTTGAAAATATGTTAACATTTACTGTACAACTGACACACTGCAGAAATGTATGATCACACACGTGGGGAATACAGCCCAGAAAAGTAACGTCACTATTTTGTTTCCATTCATCGGGATCACAGCTTTGCATCAAGCTATTCATGCACTTCCCCTGCAGTTGGAGACGGAAACTCACACCGCACAATCAAACCCTGCTAACTTGTAGCTGCAGCTGCTACATTTGTCTTCTCTGACAGCCAGTTTTGGCAGATAACCCACAATCAATTGCTAACAAAACAGACCAAGTGCCTCATTAATTCTTGGATGCACCAGCCTCTGAGGCCAGTGACATCTTTCTAAAATTTGGCCAAAGTATCCCTTACTAATCCCTCCCCCCTCCCCCCGCCCTCCATGTCCGTACCCCTCCTCCCGGTACACCAGTGCCATGGTCTGGAAGCAGGTGCGGTACTTGATCTCTCCCGGTACTGGCTGCGGGCCTTGGATGCGGCTCTTGGCAACGTCAAAGGGAATGTTCACGCAGGAGGAGATGGTCCCAGACACCATGCCAATAGCAAACTTCCTCAGGAACTCAAGCGTAGGGTCCTGGTGAAGAAGAGGAGATATGGGAATAAAATAAAACCACATTCTTAATGGAAACATTTCTAGAGTGGGCACCAGATACATTTGACGGCACTAAATATAAATAGTAAAAAACATTAAGTAGTGAGATGGAGTTAGCAAAATAAATCGTGACACATTATGTGTACACAGTATGCATGTGAGCGAAAGTGAGGGAGAGCATGAGGGGGCTTGTGCATATGATTGCAAAGCTGGCATGAAAGCCCTGATCATTTTATGGTAGCGGGGGGCAGATTAGTGCTTCCTGACTGTGGCGCAGCATTCTGATTGGCTGAACAGAAGCACATGTTCTTTGGGGAGCCAAGACAGAGGATTTATAAACAGGGTTCATGCAGGCAGACTGGGGAGGCATATGGGGACAATTTGGGTAATTGGGCTGTGACTCGGCACAGGGGTATTACTGTACCAAAGAAGCCCAGACTCAGAGAGCTCTGACGGCTAATTGGCCAGGATATTTTTACAAATGACAGCAGCCTCTCTGGTCCAGGCCTTTCTCAAGCGGCTGGACACCCTGAGAGCTGAGGTAAATCAACAGCTAATCCCACTTCTTCTCTTTTTTTCAAGTGGGATGTGGGGAACGGGGTAACTTACCCGCGGCCTAAGTACACCCATCAACTGACTTCCTAACAGCCTTAAGCAAACATCTCCTCACACATTCACTTGTGAATGATTGCAGTGTGCTATCTGCCTCCTCTGTACTATTCAAATGATGATATGAGAGAGGCCAGAGCCCGGCTGGCTGAATTTGACTATGGACATGTTTGAGTTGCAAGCTCATTGCTCATGTTGCTGACAAAAGGGGCTTTGGAGAAATGCCACCATCAGCCGAGCCAGTAAGCTGTTGGAGGCCACAATATTTATCCTTTGCTGCCTCAACAATGGCGGTCGTTAGCTTCTCACAAACAGGATCATTCCATCAATGTACATACCAATGGATCATTCCCAAAAGCGATGGCCACAATCTAAGAACAGAGCTATTTGAGTCATCCAGCCACATAATTATCATTCGCAGAGGATGACCACTTGGTTCTCTGTACATCATGCGTCACTGGAAAAATGTAGAAAATATAGCAGAGCCTGGGCTCTCACTGTAACCTTCTCTTGAAAATAGTACCGTTGTCTGCTTCCAATTAGTTCATTGGAGTTAATCTAATGCTCCAGTTTGTACATGTGGAACTGGCGTATGGTAACGTTTCCATTAAACAAAATTAACTTTTGTTTGGGCCATCAGGCCCTGCCGGATGTGTAATCTGAAACTTTGAGGATGTTATGAGGAGCAAACAGACGAGGTATTAGCGGGGCTGATCTTACAAGCTCCTCTCTGATTTTTGCTTCCTCCTTGCTATGGCAGTCAGGCTAACTAATCATACTGTCAAACACTTGCTATTCCCCTCTGGCTAGGTGGCTGGTACACGTGTGTATCATATAGCCTGAGGTTAGAAAAAGTTAGGTGTAGTCAAGGTTACAAACACCAAAGCAAAGCTTACGTGTTGTGTGTCTGTCATTTGACACAGAGTTTGCATTTGTGGGTGAGAACTAAAAAAAACACAGTATGATCATAGATTTTGATTGGCATATTACCGGGTTGGTAGGAATAGCATCCTTGACATTGAAGTAGAAGCCAAAGTAGATCATGTTGAAAACTCCATGGCGTCCCAGTGTTGATGTTAATCCTTTATTCAGGCCCTTCAGTCCGAAGCCGTCTGTCTTAATGATGCGTCTTGCTTGAGAAAACGACGAGGGTTGCTGTATTGGAGAGAGTGAATTCAAAAGAAGGACATGTCAAAGGCTGACACAAAACCACCGGGCCTCTGGAGAAATGTCCACATTACAGACACTTTACAAGTTATGACCGTATTTTATTTCGATCAACCTCTTTGAAGGAATCTCTGTTGGCCTGGAGACTGACTTTCACCACCTCAAACGGATTGACGACAAGAGCCTCAGTCAAGCCTGAGCCGAGCCCTGCTGCAGACAGCGCCTGTAGGGGAGATGGACATGATTTAGGAGAATGCAGAGATATCGTTTGGGTAGATACAGAGCAGAACAGACAAACCGATGCAGAGAATAAGTGAGATTTCCAGTGTCGGGCTGCAAGGCCTCAACGCTGAATTGTAGTTTTGCTTTCGGAAACTTGTTCCCCGAGTCTTTTTGTCTGGTCTGAAATGGACATTTACTGCTGTCACGTCTGTCATTGTTGTTATCTGACAAATGTTTTAAGACACACAAGACACCATTGTTTGTTATCGTTTGAAAAAAATGTTAGATGACAGACGGGAGAGAGAAGGAAGTAAAGGAAAGGAAGTAGGAATGTGAGTGACGTGGTAAACTTTAAGATTCAGCATAAAAAAAAAAAACAGTAGTTCAAGGAAAAAATAAATGATTTTCAAATAACTAAAGCTCTGAAATTCATTTTGCTGATGCGATATAAGTTATAAAACAAAGTATTTATGACTATATATCCCTGATATGTAATTAATAAATGGATGTTCCAGCTTTATTATGTATTTGCATGGACCCCAATATATCTGCATGTAAGTGTGTGTGTGTGTGTGTGTCGCGTGCACGTGTGCGTGCTCGCAGAGAGGCGTAATGGGAACATGTCAAGAACGTGTCTATAGCTCATTACTCTTCCTGCCTCTTTATCCTGCTGTCAGAGCCCCGGGACCCATCCTCTCAGACATGCCTGGCAATGTTTACACAGCCAGCCAGCCACGTTTTAATTCCTTATTTGTATTATTACTGTGTGTGTCCTCATTAATCAGAGTGAAGGCATTCAGCTGTGCCATGCTGAATAGGAGAGAGAGAGAGAGAGAGAGAGAGAGAGACGTTCGCAAACCAATCTGTAATTCACTCGCGCTAATGATCTTATGTGATTACAGTACTTGATATGTGGGGGCCTCTGGGGGGGAAATGGGGTTAGAAGCACTTGAAGAGGAGGAAGAGGAGGAGATAGAGAAGGAGGTGGAGAGGGGAGGGGGGGGGATGGGGAAGAGAGAGAGCATGATGGATGGGACAGGTAAACATTTCTCCACCAATGGCTGTAAAAACAAGCCGGGGATATGCGCCGTGCCGGGGCAGCATCGGCTCCGAGTTTACAGGTAAGCCATCAATCACGTCTTGACACTTGGCTGCCACCTGAATAGGTAGTGTGTGGTGACCGCACCCCAGCAATGTGAATCTGTCTTGCTTAAAACTCTGAGTCAGTGTAACAGAAACCAGATTACTAAATAAGGCTGAATGTTCGCAGCCTGTGGTGTAACCAGTCCACAGAATTAACATCCTCCAACAAACGTGCAGTGTGTCCAGTTTAATTAGTGACAGTGATAGGTTTGTCATTATTTTTGGCTTTACTGCAGCAGATTGAATTTGAATTATGAATTTATTCTTTTATAAGAGTTTAGGGTGGAGGCTGTGATCTTTAAATAGTTAATATGGATAATAAAGTTTGTGTTTTAATCTCATTTTCGTCGTTTCATTTCAAATCCAGTGCTGAAACAAAGCTGTCCAAAGACTTCCAGTAAGGACTGAACTCCACCAGTGAAGAAAAAAATATATGAGCTTGTAATATTTTAGTAAGATTACATTTGAATTTTATTTATATACAGTCTTTTGTCTTTTTTTTCCCCCCTCACTTTCAAATTTTGTCCGTGCTAATCACCATACTTTCTTTCACACTTGGAACCAATAAAATCAAAAGAAAACAATGCCTCTGTAATAAACCAAAAAGGCTCCTGACAAGCTGCCAGTTACATTGGCTTTACACAGAGTGTCAACAACCACAATTTTGCAACCTTTTCTTCTGGCTGCTCTGTTGCCTGGAGTGAAACTTATATCGTATGGGTTCAGGCAGAGACATGAGGTTTTTTTAGAGCCACCCCTGATCAGCTGATGTCCCTGAATGTCAGCTACACACCCATTCACGTAAGAGGCAATCTATTTTAAATGCTTCCTACGTCTAATTAAGTGAAGCTTTCGTGTTTTAGAAGTAAGAAAAGCTGATTCAAAATCAACAGTCTGTCATGTGGTTTACTCCATATGTTTAGAGAGGGATTGTAATTTTTTTTTTTTTTTTAAACTCTACAAGCTAAAATGTATCCGTATGTTATTGATTCAACTTTGTTCATGGACTATTAGTTACCTTTATTATTCCATCTATGATACCAGACATTTGAATTCATTAGTCAGTCATCTAGGATGTTTTCATATGTGTATAACACCTGACAAAATTTTACGCCGGATTAATTTTCTATACTGTCTAATGTTGGATGGCTCTCTGTTTAAGCAGGAAAGCTGCCATTATGTCAGTTTTGTATTTTCCATAATAGTAAACTCTGAATGGTTATTTAGCTTAGAGCTATTACAATTATTATTACAATAATACGATATTGCATAACAGGTGTAGACACATCAGAGTGAATGAGTAATAAATTATCTGAGTGTACTCATGAATTAGCTGCATTCGAACATGAAACAGCATTGAAAACTTTTGGCTGGTAAAATTATTCTTGGCATTTGCCTTTCGTAAACCAGCCTCTGGCAGGTGAGGTGAAACGACGATTTTTGACACTGGGTCTGATGTTCTTCCTGCTCTCTGTGTGCGTGTGTGTGTGTGTGTTTATTTTTCAGGTGAGAGTGTATCCAGGTGTTTCTGTGTCTAAGACTCACCACGCCAGGAGACAAAGGGGTCAAATTCAGCACCTTCTTGTATTGCTCAAAGGTGAAAAACTACAGTGGAAAGATGGGGATAAATGAGCTGTCAGAAAATGCATTCATGAACTGACATCTTCACACAAATACACAGCCACGCGTATACACAAGGATACACGTTATTACACACTTGGTTGAGCTTTGTATCTACTGAAAATTATGCAGTACTTAAAATTTTTACACCACAGTCTGTAAATGGGGAAAGTCTAATGCACATTCTTGAAAGGAGAAACATCCCCTGATTTATTTATCTGAGCAAAAGGGGCAAAATGCCAGCAGAGGCGTCTTAATCGGAGCTTTAATTTGCTTTAATTCTTTGCTCCAGACATTTCTCACCATCAGCCAGCTTTGTTCGCTGTGTGAGTGATTACCCCATCTTCTCAGTGTGAGCGCTTATTTTTAAAGTTCACACATCCTCGTCTCCAGCATCTCATTACAGAGCAGCTCCATGCCAGGCATCAGGCATCAGGCCACCCCCACCCTCGCACCCCATTATATACTAGTAGGGAGCCAGAGATGCTAAGCCTGCCTACAAACATATCAAAAGATAGGGCTCAGGGGAAGGCTTGCTGTAAATGCTTGTAAGCCAATATTTGGTAGGCCAACAGAACAAATAGAGTGGCTGAGAAGGCAGACACGGTGTGGAAGGCGTCATGTGTTTAATTAACATGGGTGTACCATGTTAGAGCCACTGCGGTTGGAGTGTTTTCATATGGCAGTTCTGAGTGAAACCAGAGCCCGATGTTTGCATCACACCTCCAGAAGCTTTGCGGCTTTCTGTGAACCAACATGCACATCCTCTATCTCACCTTGACCGCTCTCTTTGGAGTCTCCGCCACAATCGGAGGCAAGATTCCCTTATAAAAGCCGAAGATACTGTAGAAAGAGAAAATAAATGGTTACGCAGGTAAATATGACGACTGTTACTGTTTTTCCACATCTAAAAAAAGGTTAGGCTGCCAAAAGGTAAGGTAAGGTTATTTTAGATTCCAGGAAGACTTAACCTCCCGTAAAACCACAACTTGTTTTTACACCGCGGTTTTGTGCGAATTATACAAAAAAGATATAAGGTGTTAATTTGTGTGCTTTAGAGGAGCTAGCAGGCAAATTTCTTCACCTTTGAATGTTTCCAGTCTTTATGCTAAGCTAAGTTAACTGTCCCCTGGCTATAGCTTCACACTCAAGGGAAATCTCATCTAACTCTCAGCAAGAGAGCAAATAAACGTTTCCTACAATGTCTAACTATTCCCACAGCAGTGGTTCAAATCATGTACATTTTACATAACAGCTAACCACTTAACAAACCATGGAGGTGTCTTTGAAATTTGACTGTATTTTTTTGTTTTACTGCTCCAGGTAGCTACTGGTTTCAATTAATGTCTGTAAATCGATTGGCATACTCTTGAAATCCATCACAATGAACCTCGAGTCTGCATTAATTTTTTGTCAATGTTGCACTACTTGAATAAAATAATGCTGTATAAAATTTAAAGAGGATAAAACGTGCCCTCATCCATGGGGTTGAGTGCAGCCAAAAAAAAGTCCAATTCCAGGCACTCAAGTGGATGTTTAAAGGTAAAAAGCCTATAATAAATATGGGCTAATACATTGAAAATACAGCAATGTTTGCCTTCGTCAGGGTGTTTCCAGAAGTGCTCCTGTTTGTATTTCATAATGCTGTACAAACTTTGAAAGTAAATCTACACTTAAACTGCATTCCCCTGCAATGGCATTATAATACGGACTTTCCACTGTGACATGTATCAAGTGTCTGCTAATTGAGTTTTATCCTGTTTGGAAATAAACGTAAACCAATGGCTTCCTGGACCAGTGAGAAAATCCATCTAAAAAGATCTGTATTTGTAGTGAAAAGGGTGCTCCAGCGTCTCTATAAAGTTGGAGGACTTATAAAAGACACATTAAAAAAAGGGAAAGGTCACAAAGAAAGCAAGAGAGTCTTTGAGTCCTGAGAACGAGTCTAAATCCTACATTTCCCATGATGCAGCCAATTAACATCTTTTCTTTCTTGCCTGGCAAATGCCCACATCTTTAAAACTCTACACCTCCACTTTGTAACTCTTTCTGTTGAAAATGTGTAGTCTCCATGCCCAAGACTAGGGTCATTTTCTCATACATGATATACTCCTCTAAAAAACCACAGACTTCCCTGGTACAGTTCTTCAACATGGCCCCTGCAGGAATCAAACCTCTGACAATATTAAATGTAGACAGCGGGGCTAATACCGAGTTCACAAAATGGAAACAGAAAGTACATTGCCGCTATTTGGCAACAGAACCACTAGGATATATTTTAAAACCACAAACCCTGGTAAACATGTTCTTTAGGAATCTGCGGAGGAAATGATTTAAGAGTTTATTTCCACTTTTGATATACTGGATGTTTCAGAAGACGGTAGCTGTATAATTTTAGTCAATTTGGACGTTTGCCTTAGCTCAATTATATGTCCAGCCATGATTTAAAGCGTACTTGGAGGCAGGAAAAATAATAAAATGATACAGTGAGTTATGTATATAGAAATGTATGCCTACATTTTACACAGGCTGTATTTTGTAAGCAATCAGTTTTATGGAGTATATTTACAGAGTGAATGGACAGTCTGGTTAGATTTATGCAAATTCCCTTTTAACACACATGTTAAGACACACTTATTGGATGTTTCAGAATTGTAAACAAAAGTCTAAATTATCTTTCTTTTGAAGTGTTCACAATCTTTCTTTTAATTTCTACCCAAAAACTAAACTATACAATGCATCTAAAAACATTAATTAACCTAAAACAAACATTTTACAACTACATTTCATTCTTTTCTATATAAAGATGACATGTTTTTACTCATGCGGGTAAATCCGGGGAATGTAATGAAAGAGGAGGTCATCACTCCCCATAAACGCCTCGCACCAGTCTTGGACCGTACATGCGAGAGGATTGTAGTATGTTTTCTATTTTGCAAATGAGGGCACGAGGCCTGTTTCGTATACATTGAGAAGTGCATACATGTGCATTTCCCTCACCGTCACCATCAGTGAAAACATGGGTGTATTAGTTGATTTGTTTGAACTTGTAGTAGTTTACTCTAACTGGCTTGGGCAGATGATGTTAGATAAGTTGTCAATCAAAGAAAATTACACAGGTACTTGAATGTTTTCTGAGTACACATTATGTCTTAATCCTCTCTCAAATCTGTGACATTAGGAGGCCCCAATAAACTATGAAAAAGTACTCTGTGTGGTTTACAGCACGTCTGAAGCATCAGATACCACTGAGTCATTAGCTGTTGTGTTGACAACAAACTGTCACTGGCAACAGCAAACTACTTTTCTTCCGCTCACATTGTTAAATGTTGTTTTAAGGGGTTTGTGTCAAAGTGAAACAGGTAAAACAGGTTGAAATCTTTAAACAAGAGAAACAGTAAACACAACATCTTACTGTACATTTTGGAACCAATTCAGATATTTAAGAGACTGTGGGGATCAATTAAATAATTATCTCCACCCTCATGCATTTTTGTACATAATTTAACGACTAACCACCAAGAATAGATAAGTGTTACATGGTGCATTAGCTTGATATGGACCATGAAGTATTCCTATAAACTTTATGCAATATATCAGATGATAATATCGTACACACGGTTTTTATTAAACATAATTTCAGTGACTTTTTGAGTCTTCTCTAATTGTACATTCATACTATGAACGACATAAATCAAAAAAAATAACAGTGTGGCCATTAATTTCTTCAAGGTACCAGGAAAACCTAAACCAACAATCGACAAACCTGTCGCTGTGCCAGGATGACTTTTTTTTTTTGCGGTCAGCAGCTGTCAGAAACCATTCACATTTCCACACTTCCTTCTTTCTTTATCAATGGGACATTTTTCCATGAGCTAAAATTTCTGTTAATGGAAAATGCAAAATATATAAGTTGTTCACAGCTGTTCAAAGCTTCCTAGTTCTGGACTACTTTTAGCTATTGATTTGAAATTCAGAGGAACAAACAATGTTTAAAGTTACAGTAAGTTGCATGACGTAATCGATGAAAAGCTTTAAAGTCACAGTATCATTTTTATTAGTCCAGGCTAGTTAAGAATAAAGGTGGAAATATTCTATATTTTTCTACTAAAAACAACAATTAATTCATATTAAAAGCTTGATATAACTTGTTTCTCTGTGCCGTGGAGCCCAACTATTGTCCAAAAACTCTTTAAAAAAAAGAATCAGTGAGCCACACTGTTGCATTAGGTGACGTGTTGCTTGTTTACGATGAACATATTGTAATTAAGTTTGTTTAGATTGTTACTCTGTCCTCTTACTTTCACTGTAATTCTGCTACGTATGAAGGTTTTTATCCATTTTTTTAATTTTGAGCTGAGTCGGGACACCTGTTACAAATTAGCTGTTGAGCTAACCCCAGCACATTTACATTAATAATGTTAAAGTGTCAATGTTGATGTTAATGTGCACTGTCACCTATAAATAAACAAATACAATAATAAATTTGAGTCTGAGTGCTGTATATTTACAACCACACTAAATCTGCAACTGAAAAAAAGGTTCCAGACAAATGTATTATTTACTCCGGTTTGAGTAATATTTGCTGAAACACTTCCCAGCTGTTTTAGTAAATTATTTGTCATTTTTTTTAAAAAGGTGGAAGTAAATATTTGTGATCTGCTTTTTAAAGATTTATTTGTTCAGAAGGGACTAATGTGCTTGGGGCTGAGAGCCTGGTAGGGAAGTCGAAAAGTATTAAGAGTATTAAGATTTTTTCTGTTTTTGTCTGTGGGTTTATTGGATTGTGTACTGTTATTTCATGTGTTTTAACTGCTCTTGCCAGACGTGAATATCTGGCATCTTACCCACCTTTTCCCCCTTAGAGGAGTGCAATGGAAATAAGCTTTTAGCTTTATTATATTTTTAGCCTAGATAATTTTACTGTATGTCAGGACTGGGTGACTACAGCCTTGTATGTACTTTTCTTGTTGTCAAATAGATCTATCGAGAGACGGACTGACGGTCGGGTTTGGGGGTTGGGAAGAGGGGTGTGCGTGTGTTATGTGTAAGATGATTGTGATAACACTTTAAGTATAAGTGTAAATGTGTTGTGTATTTGAATGTATCTGTGTTACATGCTAGCCTGACACCATTCTAGGATATGTATATACTATTTTATATATCAAGGCATTGGTATTTATCTTGGTGCATATGCATAATGCATGCAAACGTAGGAACAAATAAAAAAATGTTTTTAAACATGCAAAGGATCAGGACCAGGTTGCTTGCAGGTGAGACAGAAAGAGAAAGTATAAGGGAGTGCATATTGATATTGAACACAGGTCTGTGGACAAAGAAGACAACGTGGCGTGACCGACTGTATCCTGTGAACAGTGGCACCAGCTCTGTTGTGGCAACATTGTCTACAAGTCAACAGAGATGATCTTGGTAGATTGGATCTGAGTGTAAATATTTATGCTGCTGGCGCACATTTTCACTGAATATAATCTGAGAAGGACAGGCCATTAAACTTACACAGAATGCACAGCCGCGAGAACGCCTTCCAAAAACAGCAGTGAACCACGGCTAATTATCAAAACACTTGTCATCAGGTGACAGAGACGACCTATTTCATCAACACCTGAAGTTACAAACGTGCTCCCGGCTCTGGGTAATAGAGCAATCATAACGCTGGAGTAAGGGATTATGTTGCAGGAAAATCCCTCTTACGAGCAAAAAAAATTAAACCCTTGTATCTTTGTGTAAACAAGTTATTTCAGTCAGACGGAAGGCCCTTCCCTCTGCTCTCTTTGTCCATGCAAATGGTGGCCACAGATTTCCCGGGTGTGGTCAGACTGGGGAGCCACCAGGTGATGAAGGAGGAGTGAAATTTGTTACAGAACAAATATGGCCTCTAGTGAGTGGCCATCATTTGAATCCTAATTTGATTTCCAATGTAAAGTACACACTTAGTCCCTTTTTGGCTTTCCTAAACAAATAGCCTCCTGAAGGAGAGTGGTGGATTGGGGGGCGTGGGCGAAGCTGGATATGTGTGTGTGTGTGTGTAGTAGGTGTGTGTTTGTACGCGCTTGTGTGTATGATTTGTCTTTAATTTTCATAAACCTTTCCTTTTTTAACAGCCTCCATCCATCTGGAGAGGAGGCTGTTAAAAAAGCGCTGACAGAACTACCCAGACAAGACTAATTAAATAAAATGGCCAATAATAGCAATGAGCTACATTTTATTATTTCCTAACAGTAGATACGTTTAAATGTATATATTTATCAGAAACTCTTTCTCTCTCTCTCTCTCTCTCAAGCGCAATCTTTGGCTGTGGCTGCCTCTGTTGTTTTCTATTAATTTTCACGGCACTGCTGTAAGGAAATCCATGGGAAATATGAGCTGCCCCAGGGAACTTTTTAACATGTAAACAACAGGCATGCTTCATCTGCAAATATTTTCACTTTCCCAGTGTCTGCTGTAACCTTGACATTGTCACTAAATAACAGTATAATTAACAGTGAGCCAGATTCACGAGATGAAAGCGCCAAAACACGTTTTACTACTTTATGCAACATAGGATCCATAATAACATGCGTTGGTGTATCCTGCACACATCATGAGGTAGTAATTATTATTATTAATTCACATCCAAAGTGAGAGAAAAGTCAATCGTATGATTAAACGTGCTATTTCCATGGTGACGGGGTATTTGCAGGTGGGTTACTAAAAACAGATTATGGGAGGAGACTTTCCTTCCTGCTCTGACAATATGGTCCTACAGTACAAATATACATCCTAATGCACTTCAGTGAATTTAGTGTAATCCATAAGGGGAGTTTTGTGTATTATGATACCTTAAAATACCTCGTATTTCTAAATAAAGTGAAAAGTGGAACCGTGTTGTGAAAATCCACAAGCTCATCTTTTTTGTAATTTGTAAGAATGAAATACTATTAACCTCATTGCTGCTCTTCATACAAACCCTGTCTGTTTCACTGTAGCAAGCACATATGTCATTTGGTGGACACGCTTATCTGCACTGCTGCACACTTCCATGGATGTATATATTTTTTGCATGGGTGGTCCCAGCTGGAGTCATCTCCCCCCCCACCCCACCCCCCTCCCCCCCTTCAGCCCTGCAGTGTTAGCTCCAGGCATTAGTCATTGATCTACTGTACGCAGTCCAACACGCTCTGCTGTAATGCATGGACCTTTTTAATATTCCTGTGGCCGTGCTTTGGGTCCCGACCCAGTCTCTGGATACCACACTGGTAAAGAATGCTGGAGAATAGAGTCTTTTTGTTTGCCTCCAGACGGAAACACTTAACACATGCTCATGCTGCTGCACCCACATGCAACAGAAAAAGGAGCGTGGCTTGTTAGGCAATACACAACTGAGTGTTGGTGAGCGTAGTTCACACTGTCACACACTTGTGAGTAGAGCAACAAGATTTTATGCTGTATTTTCCAGATTTAATAGCAACCAAATGTAAAATTTTGGCAAAGTTCATTTTTTTAACAGTTTTTAAAACAGAAATAATACACACTTAAAACAAAAATGTATGTTGCTGCTGTACAAAAAGTGAAGTCTATAGGTCTAGTTATGGTGTCCAGGCTTCACAGTCTCTTAAAGATGGTGTCTCACATGTGCACATTTCCATGTCTTTCCTCAGTTTAATCACCGTGCTCTGAGCTGAGAGCTCAGGTTTTCTCCCTCATTGCCTCAGAGAGAGAGAGAGAGTGAGGCCTGGTGTTAACTCAGTCCTGCCATGAGCTGACGAGAGATGTTTATTTTTAATAATAATTCTACAACAGTGGGGCCTAACACTATTTGTATAAATTATAACTAAGTGGTTTGGCCTGGAGGTAATCCATGATGTGCTACTGGGGAGTGATTACAGCCTCAGCAAAAATATACTGTTAGTGATAATTGGTTGACACGAAAGTGGATCTTCCATCTGTGGGGACTCTATAACATGGCTTTGTTGCGCGTGTCTACAGTTGTATAGCCTACACTTGATGGCATGGATGCCGTTTAATTTGGCAAACGTTTTATTGTGTCAGAGAGTTCTCTGGAAATTCACGCGGACCTACTCCCAAAGGACACACCCAAAAAGCATGCAGGCACAAAGGCATTAAGTTTCACACTGTGAGAGAGTGTGTGTGGGGTGAAAAGGGGACAGCTACTGTAGCAGGATAGCTGTGTCTGTTGAACTACAGCCAACGGAGGATTTCCAACTGTCACTGGCCGGCCTCTCACCATGCGCTTGCTCACACCTCGCAGCAGATCAACTTTATATCCGCTGTAAAGCTGTCATCTCGCCGTAAACAGACCGAGTGGCAACCACTTTCTCCTACGCCTGCACTGTCTCACAGACCTGTCACAAGGAAGACAGAGGAGGAGGGAGCGTGGCAGGACGACTGTCTTTTTAGTCAGTTGTGAAAGTTTTACATTTAAGGTTTTAAGGCACCGACAGCTTCGCTTTTATCCGGTTTGAGTTACAGCGAGTGATAATGTATGTTCAGTGACTTGCTGCAGGATACTTCCTCAGTACACACGGCTACTGACAGACACATAAGCTGTTTTTAAGTGATTGAACCTGCAACACTTTGAGCTTTCCAGCGACTAGACCAACCTGCCACCATGTGGTTTAGTTACATTTGAATAAATTATAAATGTCACTCATAATAACGCTGACTACATATTTTTTCCCCTTATGTATTGTCACTGTGATTGTGATATTACTTACAATGATACAAAGGTGTACAATAACTTAATATAAAAGCTACATCATAAGCAAATACCAGTTGGATTAATTTATAGTGTAGTGCATAATACTTCATTTAGTGTTGGTCACCGTTGGCCAGCTTTGGATTGGACATTGACTCTTGTGCATTACAATGTTTTCTTTAGATTAGCATATTTTGTATTCTTAGATAGCTTTTATGCATTATTTGTATGAATTTGTGTGCAAACCTGCCTCACACTGCAGATTAAGGGACATATTAAAGGATATGGCTGGCCATGTTCTATATTATTCTTACTGTCAACAAATCTCATGTGCAGAGCCAAACCAACAATGAACTGATCCTTCTCACACACGATACTTGTAAGTATCGTGTGTGTATCCAAAGCCTTATATATCATATTCTGATATGACAGTCTGACAGTAATAGTTTTTGGACAACAGAGGTCTACGGCACAGAGGAATATGATATATAAGGCTAAAAAAACAAACAAACAGCGATATCATTCAAGTATTTTGAATCACATTAAATTATTACAGACAATTAATATCACTTAACACAGAGGAAAAAGGAGAAAGTGTTTCTTCCCTGTACACAAGGAAAAGAAAAACCGATGTCATTGGCAGAAGCCTAATTCAAAACATTATTTTTTTAACTTTAGTTGGCAACAACAGTCGTGGATAACCTACCCCTCTCTGCGGAAGATGGTCCGGAAGCAGTCTCCCAGACTCTTGTAGCTGGTGGGGTCACTGGTTCCCCTCTGGATCTGGAACCTGCAATTACAAAGTTCTCATTAAAAGCTTGTATCACACTAGTTTCTGTGTTAGGCGCTATCATTACAGAAATCTCATTGTTGTTACTTGTTAATCTTTTTTTGTCTTCTGTCTTTATTGTCGTCACTATCTGCGTAAATTAAGTTGTGACACCTGTGTGTAAAATACACTTTGAACAAATTTGATCTTTATCATAAATGAGCTCATTTCCCTCCTTATTTTCCTTGCCTCTCCCTTTCATCTGTCTTTTTTTCCCCCTCCTCAGCCAAGATGAGAGGCTCCTGCCACCAGGTCCCCCCAGCGCAGGGGAGAACTAAAACATTTATTTAACCCAACCGATCCAATTAGCCACCCAACTCCCCATGACCAGGCCATTTGCAGCAAGCTTTTCGGCTACTAACATGCTAGTAAGCCTAGTGTAACAGCTCTTCAGTTACGTGTAAATTTTTAATATGATGGAGCCAGTCGAAGGACTTTTTGTTGTATAGCAAACACGCTGGTACCGCCCTAATAAAGGCTGGAGAGCTGTGTGTAAATCTTTTACATGAGAGACCAGTTGGGGGCGAAAGAATGAATAAATGGTGCCTGTTAGAGATGAAGAGTTTCAGACATCGAGACGATAAGAAGAGATCTCATTATATACTGCCATATGGCTTTGACATGGATCCTAAACTCCGACAAAAAACACGCCAAAATAAATGGTCGGATAAAATTACCGATTATACACTCAATAAGTTGATTGAGTGATTAATGAAACACAGCGAATGAAAGCCCGCTTCAAGGTTGAAGAATTTAAATACTTTAAGTGCAAACAAAAAAAATCACATCAGGGATTTGGAGGGTAGAAAATGAGGCCGAAGTGAGGAGAGTAGGAGGGAACGGGACAAGAGAAAGATTCCCTCCTCATATGGCTTCAACTGCCAGGTCACAAGGTCAGCAGTAAGTCGTCCATGCGGGTGCCTGATGGGGCCATAAAGAGCCCCCAGGTTCCAGTGGAGGGGGAGTTTAGTGGGGTGAGCGGCCTTTCATATCGCTAACAGATTAACATCTTAGAGGGGTGTCCCTCAAATCCTATTTGGTGGATTCCCAAATAGCTTGTAACCCGTTTCTAAAAACCAGTTAAAACAGCACAATAAATAGATGTCTGACACCATATTAAAGAGAAGAAGAAAAGAAGGACTCAAGGTATGAGGGGATGGTGGAATGAGGGGTGTGGAGGGGGGCCAAAGACCCGGAAGATTTAAGACTACTGGGGCTTGTAAACAAATTCAAATCTGGCTTAATTAAAGGCATATGATGCTAGGGTCAAGGATGGAAGGGACCCTGTCCCCAGTCTCCCCCTGTCTCCTTTGCTCTGCCTGCCTCGACCCGAACCGGCCCTGAGAGAGTGGGGTTGGCAGGGCCGTGGTCCGGTTCCAGCCCCCTGACTCCACTCGTGACCCCGGGGTCACCTCATTTCCTCATGGCCCTCTCCTACCCTGCCATAAAAGCCAGGGACCAAACAGCAAGGCCCAGGGAGAGGGAGATAATAGGGAGGACCAGAAGAACTTGTGGCAGCAGGGGAACCGTCAGGCCCCTGGCAAGGAAGCTGCACTTTTCACAGCAACCACCAGTGAAAATTAAGACTTAAAACTTCAGTCAGTTCAGGTTAAATGTCCTGTTTTAGAGGGTTTATACAGACAAAAGGCTCTAGTTTCTTTTCATAAGACCTTAGTGAATAAGGAGATATACTTGTTGGCTAAAGAAGATCACAAAACAGCCTCCACAGCTCTGGCAGATTCACTTGGCCTTGAAGTCAGCCATGCGGATCGTAAACTCTGCAGACAGAAGACCCAAGTAAAGCCCTGGGGCTTCTTTAAAACACACTGCTCCGAGCATCTCCTTCAATCATCAGCAAAAGCTAGCGGAGATACAGCATACTCAGAGGTGATGAGATCTGTGAGTTCATGAAGAGTCCCCCCCCCTCCTTTCCCACAACCCACTTTCCCCATGTTTGTGCTTTACAGGCCCGGAGCTGCCCAGGTGAGGGTGAAGGCGAGGGCAGGTTGGTGCTTCTGTGAGCGAGACAAGCACTCTGGGGTAAATAATCCTGAAGACCTCATCCACCTGACCTCCACCGCCTATAAAAGTACAAATTCTAGGCGTCCACAAAGGAGTCAAAAAGGTAAATGAGGGCGGAATTGCAGGCTAGAGCCCCATTCTTTGTATTTTTATGGACAGGAGCACGGTGTTTGAGGTCCCTACAAGGCTGTGTCCGCTACCAGACCCGGGTGGTAATGGGCTCGGATCGGGGTCCAACAAGACAGGCTGTCACCTCAGAGAAGACGAGATGTTGAGGTGAGGCTCATTAATGATGGTGTTAAAAAATGCCTATGGGAAGGGGTAGGGGGGTTATTGGATTGATCAAAAGGCGGAGGCTTGATGGGCCTACTTTGAAAGAGGCAGGCTGTTCTTTTTAGGGGATCTGTTAAAAAATATGCCCTAATAAATGAGGGGTATTCCCTCAGTGGCACTAAGTGCAAGGCAATTTTGATTACTGACTCACTTTTATAATTTAGGATCTAATAAAGCAGATATCAAATCATATTTACAGCTATTCAGACAGTTCAACATATGAATTAACACCTCTATATCGAGAAATGATAATCTAATAACAAAAGATAACAGATAGTTATCTTTTGCTTATCTATTATACCGTAATATTTCAAATTGTGCAATTCGCTCCAAGTATGAACGTTATGATTTATGTGTGTTGCTGTGTATTTGGACTGGTTGCTACACCGAGAGCCTTGATCTACTCATGCCTTCACATGTGGAATGCCAAGTGCTTTGACAAAAGCAGGAGAGAGGCAAAATATATGATTGAAGAAAAAAAAAGTGAAACACCAGGGGGAAGGGATAAAAGTTGGGCAATTTCTCATGTTAGATCTGAAGTGCATAAGACAATCCAGAAGGCAACATAAAGGGGAAATCTATTTTTTACAGCCAGACAGTTAATTTTAATGAGCAGGATCATAAAGATGGTAAAAGTCCATTGCATTGGTACATGAGGTTAAGAGCACTTTTCCGACCTAAATGATCCAACATGGCAAAGACGGCCAATTATGACTTTAGCCATCCAATCATGCTTCACAGTAAAAGAGTGTAACCAAAACTAAAATTGTCCCTGTGATCCAATTGCTTGTTTTGACAACTCATTGTTGTTGACAACAGTGCTGACTGACTCTCTCGGAGTAGAAACTGATTCACTGACAAATAAAAAAGAGCATAAAACAAAGACACTTGATTTTAAAAGAACATGACAAAGTGAGCAAAGACAACTAATACTGATAGACTGAATCTTTGACAAACTGTTAGAGGAAAAAAGTGTTTGAGCATGGCAGTTGGAGGCCAATAAAGACAAACCTTTGGAGAGCAGAATAGGAAAATAAAGACGAGGGGAAGAAGAAGTAAGATGGGAGCAGAGGGGAAGTGATAAACCTTTGGCGCTTGTGACACGGCAGGCTGTCAACGCTTGATCTGAACCAGGCCAGGTTGGGTTTCACCAGCACCACAAACCTACTGGACCTGGGACGGCCCTGGTTACGAGTAAGGCTGCGGTATGGATAAGGGAGAAAAAGCTACTCTGACTGTTAAAGGGCTACGACATCCTTCTGTCCCTCCAGATTCTTTCTGAAACCGATAAAACTGACTCTTCTTGTTCCCTATAGTGATGTTGGGACCAGTTTGCTGGTCCAGATGTCTGCTCATATACTGTGACCCCTGTGACCTGAGATCAGTCTGTGTTACCATGGAAGAGCAGGAAAAGAGGTGCATAAAACAGCACGGGGACAGCTGGGGCAAGGCCAGGCCAATACTGAGACTCAGATGTTTTGAGCATTGCAAAACTTCCTTCTTGACTGATGGATCACTCTATATGTTAGAGTAGACTGTAGCTAATTTTGAAAGCCACTAATGCTCAAGTGGAGCAGATAGGTGGAAAAAATGAGTAGGCTTACTGACGTTTCCACTAAGTGGTTGCGTAACAGAAAGGATTTCTTGGGTGTTTGAGCTGGGGTCTCTTAACCTCTGCCAAACGCTGTTAACTGAAATTATGGTGCTAATGTTGGAGCAATAATTTGAATTATGGCATGATATAACAGCAAAAAATACTTTTCCTCGAGAACATTATGAACATATTTCTCCTGCAGACGTGCAAGAACTCCTCAAGAACTTTTCTTTAGCAAGAAAGAAATGTTTCACTATTTCAGTACAGGAGTTCATGGCTGGACGAAACCAAGAAAAAAACAGAAGCAATGAAAAGATGACGGCAGGCCGGACAAGCTAGGTCAAGATAACTTGGCGACAGACTGGTCCATGCCAGCAATAGTAACAGCCACTTCGTATGTGAGGGAATGCTGCAGGATTTTGGAGACTCCCCTGACAGCAGGTAACCACTGGCTATAACACAGTGTGTTCCAGACAGAAGACAACTGCCCTGCGTGCCTCCAGAGAGAAACCTGAGAGTCACTATTGCTACACCGCACTGTCTTTTCTCAGAGAGGCCACGGCACAGAAATCTGTTGCAGACGCCAACAAGCATGCTACAGATGAAGAAGATTTTACGGAGGCTGCTATTGTTGCTTTAAAATGTTTCATTTCAGCTCCTCTATTTAAACTTTTGTAACTTGATAAGGTTTGGGTGTTTAGTCTCACTTATCTAAGACCAGAACCAGCTAATATTCTTTAGTGGAGGAAGATTAATCAGCTAGATGTAGAGGAACCATCACCCAAACATATGTGGATAAAGAGGGATCCAAGTGAAAGACTACACTTCTGTTATCTTCCTCTGTCTTCTTTCTTCATTTAGCTTTCCTTTCAACATCTATCTTTCTCAGTCAAATACTACCATACTGTTCTCAACTGGTATTACTGAGTAAGAACTAAGGGATGAAGACTTAAGGCCAGTTCAGATAATAGCCACTTTTACTGGGCGCCAACCAGATTCTGTACCTGACCCACTTTTTTTTTTAAGTGCAGCGCATTCCCATGAGTGACATGAAGCATTACGGATCCAGTCGGTGATACGGACCTTTGGGTCGTCGCAATGATGCAAATGTCTCAAAACACGGCTGAGATACAGAGGCAGTGGACCTCGGACTTTGAGGCAAACGATGAGGAATTATGGAGGAAGTGTACGGTGAGCCCTGTTGCGTGGCTCTCGTGCTGGTCTTTGCAATTCTGGTGTGTGCATCTCAAAATTTTGAAACGTCGAGGTCTGCAGGTGCGATGACTGCGTGCGGTGCTTTGGTGATGGTTGGTTTGTTGGTCTATGGTAACCTGGAACCAATCAGTTTCTCTTCTGTTTCCTTCCAAAATACACTGGAAACTAGATAGCCAACACCTTTCATGAGAACTTGTAATAAGGAAGTATACAACAATGAACATGCTATAGTATGGGGATATTCATCCCTTGTGAAAGGTTTAACAAAGAGACATTACATGCAGCTTTTCCTGCTCTCTTCGACTTCAAGAGTTTGATGAAGTATGTAAACATTAATTGCTGCAGACGTTGTGCACATAGCCGCAGAGGAGACAGTGTACGGTTTGGTGCGGGGACCATGCTGAGCTCTAAAGTGTCTGTTGAACACTTCATGTGCAGTTTATCACAACTGCCTTAACAAAGAGGAAGAGAATTGTGGCTGCGTTTTTAGGCACTATGTGAAACAACTGACCTCTCCGACCGCTGCAGCTTGGTCATCTTCTGTTCGAGTAGTTGTGCCAAAGCAACTATATTTTTTGGCTAGTTTAAAAGCGTCTTTACAAGTGACTCAAAAGTGGAAAAAAAAAAAGGCTGCTGCGAGAAGTTTGAAAAGGAGCGATGGAGGCGGGACAAAGGATGTACAGACATGCATTTTGAGAGTCAGAAAAAAAGAGAGATGGGGCAGCAGGGGGGCAGCACTGTGGTTGCAGCACAGTCAGGGTCTAGTGAAATCAAAGCACACAATGCCTCCACTCTGTAATTAGTGTACTGGAATGTGAACCCCTTCACTGATAATGATTACAGGTGCCCCAGTACGACACACACTGACATGCACATCTGCTGTTTATGTGAACCTCTATCTATAGCTTAAATCTATAATTTAGTAATCCATTTGTGACTGCTGTGAGTTGCATCTCTTACATCTGTGAGTAACTGCAGCAACATCTGTCATGGCATTAAAAATAATGGGTTGGGTTCTTAAAGATTGTTTTTCTGGCATTTTGCCTTTATTAGATATTTGGCAGTAAAGGGTGACAAGAAATGGACGTTGCACGGTATGCACCATATACTGCCGGGACCCCCAGGATGCCCCGTTTTAAAAGGTCCCATATTTTACAATATTCCAGAAATATTAATTGCCAAATTGTCATGTTGGAATATGGCATACTTCTTTATGATGTTGTCAAGAGCATACAAGGAAACCATTTATTTTATTTTGTTAAAAACATATTGGCTAGGTGAAAGGGACAGTTTCTGATTTCAGCTCATGATGGGCTCTTTTGGGACTTGATGATGGGGGTCATTGGGTGAACTGAAGGGATACATAATATATACTCAAACATGCTCTTCTTTGAATGTATTTTATTTGTGAACCTTAACCCTTTATGTTTTTTCCCCTCAGACTCTTTGTTTTGTTTTCTCCTTTCAATTAAAAAAAAGTTTTACATACTGTAGAAAATCAGAATGAAACTGAAGCAAAAGCACCACATGCAGCCCCCCCTAGAGAAGGAACGTAGGAAGGTGGGTGTATATTTTAGATGATTCTGTAGAACCACAGATTACGTTCATGCTAATGTTGTTTTCCATCAACCATAAACATGTTTAAAACTCTCCCTTCTTGCAATAATTGTTCCTGGCAACTACGGTACGGTTAAGCTTAGTCAACTAAAACACTTTGTTAAGGGTTAGGGAAGGATCCCGTCACCTGCATGACAGTCAGACATAACATGCCCATCCACCACCTCAACCACCACAGCCTTTTTTCCTCTTCATTGCATATCGGGCACAACACGTTGACACAGAACGTTGGCAATGGATGTGAATCATGAGTTGCAAAACAATACATGGACATCATATGATTCATAGGGATACTGGGCTGCTGGGTAGGTAGATACAGTAGGTCAGTCTTACACATTATCATGTTATTTCAGTCTAGCCAAAAAAAATAGGTGAGCCATTATTCACACAGTCAAGTCAAGTAAATGTATCTATATTGCTTTAAATCATAAATAAAGGGCTTTACAATCTGTCACCCTCTATCCTTAGACCCTTCAAATGGGATAAGGAACAACAGAGGAAGGAGATGGACAGACATCCAAAAGATATGTGTACAAAATAGACCAAAATAACAATACTAAAGTTATAATAAGGACAATCAGAATGGCAATTCTATAGATCGATTGACATATATGGAAAAGATGGATCCAGGAGGACGTTGCTCAACTTCCAGGTGCCGCCAAACGGGTGACCTCCTCTTCACCGTAAATATCAGATAAGAGGGCAGATTACATATACACACACCAGAGGCTGAAACTCAAGGACAGCATTCACACATAGGGAGAGGACTAAGGCATCATCCAAGAGAGTATGACAGGAATGTAAAGGCATCATATTTAATCCTGCCAAATATGCTGCTCTGCTGTGCTCATGAAAAGACTTGCTCTACCTTTTTACACTGGACTTGCAGCTCTCGCTCACGCCCGAGCACTGAAGCGATCCTCCATGCACGCGGCATGTGTTTAAGTTTACACTGTGAATAAAGTCTTGCCCTGCAGTCTAACAGCGCCAGGGGGATTAGGAGCCGGATTGACGACCGCTGACCTGCCTGCTTCTTTACAAGGCAAGATCAGCTATCAGGCTGCTGCTGCTTTGTGCCCTGCTGTTTGAGGGTTGTGTCAGGGATTCCTCCATAAGTGCACAGGGGTTCACCAAGCAGTTGGGGGCAAACAGAGGTGGAGGTGGGAGGGAGGGGGGTGAAGCCTTTGGGCCATCCTCGGCGCTGTCACACGTCCCGCAAAAAGACTGGACGTCATCTGTCAAAGCCCTCATCAAAGATCACTTTCAAGCCCCCCAAGTGGGACACACTTTCATGCGTGCTGTGACCAAATGGAGGTAGTGTTGCCATGGATACTGCCGCGAGCAAGGGCCAGTACCAGGTTTTTCTAATCAGGCTTGAAACAGGCTCCTGGCAAGCTTCGAGGTTTGCAATGACTCTGACAGCCATGTCATACAACACAATTTACAGAACTGCATAATTCAATACAAATCTTCTAAAACACATGTACAACAGGGATTTAAAACAAAATATTGCATAATCGCTCGACAAACTACAAATTCAGAAGTAATGATGAAAGTTTAAACAATGCATTCCACATGATGTTGATGATGTTATATAATGAGGTTTATATTAACAGAAGTAGTGGCTGATTCAGCAAAAGTGCAAGTGAGACGGTTGCTGAAAAACTGAAACCACAGAGGACAGAATGCAAAAAAAAAGAGTTGAAATAAGAAGTCAGCAGTGGCATGTCAGCGGGGAGGAGCCACAAAGCTGGATGAAGAATCTTTATCTGGGAGAAAAAAAAAAAGACTAGAAGCAAGAAGAAGGGAAAGAATAAGTATGGAAAGCAGGAAAGACAAGAACAGCGAGAAAGAAAGTGTGGGTGCAGAGGGAGAAAAGGGGCGGAGGGGAGTGGCTCCGTCAAGAGTTATTGCACGAAATACATCTTTGGGGCTCATTATGGCAAACACATCAGATCATGTGCACGCTGTGGAAACTGCAGGAAGTTCCTGGTGACAGGAGAAGTATTGCTCAGGCAGACACAGACATGAGGAAGGCGTGGCTTCGGTCTCCGGAGCGGAAGTTAAGGGGGTGATGGGAAGTTGCTTTCAGGAGAACAGTTGGGTATGTTTGCGCAATGCGCATGCATGTGTATAAGGGTGGAGCTCCATGTAACAGGATCTCAACATGAAGGGAAATCCGGGCTTCGTGCTACTCTCTAATGAGAGGGGGAACCTGATCAGAGTCAGATGGGGTGCCCCGAGCGCACAGCCCCCTGCAGAAAGTGCCGCCCGACACCCTTTGTTACCTCCAAGTGAGCTGAGACCAGCCCATGAACCATGTAACTAGGTGGTTTCCAGGTTAATGAAAAGCTGTAACTCCGGTCCCACTGTCTCTCTCTGCTAAACTGACGACTCACCTCCCTCCCCGCGCCGCACCCTTCATCTTCACCCCCACATTTCTGCCTATACCCACTGAGGGGGGGTCAGGGTCAGGGGCAATTAACTGTTTACTTTGTGTGAAGTATGCTACATTTACATTTTGGGCTAATTATTATCCAGAGTGACTCACAATGAGAAAAATGTCACATTTCTGGATTCACTTTTTGGATTTTATGTATTAAAAGCAACAAAGAACGACGGCCAGTTCGGTCTCAACTACAGATGTGAGATTATGTGTGTAATAAACCTTCAATAGTTCACGTTACACAACTCTTCTATTAAAACACAATGCTTTATTCTCTAAACGGCTTTGGCTATCTTGCCATCAGCCATCTTGATGACTTGTATTGAAGGTCAGGCTGGTCTGCAACACAATGTGTGTACATTCCCCATGTAATAACGAAACTTTAAACAGGACATACGGTATGTAATAATGTCTTCATGATCCAGGTAGTAGCCAGAAATGTGGCCTTGTTGTTAGTGCTAAAACACTGTAATCGACAAAACAATGGAGGACAAAAAAACAACAACAAATTTGCTCATTTTAATAATCAAAATGAGTTTTGTATCAGCATAAATCTGGTTTGACACGACAAGTAATCTGAAGAAGTCATCTTGGGTTTGGGACGTTTGTGATGGGCATCTGTGTGGATTGTCTGAAATTTTATCAACTAAACAATAAATTAAAACAAAATAACCTACAGATAAATGGATAGCAAAAGTAATCATTAGTTCCAGTTCTACTAGTGGTAAATATTCTTTAACTGAAAGGTCAAAGGTTCAATTCAAACTAGGACCAATTCTATTAATAGCAATTTGTTTAGCCAAGGAATTCTTGGGGCAAGACACTGACCTCTATACCAGCTTGTTTCTTGCACAAAGATATGTAATACATCCATGTATTTCAGTCAAAACGGCCGATATTAATGTGTATGCATTTAAACAGCGATGAAAGAGGTTGTTAGTTACACTGATGGAGAGTGTGCTCTGCAGGAGACCCTCAGATGTAAGATAGATGTACTTGTTAGCAAAGGTGAGTAACAGGGGTCATGGCTTGACTGGTCAGTGAACACACGACGGGGAGTAAAAGCGAAACAACAAAGGCTAAAAGACACATTTAGAACCGGGACTTTCACTTTTAGGGCTCGTATCTAAAGCAAAGTGTGGGCTAGTCAAATATTTTTAAAATGCTATCTATCATTATCCAAAAGCGTGCTGACTGTACCACTCGGTATCTCTACTGATGATCTGAGATAATAATTTTGTCATAATTGACTTGCTTTCCTGCTCCACTTTAAAAATATCTCATAAGTAGTCCGAAATTTTGCGCCATCAATCATGTTAGAAGTTATGTGTCACCTTTTTTGAAATATCTCTGGAACACAGTTATTCATTTATCTGCCAAGCCGTCATCTTAGAAGATGAATCAGTATTTGTTTAAAAGGGAAAAAAAAGGCTCCCAAACGGTCTTGACATTCTTTTGATTCATAGCTGCAGTATTTGGCTACTTGAGTGTTTCTACACCAACTGCTGTTGCTAATCCAAAATCTGCAATTCACCACCCCCTCAAAGAAAGAGTAGAAAGATAAACTCTCATTTGGAAAATAGGTAAATATTAGCTCCTGGGCAAGTACACATTTTGGCAAGTTTACCTTCAAAAAAAAAAAAAAAAGAGAGAGAGAGAAAGGGGAGAAAGAAAAAAAAAATCCCTTTGATTCTGAGTTGGTGGAAAAAAGTAAATTTACTCCAGTTGCCGATCAATTTGGACCGGTGGACATTAAAGCAGGAGCCGGTGCCTAATAAGAGCCATGCCTGAGAGAGAGAGAGAGAGAGAGAGAGAGAGAGAGAGGGAGAGAGAGGGAAAGCGAGAGAGAGAGCGCGGTGGTGGAGGTGTGTCTGTGTCTGACTCTCGGCTCCAAGGTTCCTGCTAATAGATTTCAGCTCCCTCAGTGTCCCAATTAGCTGGTATGTATGCTTGGTTTATGAATTCATGTGTGGATGTTAAGTGTGTGAACATGCATGTACAGTATGCATGAACGTCTCGATATCTATACGCACGCGTGTATGTCTGCACGTATGTGTCATTTCGAGTAACGAGCAGCAACTCCTATAGTTTAGATTCTTGACATGGTTGCACGGCTCCTAATAAAAAATAAGAAAAAAACATTTTATTTGTTTCTTGCACTTTCTTAAAAAAAAAAAAAAAAAAAAAAAAAAAGACTGAGCCAAGACCAAAAGGAATCAATTTACACGGCCCGTTTTTTCAGCAACAGAACGCCTATCAACATAAACACATGGCGACACAAACAGAAAACAAACAGATAAACCTGTCCAGTTTTAGAGCAGCTTTTACCACTTTTTAAGGAAGAGTGTTACAAAGAAAATAGTGAGTGCACTTTTAACCCTGACCCCGGTGTGAGGACGGACAGGCGAGGCGCTCAAGACTTACCTGTAATAAACCCCCATACCTTCTACACGTGACCATAAATCACACTGTGTGCCTTCAAAGTATCAAATATCAACTAATACAACACCGCTCACCCTTAGCTTTTATCCCTGCGTTTCCTTCTCTGTGTTCTGGTGGTGGCATTGCCTTCAAAGTGTAACCATCTCACTTTTTTAAAAGGCACGCCGAGCAATTTATTTACCAAGAAACTGCTGCCGTAAATGACAGAAAAAGCAGTACAATTTACTGACAAGTAGTGAATGGGGCAGGGGGGCTAAGAACTAAGCCAGAGGTCTTGGCTGGGCCTGTGAAAGACTATAAAGCTTTAGTAGTAGCCCACGACCTGTTTATGGCAGGCTGAGACACTGTGGTGTGAGGCTCCTGATCACTCTGCAGCTCAAGACTGCTGCCACTCTTGCATAACACACAAACAGGAGATGGTAACGGAAAACATCCCATGAAACGCAGCGAAAGCTTTTAGTGGCATCTGATTTATTTTTTAAGTCCCCGTCATTTTCGAGAACCACAGGCCGAATAAAAGGATATGATTCAATTAAGTAATAAGGTAAAAAATTTGAAAACATAAAACATCTAACGTTAACATTGTGTGGGGAATGAATGGGTAAATGATGCATTTCATTTTCCACAAAATGTCTGAGGCTCTTGGCACCGGTGCCAGCTTGTGTGGAGAATGATTGCCAAGCTGGCCAGGCCCGCTGAGCTGAGTTGGGAAAAAAAAAAAAAAGACCTGGTATGCTCGGGACTTCGCTACACAAACTCATGTACCCACACGAAGAAGATTTGAGGCAGATGTGAAGTGAAAAATCGCTTTCTTTAAAGCAGCAAGCAACAAGTTTTCAGGTTGAATGGGTGGCTTACCTCGTCTTCACCACATCGAGGGGATGCATCAAGCAGATCTCCACCAAACCTAGAGAGTAAAAAACAAAAACAAAACAAACAGTCAGGGTAAGTCACTTTAATAACATGGACATTTAGGTGAATGCATGTTTTCAGTTTTCAGGAAAATTCCAGATGTTTCTATTAATAACAACCTTTAATGAAACAAGAGCCTCATTTATAGTTAAGGGGTATCGGCAAAGCTATGAAACCATCGGTTATCCTGGAAGCAGTGAATATTTAGACATTCATTCATACTGTGCATGCAATCGGTGGTGATTGTTGATAGTAAAGACAGTTACCACTCCACTGCAAACCCTCTGCTCAGCGCAACTGCTGCTCTCTATTGCAATGAATGCATGAACGAAAACATGTAAGTAATAGTAGTAAGAGACGAGGCGACATAAGAAGTTACCTGGATGTAACTCCAGTAGTAGAAGTATGTGTGTAGCCCACTGTTGCTCTTTATTACTAAGTCCCCCCGGGGAATGTAATTAAAGCACAGTATTGTTTGATCCTGTACGATACATCACGGTGTATCACGATGTTGCAGTGGTACCATCAACGAGTAAAATCTGACACTGAGCTAAAAACTAAAACCCAACGCTGTAGGTATCTACTGCGGTTGTCCCGTTGCATCGACCGTAATTCCAGTTTAAGTTGACGGACAGAAAGTAAAGAAAATAGAGAAACTGTTTAAAGTCACTTCTTAAGCAAAAATGCTGAACAGACGCTGGTTCCAGCTTCTCACATGTGAGGATTTGCTGCTTTTCTCTGGTTTATATCACTGTAAATTGAATACATTTGGAGTTTTGATTGTAGGTCAGACAAAACAAGCAATATTAACATTTTTTTTTGACATCATTAGTTATATTTTTATTTAATTATTAAATGATTACACCGACAATTAATCAACGAAGGAATCCATAATGCAAATAATAATTACTTGCAGCCATACGAGGCTCGCTGGTTTGCTGCTTTCCACTCTTTTCTTTTGACAGTACGCACATTACACTGTCGCTGTACACCAGGAAGTTCTACCACACGCACCCAATGTGAACTTGTATCTGTTAAAGCCCCGGAGGATCAGATAGCACCATAAATCTGATCTTGTCCGTCAGTCGTCACAGTTCACCTTGAAATAATCTGTTCAGAAGGTTGCCTGACTGCTAACCGGGGCAAAAGTCACTGGATAATTTGTCCGTGTCATCTTTTTCCTTTCCATTCATTTGAAAGCCGTACGCAAGGCTGAAGACTTGTTGCTGCTACCAGATGGTTTTGACAGACAGCCAGTGCCAGCCAACCCTTTCAAAGGAACCTAATCACCACTCTGATTATCACCCCGCCTAATTTAAACACCAACTACCTCAAGAAGTCTTGGTGTTTTGAGCCTTGTGCCATCTTTGCAAGAACATATGTCTGAATGAGTGGTCCAATGAGTCTTCTTTCCAAAAATCCCTGTGAGCGACTATAATTCTCCACATTTTGCAGGGCTGAAGCCACCAATCATATCATCCATGCAAACCCAGTACATCGGTAATGTGCCAGCAGCTGGAGAATCAATGCAGCCCGAGTGATCAGTGAGGGACTCTGAGGTTTCACACACACGCTAACTATGTGCATCTGTGTTGAAAAGCCACTGCTTTGGCACGGAGGCCTTCTGACTCAATCAGGTTTTTATTTTTTAACTCACGATTCTCACTACATCCCTTTACTGGTTCTCTGAGGGCTTCCCCTACAGATTCCACCGTGTGTGTACACAGCTGCTGTGCAATATGGGCTCCTTCTAATTTGCTCAATTAAACATATTGTCTATAAAAGAGTGTGTCTTCTGGGGTTTTTCCAGGGAAGTAATTATCAAGTGAAATACCACAGAAAAAAATGACTTTTTCTACAGTTGCATGCATCTTAATTTACGAATGGGAGAATGAAGAACTATTGAACCGAGCTACTGGCGGGTAAGAGTCAAACAAAATTCCATCTGTCACGGCTCAGTTGACCTGACTATGGTTGTTAATGATACTGCCCTGAAAACAACTACATTGGACAAATCATTTTCAGGCCTCGCTATTAATAGGCCTGCAGTGAAGGTAAAAGCACATCAGATCTTTCATCAGGTAATCAGATTTCGTGATGAAACCAAACCTGCCTGCCTGCTCGATCAGCTTGTACAAACACAAAGATGCTGGAAGTGACCGAACATGTCTTAACAGGTGATCTGGTGAAAGGAGAACAGAGCCTGGGAAAAGAAGAGCTTCTGATACGGTCTTGACCTGAAAAGTGCCCTGAGATAACTTTTGTTATGATTAGGCGCTATATAAATAAAACTGAATTGAATTGAACTGCAATCCCATCCAAAAAGTGCACTACAGCAGTGCACTGCTACTGCAAATCTCAAAAATCTTCTTGCACACAAAACTTGCATGTTAGGCTTTGCTGCATCTGGAGGGTCTGTGGGAGCTAATTCATTAGCAAGTAGCAATTAGCAAAAACTTAAAGTTAGTAATTGTTTGCACATTTTATCATTTCTCCTGATCTGGTTTTTCAAAGAACTACAGGCTACAATATGAACTCAAACAGTATCTTCGTAACAAAATTTGTGACTGAATCTGAAAGCCGATATTTCCCAGCAAACATGATCAGTTATTAATTTTCCCTCTATCTTCAATCGCAGCATAAGTAGTAGCCTTTAGCCATTGGCTGTGCTCTCAAAAAGTCAGCACAGCTCAGGTCAAAGGTCAACAAAGTTGAACTTTAAGTACAATTAGCGACTAATGATTATTTTCATTATCGATTCATTTGCTGATTATTTTCTTGGTCAATCATCTTGTTTATAAAATGTCAGAAAACAGTGAAAAATGTCTTTTAGACGGTGAAGTCGTCAAATGTTTTTTGTCCCATCAACAGTCAAAAATCCAAAGAAATACGGTTTACTGTCATGTATGACACCAAAAAGCTTCAAATCCTCAAATTCAAAATGACTAAAATGATAAGTCGACTACCAAAATAGCTGCCAATTAATTTTCAGTCAGTTGATGAATCAACTCTTTGCTGCAGCTCTAGAAACAACCTTATACAACAGACATCAGCACAGCACTGTTACAACATATGCAGGACGTGCACAAAAGCTGTTTTCTGTGATAATGTGAATATTGCATGTGAGTATGTCATAAATTATTACCTGTACTGTAGCTAAGAGGCACTAAATCTTCTTTATATGGGTAAAGTAGGTGTGTTTTTACAGTTATAGAGTTGTAGAATAATCCAGATACTATACTGCAGATACAGAGAGGTAGGACTAGAATCAACAGCAGCAGCAGAAAACCCTTTAGTGTGTTTTTAGAGTTGCACTTAAACTGAACTAGACTGTTTTTGATTATCACAAAAGTTGAGTATGCTTTTCCATCATCAACTAGCTGAAAAAACACATGAAATCTCTTCAATAATAACCCCGAAAAGGAGAGCGTTGCTATTTGTCCCTGCCAGTGACCAGAGCGACTGTGCACATCTGCATACTGCAAACTACTTCGGGCCTCATCGTAAACCTCATATTACAGGAACTCTAAAGAATACAGGTTTCTAAATGCTTCATTAACTTAGAAAGGTAACATTAGTTAACACTCTTTACTAATTAGCAGGCCAGCCCCACTGTGAAATTCAGATTCGGTGATTAGTTCAGCGTGTTGAAGGGCGGTCAGCGTGACGCACTATGGACTAGTGTCTTTACGGCTGCATGCTGTATCTCCAAGATGGCAGTTGCAGAAGAATTAAGTGATGACAAGCATGAATGCAAAACCGGGTCGTGTTTATTTGAGCGTCTGTCTAACACCCTCGCAGACGAGACACCTGAAGAACAGCTGATGGCAGATGAATGGACAAGCTGTAGACGTTTGAAGAAAAAACTAAAATTTGCACAACCATAATCCTAAACTGACCTTTGTATGACATGCTGCACACAGTAGTGCTAAACAGCAGGTTTACCACAACTTATAACTTAGAAATATTCTAAAAAAAAATCAATATATATGTCGTATACTTCCTATATTTACATATCTATCAACTGAAACTGACGCTATCTGATAATTGTGAATAGTTGACCTTCAAACAGCCTTGGATATTGTACCAATGTGTGATGATTAAAGCAATTAATGAGCACTTGAGATGTTGTTTTTGGTGTTTAGTTACTACTACTTTAAGCTCCCTCTATGTCCCAGAATGACTTTTGACAACTCCCAGTCAGAACTGTTCTCTGTGTTGTATCTTTAGAGCTGAAAATAGCAACAGGGAATGTTTTTCTAGGGGAATCAAGAGGGAACAATGCTATGGTGTGCCCTGTCACTCAAACTACAGAAAAAAAAAAAAAAACTGAAGAAGAGGGCGTTGTATTCAACTAATGACAGATACACAAAAGATGCAACCCGTCATTGCACTACGTTTTAATCCGTTGGGGTTATTATTAGTGGCGTAATTAACCGCTGATATTTAGAGAGCGGTATTATTTTCCACTCAAGCAGGAAATGTTGGATAGTTTAATCATCCATTAAGCCTTCTTTGGATTCAAGTCTGATGGTGACATGTCATGTGTCTTTGCGTAAAGGCCTTAGGACACAAAATATGTAGTTTCCTCCACACCACTAAGAGGCAGCTTCTTGCTCCACCAGGCCCCAGTGCATCATGCTCGTCTACCCCAGCTGTCAGCACGTACTACTGTTTAATCATAGAGCCCGCCAGTAGTGAACCCACACACTCTTGGGAGCACTTCACACTCCTTCATAGCCTCCGATGCACAATCACTGAGCATGGTGAGGGCAAACTCAGAGGATGATGCTGCTGAATTTCTCGGTTCGGTTTCCCCTCCGCTCTGCCCGAGTGTGGCTGAAAACTTCTCCTGCAAGGCGCCCACCTCCTACAGCTGTGCGGAGGGGCGTAATGTTACAGTGACCTGCCATCTGGTTGACATTTATGGCTTTGCTACGCATCAGTGGGTGACATATTGAGAGATTCCATTATTTGAAGGTTCTTTTGTTTCGGAGCCACAATAGTCCTGACAGGGCTTGTCATCTAGCGCCCTGCAAACACATACACACACACACACACACACACATACACATTCAGTTAGGCATAAGTGCTAATAGCAAAGGAGTGTCTGGAGCACAGCCATTAGGACAAACTCTTACATATACACTACAAGTCTCCTATTTGCAACAAATGCATTCTACGCCAAGACAAGGCGTAAAAGGTTAAGTGTGCAGTGGAAAATAAGAGCTGCAAGAATACAGTGAGATATTACACTGATTTTAAACTGTGACAACATATAGTTTTGATTCAGCGCCTGGTTTTCTTATTGGTCTGAGCTAACGTCATATGCAGAATTTAACAGCCGTGGAATTTGGCTTTTGTTTCGAGTATCGGATAAGAAGACCATATGGCAGAAACAATGAGGCAGAGCGCTGAAAAAAAACTGCTGCATCATCCACATTCAGCTGGAGCAATGTGACTCTGGGGTTCATGCGGACGACGCAGTAGGTCTCCGGGAAGGACCCAACAAGTAGATTCACTGGTAGCACTGGTATTGCCACCACTGTATTGGCCAGACATTCCAGGTCGCCTGATAACTTGTCTTCCAGAGAGAGAAGATCATACATCATTGCAGATGAGATGATTATCTGAGTTGGTTTTGGCTCGGGAATGCACGCAGTTTTGCTCCCACGCAAAAGTGAGAAAGAAAAACAATAGTGCGCCAGGGAGCGATTGCTCAACGGGTGCAGGTGTCATCCATCATGCCGAGACACACAGTGAATGACTAATTCCTAGCAGCCACAGGGAGAAGGTCACTGCCACAGGAAGCACAACTCCCCCAGTTAAATGGACTAATACATGAGAGACATACTGGTCATTCATTTCACACGCATACTTGACCCACTGAAAGCTACAGTCTTCAGCTCTTACATGTGTTTGTAATAGTTTCTTAATTACACATAAAATAATGGAAAGTTTTCTTAAAAACACGAGGTAGCCACTGTTTGAAAGTTATACTAGAGAGGGGAGATTCCTTTTTGTCCTTGATTGACAAAACCACCAGCATAAAAAACATAAAGTAGATGACAGAGAAATGGTTTGTTAAACTTATTAAAACTGATGTGTTATAGAAATAAACATACATGTTGCTAATTGTTTTACAAAAAAGAAATGTAACTACATGATACATTTCTTGGTTCATTGAGAGCCAAGGCAGAAAATCACAGTTGGTCCTGCGGTTTGAAGGCTGAGATGAGGCGTACTGTAAAAGTGTCATGATGACAGAGTTTCACCTCACAGGCCCACTCTGGTTTTGACAGCACTCCTGACTGAACCTGCAGGTGATATCTCGTGCCTCCATGTCCTCCATTAATACTTTTCAAAACACATCGGATCTGGAATGCTAAACAAACCCTGAGAGCTGCTGCTCCCCCCCCCCCCCCCCCTACAATTTGTCATCTGCAGTAACAAAAGCCAATGTGATATCCATCAGCGACCAGGCCGGGTGCTCTGATATAGAAACTCTGATTAATCTCAGCTTCTTTTTAATGCTCTGGCAGAAAAAAGAGGGGAAAGAATGAAGAATGTCATGGCGATAAATAAAAAAAGATGCCCAGGGTGAGATTATGAACTCCAGGGAGTTACCATATAAACGACCAATAACAGATAGAAGAGGTAGAAATGATTTATGTTTTTTTGATTGCAAAGGATATATATAGCTTTATATTGCATGCATTGCTTTGATTGTAGCTGTGCTGATCTTTCATTACATACAATTAGAGCCTTGTCTACATTTTTCTTTATTATGTTATTTTATTAAAATACAAACATAATATGACAGATGACGATAAATTTGCACCATATCTGTAAGAAAACACTTACAGTTGGCATAAAACAAGGTAAATCAGGGAAGCGGATGAAATAAATGTGACATAAAAGGTGCTCAAATATCATGAGGCCTGCTTCGGTCAGGCTAATAAACTACAGTTACTACCAAGTGCCTAAACTGTTTTTAAAGCAAACCGCTGGAGTAACTATTCCAAACTGATCACATTAAAAATGAAATGAATTATAAACCATTTTCATACAATAAAGGCAAAACCAATCCGTCATGAAATAATAATCACCTCATGTGGAGGGGGAGGAATGCCATATCATAGATTACTTGCATGTACATTCCTATATGGCAATTAAAGAAAGAAAAGTAAAGAAATTACATTTGCGCAGAAAGGAAACATTACAAAAAGTGATTTATGCTGCTCTGAATGGCTTGTGGAATCATCTCGTGGTGGATGAATCCGTTCTCAGCAAATTAGTGTGGAAACAATAATAATCAAACCGGCAGGGAAAGAAAAAAAAACAACACATTATATTAACTCCATCTCAAACCAAACACTAGTGTAGAGGAACTGATTATGTAGGAATTTACATATTTTAAAAAAACAAGACCGTATAATGTCTCAGGACATCTGGAAGAGAGACAGAGAGAGCGAGAGGGAGAGAGAGAGAGAGAGAGAGAGAGAGAGAGAGAGCGCTATTAATCACAGATATCACCAATCAGACTTCCTGTCTCGGGAGTGCAGGAGCGTCCTGGGTTAACTCCCCAAACAGCCCCTAATTCTGCACTTGAAAAAGCTCAACAGGTGCTTAGAAAAACAAGCAAGGTCTTCTCCAATGACAGTGGGGGATTTTTTAAACTGAGGGCCCCTCGAGCGAGCATCCCGGCATTCCGCGGGCCTTTCCTCGGCTACTGGTACTTTATCTGTTATCGCCTCCGAGGGGCGAAACGATGTGCGTTTCCACATGACAAGTAGGCCTCATTAAAGTAAAAAAGTAAAAACTCAGTCTGAGTCTTTTTTTTATTATTATTCTTTAATATGTGAATTAAAACAGCCATATTATTTTACTTACAAATCATTTATTTTAATATCTGTGATTTCTCAAAAAAAAAAACCCACTCCAACTTGATAAAATAACACTTTAGTTTCATCAGGCAATTTTTGAGGCATCCACCACTGAACCACCATGTCAAAACAATACCAAAAAAACAAAAAACTAAGAGCCTTTACATAAAAATAAAAGTCATTGATTCTATGACAGGTTTTCAACTATTTTCCTGCTTAAGTAATTTTGCGTTATACTTAAACCTGCAGTACAGAGCTTTTGTCTCCCCCTTCTGGCGTTGATAGTAAACAGTTGAATAGTCGAGTTAGCTGAGGGTTAAACCAAAAGTTAACCGGCTCAGCCAACCAATCGCTGCTGATTGACGTAAAACGCATCACTAAGACACGCTAGCGCGGGAAAGTCGCCACAGACACCGGATTTAAAAACTTTGCGTAATGTGAAATACAGAGAGATTTATCTGGCAGTGATCGGCATAATCAGCATTGTGTGAGCTTATTTTGGGGAAGGCTTGAATGTAACACACGTTCATTTATATGTAAAAGTCCCAAAACTCCAGCTTTAAAGCTTCTGAAAACATGTGAATAAGTGTAAACTTGGTCATGCCATACAATGCTATTTGAATCCTCCACCATGCTAAATAGAAAGAAGTCTAACAAAGACAACTCTTCCTGAGTGCATCCTGAATAGAAGTCTGTTTAACTTCACCTGACCCTTACTGTTATTTGCCTAACAGTTGGACAACACCCTAAAAACATAAAGCTCCCTCCTTTATTTCTTTATTTTACATCCTTTCCAAAACAGCTACTTATATAAATAAAGAAATGTGATAATAACGCTGATAGATATGGACTATTACAGTAACCAATATCCCGTTTGTAAATGATTTATTGATTTTTCAGCTGCTGTCTCCCGTTTAGATTGATCGTTCTGCGTCATGGTGCATTTTTCCCCACTGGGTATGCACGGAGACAGCTCGGGTATGTCCCTGTCTGTCAAACTTCAGATGAACTCTGTGATATTGCTGGAAGTGTACAGGTGTGTGTGTCTGTGTGATGTGTGTGCGCTGCTGATTGGGTCAGACCTGCGCTGCCTGGGCTGACGGGCTAATGATAAGGTAGTGACAGATTGACAGACAGACCGTGCCGGCAGTCCCCCCCCTCCCCCTCCCCTCCATTACTGTCACTGGTTTCTTGACACCTGTGGTCATGGTTTTTTTTTTTTAAATACACGATCATCTGATGCAAATAGCTGCTCCAGCAGCACGGAAGCGGGAGACAGGAGGTGAAGAAAAGAGGACAAAATGGATGCAAAACCTGGTTTAACTGATGTTTGAGAGGAAGTGCTCCGTGTCATCTCGGCCTGATTCTTTCACGCGGATCGCTTTTTAAACAAATTGTTTCCAACTACTGCAGCGACACCTGACACCATCTAAATAAACTGTAGTAATACTGTAACAAAGCTTTAGAGGGATTGTCACATACACATATCAACACAACATGCAGTTAGAAAGCCTTCAGGAGATTTTAAGAATAGCTGCTACAATTAGGTCACTATAAACCAGTGGTTGGAGGTCTGGAGCCCATATAAAGGGTGGCAAATCAAAATCTAAATTCTGCCAAAATCATGTTTATTTTTCAGTCTGTTCTCTAATCTTAGGTTCTTTCTTGTGAAATATTGTGCATTTTCCTCCTGAGGGGCCTCATTTATAAAACAGACGAAACACAAAGTGCTTACACACAAAACTATTCTGATTTATTTCCCTTTACAAACCCCAATCAACTCGAAATTTGGCGCACGTGAGCGAGCTTCTAGTCCCGCCCTTTTAACGCCAATAGCTGCCAATAAATAGTCAGTGAAACGCCCCTAATTAATATTAATCCATATTGACTGCATGACCACAATGATGGCAAATTCAGACAGAAAGGCTAAAAAAAGAAATGTCACCCGGTGTGAAACTGAAGCTCATGTTGAGGAGGTTGAAGCAAGAAAGCGGATATTGTTTGGTGGACACAGTGCGGGCATTACAAATGCCAAAAAGGCTTCAGAGTGACAGCATGTGGCGAGCACAGTGACTGTTGCTGGCTTAGAAGGTCGGACCCTCTCTGACATAAAAAAGAAGTGATCCGACCAAAAAGTAGAAGCCAAAAGGCAAAAATAGCTTGACACAGACAGAGTGTTTGTGTCACGGGCGGTGGGGGGAAAGGGGACACCGGAGCTCAACCTCTCTTGATGAGCGACTTGCAGGACTAATAGGAGAACCCCTGCTGAGTGGAGTAGTGACGGAGGTGGAAGGGGGACAGAGACGTGGAGTTTGTATTCCCTCGTTTGAAAAAGAGAGTAAACCAGATGCATTCAAATTGTGTTTAAACATTTATTTACACAAACAAAAGAAACATTTTATATTGTTTTCAGTCGCTGCGTGTTCCAGCTGAGCGGGAGCTGAGCGCACCAAGCCCCGGCGTCTCCACTGCACCTCGTGCTTCTCGACCCTCCAGCGGCCGCGTCCTCACAGATGCAGACCCAAACGCAAAGAGACACCATCCACTCAACGAGGTCGAGGAGTTAAAATGAATAATATTTGTTTTATGTGACATAAGCTGTACACTGAGCTATATAAATAGTGTTGTTTTTCCATACCTTGTGTTTTTACAAGCGAGGCATCACATCCACACGCTGGCACGCGGCAGCGGCATTTGGCTGAAATGTGTGGGAATAGGGGTCGAGGCCAACACAACCAACAGCGTCAGGAGGTAACATTATGTAGCACAGCACACGCCCTCACAATTTCGCGAACCTTTAACGGGCTTGTATAAAAGTTTTCCGCTTGTGCAACGTCATCTGCCCTTCAGACAGCCGATGGTGCGCTCCACAACAGCGCGTGCCTGGCAATGACGCAACAAATTGTAGTTTCTCTCCTCTAGGCTTTGTGGGTTAAAGAAAGGGAAGGAGTGAGCAGCTAACGCTTGAAGGGATATTCACTGTCGCCTACATGAATGGGTTAGGCAATGCAGTAGAGAAAAATTTCGATTGATTTAGAATTTCTATATTGATCATCCGTAGCTGCAAACCAGCCACCACGTGCAGCTCTGACTGCAAGTCTGGGTTGACACAGGCCGCCGAGCCTCTACAGTAATAAGTACCACGTCCGCATTACATATGATTTGGACATTAGTCAAATGAAAATGCTTTCGATCAATGAAAAGCAATTCATTCTCTCTCGGTGCCCTTATAGAAACATGAGTGCAGTCAATAGCACCGATTACATTTGGGAAACCTGAGATTGCTGCAAATAGCGCTTTTTTTATTTGCCTGTTCACCCACCGTGTAAGGAAACCTTCAGATGCGTCAAAGCAATTATACCTCCTAACAGGTCTGGCATAACACGGCTAAAGGTTGGCTGAGAGATCCCTGACCTGCCTGCCAAATCCCTTTGAAGAGTGCCGGTTGCCAGACATCCGAGGGTTTTTCAGGACTTGAAGTGGGACTGGCACGGCTTGGTTTCTGCGGGTGCTTCTCTGTGAAGCTGGGCCCAATACAGCACAGAGATCCAAGAGAACAGCTCTTGGATTTCGGAACAGGCCCATAAGCCACTCATCATCATTGGACAGTAATCTTTGCTGGTCTCCGAAAAATTCGCTCTGTCCGACCGTCTTCCATTCGCCAAATCTTCCGTCAGTGCCAAAGCAGCCATTATGTATCATAACGCATTTTAGTTACATGCATTTTTATACCCATTTGAGTGTATCTGAAAACTACCCAACTGTATAACACCTTCAGGTGATAATATATGAAACTATACACTCATATCTGCACGACTGAGGCATCGAAAACGCCATCAGTTTAAAGTAATTTGTCCTACTGTTCACCTTATTAATTATGAGAATAAATATGAGAATAAACATGCAAGTATTGTTTAATAATTACAGATCCAATGAAATATGTTTCCTGATTAAACAGTGCAACATATTTGAGGGGTTCTTCTGCAACAACAGATATCTCCGTTTGTATTTATGATCCTGCATTATGTTTGTTGTGTGCGTGCATTCAAGGGAGTATCAATCAAACAGGTGTTTGTTTATTCATTTTAAGAATGGCTTTTATCTGTTTATGCAAACAAACTCTTCATATATAATACGTGAGAGGTAATATTTCGATTTATTTTACACAATGGTATCAATTCAAACCGTTTTTTCGAGTTTCATCCTTCTGCCATCGGAGTCGCAGTTTCTCATTTTTCCAGTTCACGTGCGTACGCGCAGGTCAGAGTCTCCGCGGAAAGACCGCACATGTTTGTTTTTCATAAATCTCAAAGTTTGCTTAGAAAGTGGTGTAGCCTTCTTTTGTGCCTACGCAACGTTTATAAATGAGACCTCAGGCCTCTAAAAAAAAGATTCAAATCCAACCTGGGAATCACTCCTGCACGTGAAAGACACGCACCTGTGAGGAGCGGAGTCTAAAACATAGATTTCTTAGAGTTTACGAGTAAAAAGGTCAGAAATGAAAGCTATAAACACACGACTGAGTATGACACACACTGTAGTACATTAAAATGAATTCATACGGTGATTTCTTAGGTTCACACATCAATAACTTAGATTTTCTATGTGAAATACTGAAAAGATGGGAAGAGACAAGGCCATAAAGGATTTTAGAAATACTGAGGTCATGAGTTTCCCCCCACACCCCCACCCTGAATCCCCTTCAAAAATCTTTGGTCAGACACCAAGACTAAAAAAAATAATGTTCAACCGTTCAATTACATTTTCTGTAAATCCATTTTCCAAAGTCTTCCTCCACACTGGCCAGGGATAATATTGGGATGGGGAAATACTGAAGCATTTATTTAATTGAATACATTTAAATGTAGCCTTGAATTATGAAATTTTCAGAATGTAACTTCCACTGGACTGCTAAAACTCTAAATTGCCAAAAAACAAACAAACAAGCAAACAAACCCCCCCCCCAGAGACCTTCGTGATCTCTATATGGGCTGTGCAGCCCTGCAAGACAGAGATCTTCAAACACAGCTGTCAGTTCATAAACAAAAAGGTATAGGACATGACATTAAACCCTCATATTTTGTCTCTATGTAAACACTGTAGGAATATTATACTGATTATTCAGACAGCTTCAGATTCACAGCCATTTATCTTAGATATTATCCAACTGCCAACGAGCCCATCATAACATTTCCCAAATCAGCAGCTGAAGACCATGTAACTCTTTAATTCAAATATAAACATACAAATCACCAAAACTGGCATTAAGACATTTTCTCCTGACAACACTGCAGTGCTAAACGACTTTACTCCGCTGCCAAAACCTCCTTGTGTACTTTCCCTAAAACTCACCTGTCTTCGCCATTTCATCAAACCTCCACACATGCCTACAGGACAAATCTAGTCTGAAAACCACACAAGCACAAACTCCTTGGCTTTTGGCACCCAGGCTTTGCTAACCAGACTGTAATTACACGCACTTTATATTTAAAAAAAAAAGCATAAATGGCCGCATTGCAACATAATTAAAATGTTTATCAAAAGTGACAGAGCGTTTTTTTTTCAATTGTAATTTACGACATAAAGATCTGTCAAGGCAGCAGACAGATTTCACTTTAAATCCAGTCAAGTGCAGTGGAGGATTACAAGTAACCAAAACAAGAAGAAAACACAAACAGTCCATCACGACACCAAACTCTTCTCTACTGCTATCTTTCTTTGCAATCAAAGAGATCTAACAGTCAGACAGCAACGGAGAAACAGTGATGTTTATTTGCCTGCATCACAGTTACGTTTCGGTTACACCGAATTTCAACTGATGAAACCGATATGATGCTTAAATGGAAAAAGCTCACGCACATGTGTCACAATATTTCACTATTGTTTGTAAGTGTCATCTATTCTCCAGAACATAACTCATTCACACATCACTCTGTGGTTATCTTCCCACACTAGTCTAGTTAACACATGTTAAGTGACTGCACCCCTAGACAAGTCCTCTGAGAGGAAAAACCAAGAGGATACACTCTTTTTTTTTCTGTAAAAGCTACAATCACAGGGTCACTGAACGACTTGTATAGCAGTGAGGCCCAACCAGGGGTCCCAGGGGTTATGTAGAAAAAACTATGTAGTAGCTCAGCTAAAGAATAAAGATAGAAAATTATGATTTGGTTTAAAGACAGATATTTGTTGTAAGAGTCGCTTAGGCACATATTGCTCTTGGTGAATTGTTTCTGTTGTTATTGCAGGCTTTATATGTTCTAAAATAATTTAAGTCCATGCAACAGTTCATGTACAGCTTTGAAGAGTATTATAGCAGGGCTCCTACAGCTTAAGGCAAGTTATATTTAAGACTTTATAAGACCTTAATGACACTCGGAATTAAATTTAAGACCAAATTTACAACAGAACTGAAGAAAAAAATTACATCAATTTCTCAGGGTTAGGGACAATTTTGCCCAAATGTTTATTGTAACATAAAACAACTGTTTTGGTCTAGTGAAAAAGATGATCTACTTCAAATTATGAAAAAATGCAACACTTTCTAGTGTGTAACACATGGAAAACAATAACACATTCAATTCAAAACAGATTCTTGATTGAATGAATAGAAAAGGGGGCACTAAAATATAAAAATATGAAACATAACTGGCAGATGAGATAAATGATCCACAGCTGCATTAATGAATGAATGAATTAATGTGAAAGCATCTTACAGTCTCCTGCCTGTATGAGAAGAACATAATGAGGGAGAGGAGGGGTGCTCCGCTGTGTTGTTATTAAGGTCGTGTCCGCAGCAGTGGAGAGCAGCCTCTCTGCTGCGCCGTTAGCACCGAGGAAAGCCATCATTGTCCAACACGCTGATCAGGCTCAGGGTTTTTGAGATGAAACCGACTGAGCACCGATTTATTTTCTTCACACCGGAGTTAGTTAAAGTTGTTTAGTGCTGCAGTGTGTGTTGGTCAACCGGTCTCGTTTGCTATCGCTGGAGTTCGCTGCTCCGCTCCACTAACATGAGCCATGGCATAGAAAGTTCACAATATACTACACGTTTGTCTCTCAAAGCTAATTATTTAGTCAATAAATCAAAACATGCTTGAAACTGCTGCCTTTTTGGAAGATGAACTAGAAGATAACTAGCATGTGTACGCTATAGTCTGTCTGGGTACAGTGACAGCTAGCTAGCTAGCTAGCAGACAGTGGATCTGCTCCGAGCCAAACAAAATATGAGTGTTGTTGGTGCTGTTATTCTGATCTGTGTGATGTTGTGTGTTATGTGTTATGTGAGAGGCATTGGTAAATTAACACATAGATGTAACCAATTATTTTTAGATTTCAAATTGCAATGTCAGAAAAAAAATCATTCATAAAACCCTACTTCCCATGTCTTATTATTTCTAATACTCTTGAAAGACTGATTAAGGTTACATTTGCTATTATTCTGTTCTTAAGTGTGGGAATAAAGGAACATATTTTTGTTATTTGTGACAGTGGAAAGTATGTGTATGCGCAAAAATGTCCTAAAAACATGCTGCTAAGATGTAAACAAGGTGTTCCCTGCCTCCTGTGGATGTGAGTACATTGCATTTTCACAAAAAAAAACTGGATTTACTTCAGTGGTACACGAGTCAAAGATACTGAGATACTTTGAGGATTAAGTGGCCTAGGAACTTGGAACATGTAGAAAGGCAGACATTTTTGTTTTGGAGTTAAATGAAAAAAACAAAATGGATTAAAAATGGGTGTGAGGCTTATTTTTTACTACATTCATCATCACATTAAGCAATCAAATACCAGCCAGGACAGGCCAACTGCACTGCTGTCATGCAAAGTGGTAGCTCAATAGAATGAATGCAAACGTGTCAACATCTACTGGGAAAAAAAAAAACAAACAAGAGCCTGAGCCTAAACATCAATAATTCAAGAATCACTAAGTATTGTATTAAAAAAAACATGCTAACAATATTCACTTCTATATGATTGATATAAAAGTGACGCATAACATCTGACAGGGCTGTGAGGGAAGGTCAAACAAAAAGAAAAAAAAAAAAGTTGTAACCACTGGTGTATGACTCCCATTTGAGCTGCAAAGTGGCTAAGAGGGTTAACCTGGTTGCAGCGGACGTAGCAATGCTGGAAAAACCATCATTGAAAATAAAAACAATGCTTGCCACTGCTTCACAGCTACAAACCAATCAAAACTAACAACTTTCTTACTTCTATGATGGTACTTTTGAGCTTACACAGAGCACTACGACTGGGTCATTATATGGTGAGCCTTTATAGTATGCTGCTGAGTGATGTGAAGCAGAATAGTAACATGGGTAGTAAGTGGACTTCCCACTGTAGACACCACCATCATTAACTTTACCACCACGTCACCACATCACTACAGCATCACCGCTGCTGCCGACACGCCCGCTCGGCCTACAACCTCCAGTCTTCAGCCAATTCACCTTGTGTAAACAGAGATTACACCTCATCCCATCCCAATCCCCCAGAGGACAGAACTGTGGTGTTACTGTCACCTAGTGGACGGAGGCGAGACAGAGATTGATTAATACACAAAGAGGTGAGACGGGAGAGTGATGGGAAGCACATGTGGGGAAACTGCACAAAAGATGGCTCTCTGCCTGAGAGAAAAAGGAAAGCAGCTGCAGAAGCATATCCCATGTAATGTAACAAGAAAAATAGGTCGCAAATTATCCATCACTTCACCAGTGTCACTTTAGAAATGATGATCTCTTTGCATCACAAGAAAAAACTTAGGAAATTCTATCTATCCTTTGAGCTTTATGGTTGTTTTAGACGATCCTGTTCCGGGGACAGGGCTGACCACTCGGCCCAAACAAGCACAACTTTCTCCGGAAGCTCACCTGAGTCCATAAAAGCCAATAATAGAGCCAATGATTGGGAGGGAACAGCAATAATGGAGTTTTAGTGAGGCAGTAAATTCTTTAATTAGTTGTTAACACCCTGTGTCTATATGGACAGGTTGAAGCTCCCCCCGTTCCTAGTTGCTGTCTAGAGCAGACTGGATGGACATTCAGACAGAGAGCTTCAAAGTGGGTGACTCATCTTTTAAATAGAGAAAAAAAAAACCCATCACCTCTGCATTTAACAGGCTGTAGAGCACCTGTATGTCATAACAGTCAGCTGCTGAGAGACCTTTAAAGTTACAAAAGCCATCACGTGATAGCTAACTTGTATCTGAGGACTGAAAATAGGGACTGGGTAAGGATCTTCTTTGGGCTCAGGCCTCATGCTGCCTGGAATAAAAAAACCCTTTTTTTGGCTGACATTTTGGGATGCATCATGGGAGAGACGTTCTCCAAACATACAATCTTTGCGGGTAAAGAAAAAGGCTCAAAGGTAGATAAATGCAAATGATGCAGGGACTGAAAAACCAGCGGACATTCCTGGAGAGTGATACAATCTTTCAGTCCACAAACTATCCATGGTAGGAATGATACAGTAGAGGAGAGAGTGAATAAGCCGACAGGGTGGTCCGTCCTTTTCTGTAGTGGGGTTGGCAGATGGGCGTGATGGGGGGAAAAAGAAGAAGAGCTGTGAGGCTGCAGTAGTAGTAGCAGCAGCAGCAGAGGCAGGACCTGCAGCAGCAGCAGCAGCAGCAAAAAAAGGAAATACCCCAAAGAGAAGTACCCACATGGTTCACTCTTGTCTTAAGCCGAGAGAGTTAAAGACAGGAAGCCATTACCAAAGTGTAAATGCACTCAGCCATCACTGCTTAAACACAGTCGAAATATGCTCCACCACTCAAACACAACAGGTCTCTCTCTTGTCGCTTTTAGCCCGAAATAAGAGACACAGTTAGGGACAAGTTAAGGCCCTACATGAGCCTAGCAGCTTCACACATAATGATAGCGAGCTCGCTATGTCTTTTTCCAAACATTGCATAACCCAGCTCCAGATGCACGCCGGTGGTTTGAGCCTGATGAGAGACCGTGATTATGTTACATACGGTGGTGGTTGTACGCAATAATTATGCAATCAGCAGCACAGCTTTGTGTTATGTCTATGATTTATCAACATTATTTGAATTGGGGTAATTAATTGTCGTAAGCGGGCGGGCCTAATGGCTCGCTGTGTGACAGGGGCATCTGACAGCTTTTGTTTTGGCAGATGGCCCTTTGCCACGTCGCTCATCCAGCACTAGGGAAACAAAACCGAGTCTTAATCATGATACAGGGCTTACCCCCGTCGCCTATCGGTGCTTTCTAAATCATATACAAACAGAGTATAGATCTACAGATAGGAGAGCAGATGCAGAGGCCTAGGGAGACAGAGACGGGTCTATCATACACTATGTGAAGAAAGTGCAGGAGGGGAAAAAAAAAAAAGATCAAACTAGGAGAATCCAGCATAAAGCAGAACAAGCATGCCATTATTCCTGCAATCGTAGACAGTTAAACCTAGATTTGTATACACGATCGCATGTCGCCCAGGCTGGAAATGAGAGGCAAGGCTCTCTAGCTGTTGTCAGTAAAGAGACAAACCCTGGAGCTGCTCCACTGGCACTGAATGACAGACCGACTCTCCGCACAGACCTCGGTGTCCGAGGTGATGCCGAAAAAGGTCAAGCAAACATTCTTTTGAGTCCATAAGTCTCCGATTCATTGTCAATGGAGCGGATCCATGTTTTGTCTCGTGATGGCATCAGATTATAGCCTTGCTTCTCTGGTTTCTGTCTTTGTGAAGGTAGAGGAAGGAACCAAAGATCACAGAAATACAGATGTGGTATTTAGAAGAAACCGTTTGCAGATTTTTTTTTGAACGTATTGCATCAGATATTGCACATGCATTGAAATCCCTGTCAGAAACATAGTAGTTAGCACATTTTAGGCAATAAATAAAAGCAAGAAACTTACAATAGTGAATTCAAAGCTTCACTGAGCTCATTTCACATGTGTGGAAATTGTTAATGAAATTCAGCAACACGCAAAAGAAATAGCTCCATCATCCTGTAATTGAGGGGTCAAGATCTCCTCGTTGGACAAACTCCAACTGAACCGTGTACGTCTCTGCGGTGGCCGCTTTTATCCCACTATTTGTCAGAAAAGCTGAAATAACTTCAAACTGTCAGCAGAGAATTATGAATGAGAACCAGTTTTGGGGAAAAAAAAGGGGGAAAGTCACACAGTAACCAGACTAATAAAAATCAAAAGAAGGTGTTTGAGGATTTCCAAAACGTAACACATCATTTGATCTGATTGGTGAAATGAAATTATTAGTAGGATCAAACTATTAATGTTCATGGAGCATTACTGAGGTTTAAAGCTATTTTATTTAATTACAAAGTAGTAACTTCTTCAAAAGAATGAAATTACATGCTATTGAAATCTTGATTTATAAATTTCAGGGGCCATTTTTTATTTTTTGCGTCAAATGGAAATACTTTGTTTTCGTTTGGATTAGGACATGTAAAGGTTCATAAAACTAACAGATGACACCTTGGCGTGGACTCTCTACAATGTGTGGGGGCTTTTGTGCGAGAGCCAATCGGGTCTTGGGACAGATCCTAACATGTCCTAAAAGGATCCGTCAGTTTGCTTATGTTTAGCCATCGCTGAGGCCAGTTTGGCGAAAGTAGTTGCGTGGCCTGTGTACATTTGGAGCAAGAGCGAGAAGCTGCGGTGTGTGTGTAGCAAAATGCTTTTCGGGCACCGGCTTTGCTATGACAGATGCTGACGATGAACTCTTGACACTGGCTCAACCAGTTTATGTTCAACATGTGTGTCTCTGTTACTGTCTCTGGTTTCCACTGCCCTGGCTGGCTCACTGTGGACGTAGGTATGTATGGGTCTATGTGTGTGTGTGTGTGTGTGTGTGTGTGTGTTGAGGCCAAGGGAGAGATGAGAGGAGCAGCAGGATCTGTAGCTATCTGGGAGGTTGAGCGTAATGACACACCGGGGACAGATTAGGTTCCTGTCCATCAGGGTTCCATCAGGAAGACTCTGATTTACAGCCATGCTGACCAGCCAGCCTGCCCTCCACCCAAAGCAAACACACACGGAAAACACCACCGCCTCTGTGTGGTGGCAGCTGGTGGGCTCCCACACATGTTGCATTTGGCTACATCGTACGCCGGTCAGTTTTTTTGACTATAACATCAGTGTAGATTTAAGTGTAAGACTGCCTTATAGCAAAAAAAAAAAAAAAAAAAAAAAAAAAGACGAGCTTGAAATCACAATGACGTCAATTTTTTGATGTTAAACTCTTTGTGTGTGTGTGCATACAGAGTATATAATGCCATGCATGCTACTTACTGCCTACCTCCCCGTAACAGTGAAAGAAGGGAAATGGACAGATCCATTAAACAAGATGTCACCCCCAAACACAACAATGATTAATCACATGGTGCAAATTATAAGCACCTGTATGAATGAACGGCGAAGCAAAGCCCCCCCTCTCCCACTGTCTGACTGCATGCTTTCACTCTCTCAGACAGCCACCGCCCCGGCCCCCCCCCCCCACAACCCCCCCCCCCCCTCTGGCCCCTTCTCTCCTCGTTGACCCTCTGCCCCCCTCACTCGTACCAAGAGGAAGTCTGCCTGAAAAGAAATAACTCACCACGTACACAAAAGGCCATTTTGACTTAAACTCTCCATGAAATTATAGATTTTGATGTTTTATGCAGAGCCGAGCCTACGGGAGCTGCGAGGGAAAGTTACGTGCGAAGGAAACGTGTGACACTTGAATGTGGAATTATTTTATATCACCGGCGTGTAAATTAATGAAGGCAGTTAAATATTTTTTTAAGAATTAAGACCGAAAGAAGTTTCTTAAGAAAAGAGAGAGAGAAAAAAAACTGACCTTATAAAATAAATGGAAATTAACTCACTAAACTAACTAAATATAGCAGGAAAAAATAGAGTTCTTGTTTTATTCATCTTCCAACATAACAAATTCACTCTCAGAAGACTGAAGGCCCTCTGTGTAAAATCACCTGAATTCATTATGCTAACAAGCCGGCCCTGCTGATAGGCACACGGGCTGATGTGAGGAAATGTGAGTTTGATTAATGTGGGCAAAATTGAGCTGTGCAGACTGCTCCCCAGCCCCAGTTAAAGGAGTCGCCTGCCATCAGGCTCAAACGGCTGCAAGCCTGCAGAGCGAGCTCTCCGGCCTGCAGTGCTCCCCGACACTTCACAGCAAATCTGCAGCAGACCTTCCCCTTCCCCTGCCACACAAAACAAAAACTGCCAGGACCTGAATAAATCTAGCTGGCACACAAAGCTCTAAATGAAAAACATATTCCTGATAGCTTACACAATGAGGGAGATGTCCTTTGTGTTTTCTGTTCATGTTTATACATATCAAATAGACCTGAGCTGGCTTGTCTCTGTCTGTGATCCTGCAGTGCTCTTAAACTAGCCAGACCACAGCAGGCAGGCAGGACCGACCCGGGGCCAACGAAGCAGACTCTCTCTTGAGAGCCAGTCCCAGGAGGCGGACCATCTCACGGAGCCCGGCCGATCCGCCGGGCTGGATCCAAAAGCAGCAACCCCTGGCAATCTCCAGCCCTTAAGGCAGCGTGGCCTACCGCTGTGCATGAAGAAGGCACAGAGGTGGAGAGGAAGGGGGCAGGAGGAGGAGGAGGGTGGGGGGGGGAGCAAAGCTGAGCAACTCACAGAGCCCCCAGGTACCTGCCTGTACAGTTGCCTCTCTCCAAATGTTTACTTTGGACCAGACTGGCGGCCAACTGGTTGCAATTGACCCTCTACCAGGACGAGTTAGAGAGTGAACATGAGACTTTTCCTTCTGGGAAAAAGATGGAGGAAAGCCACACACGTACACAGACTTTAAAGCGCACACACGCACACGAATGCATATCAGCAGATGAAAAGCGAACATAAAACAATACACAAATCGCTTCGCTGATACGAAGAAACAACACACTTAAAAGAACATCCTGTTTTGCTCCAAGTCAACTTCTTTGCTGAGGGTAAAAGTGAGACCTCAAAATTCACAGTTGGAAAGTGGCCCTAAGTCGACGGCGGAATTAAAAACTACACCTGCCGCAGGTGTTAAAGCTTAAGCTGTCTCTCAGACTGGTAGAAAACAGGGAGGCGGGAACACAAGACTGGGCAAAGTCAGGCACTGTCACCACCGAAAACACTCTATCCTACAGACTCAAGAGCTCTCCTCCTCTGTGAACCCACGTGTTGACTGGCTGGTCATCCACCCAGCAGCAGCAGGGAGAGGCTGGGATGTGATGAGGTAGGCTTGCAGAGAGGAGGCCCGCTGGCCCCATAGACTAAATAAAACCTCTTAATCCTCATAAACTGCTCCATATGAGTATTACATCCCTAACTCTGCACAGGACTTCCAAGGGAATGGAACTCATTTCGAGGGTAAAACATTACCAGGATTCCTCCTGTTGCTGCCTGGCTTCCATAATAGGTTCCGTGTTCTGCTGAGGCCCGCTCCGACGCGAACCCCTCAATTTCCCCCGCAAATATCGATGACAGAACGCGCTTATGATGAAAAATGCCCCGGAAAATGTAAATGAGGGGGCTGGCGAAATGAAATGATTACTGTCTATGAGTAAGCATGTGTGTTCGGACAGGCAGGCAGAGCGAAGGATACAAACAGGCCCCGTTAGGGATTCGTTGTGCTACAAAAAAAAAAAAAAATAGTAAGGCCGATTTGCCACCCACTCACATGATCATAGAGGCCTGCAGAGTTGATACGATTCATCAATAAAAATCACATTGAAAATAAACACCGTCCGTGTAACCATTTCTCTTGTCAGCTGGCCTATTCATGCTCAAACCCTCTCAGCGTACACCTGAGCGGTAAGCGTGCGTCGGCCCGGGCAGGAAACAAGGGAGGAGGGAGTGGAGGAGGGGGGCAGGTTGGCATTTCACTCCAGGCCAGTCATTTGTCACAATTGTCACAGAATGCACAAACACAAATTACTGAATTATAACTGCGGATGTGTGTGTCCTGCCTTGGCTAAATCAAGAGAGCGCTGGGAGCTGTCATAACAGGGGCCGGGTGCTGTCTGGGCCACCATGAGGGTGGAGGAGGCGGCCGCCGCCGCCGCCCGAGTCTTGTGTTTGTGACTCCTGTTCTAGCCGTTAGGTGTTTATTGGGGTAAACACAATGTGAATGCATGGCTGACAAAAGAGAAAATACACAAATAGTGAGGCAGGGAGAGATTGTATGTTCAAAAAAAAAAAAAAAAAGCAGAGCCAGAATAAATTTGAAGAACAGATGCGTTTAAAATGTGTAAAATGATCATCATGTTCAAAAAAATGTTCAAAATGTATTGATTAAATACAATAATATAGCCTGACATGGTACTTTATGGTCATTGACATTACATTGTTCAGTAAAATAGTATTATCTTTATTATTTATTCATTTATTTTCATTAATTCTGCTCTACTTTAAATGAGTATTAAGTGAGGAAGACGATTAAATACTTGCAGTCTTGGTGAATGTAGAACAGTAGGAGGCTTAATAAGCTTGAACTTCAGTCTTATTTAAGAGGATTTGTTGACCATTTTTGTTAAATGCTTTGATAACTTTACATTTTTCTTTATGTGCTGCAGACCTACATAAGGCTTGATGATGATGATGGTGAAATAAAGTTGGAGAAGAGACAGAAACAGAAACAAATTTTTTAAAAAAAGTCATTTTTACATGTGAAATAAACATCCTGATGCATATTAAAAAAGGTGCTACAGTTAACATTTTAAAAAACACCAGTTCATCAGTGTCACGTTAACTGTGATATATTGGTGTAATTACTGTAAACAAACGACCAGTAGCCTCTGTCTCGCATAAACTCTTCCTGCTTCCCGTTGAAAACATGATGCTTTGTTGAAATGTTTATCGTAAAAGGTAAACACGTTTCTGTTAACACATTACAACACTGCGAGAATATCTGAAAGCTCTGGAAGAACGGCGTCCTCCTTCTATTTTGTGCTATGATCTAAACTAATGCAGTGCTGTCGGCTGCCGATCCTTTTTAAGCAACGTTACCGTGATTATTTATAAAGATTTGAAATGTACTGATATTGAAATGTATTAAAGCGACTCAACGTCTAAGCCATCTACATCTATCATGCTCAAATGAAATCCCCAGTGTTACTAAAAAGATGTGCTGGTATGCGTCTGACTCGCTCTGTTGTGCAGCGAGTGTGTGCCGAGGTGAACCACACAGGTATGGTGGGCCAGACACAGGAAATGTATTAACATGGACCACCGTTTACTCTCCTGACCACACTGCGTTCCACAGGGACATGGATAAAAAGCTCAAGCCAAAGCCTCTTCACACACACACACGCACACACACACACACGCACACACACACACACACAAACAAATGCAAACATATAAATTCAGATATACTAGACAGTTACACAGACAGACCGGCATTAATTTAGGCATTAATTTAGACATATTCATACATATATGCAAACACATAAATTCAGCCATACAGAGACGAATTCGGGCATAAATTTAAATATTTAAAAACACGCAAACATCCACGGATAAACGCACGCAAACACAATTTCAGACACACACACACATGCACAGTCAAACTCCCGCAGACAGACAGACAGACAGACAGGCGTTCTGGGTTCCTCCACCTCTCTGGGCGTTAACACCTGTCCACATAGACGTTCACACACTATCCATTAACACCTACATAAAACACCTACAGGCACCCGTATTCTATTAGAGGTCAGCGCCCAGCTCCTCAATTTCATGGCCCATGTATGAGGGCGGCAAAGGTGAATGTGATGACAGAAGGGGCAGTGGAGCTGCACGGCTGACTATCACTCACTAATATACACACACATGCACACATGCACACGGGCGGCGGACATGCCTCGTGCACCGCCGTTTACATCTCAATTAAAGCTGCGAGCGTCGTGTGTTTGTATAGATGGAATTGAGGCTGTGGAGCGCGGCGGAGATAGAATAAAAAAGGGAAAACCTCAATGTGCGGAATTTAAATATAGAAAAATTTGATTTTTGATGCTCATTTTGCTGCACATCTATTTATATTCCCTTGGTTAAACGGCAATCTCTGCTTTCCATTTTTTTTTTTACCCACTCCTCTCCTCTCTCTCTCTCAGAGGTATTAAGTTGTTCTCTTTGGCTATCTGAGTCTCTCCAAGCTCTCTCTCTTTTTCTTTCCTTTTTTTTTTCTCCTCTCTCACTCAGGAACTATGTCTCTTCCATGGCTGGGAGGTTGTAATTTGTTACAGGCGGCTGGGCAGGCAGAGAGGTCTCCCTCTTATCTGGACAAGGGATCACCAGGAAAATCATATCAGAGGGAAGGCGTGTTTAAATATAGCCGTAATTGCGGCAATCATTTCTTGCTGTCTCTTCAACCCCCCCCCCCCACCCTCCCCTCCTCCTCCTTCTCCCTTTTAAAAAGGCCCCACCCTCCGCTCCTCTAACTTTCTCCAGTCTCCCCTTCAGTCCTCCAACTCCCCCCTCACCCCTCAGCTCCACCCCACCATTCCCAATTCCCCGACGTTTTTCCCCTGGCTTTTCAGAACGACCTCCCTCTTCCCGAGCGTTTCCTCCTCTAGTATCCAGTTAATCCTGGCTCGTGGTGTGGGCTCGGGGGGCTGACAGTTGCATGACAAGGAATGTTTCCCTTTGTAAGAGCCTACTTCCTCCTCGCGCAGTTTTAGCCTAATTGAAATGTTTCCTATTGAGCTCAATCAAGGGGGCAATTACCTAATTATTCGCTTATGCCTAACTCGACCCTGTAAGAGACGGGAGAGAGCTGGAGAGAGGGGAGAGGGACGGAAAAGAGGGGAGAGAGGAGGGGAAGCGGAGGGGAGAAGGAGAAATATTGAGATAAAGGCGGTAAAGAAATGAGGAAAAAGAGACAAATTAGACTAAGCTGATTTTTTTTGCACTGTGAATGGAATTTAATACGTCTTGCTTTTGAAAACCGATGGAGAAAACGCAAAATTTCAACAGAAAAACACAAAAAAAAAGACATTTGTTGTTTTAAGTGACATTATTTAAAAATAATAATTGGACTAATATGCCTCATTTAAAGATTCAAGGTGAAATTTTCTTACAAACAACTTTTTTTTAAAATTTTTTTAAATGTGTTTTGAAAAAAAAATACATTTCAAGACTCAATACAAGACTAAGATGCACATTTTTTTTTTGCAGCACAGGGAGGAAAAAGGTGGTTCTCTGAGAAAGCGTCTGGTTTTATGGGCTCATAAGGAAAAGTATTATCAAAGAGAGGAGTGAGGGGGACGGGGGAGACTAGAGGGAGACATTAAAGGAGCTGGAATGTTTTGTCCCAGCTCAGCCAGCCTCCAACACATTTAATAATGAGACAGGTAATAAAACACACTGGCACACGCAGCCTCATATACACCCGCGTACACATATCAGGGCGAATGGGAGGACGTGTTTTCATACGTTTTCTTCCAGGCTGACATTAAAATAGATTGCCTATGTCATGTTCTGAACCATAATAAACAAAATTTTATAGCTCATTTGAAAATGGAGTATGTTAAAAAGCAATCAGTACGTCGTTAAAAGTATCCATCTTGTGCAAAGTAAAGCTTTACCTCTGAATAATTTATTTCGCTGCTGTGAATTATGTGTCTCAGCCGTGCGATGGATGGCCTGAATATCACTACCTGTGTGAGGGGAGGCTGTGTATTTTCTGATTTGAATTCTGTCCTTCTTCTTCTCTCTCTCTCTCTCATCTCTTTAAGCCAGGCACTATATGCGCCTTCAACAAGTGTTGGCTGGACGACTCTTAAATCAATCATTTAAATATATGGATAAATCAGCGAGCCGTCTGGGTTTAAGCACACATGCCGTAGCTTAATTCACCCGAGCAAACGAGCACAGCAGCCATATTTCAGCCAACATGTGCACCACTGTTGTCTAAACAAGCGCTGCGAGGCAGGCCGCAGAGGAGGGTCCTGGCTGGAGGTCATGGAAAGCAGTTATAATGCACGCACACAAACACACACACACACACACGTAAATACATACACACACACACACACGCGGGCCGTGAAGGGAGTGAAGGCCCTGGCTTGAGGTCATGGAAATCAGTTATAATGCCGCCTTTCACCAGGGAAAATGAGAGGAGCAGGGGATCACAGACAGAATTTTCTTTCCTGTGACACATACGAGCATGTGTGCACACACAATAACGTATGTATGGCACGCACACACATGCATGTATGCTCTGAGCTGAGGCCCTAAAAACATACAAAAATAGGCACGCAAACATGACGGTCCGATATGCTCACGCACACACAGTCACACTGACCTCTACGGTCCACAGAGAGAAGAAAAATGGAAGCCCACTCTCTCGCAGGCTGGGTGGGCTGGTCAGCTGGTCTTAGCGGGGCAGTGCATCTGGGAATTCTGCTAAAACGCTTTACACATACACTCACGCAAATGCACACACTTTCACTTCACAATTTTCACAATTTGGTAGAAACTTATAGCATCCGTGCTATGAGTACGACCAAAAAAGCTGAAAAATATAGGGTGAAAACTAATTTTTTTTAAAAAAAATCCAAAACGCTAAGCAAGGCGAAGGCAGGCGAAGAGGGAAAAAAGAAGGGCTGAGTATAGAAGGAGAGAGCGGATCTGTGGATCGTCCAGGTGGTCCTTACCCCCGGAGCCTGCACGGGTACAGCACTGACGTGAAGGGCAAAACCTGAAACCCATGCAAATGTGATCACCAGAGCTGGCCTTGATTGGGACGGCCGCATATGATTAAATATAATTGCAAAGAACCTTTTCCAAATGCCTCGGTGGTTTTGAAGAAGTAGGAAGGAAGGATTTAAAACCAATTCCCAGCCTTTTCTGAGAAACGAGAGAGAGAGAGAGAAAAAGGAGGTGTATGTGCTTCTTTAATCTGAATCTTGCAAAACAGTCAGACAGACAGACAGAGAGAGAGAGAGAGAGAGAGAGAGAGATAAAAAAAAAAAAAATCACTCTTTTCACATGGGCTGGTTTTTACATGCACACACTGAGCGCGGGAGGGCTTTTGCTGGCAGATAAAGTGCGCTGAGGTTGAGGGGCAGAGCCGTCACACACGGATGATTGATGGCTCACTCTGAATGCTTAAGTCAACAGAGCAGGAGCACGTCTCAGCAGCCCGGTCTAGGCCCTCCACTCAGCACCTATTTAAGGGTCAGGTGCTTCAGAACACACTCACTGTGCAACTTCTCTCCCATTATCTTATCAAAGCTGGGACTGAGAGGTAAGAAAAGAAGGGAAATCACCGCTACGTTGTGAAAAACCGTGACGTGCGTGATATTTGCGCAAAGTGGTGCGTTTGAGCTCTCGATGACGGTCTAGCGTGTCTGAAGAGGGCTGCCGCTAACAAAGATTTTCAATTTTGATTCATCTGTCGATTATTTGTCATCTGTCGGTTTAAATAGTGTCCAAAAAGAGTGAAAAGTGTGACAGTTTCACATTTCTACAGTCCAAAAGCCGAAGATATGCAATTTACAATGATGTAAAAGCAGCAAATCTTCATAATTTGAAAACAGAAACCAGCAATATCTTTGACATTTTGATCATTTGATGAATGACTTCAATGATTAATTGATAAGCAAAATCACTTAAGCACTATTTAAGGTGTGCATCTTAGAGTCGGAGCATTCAGGGTACTGTGGGAGTGTGGGACTTTTCATTATCGATTAATCCGTCAGTTATTTTCTCTTGTTTATTTCTCTATATGATGTTAGCACATAGTATAAAATGCGCATCACAAGTTCCAAGAGAACTAAAGATGACATTTTTAGTTCTTGTATTGTCCGTATTGCATTGTAACTATCAAAAACCCCAAAAATGTTCACTTCACTGTCATAGAGGAACACGAAAATCCTCACATTTAAGAAGCTGAAATCAGTTGAATGAATCTCTTATCAAAACTGTTGCTGATTTTGTGTTGAACGACTAATCTATTAATCAACTGATTGTTTCAGCTCTAACTGGCAGGAAAGTGTGAGGAAAACACTTTATGTGTGAATGCACGCTGTTGTGCATGTGTGTGTGCGTAACCCTCGATTGTGTGAGGAAGGATTTGGAGGAGTTCTGGGTCACTTGCTCCGGGGGGGGGGGGGGGGGGGGGGGGCAGGTGTCCACACCGCTGATCTGTGGGCTGTTCCACTTCAACACCTTGTCGTCTAACTGCACGCACCCTCCTCCTCCGACCACTCCGCTCCATCATGTCATAAAAGAATCCAGGTAAGAGATCTGCCTCTTTTCTTCTAAATTTAAAAGAACTTCGTGTCACACGGGGTGGAATTAGAAATGTGGGTTTCCTCATCTACATCTGGGAGAGATGAACGTGTTTACAGTTCACCAGAAGGCCTCCCATTGTTTTAAGGAAAACCTGGCTCTTATTTTCATAGTTTTGCCCATCTTTCTTATTTTTTTATGATAACATTTTACTCACCAGACGCACTTTACAACAGAGTGCATTAGGGGAAGCAACAGAGCAGTCAGACGAACAGATGATAATTAGGTTTGGATAATATAGTTAAAACTAGGGATTTTGTTTACAAACTCTCTGAAGATCTGACTGCTCGTGTTCCTCGTGCCCTAATGGACTCTTTGTAGAGTGTGTTGGTGCGCAATGGTGCTGTGACTGTAGACCTCAAGTCTGTCAGGAAGATTTGGAGGAATAATTGCAAGGAATGATGGTCTAAAACTATAAAAAAAAAAGACTTTCTTTTAAAATGAGGCTGTTGTGAGCACAGAACCTGTGTTTTTTCACCTCCATCGTGGTCTCCTAGACTAGCAGGCCACCCTGTCTGGACTATAATATACTGAATATTTAAACAGCAACAGTTATCGAATCGCATTAGAGATGATGGACAACAAATAGTTCTAAAAAAAGTCACCTATAGATGCCACAAAGTTGCATTATGATCTTTACCCCTTAAGTTTCCACATGTCAAACCTACAAAAATCAAACACAGATGCGCAACAAATACACTCGCGTACATCTGAGTCTTCGGTGGGGGGTTCGGTGCAGATTGGCGACATCGCCGAGGCAGCACTGAGAGTGTGTTTAAACAAAGTAAAATTCAATTGTGGAGATGTAGCTGGAGTTTGAAATTTGCTCCATGTGCTGCGCAAATATATGTTTAAAAAACGTAGGAGATGTACATATACAATGGAGTGGAGATGCCTGTTTGCGACTCCTGTAACCTCCCAGAAAAAGAGAAAGACACCGAGAAAGAGACGGCAAAAGAAGAAGAAGAAGAAGAAGAAGAAATAGTTTTGGGGAGTGAAAAAGAAGGAGACAAATCCAGACAGAAATGGTCTTGTGGTCTGAGTCATTTTCATCAGTTTGTTTGTCTTCCACTCCAAATGAATGGCAGATGCTACAAGGTAGGCTACTAACAACAGCGAGGCCGCTACAACAAATACTATAGCACACACACACACACACACACACACTCCATCCATACACAGTTCATATTATCTCTGCGATACAGTGTTGCCGCAATCTCGGTTTGATTAGGAGCAGGCTTGAGTCGCCGAGGAGCGAGAGCTGCGAGGAGATAAGCTTTGAGCCGCGGAAAGACGAGGAAACTGAAACAGCTTTGACATGCTGTAGGTCTCTTGGCTGGAGCAAAGCCCAATAAATCGTCTGGATTTCAGGCTCTGTCATGGTTCCACCCAGCCCTTTATGTATGCATCTGTGTGTGTGGGTGTGTGTGTGTGTGTGTGTGTATGTCTCGGTCTATTTGCAGATTACTCCCCAATGGGCGTTCAGCTCTGACAGGAGCTACACATCCCTGCATATATGAGTATACTATATATGTGTGTGCATGCCTGTAAGTTTCTTATGTGCAGGGTGTGTGTGTATGTGTGTGTGTGTCTGTGTGTGTGTGTTTGTGTGTGTGTGTCTTCCTGTGGGGCCTGCAGCTGTGACAGGACCTACATCACAACACAAACATCGGGAAAATAGCTCAGAACACAATCACTGGATCACACAAGATCAGATTCAGTGACACAGCAGGGGCCTGGGCAACACTAACGAAACAATCACATGTAGACAAAACACACAGACAGAGCGCACACACACACACACACACACAGACAGAGCACACACACACACACACACGCACACACAGAAACACTGCGGGAACAGCCATTTAACCTTCACTCTGTAGGGGGAATCTCATCTCTGATTTCCCCAATTTCCCCCCGTTGATTCCCTCCCTGTTGGAGCCAGATGAGGACGAGGACGGCACAACAAAGGCTGGCTCTCTTGATCTTCCTCCTGGTCATCAGTGTCCACATCGTCATCGTCATTCCAACCCCCCACCCCTCAACTCACCCACTGCCACCCCTCGCGCCCCCACGGGTTGGGTGCCTCCCAGCTGCAGCCCCGGCTCGTCCTGATTGCGCCTGATTTGGGTTAAGTGATTATTACCCTGCTGTGGTTTGGGTAGGGACTCTCCCACAGGCTGGGAACAAGGAAGGAGGGAGACCTCTCCCTCTTAAACATACATATATACAAACACACGCACATAACTTGTCTGTTTAGGTGTGTATCTAAGAGAGAAGGGCAGAAAGAGAGAAACCGCCTGAAGTGAAAAGATGACTGTAAACACATCACAAAAAGATAGACATCACAGAAACACACGCGTGTGTATGTGTGTACGTGTTTGTGTGTGTCCATGTGAGAGAGTGAGTGAGTGGATGAGAGGAAAAGGGAGAAACAAAAATACTTCATAAGAAAAACAGTATGATTTTAAGCACACATATTCCCAACAAGACTAAAGCCCCTTTTATAGAGATCCCGCAATATTGCCGTAAAGAAGACCCATCATTATGCTGGCTTTGCTTTTTTACACTGAACCAAACATCGCTGGCATGATGCTGTCCGCGTGTGTGTGAGTTTAACACGCTGGCGTTCTGGAATCAGAGGCGTGACGTGTAACACAACAGCGTCAGCGTCATCCCGGCTGTCCCTTTTACACAGACGTCAACACGGCAACGTGACTACCTCCACTGCCGGTTTAATGGTGGAACAACAATGCCCCCCCCCCCTAGTCTCCTACAAGACTCTACAACCATGCTCTGGCTCTGTGAGGCTGTATTTCACCACAGCAGTGCTTTAAGCTAAATGCTAATGTGCTAATGCTAATGCACTTTGCGCAAAGTATAGCTGAGGCTATGTCAGTGGTATGCAGGCATAAATGAAAGTATAAGACCAATTAAAAGTATGAACTGAGGGTGGTTGTTAGCTGCAAAGTTAAGGGATCTCCAAAGTCACTACAATCCATCCTGGGTGGGACATGAATGTTTCAAATTTCATTGGAGCAGATACACTCAAAATCTCAAATGATTTCTTCCTTAGCATCCACCTCATGGTGGCGCTAGAGGAAAAGTCAGGCTATCAACAAAACCGTTATAAATCATCTGGGAATCATGACTATCTGTGCAAAATTTTGTGCGTTTTGAGTATTTCACAGGATGAGTGTAAACTCTGACTTGCTAGTGGCACTAGAGGAAAAGACACGGGATCACCAAATTCACTAGGCTTCATCCTCTGGGAATCCATCCGACAGTTGTGGAGATATTTCAGTCTGGACCGAAGTGAGCGAGCGACAGAGCCATACCTATCAGCTCAGCTAGAAAGGCTCATATGGACAAACTATAGCAACACCCACACACACGCTAAATCCTCTATATAGCATAGTAACAGGGACGTCACAGGAGAAGCGCGGAGGGAGGGGAAAAAGTGAAAATGGTCCAAACACATTTACGACCCGGAGTTAAACTGTCTCTCACTCTGTAATTCTCTGAGCTTTTACTGCAGGCTGGGGGTGAACAAAGCGCACGTTCTGTTATTCTACCGTCCGTCTCGTCTTACATCCACCCATCAGATTTAGAGCTGAGGTTTCAGGGCCTCCGCTACATAGACTCCGGGCCTTCACTGCATTAGGAACACCCTGAAAATTGGGTTGAGTTCAGGATGGGTTATGGCTTGCTATTCATATTCTCTTTCCTTTCTGATTGCTACTTCTGGAGAGAGACGTTGTAGTTTCCATGGCCGATTGCTATCCGCGCTTTTGCTAAAAATTTTATTTTCTGACAGATATTTGGTTCAAAAATCGCTCAGGTTTTGATTTGTGACTCATATAAGTTTAATGAAAAAAAAAAAGAGAGAAAGCCACGAGTTTGATTTATCGTTGATCCAAAAGGTTAAAATCCGACATTTCAAAAGCCAAAATCTAATGTTCGAGCACTAAACTTGTTTAAAGGATTACTATAAATTTCTTGAAACATTTTTGATAATTCTCCATCCTCTATTTTCCATGACTTTTCCAGACTTGAATTATAGCCGACCATACAACCATTACTACACCTAGACCGTCTAATAACAATAAACCATGAGGACTGAAGTTTTTATCCAACACTTTCAGACAGCAGTAAGAAGCTTATCCACGTATCTGCGGTTATCTTAGGATATCATGCCGCATCACTAGTAGAATCCCGAAACATTTCCCTATCTCCTTCATCGAATCAAAAGCAGAATTTTTTTGTTAATTCGTCTTGTCCTATCAGATGTTCCCATCATTATGAATTCAAGGTGTCCTGAGTTCATACTGTAGATAATGAGTGAACAGCTGCGGTCCAGCTTTGGCTCCTCGAACGCAGCTTATTTCAGGTTGTACAGCTCCCAGCTAAGATACTCGGGGCCCAGCAGCACATGAAAAGAGAAAACAGCAATGAGTTCAAAATGAATACACACAGAACCTCGGAACGGCGGGGAGCCAAAAAACACACCATAATCTAAAACATACCAATTTAATCATGGTGGGAAAGATTCAACAAGGCATGCACACCTGCTCTACTGAGCATTTCCACACGGGAGGGATATTTCACAAGTCCAACAATGAATTTTAATCATGTGGCTACGGTGGACAGAATGCAAAGTAACTATCAAAAAAAAAGTTTAGTCTATGGAAATATCTATATGAATGACCTTAAACGCAGCTGAGTGGCATAACAGATGGTGTTATTTCAAAACAGATCTCTACGAGAAGTAACTAAATACAGTATGTTAAGCTTCATGCTACCATGTTACACTCTTCATGCTACCACATCACACTGTAACATAAAACAGGCGGCTCTAATTTTAGATTTTTTATTGATATTCCAGATTTAGTCAAATATTTACAGCCTCAACACAAACTAACCAGTGAACGTTTTGACATTGTGCAGGCCTTAATGATGGCCTGTGCCAATGTTAAATGATTAATAAATTATCCAGAACCTATAATTGTCTAGTGGCTGTCTGTAGTGAACTGTGACATTGGGAGCAGAATTTCTGATATCATTTCAAAACAGTTATTATTATCATACTATACTATAATTAAACTAATAATTCAAAAATTTCCCTGAAAAAAGGTTCTCTTGCTTATATTTCCAGCCTGGAAAAAAAAATGTCCAGACATCTTCAACAGCTCAAAGATGGAGAATAATGTCAGAGAGTAATTATCCAATTTTACTTCAAAATTTCCATCGTTTAAACCTTTACTTTAAATGTACTGGACTGATTGAGTGATGACAGGAGGGAGGGGGTGACCCCGTGGAACAGGTTTTGGGATTATATAAAAGATAAATAATGACCCCCCACTAGGATTTTTGTTTTTTGTTGTTGTTGTTGTGGTGCCTTCCCCCGAGTGGGATCTTGTGATGTATTACCACAGTTAATATACCTATATGAGATATGTGGAAGCATGTTGGTTATATGTAATATATCTACGTACAGGTGTGAGAATGTGAGTCGCATATTCGGGCGCTTGTGCTCACTTTCTTTCATGTTGGCTGCCTATCTTCATTTCTCACGTTTTCATTTTTATTTTTATTTTTTTTTTTTTTTTTTTTACTTGTCTCACTTGTTTATTTACTCTTTGAGGTGCTAAGTCTGTCGCTAGAATTGATTCCTGATTATACATATATACATATATATATATATATTTATGCTGCCTGTTCCTGTATGGAGAAAAATGTTGGGTTTGCCATGTACCAAGCCTTTGAAAAGTTCAATAAAAACTTGAATTCAAAAAATTTACTGGACTCAACTTAGTTTTTACTTCTAAATTTCTGATGGGGTTTAATTTCATTTTGAATCATCCAGAAATTGTCAGAAGAAACAAAAGTACTGTGACGTTTCCGTGCCTCTCCTCTTCTGAAAGCCCCGACCAATAGAGATGAGACACGGTTCAAATTCTGTTACGTCCTAGTGTGTCGTCATTAAATCAACAGGGACGGGCCCCGATTTTAGTGATTCAACTGACCCGCCCGGATACCTCAACCTGGTAATCATCAGTGCCACCTACATCGATATCTCCTGCTCTAGCTTCAAATATATCTTCCTTCTAGTAGACCATGACACTATTTAACAAATCATCCGAGTCCCTTTTACACATCATAGAGTCTGTGGTATTTGTACTGACGTTGCTCATAGCAAAATACTTGCATATACAGCTGTTAACACACATGAGAAGATCAACAAGTCGACCAAATTAAATGACCAAATAGGTCGTCTGACACTCAACAATGACACATAGGGGTGTTTTCCAATCAGGTGCCTCTATTGGCAGTAATCAGCATGACGTCATCTTCTGTCTGTGCTTTCCAAACCCATAACGAATAAATATTAAAACAATGATTATGATGTGACAACGCTGTGGTTAAGGTCTGGTTAGGTTTAGGGAAAGATAATAGTTTGGGTTAAAAAAGATGACTTGGAACATGGTCTGGGTTAAGGTTACTACTTCCTCTAAGTTAGGCAACCTTCGTTGTCATGGCAACAATAAAACAAACCACAACAACTGTAATTACAGTTTTTTAAAAAAAAAAAAACTGTCCAGACTCGCGGTTGGAAACGGCGAGTCTCCTGCAGCAAAGTCCACTAAGTCCACTTTTTGCACGACCGAATATGGAAATTTGTCACTTTATATAGACGTCAACTGCACCACTTCTAATTCATCATAATTACTACGGCTGCTAGATGACTATAGGTGGTTTTTTTGGCGTCTGACATTATGACCCATTGTGTCGTTTTTTTCTTGGGAGGACAGGCTCATTAACGCTAATGACTGGGATGGAGATGCATGAGATGATTCTCAGTCTTGTGGAGCATGCGCACTGATCCGAAGCTCAATTACACATACCGAAAACGTGGTGTGAAGTTTTTGAGAAGCAAATTGGTCTGCTTTTAATTATGTAGAAAAGCAGTTGGACATTAAGGCTGGAATGCAGGTGAATATATTCTTCAGCGGCAAGCAACTAATTTCAGATGTTAACCACGCATGAGCTGTTTTCAGAGTTGAGAACGGTTCAAAGTGTAACACTGAACATTATTGTTTTTTTGGATGTGAAGATCGACAAGAACTGAGTTTGACACTGATCGCATGGCACGCTGCTATATATATATACAAACTATACAGCCACTGTGCTCTAACACACCGCTCTCTTTTAATGTGTGTTACCATTATAAAGCTTTCATTTTCTTTTCATGAGACGGCATGTCCACCATCATGACAGGCTAACCGGGCTAAAGCAATACAGACAAAATATATATTTATGTAGTTGGATCATCTCTATGGAAACAAGACCTCTCTCTAAGTGTATCTATAGAAACCTTGAGACCTGTGACAACATGGAATTAGGCCGAATTCATACCAGCACATCTTGAATATACAGTAGTGTATTCTCAGCAGAGCGAACTACGAGACTGGGCCGCTGGGGCATCGCACAACACTGCACACTGTTGTCCAAACAAGGGCAGAGGAGAGAGAAAACATCAACTGAGGAGGGGGGGGGGGGGACCCCAGACCACCAGGGCTATCCCCCCCCCCCCCCTCCCTCCATATTTACTTAAACTTTCATGGTTTGGCTCAGGTCCTACAGGGCCATCTTTCACCCCACGTTTTTCCCTCCTTCACACCCAAAAACAGCATGCAGTGGGAAGAGGTTTCCTGTAGCAGCTGTCTGACTAGCATGTACATCCTAAACAGGTCAGCACATGCGCGCCCACACACACACACACACACACACACACACACACACATGAACAAGAAGGGGAGGTAAATCCTGCTCGGTCATTTTGACCCATGGGTGAGGTCAAGCAAATGGGAATGTTTCACAAAAGAGGAGGACGAGCTGCTTGACCGTCTCGTTTCAGTGGTTCTCTGGAGTTTCACTTCGGTGGATATTGCCAGGATTTTGAAAGCAGTTTTGAAATCAGTTTGAAGGTCACATGCCATAAAAACAGGGCAAGATATCAAATGTAGACAAAAGTATCCCTTTATACACACTAGTGGTCACTGTCATTGTTGGATTATGGAGCCTTGTTTTAGTACTGAAAAATCTTTTAAAGACTCGATGTGTCCTCACATCTAAACATACATTTTCTAACTCTAATGGTACATACATGCAGTTTTCTATAGAGACTGTTTCATCTGTAGAAGATTTTGCATTCTATGGATTATCCAGAGTAAATTGGATTTCAAAGGAAGAGGCAGAAATAGACAAATATCTCAAAATCTGGCCAAGTAAAAGCAAAACTGTCTGACTAGATACTGCTGGGGATAAGTGAGAACATGAGATTGAGTAAATATAGGGGTTTTTTCGTAATTTGGGTGAACTGAACCTTTAAAAAAAGTGTCAGTATGCTTCATTAAAAATGTGCTTGTCTCACATCCAACGACATCTTTTCAGTGTAGAAATTTGAGGGGCTGCGTCCAACAAATTTTGAAACTTTGCTAAACAGACAATCTGACATTTCTTGCGACTGGCGACGTGTGGAGGTCTGAAAGTAAGCAGGAGTTTAACTTCCCTTTAAAGCTCTCTTTTTTTTTTTTTATTCTTCATGCAGCTACTTTTGGGGAGAGACTACCCAAAAGTGTGTGCCCTGCACTTTCAAGTGTGGCCATTCGGAACAGCTATGTGCACTTTCGCCATTAGATGTGGTTGAAGGACTTTTGTACAAACAAGTTTGTTTCAAGCATACCTAAGTCTCATAACAAGCAAACACCACATTTCAATCAAGGCTTTAAAAAAAAAAAAAAAGCAACAGCATTGGCTTTTTCAGCATTTGCATGCAAGAATGTTGGACATGGGGCTTCTAGAGGGCAGGAAGATGGACAGCCTCCCTGTCTGGCTGGCTAGGTGAGGCGGCTTAAAGCCGGGGGGAGGAATGTTGTGGGTTCCCTTCTCCCGGGGGACACTAAGACCAGGATGTCTGCTTGTTGTTCTACTGTCCCCTGAGATTCAATCTCAAGACCTATCACAGCACCAAAATGACTGGAATCACTGAAAAATACTGAGTTCATGACATCATGTCACAAACCACCAGTCTGGAGATTGTGTGTTTTCTTGTGGTGTGCGGAGGTGCTCTCGCCAATGTCTCCTCGACTGAGTGTGTGTGTGTGTGTGTGTGTGTGTCATCGTCGCCCTCCCACACACGCCTACATAAGATACAGACTTCCCACAGAAGCCTTGTGCTTTGACAGGGAAGGTGAAGGGGGTGGAGGGGGTGGGAGTTCTGACTGTGGAAAATGGAGGCGAGTTTTATGACCCATGTTCCCTGTCCTCCTGTAAAAATCACACCAGTCGTTTTCCAGCGTTGCAGCATCATCGTCTGCACAGCCAATGAAAACAATGGAGCGTGTGGAGAAGAAACAAGGCAAACACAGAGGGAAAGGCCTCTCGGACGGAAATACCTGCAGGTCTACTTTATACACATACATCATCCTTTCCCTTCCCATCAGACTCCAAGGTAGACCCCTTACCTACCCACACACATGTAGAAATCTTTAAGACTCACAGGCCCCGGAGAAGTTCTCATGGGCTTTCAGTGGCAATCCGACCTGGCGATCTTCCAACGCTCTCTGCAGGCACTTTGTTTTGCAGAGGGGGGTCTTTTGGGTCAAGCCCAACAAAGATGCATCACTGTGCGGACCCACCGCGTGTGGGTGGGTAACTGGGCACGGTTTTGTAATTCCATATTACGAAAGGAAAGCTGCCAGGCTACTCCGCCTTCACCCCCTAATTGTGATTGTCAAACTCTCTATTGAATTATGTGTAGAGAGCGGGAATGCATGTCTCTACTAAGCCTTGAAGATGAGAGAGCAGGAAACGCCAAAGTGGCTGTCCTGTGAGGTCCTGTCTGTAGAGGTCGGATGAAGACATGCATTGTGTGTATGATTCATATGCCACATTGTGTTAGTGTACAACAAGGGCTGAGAGGAGGCAGATTGGCTTGGAACGCTCTAGGAGAGGGACAAGGCATTTGTATTCTCCTGTGCTCGTAATACATGGTAACAAGGGTGATTTGCACAGCTAAATCAAAACCAAGTGATGGTGACATTGAAGCCTAATGCATCTTAAGATGATGAAGCTCCTCAGTGTGTTTCGCATCGGAGCCCACTGCAATCCATTTGCTTCTCAGGAGACTCAGTCACTCGAGGTAACATGAAGAGTTAGTTAACCTGCGAGAGCGTGCTTGAACCCTAATGCGCTGCAGATGTAGCCATCTTAGAAGTCACACTTTTTATTGAAAGCTGGCTGCACCGCTGCATCGTTGCCTCTCTATCCCCTTAAAGGAAATGTTTAGAGAATAAAAATTGTATATATTTATCTGGGGATGTAAGGAACGATGTTGCAACCACTTTGATCAAGACGCACACGTTTTGCATTACAACAACATGGCTGTTGAGTTATTTGAGAACATTTAAGAAAGAACAGGCTGCAACAGCCGCTGAGGCAGTACTAATGCAGGATAGGTGCAAGATGGATGCATGATAGGGGAGTTCTGTGAAGGCTTCCAATGGACATGCCTGCCAGGCAGCCACATTACTCATGTAGTTGGAAGGTCTATTATAAAATTGGCTACGCATTACAGGGACCTAATGTGGGCTCCTGGCAGTCCTGCGCACTGCCTGCGGTGAGGCTATCTAACACAGTCAGTGGGATTTATCTGCTGTTATGATCAGACCCACAGCAGACCTGCCTAAACACAGCTTATCCCCCTCCGCCCCTGCATCCCAGATCACATCCAGCCCGGAGAGGAAAGGTCTGAGAGGACGCTCGAGATGTGCGAACAAGTCTCAATCAGATGATTCAACCTGAAATCATATGAGTAAGCAAAATCTAGACCTGACAAGCACCTCTAATTCTTCATCAAATCCTCCCCCTCTTCTCCTCCTCCTCCCCCTCCTCCCGAGGCTCCTCCTTATCCCCCCCTTCCCTTGCTCAGACCCCCACCCACCCCCTCCTCCCCTCCCTGGCTCCATTGCTCCAGGAGATCCTATCATTTCTCCCGCAGACTAGATTTCTTGGGTGACTTCAAAGCTTGTTCACTAAGTGTTTAGAAGAATGCAATGGAAACAGGAAAATAATGTTCTGATTTCTGTAAACTTTATAACATCTGCTTTTGCTTAGTGCTGGTGCAGTGTGAAGCAGGGGCTCCATACTGTGTTCAGTTTGGGACATTTTTTCCCACAGTTTAAACGGCATCTCGCACACTGAGCGAGATGAGAAGGGTAAAAATAAAAAAAAGTGTCTCAAGCCTAATGAACATATTCTTAATGGTAACAAATATGACATTAATGAAGCTTTGGTAACAGCGAGAGCTCGCTTTTACAGGGGGGGGGGGAGTGATTTAATTCGTTCCCATTTTCAACCATGTCACAGACCATTTGAAAAGCAGGTGAGGACGAATCCCACAAGAAAGGTAATAGTTTAACCCTCTAAGACCTAATTTCCATCACTGTTTGTATAACCTTCATCTTCTGAGAATTCAGAGGATGCAATGAGTACATTTCCACTGAGAGGGAAAGGAACCAGGCGAGGCTTTGCTAGTGTCCCAAAAGGCTTGTGAGTAATGTTGCTGGCACCGTACAAGCATACACACAGACTAACGCTACCTCCCTGTGTATACACAAGATGACAAGCCGTTTTTAGGGCCAGGCCAGATAACTCCATCACAATCTCCCCACGCTAACAGGGCAGCATGACAAGAGCGCCGTGTATACACACACACACATACACACATACACAGCATCCGACTGGCAGCCTCAGGGCTCCTGTCTCCTTTCCCTTAACTCAATCATGCTCAGGTTTCACTCTCGCCCATCCGAGGCTAACTCGCTTCCTCTCTCTATCCCCTCACACTACCCCCCATCCTTAAAAATCCTTAACCCACATCCCACCCATACAGTATCAGCTCCTAGCCCGATATACATGCATCTTAGTCTACATGTTGAGAAAAGCATTGCTTTGAAAAGAGTTTAATTTTCTAAAGCTTAAATCACTGAAATGCTGAAATAACTTAGTATATATATATATATTATAGATAAAGGGCAGCTCATGTAGCTTTTAAAAAGTCTGTTGTACTTCTTCAGACAGTTGAAAATAAAGCGGAGACAGAAGAGAAGAAATTTTGGCAGTATTCAGTCCCAAGGCCAACAAGGGCACATGTGTAGCCTCAGAGACAGAAGCCCTAAACATTTGATTCTCCATGAACACTGTTAAAAGGAAAAATCCTCCCTAAATCACTCTGACGCTGCAAAAGAGAAATAAGCACTGGCAATGCACCTTGCACTTCTCCATTTCATTGTTTGGTTGTATATATATTCCATATTCCAATGGAAGAGCCAAAATATCAAAAATGTGAAGTCACGTTGAACTGTTTCCAAGCGCAGCTACAAAGTCATTTGCCAAGTCTGCATGGAAATGTTTCAGCCATTTAAAGCTTTTAAATGTCAGCCTGTTAGAATTTAAGAGCAAGTGCTTCTCTCTAAAGACGCTCAATTTTGCTCTGAAATATAACAATCTTACGGGGAGACATCTATCACCGAGCAGGAAGAGATAACAATTTCTCAGCTGACATGAGCCTCGAAAGATCAAAATGCATTAAAGCCACAAGAAATAGTGACTTAACAAGCCAAGAAAAAACACAGACTCCCTGAACTGACAGTTTTGGCGTCCTTGTACAGCACATAAGTCTTCCTCACAGTGAGTTTTACTTTCACCATTTTACTCGACTCGAAAAACGTCTCAGGTTTTTTTCAGTGTGTCATAATACAAGCCCAACTCATACTGGACGTTTGAGGCCAATTCCGACGTTATTAGAGCTGCAACGCTTCATCAATTAGTAGAAAATGAATCAATGATTTTGATAAATCGAATAATCGTTGAAGCATTTCGCCTGCAAATGTGAATATTTTCTGGGTTTCATACACCTCTGTGATAATAAATCTTTTACCTCTGGGTTTTGGACGACGGTCGGACAAAACAAGACATTTTTAAGAGTAACCGGGGGCTCGAGGAGCTTTGGACGTACATTCTTCACAATCTGTTGACGTTCTACGGACCACAAAAAGAAAGGATTCATCAAGAAAATAAGAGTTTTAGTAATCTTAAAATATATCGGCCAAACGTTCTTCTTTTACGTCCACACGAGATAAAGAAATAATTTGGCTGTTTAAGGATTATAAAAACTTTTCAGTGCTCTCTAAAAGTCAAATTGTAGAATGGAGACACAATTTCTAAACTTTGTCAAACATATTTTTGGCAATTTTACGTTGAAATTTCTTGATATTTATTGGCTGCCATCTATAGATACGTTGGTATATCTAAAATATTGGGCAGATTTATTGGTCTGACTCTATAAAGTACTATAAACATATCATTCACAAGTTCATACATGCTTCTTTAAAAACATGGTGAAATTTGTAGGACCGTACTAGTGTTTCTGAATGTTTTAGCCAATATATTTCATACTGTACATTACCGCTGACATGATTTCTTTTTCTCAATATGGCGACGTGCAGCAGCGGACATCAAGTCTGTTTATTTTCCTCACTTATTGTTTCATTATTGTTGTGTTGTATATTTGAGTTACAACTTTTCAAATAAAAACAAAAAAATAACTTTTACAGAAAGAAACGACGGCTGAGATCGATTACGAGAAACGCTCGAGTAACTGCGAGTTGATATTTGCACAAAAGAGAAATAAATGTAAAAAAATGTCAAGTTTGTATGTTTGAAATATTATCAGTGCAATAAAGTTTCCATGATTTGTGGTCAATGCATGGCATGATGGCTTTGTGGTTAAGCGCTGCCGCCTCGCAGCAATAAATTCAACCTGGCTGTGGCCTTTTCTGTGTAGAGTCTGCGTGGTCTCCCCTCGTTCACATAACTTTTTTTTTTTCCCCTTCTGGGTGCTCTCACTTCCTCCGACAGTCTGAACATGCCAGTCAGGTGAACTGGAAGCTTTAAATTGACCAGAGGTGTGAATGTGTTGGCCTGAGTGCAACCTGCGTACCTATTCAGGGTGTACCCAAGTTCTGAGTTTTGCAAAACACATACCCACCCCCCCCACCCACCCCCAGGACCCTGAATAGACTGGTAGGATGGGCAAAAACATGCAAAAACACTGATATAGTGCGAGAAAGAACAAGAACAAGTTTTACAGTATACTTCAATAATCTTTTGCTTACAGACCTGAACACTGGAGGTACTCAGAGGTTAACTCAAGCTGAACTAGGCCACAAGTAGAGAGAGGGGGGGTGGGAAGGGGGGGGGGGGGCGAATCCTTGTCAAGCGTGTGCCTGTGTGAGGTTGAACATGTGCTGGGTCCACCTCGCTCGACCCTGCTCTGTTTACTGTTAGTGAGGACTTCACACATTTACTTGTAGAAACTGTGGCAATGCCATTTTGTTTACAGCATTGTTGTATTGCACGTGTTTAAGGGTTAATGACTTGCAGATGCGGCGTCGGCTTCGCTTCTATAGGATGAGGAAATAACAGGATGACGGTGTTAAACACGGGACATGTTGAAGGGGGGTCAAGTTTGTTGTATTGTCAGACTCGGTGCAACATGCCAGGTACTGAGTATAAGGTCCGATATTGGGGATATACACATGTGTTCGACGTGGCTCTGATGCGAGGAAATATCTCCTCCTTCCTAAACCAGTGACATATTCTCAGTCACCGTTATGTGAGAGAATGAAAGAAGGAGCGAGTGTGCGTATAATTGTGTTAGTTTGGGGCGTACGGTACGAGCGCTGATCAAGGTAAGCAACAAAGCATAGCTGGCGGGCTTTACGGTCCTAACTACTTCTTAAACTAATTTCCTCTACTGTTTTTTTCAAAAAAAAAGGTTCCTGCTGCAGGAAAAACAGCAAATGAGAGAAAATAAACGTGAAGTAGAAAGAGGCAAAAACAAATTAATGTGAACGACAGTGAAGGGGAGGAACAAACCAAAGTGACCGGGGGGCCACATGGATACAACACAGGGGGAAGATACTGACACATGTACATGTATTACTGGAGGCTAAAGGTGACTCGTCAATGGCTGTTTGCACTTTAAACTGAAACTGAATGAATGTTGGAACTTTTATCTCCTGCATAAATGTCTGAGGATGAAGCAGGGATAGTTTCATCTTTGCATCTTTTGTTGTAACTGTCTTGAAGGAAGTTCAGCAGGACTTCATGTTTCTGACAAAGCAAGTGCACCGTTTATGTTCACCGATATTGGCGAAATTTGGGGTATTGAATTAAAAAAACAACTATATTTGAATGTTCTCCATCAAGTAGGTGTAGCATGAACCACAGCAGAGTGAACGTGAACATGGGTTCCTGAGGAAAGCACATGCAGCGACACCTTCTCTAATGGCCATCCTTTTGCAGTTGACCATGTCCGTCAGACTGAAAGGGGAGGAGTTTAAGAGCTCCTAATCTTCTCTGGCCAAGACTCGCTGAGTAAACATTAATTTCATGGCCAGTTGGACTCAGGTTGTGTCTGTTCTAATTGGCATCTTCCTTCTCCACTGGTCAGCTCTCTCCGTCACCCACAGTCCCTTCTCGACAAACCTCCCCATCGAGGTTCAGCCCGTTTGTTTCCTGTCCTGGACGCCCACCACCGTGATGAATGGGCCCGAGCTCCATTCGATTACGCCCAAAGTGCGAAGACGCAGGAACAATGGAAACTGGCCTCAGCAGTGCGGTGCAGACCCTCAGCATTCTTCCCAACAATTTAGTCTAATTAGCATCAACTCCTGCCCCATCCATCATACTCCTCAAGAAACATAAACAAACTGTCAGCTCTAGCGTAACAAACAGATCGCCCAGCTACTTAGCACAAATTATTCTTACATGAAACGCAGCTTCTCAGGCAACCTCCCCCCCTTCAGGCCATCTGGGGGAATGGAGAGCTATTAAAATTGAAGACATACGTATGTTTCAGTCAAGTTCAACTCTCCAGAGTGCCACGGTGGACACAGCGACAGTTTCCTCTGTTTGCTTGGCTCTGAAGAGCTGGGGCCTGCAGGACTGACTGAGTGGGGTGTGGTGACCAAGATCAGTGTGTGTGTGTGTGTGTGTTCAGTATCTTTGCATATGTAGTGTATAAATGTGTGTGTGTGTGTTTACAGTCATTACAAAAACTTAATAAAGGCATTTAAAGGATGATTCCATGTTTTTGCCATGTAATAGTCAGATATATGCAGATATATGCAGAATTGCATATAAACATCCAGTAACAATACTGCATCAAGACCAAAAAACAAATGTCTGATGTTTCAGAATTAACTGATTATACAATAAATCCAATGAGCTCCAGTAAACAAAACTTTTTATACAATCAATATAATCAATACAATCGATTAGTCAACTGTCAGTAGCTCAATTGGCGTCTATTTTAACAATCTATTCAGTCATTTTTCAAGCAGAAGTACTTTACATTTAAAGGTTCCACCTTTTGAAATGTGAGAATGTCCTGCTTTTCCTCGTCTTAAAAAAGCTACCCTGTGGAGTTTTTGATCACGAGTAACGTTATGAAGTGTCCCCCGTTTTGTTTGATGTCTTTTTACGCTATTCCGCCGATCTACAGGTGGCTGTCACGCGCCAACAAACGCAGTAATGCGCCAGCAAAGGCGGGTAAGAAGAAGACGGCTAGCACTGATGTAACAATGCAGTTTTCCAAACTTTCAAAGAAAAAAAATCGTATTTGCAAATGTTTTATGGGGAAGGAAATGCTTTCATCATGTTTTTTAGATCTTAAAGATACACATAATGTGTTTTTGTGAGTAACACTGGATGTAAACAGAAACTTTGTTTACAAGAAAACTCAAAAAGTGTTGGTCAGACAAAACAAGACGTCTGATGGTATCAAATCATGGTGAGCATTTTTGACTGTTAGCCTATCTTGTGTTTAATACAATTAATACAATTAATCAAGAAAGTAATAGACAAATTAATAGATTATGAAAATAACCCAAATATTTTGACCCACATAAAAGATTCTGACTTTCTCTAATTTAGCAACAACTTTTCCTGTTAATCTGACCGTATTAGACACAACTATATCCTAATCTCACTATCATCTTTCATGTCTAAAATCATTTTATACACATCTTTCAACCCTTTATATCAATGACAGATGCTTGAAATATGTTCATCACTAAGAGATCATTTCAAAACCAGCATCCCTTTAAACGCCAAACACAATACATGCAGAGGAGTTTCCCGACTTCAGCGAGAACAATCACTGTGAAGGAGCCAATAATGAGAATGTAAATTGCTTGGTATTCTATGTAGTCACAGACTACACACACAAAAAAAGGCAGTTTAAACAATCAACACTTAACAAAACCAAACACTTTTTCATCACATTTCAGGCTTTGTGTTTTTGAGTGAGTTTTAAGAGCCTGTCTGACCCACCCAGGAAATGCGGTAACCAAATTTAAAAACATTCCTTCAGTCTGAAATATCCCATTCAAGACCTGCTGTGGTTGCATTAAAATACACTTTAGGACGTTCTCCTTTCGCTTATCTCGGTGCTTATAATCAGTTATGAGGCCTCTACGGTAAACAACTGTAAATAAATTAGCTCTAATGAATTCAGAATAAAAAAATGTCTTGTAAGAATGAAAACAGAGCATTAAAAAGCCGCAGTATCGCTGATTGGTGTAAATTGGACTGAAGTTATACAGCGAAGCTTGTTTTAGAGTGACCATGTGCTGTATTGGAGCACCACCAACTCTCTTCTCCAGAAAAACGCCTCCCGCTCTACATGGACCATGCTTAATTTGTCAATTTTCCACTTCCTTTTTGATGTTCTGCAGAGTGTGAAATGCTTCACTAATTATCTAGGGAGTTTGGCAGGCGAGGCTTGTTGTTTTTAGAGAGCTGATGGCAAGCCTCACTCATCCCAGCAAAGAAGGAACTGTGCAAACTCTCAATGACAAATAAACTAGAGAAAACCCCCCTTCCCTCCTCCACACCACCACCACTACCACCACCGCCGCCGCCGCCATCCCAACCGCCCCTTCGCCTCTCTGTTAACAGCTAAAAATGTTCAACAAAATAACAAAATTGAGCTATACGAAACGTCAGCACCAGCGCTCATTTTTCTTTCCTCCTTAAATGTACTTATTCCACATTAAACACACCACAGTGTGTGTGTGTGTGTGTGTGTGTGTAACGTCCCAAACCAAAACCATAGCAGTTGAGAAAGGCTTTGACAGGCAGATTGCATAGGAGTTGGATGCTCGGGCCAAGGTGAGAGCGGAGGGGTTTGTTCTAATCAAGCTAATTCCCTGCAAACCTCAAGAATGATGTCATCCAGTGTTTGCTCATTAGAGATTCTTGTCAGGAGGCCAAGACTAATTTTCATTCAGTCGTGAATGCAAATATGAACTCTCTCTTTCCCCCCCCATCTCTCTCTCTGTGTCTCTTCTCACAGGACAAATTTAAAGATCTATATAAAATTATGGAAGGGGAGGGGATCGGCTTCACTACGACGCCGATTAGACAGATTACGTTTGTCATTTAGTCAGCTCGCTGCGCCTCAGAAGAGATGATTCACCTTCATACAAAAACACTCATTTCACCCCCCACCTCCCACCTCGCCTTTCCCACAAAGCTCAATTTTTCATGTATGGTTTTTATGCAGAGCTTTACGCCCTGTTTCTTTCCTGATGGGTATCACTCACAAGCCGTTAAGCTTCTGAACTGCTCTCTGGCCCATAATGTGAGCACTATGAATCAGCTCGCCGAGTGATTCTCGTATCGAATGCACAACTGGATCAGAAGGAGAACGGGACGGTGCCAGTGCTCGCTTGTGCTGCTTTCTTCTTTTCTGTGACCACTTTCCCCGAAATCTTTCTGCTCTCTCTCTTTCTCTCTTGGTTTTTTCATCATCTTCTTTCCTCTCTCTCTATGTACTCGTCTCAGTGACCACATCAGCTTGTCTGCACTCTTTGGAGCATGGCGGGCACAGTGGTGATGGGCCAACATGCTGCAACCTATACTTGCACCCTTTAAATCCAGCCGCTAGAACCGTACATGTTTGTGCACCGACTGACATCTTAACTATCCCCACCGTGATTTCAGCTGCCTTCTCGACTTGCACTGAGCATGTATTTGTTATGATAGAGATTAGGGATGCAACTGAAAGGTTATTTTCATGATTCGCTAATTTGATTGATAAAGCAATTCATTGTCTGGTTTATAACATGTTAGGAAATGGGAGGAAATGCAGTAGTTCAAATGTACATTATTCAACTTTCTATTGCATTGGACAGTTTTGGAAACTAAGAGGCTAGAACTAGGTAATGTTTGGCATTTATGCTTGAAAACGGACTTTAATAAAAATGATTGATCATCAAAATAGTTGCTGATGAAGTCTCTGTTGCCAGCAAATTCATTAATAAACTAATTGTTTCAGCTTTAAAACCTTTAATGCTTCTCCTACAAGCCAGAATTATCAATTGAACAAAAGTAAGATTTGTTTTCCTGTCTTTCTTTCTTTCTTTCTGGGATTAAAACTTTGCTCTACTTGCTGGTGTAAAAGACACATGACTGAAACAGTTTGAAAGCTAGTTGGCTCAATAGGAAACTGATTTACGCTGTTTTAAAAATACTAAATATGTGAACTGCAGTGCAGGTTAATGATTTGCTGAAACAAACTCAAACCACAATGAAAAAGTTTGAATCCGATTTTGTGCAACATATTTGGGAAAAAATTCATACTTCCTCATTAAGGTTGTGAGTCTTTTTGTTGCTGCAGACTTGATATAGTGTGATAAGTTGGGAATATTATGTGCATTTTATAGGTTTACATTTTCTGGATGTCTTAAAGTGACAGCAGAAAAACAACTTTATAGGGCCTCAAACACCAACAAACTCACTCCTCCCTGCTCTACTGCACTGCTTACAGTATCATGAAGCTGACTAAAAGGATTTCATGCACTCAGGCGAGCCGGGCCGAGTACAGTAAATCACTCCCTCTACTGACGGCGGTGGGAGAGAGCTGCGTTTCAGGTGCTGTTCATCTGGCAGAAGTTTCAGAGGCCTGCCTCCAGAGAAAGAAAACAAACCCTGATCTGCTTCCCCACGAACGGCTCCCCGCGAGCCAGCCAGCGGCCTCCAGGAGGCTGTCCAGCCGCTCCGGCCCCTTGGACCAGGATGTTTGGGTTAGAAAATGACTTTGCTACTCCCTCAGCCCCTTTCTCTAATTGCCCCAAGGGTAATTACCTTGTCTACTTTCCACTTAAGAAAAACCAAGAGCCGTAGTGTTATTGTATCAAATAGAAAGTAAAGTTAGCAAAAATTCGCATGAGTAATATTTTTATAATCACTATTAGAGTTATAATAATAAATGTATTAAATCAGAAAGTGTAAGTGTTGTAAATATCAATGAACTATCAAAATAAACTATGCAGACGACTGCTGGTCTAATAACTGATCAACTTACAATCTTCTGTTTATCCTGCAGCTTACGAAATGACTGAAGAACTACAATTAAATAATCTTAAAGAAAAGATTTTTACTAACAAAACATTTCCTTAACTAATCACAATATAAACAACATCTGCAAAACCGCAAAAGGCCTGTACATGATCACTCAAGACGTTTCCTTTATGGACAAAAAAAAAAAAAAAAAAAGAGAGAGAGAGAAAAAAAAAAGCTGTACCAGCAATTTAAAGTAAATTCTGAATATGAAGGGGGACCATAATAGCAGAGGCTTGAGCGTGTCATTCTGCCTTCCTCAGGCTAAGGACTGATAGATTGGTGCAGAGAGCAGATTCTCCCTCGGGTGTGATATATCAGACTGCAATGGTCCAAGTACCATTATGAAAAACACCCGAGAGTACCGCAATACAGGAAAGACCAGAACACCAATGCAGCTCTCCAAAGATTTCTTCTTGTGCGGTATAAGCAAAGACGGAGGGTGGGTGGGGTGAGGGTGGGTGGGTGGGGGGGATTTTTGACTGATAATTTTCCTTTAACCGTTACGATACCACGTGCAAACCTGGAAAACACAAATTCAGTCGGGAAAAAAAAACGACAAGAGTTAGAACAGGCAACAGAAATGACAAAAAAAAAAAAAAGTTCACCTGCTCTATTACATATGCAGTAGACTCCAGGGAAACTTGTGCCATGCCGTGAAAAGAGACATGCTCTGCTACGGTTACTGTTGGATTCACGTTTTTCCTTTTGAAGACGTGAACATCAGTGCCTCGCTATGGAAACAAATGGCCGCCTGTGTGTGTGTGTGTGTGTGTTCCGCCAAAAGCTTCTGGGGGGGATTCTTATCGAGAAAGCATCTGTCACAGCCTCTGATTACAGAGCTGCCCAGCTGAGCGCTCGCACTGTCAGACCGCTGATAACTTAACCTTCCTCCGTCCCATTTCTCGGCCATCGCTCCCCCCTCCACCCCCCGCCCGCCTCCCTCTGGACGTGCTTCAAACGCCGCGGAGCTGCCGAGCCCGACGCCCTGTGTGGTCTCCGTTCTACTAAACGCATCTCAGTGTGAACTCTTGTTTTAAAACTCACACAGGCCATAGAAAATACAGTCTGTGTCATATCTGAGTCATGATGTGGAGCACGAGAACCAGTGTGTTGGATGAAAGCTTGGAGACCCTTCAGAACAAAATGTAGACGACGTCTGCAGTGTAAGTCATTCGTACTGGTAATATTAACATTTCCAATGATACCTGCGGCAAACTAAACACAGATGTTGAGGATTATCTCATATTTTGAGAGCTGTATGTCTCGGTTAAGTGAAATCATTTGGGCATACATGTGAAAGGATCAGCAAAGTTATCCGTCTTGATATTACCTTAAAATCCATGAACTTCACCATGCTTTACAGCTAAAAAGTGCCACTGGGAACAGTGCAAACCCTTAACTCGATACATTACTGAGGCGGATTAACAAACAGAAATATGGCTCTCTTCTGCCCTCTAGTCAGTCTGAGTCATTATATTCATGAAATATTTGGATCAGATTCTCCTCTAAAGGCAAAACATTTTAATCCTCATTAAATAGCTGTGCAGCAAATTAATGCCAAAATTTGAAAAGCCTGGATTTTATTCCAAACTTCATAGAGTATGCACAGATGTTTCACTCTCAATGTCTTTTTATCACAAATCAAAACCAGATACATTTAGAACTATAAATCGTCCTCAGGCAAGGGTTGTATACTTACCAACACATGAACATTAACACACTAACACACTGTCTTTTTCTACAACCTGGCAGCTTCTTTACATCTCCATCCTTCGCTCTTTATTTCAAACAAACTGCGGAGGACTGATGCCGCATACGTCTCTCGCTGCTCCTTTATAAGCTCTTTCCAGAATGTGACATTTGTGTCTGCTTTGATTTCACTGCGGGACTCTTTGATTTCGAAAATGATAATGAAATGGTAAACAGATTCCTAACATGACCTTTCATTCAGTTTTGTTTCTCATTATCAAATTTTTCCTTGTCCTCTGCCAACGTCCTTCTCTTAAGTATGTCATCCTCCAACCACTCAAGATCAGAAATAATACAAAGTGTCTATAAATTTGAGCTTCCCTAATTAAAGCCTTGCCCCGGGACATGCTTTCGCATGGCCACCAGGCACGGAATATATCCTCTGAAAAGACACAAATTGGTCCATGAGCACAACAAATTACATTATGATTACTGCACTGGCCCAAATGCTGTTCATCTTGATAGAGTTAACCCAAGGTGGGCAGGCATGTCTCCCAGCTACGGAGCTAAAAAAGGGGAGAAAGAATTACAGTTTTTGGCTTACTGTAAAAAACCTGTGTTATAAATTTCCAGCTCATCCAGAGAATCACAGGGCAGACACACACACACACACACACACATACACACACACAATGCACACATCCATTACACACACACAAATATGTACACATGGAAACTGCCATGTAATTCAGGGGTTTTAGTTTGTCCGGTTTTGTTTTTGTTTTTTTGACAGTACTTATTATGTTTATTTATATTTCAGCGCTTACAGCAGGAGCGCAGAGGGTTTGTAATTACTGTATCTGAACTCTTGAATCATGTATCAAATTCGGTTGAAATAACATGAGGGTTGCCTTTGCCTTGACTTTTTTTTTTTTTTTTTTTTGAAGATTTCCTACAAAAATTAAACAAGAGATCAAAAACCGGTGAGCCTGAAAAATCAGCATTAACGCATCCAATGGTTACTTCCACCGCCGTGCAGCAGGTCCACATGTCTGACCTACTACCAACTGTGGCTATGAGGCTACGGGGCAGAAGGTTAAATGCCCAATTCGAGACTTTTCAACACACATGTCAGTGTTCATGAGGAACAAGGTGGTAGAGGATAAACAGAGGGCGTGTTATGGCTCTTGAACAGCTATGTCAAATTTTCTTCAAAAAGTTTGTTACTGGTGTTTTCAGAAAGTCATATTTACTATGATTTACAGAGCCCTGAACGCAGCGGCGGCCTATGGAAGATCTACTGAGATCATAACTCTGCAAAGATGAAAGACAGAGGAAGCTCTTGTTTCTGCTGTGACTTAATGAGGTTGAAGATAGAGCTTGAATGTATACACACACATCCACATACATAACCCAGACGCCTATAGAACAGACGCGCACAAGTGCTTAAACATGTCTATTTTCTTTTCTCCGACTGCAAATCTCAGATGTAACAGTATGTGCACACACTTCTCGTGCAAACACATGCAATTATGTCTAATTTCCCGGCATAAATTTCTCACTCGGATGCGTATACACACACAAAAACAAACAAACAAACACGTACGCTTGACCGTTTCGTAGCATGAAAGCATAGCTCGCACATGCACGCAGCCATTTCCTTTGCACGAATACATAACCCAGAAGCATGCAAACATACACACACACACACACACGGTCCACTCTCACAACTGTAAACTCTCGTTTTCTTACAGGGTCACTCTCTCTTTGCCCCTTGACTACTTAGTCTAAGTGCTCAATTAAGCATAGCTTGTGTAGCTGATTTCCCTCGCAGATTTATTATTGTTGCCATGTGCTGCACTATGTATGCCTTCACTTTTCGACTGCTATGAAACGTCTGCGTCATCTCATTTCTTACCGGTTTAGTATGCTTTTTATTTTCTATCTTGAGCACACACCCCGCCCCCGTACACACTCGCAAATAATGACTTGCGCTATTTGGAATGCTGACTGGTGGATTGTCATGTGGCGAAAAGGTGTAGGAGACCTTTGTGATCATCTTGTTTGCAGTATGAAATCATGCAATGATGTGATGAAATACTCCTAGCAACACAATCTAAAATCAGCTCCACTGTGCTTCCTGCAGCGCCGTGTCCTGGTTTTAATAATTGCTCCCTCTAAATAGGAGGCAATGATCCAGAAAAAGCCTCCCATGTTGAGCAATCATAATTATCCTCCTGAATCCACTCTTACCATAACAGTATAATTATTATTATTATTCTAAGAACTTGCATGAATGATAAATGTCCTGTTTGTGCTGCCATGCCTGACAATGAGATTAACAAGAGGCTGCTGTAAAAAAAAAAAAAAAAAGTGCAGGTTATTAATTCTTTAATAAAATGCAGCGCCTATATGTTGCTTACTGTATATTAATACACTCCAACATCAAATCAGCATCCTGTCTTGTTGAACATATCTAAAACGACTTTTCTGAGACAATTGAAGTCAACTGTAATTAACTGTGCGTTTGTGACATTGATTATCTGATAAATGATCAACAGGACCCTGCACTGCTGGCGTTGCGTAAACCTCGCATCATCATTCTCATGTGATGACTCCATTTGTGAAATCTGTGACATCACTCCACTAAAACACCCTATAAAGCTCAATTACAAAAACAATCATGAGGGTTTTCCCCTCCCCCCAATTAAAATTTGGCATTTTTTAATGTAAATCCATATGACCTGTATGGCATCACAGTAAGCTGTGAGTGTTGTATGAGCGACAACACTTTATAGCTGTTTGTGGAATAATAACATTATTCCTATTAACCAAGCCCAATTATTATCAATTAAAATCAAAGATTTATAGAACACATGTAAGCCTATTAGCCCTTTAATAACAGTAAGTATAATAATGGATGCAATAACACAACATTATTGGTTATGCAATAATGCAATCATGTCATTAATGATGCAGTAGTGTGTCATCTAAAACCAATAACCCACTAGACTGGCTTCCAGACTAACAACAGCTGATTCAGGAGTCACTGCAGTGCACGCGGCCTCTCTCTCTCTCCCTCTCTCTCTCTCTCTCTCTCACGCTTGGCTCGCTCCTTTTTAAAAAAAAAAAAATGTAGCCGTGCGCGTGCCCGTGCGTGCTGGAGCAAATACAATCCGGTAATTGCGCGTTGCGTCTTGGCTGGACTCATTTCACACACAGCACAAGCCGCCTCTGCGGTAACAACAGAGCAGTCTCCCTCCCCGTGCTTGGCCTCCTCCGGTCCCCCAAGCTCGGCCAGAGAACCGTTGACATAAATCATGTCATTAAGATAACGTCGCGAGCGCGGCTGAGCCTCATACATCACATCACAGGGCTCCCAAAAGTTTGTATTTCTGTCCACTCTGACAACAGCGTCTTCCCAGCCAACGGAGATCTGCTTTAATCTAAAACAAACAAACAAAACAAAACAACAAAAAAAAACTACCATCTTAAAGACATCACTGCTCGCCTCTAACAGACAGCAACATGCAGACCATTTAAAACGCATAAAAAAATAAATCAGGCTATATTTTAAACATCTTAAGCTCACTTTAGTTTTCTTTCTACACTAAAGAGACTATTTCGGCTATAACACCCTCACTTTTGTACCATTAGAATATTCACTTCTTTTTGTTTTCTTACATTTAAACCCCAAATTCTCGTGCATGTTTTTGATTTTGCTGCTGGTATTGCATAAGCTAAAAAAATTTGGATTTAATAGATCAACCAAGGAGGCCATGTCATGACATAATATGCAGTCTTGATGTCTGCTGCAATTTTCAAATAAACAAAACTACGTAATTCTGAATTTTTTTTTTTTTTTTAAACTCATAAAAAAAAGGAGCTGCACAACGCTGCTCCTAACAGATACTTCTGATTTTAACAGGCAGCCATTAAGAGACTTCTTGTTTGACTTTTATCCGACCTGGATGACTGAGAATCTTCAGTGCTGTCAAAACGCAGTCATTAGCTGCGCTGATTGTCTGCCAAATGGCACACGACCCAGCGCCCTGTCTCTAAAAAGCAAAGCATGAGCTGAGGTTACTAACATCCTAACGAAAACTCATAATAATAATCATCTCCTTGGACTGTGGCTCATAATGTGTATGTGGGTGCAGCACACGAGTAGAGAGCTCAACTTACTGCAATTTGTGTCTTCTATATGGGTAATGAGATATGGTTTTCTTATAGGATATTTTATAGCATATTGCAAAAAAAATAATCATAACTGTATTTGTGTGTGTGTGTGTGTGTGTGTGTGTGTGTGTTAAAATGCACATCAGCAAAAGTAATCCCACTAATAGCTCAATAAAACATAGATGACTTTCAGCTATGACGAGTAATTTAGGGCCTGGTCATTTTAATTATGTCACTGATTTAAAATTATCTTAACAAGTGTTCATTATTTTATCATCAGCATTTTATACAATCTATTTTGGGGGGGGAGGGTGGAGGGATGCGAGGCATTTTGTATCGCATTAATTAGGCTACACTACCGTTACACTTACTGCCTGTTCGCATTCAACAGGCATTGTGATCACTCACATTTGCCGAGAGCGGTAATGAGTTGACGCAGATAATAAATCTTTGGTGTTTATTTTCGGGGAATGATTGGTCTGTTGTAATTTTTCCATATTAAATGAGGGGTTACTTTAATTATAGCATAGCTACACCCTGTAGCGTGCAGCTTATCCGTGAAGAAATGAATGGCTGACTTCATTTTTATCAAGATCAGGAAGAAAATAGAGCAGCTTCTAATAATCGATGCGTTGTCTAATGTCCAGAAAAAAAGCTGCGTGTGATCGCCATTTTTTTTTTCTTTTCCTGTAACAGATACGTAGAAAGAGAACGAAAGACATGTGTGTCCGGTTAAGTAGCCATCCTTCAGCACCATCATGGCTCATTTTAACCAAGCCATCCACAACACCATGCACGGACATCTGTCTGTCAAGGATGGTAGCCTACAGAAATGTAAATGGGGCCTATTTAACGCGAGCCAAAGCACACATTAAATATGAGGAGGGGACGTGAGCCTCCGCATGCCCTCCCAGACTGAGAAAAAGAAGAAGAAGAAGAAGAAGAAGAAAAAAAAGATGGGAGGCAGAGGGAGCTGATTTAGAGGAACAGGCCGAGAAGCACCCCATCCAGAATCAACATTACTTCAAACATGAGGTCATCTAAACATCTGTCTACAACATGTCCGCCGGGACTTCAATCAAAGCCCCGCTGAAACATGTAGGCAATTGTTTCTGGAAATAAATATTAGGCCTAATTCGGCTGTGATTGGTGCAGCCAGTCGAGGATAGTGGAGAGAGAGAGAGAGAGGAAAAAAAACACCGCTAACTGCAGTCTCTGTCAATGGATAACCCCCGCGAGCGCGCACACTTTGTTTGACTTTATTTATTTGATTTCCCCCTCTCTCCTCCTTTCTTCCCTCTCCTTCATTTAGGCTAAGTGGCTTTATTTGTTCTTTTTTTTTCCCTCTCTCCCTCCCGACTGATTTCAGGTTCACTGTTTAAAAACCAGTTAAATCAGGAGAGCTGCGGTGCCATTTGAACGAGGCTCTGACAGTCTGGAGAAAAAGTTGCACTAATCACACGCGGGGCGTCTGTCTCATGTCGTCACAGTCCATTTGCCGGAGACGGATCGATTTACTCATGGAGTTTAAAAAAAAAAAAAAATGCATATACCAAGGAAATAACAAAGGACTCAGAGAAAACATTACAGCAGGGCCCATGTAACTGGATAGAGTTTCATTTTTCTATTTTTAAACATCACGCCAATCTGATTTTAAAGACATTTTCTACTTAAACCCTTTTTTTGTAGATTCTTTCAGGTATGAGAACTTACATATTGCATTGGGTTTTTTTGTTTTCCTAAGTATTTGTAGCAGCTTTAGGGCATCCATGCATCAATAATGCCTGTAAAATCTATCAGTGAAACCCAACCAATAAAAAGTTGCAATATCCCTTTACTTAAAGGGGGATATAGTATGCAATTACTGCCCCCTTGTGGACAAAGTATGAATTGACTGCACTGAAAATACTGTATGTGTAAAATAGGGCTGAAACAAACTTATTTTTGTTATCAATCGATTAATTGATTGATGTTTTGGTCTATAAGCTATCAGAAAATAGCGATAAATGCCCATCACAGTTTCCTAAAGCTACAGGTGACATCTTCAAATGTCTGACAATCAGTCCAAAAATCGAAATACATTCAGTTTACTATCACATAAGAGAATTTCTGCCTGAAAATGAATTTATTCGATTATCAAAACAGCTGCAGATTGGTTTTCTGTTGATTGACTATTCCATTAATTGTCTAATTGTTTCGGTTCTTGCGTAGAATATGAATATTTTAAGAATTACTGCACAGCTGTGTAAACTGTAAACCTATTAGAAAAACACTGGTAGTAACTCCGGCAAACATACACCAAAAAAAAAATACAAAATGAGCTACCAACATCTGCAAAAATCCTCATATTCTAGCAAGCAGTCAGCACAATTCAGCTTAGTGCAGGGAGACAAACACAAGCTATATTCAAATATTCTCAAACAAAAAGATAAAAACTGCAGTTTGTCCAGAAAGTCATAAAGTCAAAGTGTGCTCGAATGACTTTACACAGCACAAAATGCAGTTATCTTCCTCTTAATACTCTGTGACCGGGTCGCACATAAACGAACACCAGTCTCTCTCAATCCTCGTTAACAGTCAATCTGGATGAAAAAAAAAAGGGGGAAAAAAGGCTCCAGAGGGGAGGCAGCGAGAAGGTGAAATGAAACACTGAGGTTATTCTGCTCAGGAATCGAGTCTCCGTCTCCTGAACAGCAGCTTTCAGGCTCCCGTGATCCTCGGCGAGGACAGACGAGAGCCCCTCAGCCTCTGGACGGAGGTTCGGGACAGCAGGTTGTCAGACCCAGGGGGCTCGTTGGGGTGTGAGTTTCTCATCAAAACGTCACCTGGGATGAGTCACGCCCTGAGCGCTTAACAATTAGTTGATACATGACAGCGTGAACGCCAAGTTGAAAGTCGTTATCGGCTCGCCATCATATAATCTGAAAGTCAGCTGAAGTTAATGGTATCACACATACGTACACGTAAACTATTTATAGCGTGCAGCCATCTTTGTAGAGCTCCAAAAATAAAAAATGAAAAGGAGAAAAAAAGTCCAGCAAAACATTTTATAACAAAACAAGTGCACTCTGGGCCTAAAAGTCCAGTTTTTACCCCATTATCTCCTATATTCTTGTGCTCTGATTGTTCACACTCAATTGCAAAATAGCCAAAAACACTCAGTGTAGGGAGCAACTGTTTGTTCATTCTCACATAAACCATTTGATGAATAAAATACAGATTCTATTCAGCTTTCCTTGAAGATTTAGAGAGTATAATGCAGTATGCACACGAGGAGGAAATGACTACAGCAAGTTTGTTATAGTTTTTGGGTGATGTTAACATACACACGTCTACACCAGACTGATAAAAGTGGAAGTGCATGGTCTCTAAGACACAACAAAGACTCAACAGAGCAACACTAAGAAATGAAGGAAAATTACTAAGAAGAGAACAGTGCAGGAACAATGTGTGCACAGTCTTAAAAATGCAAGTCTCTCCCCACACCATTGTACGTGAGCAAAGTACTGAAAGAATTATTTAGATATTGGACTTTTGGGACTACAGGGCAGGGCAGTCATTTGCCTGTAAAAAAAACAAAAAACACACAAAACAACCAAAAAAAACTGGAATATACTACAGCACAAGCTTTTTAAACTGAGAGGGAAATTTTCACTGTGCATTTGAGTGTCCAACAAAGTGTAGCATAAATTATAAGTAGATAATTACTCTATTTTAGTTTTTGAGTGAACTGTCTTCAATCAGCCTCCATCAGTAACCACTAACTGCAATAACATCTGAATGTTATGTCATTAAAGCACTTCTTGAATCCTCTAACAGCAAAATACAACACATAAACAGTATATTTTTACATGGAAAATATAGAGACATGTAAACAAACCAATTAAGCAGAGATTAAAGCACAACAATTAGATTAATTGACAACTATTTTGACATTCGATTCATCTTTTTTGAGTCATTTCTTTAAGTCAAAATGCTAAAATTCTCTGGTTCCAGCTTCTTAAAGTGAATATTTTCTTGTTACTTTAATCCTGTATGACAGCAAACTGAATATCTTTAGGTTTTGTGGAGTGTTGGTCAGGACAAAAAAAACAACACACTTTAAGTTGCACCATGGTGCAAGTTTCACCAGTAAATGAAATAGAAGAAAATGTTTTGGGCTTCACTTGTAGCAACATCCTCAACTTGGCAGGAGGAAGGAGGAGAACAAATGTAGTGTTGGCCACAAACAATTTGAGGAAAAAAAAGATTTCGTAAGCATGTGTCAAGTCAAGGCTGCCTCCAAGGTCTTTTGTAGTCATTTTGTGCAACAATGAAATAAAAACACTTCATTCATATAATTTTAACTGTTTTTTTGGGGTGAAATTTAACTGTTTTTTCTGTTTGTGTATAACGGAAATGGAAATAAAGCCAAGATAGTTGAAAACGTTTGATGAATAAAACATGCTGTACTAGAGAACGGTTGTGCGACCTGTTTTAATTTGGATGAAATGTAAATATATATAATATAATATATGAAAATGTAAAAATATGTAAAAATATAAATATGTCACTAACAACACTCCTTAATAAAGAGGAAAATACATACGTACGTGCATACATGTTGAGGAAATATTCAAAAAATTTTATCCTGGCATCTCTATGGTAAAAATGTGTGTTTTTCTGGTTTCTGAATATGAACAGAGTATATCCAAAAGCTGGAAACAAGCAGCTATAGACTAGTCTGGACACTGTGTACAGACAGATTCTTTTTAAAAACGCCCTTCAGTGGGGACCAACTTGGTGACAGGGCAAAGCAACCGCACCCAGAATAAAAACCAGCGTTGTGGTCATTATTGTTTACAGCTGTTCGCATGAAAGAGAAAAAAAAAAAACCTGACACCACAAAGTGACAGTCTAAACATATTTTGATAATCCCTATAATAATACTACTTGTTCACAAATACAGTCGGTATGATTACCAGAACTCTGTATTTGAATTCTGCATTGAACATTTAATGCTTAAACTGACACACAAGAAAACACCTCTGTGACTGTACAAATGAGTATGAGATATGTTAACCAAGTTAGTGTATGAAATAATGACTAAATGGGTTATTAAACTATATATGAGATCCAACATGTACACTGAAGATCAAAGATTATCATGATAATGCAATTGTCACAAAAGGAATAAGAGGTTTTTATGTAAAAAATAACTACAGAAAATTCAATCTATGCAATAAAAAGTCTTTTCTGAGCAGCTACACTTCTTCTCAGCTCTTTACGGCATCACATTCATTCCACAAATACTGCATAAACCACCGCAATCCTGCACTTCTGGCCGCTGAGCTGCGTTTCCACAGCAATGGAGGACTGAGACTATATTTCACAGTAGTTGTATATGGATGATGACTCACTCACTGTCACTATTCATGCAAAGGTTTAAACCGGTGACCTTCCAGCCACAAATTGGACTTCCACACCTGCAGAATCTCTTGACAACAGAGATGTAGTTGTCCAAAGTGTGTATTTACTATCCCTGATCATGCAAAACAAGAAAAATGAGTTCTTAAAAATAACCTCCTTACAAATACGAATTTGAATTTGAAGAATGTAAAATGATGAACTATGAAACCTTGACTTTAGTTTTGCACATTCCTTTACATAATGTGTCTGACATAAGCATCCTCCTATTGCTGGCAGTGAACAGAAATGTCCTTAAACACTGAAACGGATATATTTATATGGGACTTACAAGCCGAAGCAATTATTAAATTAATCGCCAACTTCTTAGATAATCAATTAATCATTTTGAGTCATTTTTTAAGAAGAAAATTTCCAATCGATAATGAAAATAATCATCAGTTGCAACTCTAGTGTGATCATTAGGGTGTTACAAGTTAGAATAGTAAATAATGTGGATTACACTGAGGCTAGGGAGGAGGTAAACTCTGGCAATGCAACTACACACTTGAATCAGTATCAGTTTCACTTTTAGAAAATCTTTCTTTTATGACTCTTCTCTTCTAAAAACATCCAATTCATTTGACCTCCATGAGTCTGACACTTTCTACAACAACCCTGTGAATCCAACAACACGAGTTACTATATGAAGGTACAATATCAGATATTTCTAGCCAGCAGCTTCTGTCTTTACTTTGTCCCTCTGCCTCAGCAAACAGGAGTTCCCAACATGTCGACCGTGTTATGCAATGTTAACTTACAGCAGACAGCTGGAGGCGAAACGAGTTTTTTGGGTGAAGGTTAAAGGAGAAGAGCAGAGTAGCGAGAGAGTACACTTCTGTTCACTTCCCAGTTTGGCACTGAGTCTTTTTCTGTCTGGACTCCAAGAGCTTACATGTAAACTAGCCTCATCTGTGACGTCAACGCTCCATTCATAGCCGAACAGAATCGAAGAATGACGAACAGAACGCTGACGTCACAAATGAAGCCTGTCGTGCTTTGCATATGAGACGTATTTGCCCCGATAACATTCAAAGTCTCTAATGTTAAAAAAAGAAAAAAGCAATAGCTACACGAAAGACGCAAATGAGGCTAGCTTACATCCAACTCTGCCTCTTTTCATTATTAGTTCTTGTCCTCACTAACGCTGTTGTGAGGCCTAGCTAGCTCTATTTTAGCTAGTTACACAGGTTAACAGGTGCACCTGATGGTTGGTCAGCAGGCCTGGCACCAACATACAGCTTAATAATATAAAAAAAATATATAAGAAAGTTCACTATCCTGTTGGTTATAAGACTAAAATCAAGTGGTAAAGCCAACAAAGGCAAAAAAAAAAAAAAAAAAAAAATGCAAATACATTTGTAGCAGCAAGTCACTCGGCCATTTGTAAAACTCGTTAGGGGATAAACATCAAAAATACAAACTTACCCGATGAAGGCAAACTTTTTGGCGACTTATAGAGCGGTAGGACGACGTCAGGTGGGTGTATAAAGTAATAAAATCATGATTAATCCAACAAGAGTGGGGTTAAGTTTAATGACTTCCATTACGGCCACAAAAACAAACAAACAAATAATATGGAGCGCATTTTCTTCCTCGCTCACTAACCAATCAGAACGCTGCTCAGCTGCAGTGCATCAGCGCCCCTACTGGTGGCCGGGAGGTGTATTACAACAATACTAGTATAAACTGTCCCAAATGTAAAGCCTGCAGCCACTACCTATGGCAACACATTTACTGTATTATGTCATGGTTTGTATTATTTGAGTCTGCCCTTCTCTGTCGGAGTAAATTATATTTCATTACTTTACACCTCACATTGTTTTTTCAGGATCAGAAACAGGTTTATTGCCAAGTAGGTTTGCACATACAAGGAATTTGCCTTGGTGTTGCGGTGCATAACATCAAAAAAATAGAAGAAAACGCAAGTACCTATACAAAGTGAGAGAAAAAGACAACTACCAGAAAATACCTTTGATATAGATATATAAATAAAATTTACAATTAAAATTAGAATATAGTAAAAATATATTCTAAGTGAAAAACAGATGTTGAATTGCACAAGATATCGAAGAACAGTATATGTAATGTGCAAATGTAAAATGACATATAATTATGTTAATGTAACGTGCCAACACCATGCAAGAAGACCATAAGTTGCTAAGAAAACTGTTTTCAATTCAGCAAGTTTGTATTTTAAACATTCTTCCAAAAATGAATTTTAAGAGTACCTGAGTGAAATGTTATAGTTACCTTCATAGCCATGCAGGACAGCCCTGATTCAATTCAAAAGGTTATAAAGCATTACAATAACATGCACAGGGAACAATTTGCTCTGAAAATTGAAATTCAGGGCTTGCTCTCCTTTCTGAGTGCCATCCACAGAAATGACAAGGTATACAATTTACTAAACTGTGTAATTAGAGTAACTTGTGCAGCAGTAGTGCAAATTTGAAAAGTCCAGTGTCTGGCAGTTTTGCATATCTGTACTGTAACTTGGGTATAGTATGAATTTGTTGGATGTCCATAACAATGGTTTTCACCCCTAACCCAGTGGTTCCCAATCTTTTTGGCTAATAATAAAAAAGCAAGGTCTACCTGGGACCCCTTGTCGGACATTGCATTGTCTACCAGTTAAACGAAAGAGAACTTACTTTGTTTTATTAGAATAACTTTCACAGGCTTGAGGAAGCCTGTGAAAGTTCGTCGCGACCCCCAGATTGAGAACCACTGCCTTACATGCTCTATGTAGGATAGCGGGTAAACATCTCATCAGCTGCGTGGGATAGGTAGTGTATTACTGTAACTGCTGCAAAAGTGTTAAAACACAAGATGAAACCTTTTCCTACCCTGCTTCAAAGCCTTACATTTGAAAATCATCAGTAACATAATTTCCTTGCCTAGGAGATAAATAAATAAAAATGAACGAAAAGATAATAAATATTCTGGTGTTACAGGATGACATTGCAGCTGATCAATAAAGTTTTGGTTTTGTTTTTTTAGTTGTACGCATGCGCATTACGGTGGCACAGACGAACACACACACGAGATCCGGCACATCCGGCAGCGTGTGAAAAGGATGGGAACTATCTCGCTCACACATGCGTCATCTTTGGCCAGACGATCCGCAGACTTTATCCTGGTGTCTGTCCTCCACGCATGTGCGATTACAAACCAGAAACATTTTGTACGGTCTTCCAGTGAAAGTAATCGAGGAGGGCGCCAACACATATTTGTGTAACGACCCACACTGTTGCTATGCTACATACATTTAGCGACATACGCTCTCTCCATATGTTGCGTAATCTTGAATCAACGCTGTCATTTAGCTGAAGCGAAGAAATTGTTTGGACTTACCTGCGGATCCACCGGCAATAATCTGATGAGAAGCCTCCCGGAGCATGCTCTGCGGCTTCTTGCTTGACATTTTTTCAGTTTGTCTACCAAAGCAAACAGGAGATAAAGTTGTTTAAAAAGTTCCTGTTGTACCTACCAAGAGACCATATCTTAAAACAGTATGTTTCTGTGCTGGTTTACACCAAACCAACCTGTGCCTCCACTTCCACTCGATGGTATCTTGTCCTGCAGGCTTCAGTCACCCTGCAGCTTGGATCCTGTAGCAGCAGCGGCAGCAGCAGTTCACGCTGGAGGAAAGCGCAGCAGTGATATCTCTCCGAGTGCACAGAGGCTAGGCTAGGCTAATATGGAATCAATTATACCAGCTGCACCAAACTGCTGTTTTAAATTTAACCTCCCAGTGTCTCACAGTGATGGAAGTGCGTGAATACTGTAAATAAGGAAGGTGGATAAACCCTTTGACCCCCTTGTCAGCGACCAGTATAAAGCAAACAATCACATAATGAGCACAAAGGTCACTCTTATTTTTTTTTATAAATATCCATTTCTACCTGCATGTTTTTGACACTGTCTACTTTGAATTTACACATATATAGGTCACTGTATGATTTTATTTTTGACAGCATGTTATTGATACACATTAACAACCACTGGGTTAATATTTTACCCAGTTTGGGTCAATATAGCAACAACGCCATTCTGGATTAATGTTGTGCATAAAGCCACTAAAGACAAAAGGTTGTTTTGACCCAGTTTTAGTTGGGTTATTTACCCAAACTAAAGCTTGTTATAATCTATTCTTTTTAAACTCTGCATGCCACAGTTCATTATTGATTGTTAATAACTTGTGTATCTGCATGTACAAGAGACAAAAAACTTTTGACAGCTTTTTGTGTGACACTGGGTCAAAGTAACAGACTGCTACTGGGTTAAGTTAAGCTAATGTTGTACTTATTGGTACTATATTGACCCAAGCTTGGTAAAATTTTAACCTATTGATTTTTTTAGTGTGTATAGTGTGTTACAGGCTGTGAATTTACACAAAAACGTAGATTGCCGTACAGTACATCAGTCCAAAAGGAGAGTACACTGAAATTCTTTTGGTTTGCTTTCATCCTGTGTAGCAATACTTAAGTCACAAAGAGGCTGAGTGATCAAATCACGCTTGTCTTCGTCTTATTTTAAATCGCTACTCCACCCAAACATGATCGCATTACCCACTGAGTGCTCGAAAAGGTTGTAAAAAACTTTCAGAAAGAACAGAGGCTTTTGTTAAACTTAAGTTGGTCACAGTCGATTATGGTGCAGGATATTTGGATATTACTCTCCGTCCGTGAAAACCTCTTGTCATTGGAATCTACTGACTGTACTCAAACTGACCACAGCTGTAATTTTCTGTAAAGGAACAAACCACAACTACTTATAATAGGCTAAATCATTCAAAACCACAATTAGCATCAACAGGAAATATATTACATATTGATAGACAATGGAGATCTAATAGCACATGTCTCAAAAAAGATTATAAATTACAATTTAGTGTGTTCTGCATAATGTATTTTTTTATTAAACTAGTATGTGCCCTTTAGCAACATCTCTAAAAATGGACAAGAGGTTGGCAGGTTTGCATAAGAGACACATATAGGGCGCCTTACACAAACCAGATATACGCCCACTGTCCCCGTCTCACCCCCCCCTCCGTCTTATGTAATGTGAATATCATGTTTTAAAGTCTTTGGTAACCATGTGTGCAGGCATGTCAGCTGCATGTCAAGAGTCTTTTCATTCTGATGACACCTTGATTCAAAAGGTCACTAAAAGGGCAGTTGTTTGTGTTTGTGGTCGTGTTTGGTGAAGAAACCAGAAAATAGGTACATGTACTGGCACAACTCAACAGGTTTAATGTTAAATCACATCCAAAACTTGTACACATTGTTCTTTTTTTGACATGTGACATCACAAACTTGTTATTTATGAGTGATGTTCTATTAGTTGCCAATACTTTCCCAGCGTTTACAGTACTTTGAATTGGAACAAAAGGTTAACAAGATAATTAAAGGGGCATTTCATTTACTTTATTTAATTTGAGAGTTTATGAGATTTAACTTGTCCAAGTTTTGTCAACTGCTCATAATGAAGGGAACATGAGCTCACTAAATAAATAAACATAATGTGGTCAAAATAATCATATTTCAATATAAATTGAGGTCAAAATAAAGTGGACCAGCAGAAAATTTGAATCAATTTTTGATAAGTAATTAATCAATTATTATTAAGTCATTTTTAAGCAATAATGACAAAAATTCACTGGTTCCAGCTTCTCAAATGTGAATATATGCCGCTTTGCTGTGTTTATATGACAATAAACTGAATATATTTGGGTTTTAGGCTGTTGGACGGACAAAGGTTAGACAATTACAAAATGTCGATTCGTATTCTGGGAAATTGTAATGGGCATTTTTCACTATTTTCTGATATTTTATAGACCAAACAATTACTCAATTATGAGAGAGAATCAGCAGATTGATCAATAAAGAAAATAGTCCTTAGTTGCAGCCCTAAAATAAAGTATTAAAACCAGAAATCTCATGAATGAAAGACTCTATGGTGAAAATTATTCAGGCAGAAGCCGTCACACTGGAGGATTATGAAAAAGAACAGAGCTCTTCAGGTTTTACAAGAAGTTTAAAATTATGCATCCCTCTACACTCACTATTCAAGATAAATATTATTTTTTAGATCATGCCTTACTCATTATTAACGTAACATACATAATGATACAGTTGGCCAGTAAAACACTGTAAGGCTTTGTTGTAAGATGCTCATCAATCCCACAACACTGGAATCTTTTACTTTAAATCGAAGTTGATTTAAACTCTAATAAAGCATGTGGCCTGAGCCATGTTGCTCAATGGAAAAATTAAATAAGTTATTTTCTTTTTTGATGAGCAGTGAAGGCATGCAGAAATTCAGCAGTGAGCCCTGTAATGAGCATTTCATTTTCTATAAGAGCAGCTATGGAACAACAAGATTTTCAGACAAGCTATAAAAATGTGGGATTTACAGCATATATTTGGCAGGAAAACGCCATTACCACTTTGACCCCCTTGGATAAGAAAAGGCAGAACAGCTTCCACCCCTAAAACCTCAATTCCAGTAAAGCATGTAAACCAGACGCACTGTTTTCAACCAGTACAGAAGGTTAAGAATTTAGTTTATGGATATGTTGAATGAGTTATTTAGTGACATAGTGTGTAGAAACAGTTTTCTTTTCTTCTCCAAGAAGAGATTTGATTAATGGATGAATTCGGTTACTACAACATGAACCCTGTGTTTCCTGATTAGAGGCAAAACTTTATAAAAGTTTTTATTCCAGCACAAGAAAATAAGCTATGAAAATGACAGACGTTATTTAAGAAATTAACAGCTATAAAAAAAATGTTGCTAGGGTTTTTTTTTTTGTAATCACTGCAAAGCATGCTCACCCAAAAAGTGAAGGAACAAAACAGCAGAAAAAAAAATCCTTATCAATTAATACTTAAGTTATGAAATAGATTTAATGAACGCATAAAGAAAAGACAATGAAAACAATCTAACCAAGGATTGTACCATTTATTTTATTATCACACACAAACATACAGGCAACATAAAGACACCATCTCTCAAACATTTGTAACACATTCTAGTACAGTAACAAACATACTCTGCTCTTAAATTACTCTACTACATTAAAGAAACTGTATGTTTTCCTATTTAAATGTGACAGTTGTGGAAAACATAACCTTTTTTAAGCGAATGCTAAAAAAAAAAAAAAAAAAGGAAATAAATAACTAATTTTTTTTTTTTTATATGCGCAAGACAGTGGTTTGATCCAAAACAGTTCAAGTCATTAAGAAATTTTTTGGTAGCTCTTCTTTTTTTTTTAAAAAAAAATGTCCATTTCTGTTTTTTGTTAGACTGGTTATTAAAAACAGAGTGACAGCAGTGATCTGAAAATGCTCCGTGTGTTGAAGTTTTCAGGGGAATTTTTTTTTATTAGAGGACCGTTAAGATAATGAACACATTCCACTGCTTACATTTCCCAGATACAGTACTCTTACATCGCTATTACATATCTTTTTTAACTCATTCTTAGCAATAGTTGTACCTCAGTAATACTACAATGATAATAGATCTTTTGGGAAAAAAGTAGTCCTACCCTTTACTTTATATAACAAAACCAAAAGGGAATTAAAGTAATATTAGATGTGGATTTTTAGATTATCATTAAGGCACTAAAAACTATGACTCTGTAGTATCACATGCAATATCAGTCCCTTTCTAACTGCACAGTACCTTTTAAATGAATTTTAAACTCTGGTTCATTGTCAAGTGATAATTATAAGATACACAGTGACACACAACACTGTATTTTAGTCAACCCGACTCTCAGAAGGCCACAGTTTTGTTTTTTATGAAAGAAAAGAGGCTGAGGTCAGAAGAAAGGCAAGACTGAGCAGCGGGAAAGTCAGTAAAAAGATCTCACAGCGAGTAGAAGTGTGACAAGTGGAGACCAGTCCTCAGACCACTAATATTTCAAAAATAACGTCCAATTTTAACAATGAATTAGAAACTGACCTTACACCTAAATCAGAGTTGGAACACTCTTTTGTAGTAGAAATAAATAGTCTAAACAAGACCGACCCTAACACCTCTAAATCTAAATCTTCATAAGAAACACTTACAAAAAAACACAAAAATAATCTCATAGTACCTGTTCTGTAAAAATGGAAAAACCTGGACATGCAACCCAATGCACTCCGGATGAATGTGGACAAAAGGTAACTGTTGTCATCCAGCCTCCCTGTAAGTCAAACAGTCTTTGTTGTTCTTGTTGCTTTGCACAATTCACAGTAGTGTGGGGCCCTTGGTGGTGTAGTTCATGGCGGGGAAGTGCCTGCTGTCTACGTCCCAGTGGCCGTGGGGCTGGTGCGAGGCAGACGGGAGGCTGGGGTTCCAGTGGTTAATGTAGCTGGCCATGAGCAGAGTCAGCTCCAGTATCTGAGACGGGGGGCAAAAACAGGTCAAATCAGGGTGGGATTAATGGCTTTAACATTATGATACTATTACATTTCATTTGATTCCGGGGAGCTGGAGACCCATATTTTCTGACAGAAGATGTAAAAACCCAAGAAACCGAACTGATCTGCAATAAAGGATTAAGTTAGCCTCATTAGCTTCAGCTACATTAGTAATATGACTCTGCGTTAAAGCCCCATTGAGATTCTGCACATAAAACAGCAGAATCAACCTGTTTTCCTCATTAGTGCTTGGTTGTGATGTAAAAACAAGTAAATATGGAAAAGGCTGCTTAATCTTCACAGCTCCCTTATAGTATTTCAAGACATTCAACACTCCATCCATCCACCTACATTTCCTTCACACCTCAGGTGCAGATGCTTTAAAGAACAGTGGTTCCCTGCTTTTTTCAATACGTACCCTCACATCCGTGTCAAATTAACTCAAGTTCCCCTTCATCAAGACCACCCGTCCATGCTCCAAATGTGCTCATTTGAACAGATTCTAAACTGAATGCTATTCAACACCACTGACAATGTTTTTTCATGCATTTGGCTCTATATTTTATTATATTGTTGCAATACGTTTCATACGACTGAACCGTCAATGTTAGGGTTGGTTTGGTGAAGTTTGCATTTGTAGTAGTAGTGGCAGAAGCCTGTTGTTCATTTATCCATTACTTTTAGATAACTAGTTTAACTATTTATTCATTACTTTTAGCTAGGTAACTGTTTCAACTGTCCACCCATTAATTAATCTATTTCAACTGTTTATTACTTTTAGCTAACTGTTTAGGCTTCTCTATTCCCTTACCAACTAATTTCTCTGCTTCCTTGCTAACTAATGTAGCTTGTTAACTGATGTAGACTGTTTTCGATAGTTATCTATTTAAACTGTCCATTAATTTAGTTATTTCAAACATTTATCCATTGCTTTAGTTAACAATTTTAACTCTTTATGTTACCTTTAGCTGAATTTCAACACTTTATCCATTACTTTAGTGATCTATTTCAACTGTCCATTACTTTTAGCTAACCATTTAGACTTCTCTGATCCCTTGCCAACTCATTTTCACACATTCTTAATTGCTAAATATGCAACGTTCAGGTGTTACAGCTGTATGTTTTAAATCAAATTGTAATTTAATTTTTTTTCACATTTATTGACGTACTCCACAATCTTTCCATGTGCTCCCTGGTAAATATAGAAGAACCGCCTGGTGTATATTAGATCATCTAACAAAATGACAAGTGACAACCTTAGTTACATGTGAGGCCAAAGTGGAAACATGGCTAAGCTTTTGAACACCCACAAATCAGACGTGTGAACACAAGGGGCTTACCTTTGGTTTAGCCATAGCAAAGACCAGCTTCTCCACGCTTTTCTTCCCAACTCCAGGCTCCCTCTGCTGGCTCGTGACCACCATGAAATCATCACAGCAACCACCAAAGGTAATCACAGACTGGTAGGAGTATGTGACCAGCGTGTGCTGCAAAATGTAAGCATTGCCAGTGTAAATTTGCAGTGAAACGGATATAAACACGGAGCGTGTTCAGATTTTATTGCTGATCCTAGAATAAAGCACGGAATTCACTTGGGAAATCGTTTTGGTTTCTGCTTTTTTGAGGGGCAAATTGAGTGTGAAGAAGTGTCACATAATTTTCAGTGACTGTGATTTTTACTTTGTTCTTTTCTCTGACTTTCTGAGAGCACATGAGCAAAGCTGCCCGCCAGACCAAGAAAGAAACAGAGCACCATGGGCTGCTGAAAATTACAGAGCTCAACCTAACATCTTTTACATGTTGAAACTGCTGTCTGTCAGGGTCAAGAATGTCAAATTGGAGGTTGGTCATTTTATTTTCCTGTGCATTTCTGGTGTTTGGTTTGAAACACAAATAAAAAAAAAATCTTTCCAGACCAGTGGGTCAACAAAGCTCTGCAGACATGGTAGTTGTAAATAGGAATCTCAGTATTTCAGTTATAAATCTGTAGGTCTGCAGCACAAGTAAACCCTGACCCTAAATTCTAAAATGTTCCAATTAAATAAATGTCATTCTCTTTATGTTTTACATAACAACACAGGACAGAGATGGCTTGTGTTGACAGAGGTATTTACTCTCTACAGTTTGAAACTCACCATTGTGTAGTCCAGTACACACAATCCATCCTCATTGACTGCCAGCCACACCTGGCTCTGCTCAATAGGAGAGGGAGGGACAGGCTGTGGACACGGAAAACAAAGACAGGTCATGTTACGGGTGTAATTCACCCTAAGTGAAGACAACAGACTGGTCCGACCTGTGCTTACAAGCATCACAGACGGCTATGTTACAGTTCAAGCCTTTTTACCTTAGCACTGAGGAGTTTGGCTCCAAACAGGGGCCATTTCCGAGCCACGGTTAGGTATATTCTCACACACTCGGATGCACTGCACCCACGTAGCACAGACCACTTAGTGGCCAGACGCTCAGTAAGATCTCTGAAAGGAGACAAGAAACAGTAGTGCAGGTTTAAATATGAATCTGTAGTTACTACATTTAAAGTAAATTCACAACATGAGCACCCTACAACATCTGTGTCTGATCTAGCCTTGCTTGACATAGACTAATTAATGACTAAATACCACCACGATGTCTGTCAGACTTGTGGATATTGCAAAATACAAGTAAGCAAATAAATACAAGTAAACAAATCTGTAAGCTGACATCATGCTCTTGATAAATAAATATGATGATGATGCATTTAGATAACACAAGTGTTTGTTTTACCTGAGCTGCTCCGAGCTGCAGTCTTGTTTGTAGTGTTTGGGGTAGAAGCGCTCTAAAGCCTGCAGGAGAATCAGCTGAGATTTGGGTTGAGGAGAACTGGTGGGCGAGGAAGCAGCTGGTCGCTCCAAATCACCATGTTCAACCTGCAAGAAGACAAAAAAAGAACGAAGACATATGGTGAGAAAAAAAAAAGAGACTGATGTTTTTAAATAGTCACCTGCAGCATGTTTCTCTTGGACTTAATGAGCCCTTTATAAATCAAATACAGTACAATGCTGCTTTTTGTGCAAAAAGCTTTATTACAATTTATATTGTGTCTTGGCATAATCTTTACACACCTGTGCCATGAGGGCAGCCACCTCAAGAGCCAGCTCTTTGTTCACAGGGAAGTTGCCTTGGTGAACTTCATCATTCACCTGGTACGCCAGGAGGAGGCGCTCTCGCTCCGTCTCTCCTTTCACCTGAGATCGGAAACATAGCCTGTACAAGGACATAAAAAAAAAACAACAACAAAGGGAAAGGTTGTCATGAAACTTGTTTTTCAGGGAAAAGAATCTGGCAGAGAATGAAATTATGCACACACCACTGCATTTTCATGGTGCAAGAAACCTAACCCCAACACTTAAAATTACTAGGTAAGGGGAGAATCACCATCTTTTATTGTGTGGTCTATGTTTTTTTTTATTCTACAAGGCCTTCTTTTCTTTACACAAATGTTTGTTTTTGGTCAAGGAATAATTATGAACACACAATAAAGGATTTTGAGTTTATAGGTGTGTCTGTGTTTGTTTGAACGCTGTTACGCAGCCCACATGTGAGCATGGGAATCCTACCTGTTCTTATATGTTAGACGGACAATCCGAGTCCCCTCGTTTTTCCCAGGGTGCAGCTCCTTTAGGGCCTGCTCCCACTTGGAAATGACATCACAGATCTGGCAAAAGGGATACAAGTAACTCTCAAGTCAGACATGTGGAATCGTTTTACCTTATTTTTGGTTCTGTCAGCAGGTTGCAGTAGCTATAGCTAAAGACTAAGACACTGATTTGTCCAAAAAATGTTGGCTATACTGTGCTGTATGTGCCAGATATAGTTCACTGTCTTTGCTTGAGTGGTTGGACATGATGGAACAGTTTCAGTAACCAAAATTAAAATTAAGTGGAAGTACTTCTTGTACCACGATTGAGTGAAATTAAATTACAGAGGAAGGCTATTATGCTGGAATATGCCAGCATTTGAAAATAAAAAAGTAACAAAAAAGTTTGGACAGCCTGAATTTGTCCAAATTAGTCTTTAACTATCCACTACTGATCTTCAAAAGTATTAGGTAACATGATATGAGTTATTTGACTAAATACACCACAGAAAGCCAAGAGCTTCAGTGGAGTGGAGGGTTTCTCCCCATCCACTTATTCTCATTGACCCGCAGTCCAACCTTGGCAGACGGCTGCAGGCAGTGCTCCAGGTCTTTGCCAGATGGATCATCAGTGAAGAGGGCAAAGCCGGACAGCTGAGGCTTCCTCATGCCAATCCTCTGGTTCAGCGTGTTGAGGAACTCTTCCACTGTGGTGGAGCCGTCGAAACCCACCACCTACACGAGAAAACAGATAGCGACGATATCATACAGCTGCAGAACCACCAGGCAGCACCAGAGGTTTCAGATCCTGCAATTCTGGATCTGGAGCCATCATATGTTAAAGAGAAAAGATTGATGAGGTAGATGTCAGGATCAGGATGGATATGTTACCTGATAGGTGTTGTTCATAAAGTGGACTGGGATGCTGAATGGCAGCGAATGGTGGTACGGGTTCCTCAGCAGGATGGACACTATCTCCATACGCGAAGGTTTGGCCTCTCGCTCTCCATTCTGTAGCGTTCGCTCCACTGACCTCTGACAGTACACTGCATACTTCCCCACCTCACTCCTGTGTGGAGAAATAAGATGAATGCGTAAAGACATATTTGGAAACCTGTTCATTTTTATTTTCATTTAGTTACTTTGTTGATTTTTTTTGCTATACTTCAAGGAATCAGGGGTCAGCTACAAGGCGTGACGCAGCTCACCTTGGGTCAGCGTTGCGTTGCAGGTACTGTCTCAGGTACCAGAGGAAATGTTGTTGAGGAAGGAACAGAGCCACACACAGAGACAACAGCTGCCAGCACTACAGAAAGCGGTGGTAAAAAGAGACTTTAGGTAACAAGAACACTGAAAAAATCTCTTCTGTAAATTTTTTTCATCAAAGGAAAATGTTTGCCAAAAAGTTACAAATAAACAGAAATATCCACTTTTCCTGCTCTGTATTCCCCTCTTTGCTCTAACTCTTCACATGTATCTGTTTTATTTTTAGTGCACACCCGGCTGACCTGTGTGAGGGAATAGTTGTGTGGCGTCCGGCGGTTAGTCTGTTTGATGAGCTGACAGTACATTTCATTCTGCAGCTCTGGGTGCGTCAGACAAACTTGCAAAGCATTCTGGGCCAACGAAGTGTGGTAATCGACAGATGGAGACTCGACCAGCACGTTGATGAAGAGCTGACAGGACTGCAGAGGAGAGAAAAACTTCTTCATATTTTGAGACTGATGCGTCATTTCACTGCGCTGCCAGCAGATGGAGTCAAACATGCACCAGACACTCCAGACTTACTGGAGGCAGCATGATTTCAATGTATGTTATAATAGCAAAATAAATGAAACTGATGGCAAAATTCAGGTCAGATAAATAAAAAAATATAGTGGCAAGAGGTCAGAAAGAGTTCCAGTTTGAGGATAGAAATGTGAACGTCATTATTTTTCCAAGTAGGCATTGTTGTTATCCACTGGGACAGATGAAGACAAAGAACCCATTTAACAGTTTTCATCAGTCTTGATCAGATTCATTAATACTTCAAAGGCATGAAGTGGAGCGCAGACTTGAAAAGCGCGTCACATCCATTCATTCTGTTTCTTTGTGTGTGTTTGGGACTCTGTTTTTAAGGCTGACTGGTCAAAGAGAGTGGCAATCTATTCACCCTTCATTCCTACAGCCTTACTGTAGTGGATGAGGCTGTGAAGCATGAGTCGGGCAGGGAGGGGAGGCGGGGGGGGGGGGGGGGGGGGGGGGGGGTTCTGGGTGGGCACACTGTGAGTTGAAAAGAGAGGAAAAGGATCTTCCATCTACCTACAAGGTCCCTGCTTCTGCTCTGATCCCATTTCTCCTCCCCCCATCCTGTGGCTTCGATATCCATTGCTGCCACTCTGAAGGCTCTGACCTCCCATGTCTCCTCTTAAAAGGGGCTCCTTTCACACTGGCTGTAAACCAGAGGAACGGTTAGCCTCAATCAGAGCAGATAATCAAGGCCATTATCTCTCTTCCACACTCTTAATGAGTTGGGGCCCCTCGTCCTTCAGCCTTTGATCGGGTTTAGAGGCAGAAGGGAAGAGAAGAGGAAGGCCGCGGAGCGCGTCCAGGAGTAGGAGGGGATAAAGGGGGAGCTACGGTGGGGACACACTGCACAGGAGTAGGATGAATAATGCCTTGAACAGACCCTCACCATGAGAGACAGATAAAGAAAGAAGGATTTGTAGAAAGAGATAAAAGGAAGATGAAAATCAAAAGTAAGTGGAACGGAACAAAAGGGAGAGGAAGAGACAGAAAGAGGGGTTAGAGGTGGAGGGACTGACCTTAAAAAGCTTAAGAGCCTCTGTCTGCAGAGCTTCAGAGGGTAGAGTGGTGAGAGGCGAGCGCAGACCCTCCTTACAGAAGCTCAAGGCCTCACTCTTCCACAAGGCAGATTCTGGGAAAAAAAAAAAAAAGAAGAGAGGCGCGCACATGAACCCACGCAAACACACATGCACGTACAGAGAAACATAGAGATTGAATTTCAAAGCTATAACGACTCGACAGCTGACAAATATTCACACACCGTGTCCCAGTCGTAAACACTGTCTGCAGTGTGGATTAAAGCTGTCAGACATTGTGGATCAAAATAACACGTAGCACGCTACTGAGTAAATTTGTATCCACTTGTACAGGGACTTTGTAAGCCCTGCGCCTTTCAGTCAATTATCCATACTGTGTGTATCCAAGTGTTGCAAATTCATCTTCAGTGTTTTCAACAAAGAATACAGTGTTATTGGTACGACATTACTCTTGTGACATACTTAGATCACATGTTTTTGAGTTGTTAATTTAAATCAAATTTGAAAAAAATCCAGCACCATTGCATGCAGACAACATGCTCCTATTCAAAGGGGACATATCATGCACATTTCCAGGTCTATATTTATATTCTGGGGCTCTACTGGAATATCTTTGCATTACTTACAGTTCAAAGAACTCCTTATTTATCTTATACTGGCCCTTTATGCAGCCCCTCAGTTCAGCCTCTGACTGAAACAGGCTGTTTTAGCTCCTGTCTCTCTAAGGGCCCCCTCTGAAAAGGACCCACTCTGTTCTGATTGGTTAGTCTCTGCTGGCTCCAGAGGTTATCTAAAAGTAGTAGGATTTACCTTCTTTTTCTTGTTCTTTACTCAAAATGTCAACTTCTCAAATACATCCGTGCATGTTCGAGCCAACAAAGATTGTGGGACAGACATTTGTTTGTGGGAATGCACTAACAATCTGATGTCAGTCTGACCGGGGAAGTAGAGGTAACATTGCAAATAAAGCATTCAGAACAGACTGAAGCCCTGGCTTTTGACTTTCAGGGACCATTTTTACATATGTTCATCTCAAGTTTTGGAACTCTGACCATGTTTAACATAGATATCTGAAATTATAACAGTATATAAATGACATAAAATCACAAAAAGCATGTTATGTGCCCTTTAAAAACATAATGCACATCTGCTGTTGTTATAAATTAGATGAATAAACCTGTTTTGCATTGCACTGACCTGCATTTTATTAAAATGATTATTAACTGACTTTCAAGCAAGCCTACTAAAGCCTGCTTTTTGGGTTGATCGGTGCAAAAATACTTAAATGACTAATTTGTAATTAAGAGGAAGTATTTCTAAATTACGTGTGAAATTACGTAGTAGCAAAGGAGCATGTTAAATCTATAAGTCAACATATTTGTGTTTGACAGTGATGGATTTCTCACCTGGGTCTCCCTCTGCATCAAGGAGTTTACCGATGAGCTGCTCGTACTCTGTGCCCACCTTTAAGGTTGCACTGCTGCCTGCTGCCACAGACAGGTGATACAGCCATGTATCCTGTGTAAAAAAAAAACAACTTCTCATCAATATACAAACAAAAATGAAAGAACAAAAACAGTTTGAGACATTATTGAGACATTCATTACCTTCTCCTGCTTGGTGCCAATGAGCAGGTACGTGGGGCTCTGGTCTCTTGGCTGGACCACTAAAGTGCAGTGCGAGGAGAGGAAACCTCGACTGCCCGTCTCATAGTCTTCATCTGAGTCACAGGAGCGATCCACTTCCTGTACTGATGCCTCACGCATCTGCAGCTGACCCAGAGGCAACTGAAACAGAGTAGGAGTTGGTATAACAGGGGCTTGAACAAAATAAGGTGGCAACAAGTTCTTTGTTCTTTTTCTTTTTCCAACACCAACTAGTTAGAAAGTTCATTTAACTTCTCCACCAATTATTTATTTGTCAAAGGCCTTACTCTGTACAGGTGAAGACAACCGTTAAGAAGCATGTACTTGCAGGCCTTAATAATAACTAGCAAAAGACAAAATGAAAAGCAGGTGAAGGCATGTTAAAAGTGAGAGAGAGAGGCATGTTGTATGAACCTTGTCTTCCTGGTTGCGATAGTAGTAGAAGACTTTTCCAACCAAAGAACACCACACCAGCTTAGAGTGTCCATGTTTGACCTGAAACATGAAGACAACAGCACAGACAAATATGAGAAAAGTTTCAGGACAAGTTCCAAGACTATGTGGCTATTTTTCAAAACAGTAGTAAATATAAGCCTGTGCATTTTTTTGTATTCTTTGAAACTCTGACCAAAAAGTTATTTCAAAAAAAGCTTGACAGATCAGGGTCAGAGAATTTCTGATTCCTACATCTGACCGGCAGATGTCTGGGGAGCATGCATGTAGGTGTGTAAATCATGTGAGAGCAACTTCAGTTACTTCCATTTGAAAATTCAAACAGGACTTTTTTTTTGTTGTTTCCAAAGCAAAGTGACAACTGATTTCTGCCAAATAAAAACAGCCCATCCACGCTCTGATTAACCTGCTGCATTCAACTGCATTTTCACCAGGAATGCAGCTGCAGACGATAAGTATACGTCACTTTCTGAGACTGACTTAGTTTTAGAAATATGAATGGAGCAATGATGACACTGGAGGATGCCTTCAACACGAAGCCAGCTGTGCATCCCCCACAAAGGCGGGGTCACAACAAGGTGAACTACGCTGAGAGGCAGGACAGCCCCCGTCTGAACTGGGATCACGTCATAACCAGCAGATCAAAGACAACTCGAAGGAAAGAATTTGGGGGTTGGTGACAGCATATGGGCTCCATCATCTCAGCTTGAGGTTGTCAGTCATCTGTCATCTGTCATAGACCAATCACACACACCCGTCAGATGCTTGAGTGTCTTAACTTTACTAAAAGACAAGCCTCAGCTGAGGAAAGGCAGGGAGAGAGCTAGAGGTGGGGGAATGTAGCATTCCAGCAGGTCTAGCCTCATAGCCGTGTCCCAACGTGAAGGAAGCTTTCAAGAATCTGCTTTGAGAGTGCTCTGTCAAACCCCCCCCCCCCCCCACCCCCCCACCCCAGAAACAGACATTTCTATACCTGCCTGAATGAGGACTTTATGCCCGAAAACACATGATTTCTGCAATGCTCTTTAGGGAGAAAGCCTATCCTCTTGCAACTATGCAATGGATATTCATAAAAATAAACAACAAATAAATCTAACTACATAATTTCAGCAAATACAAATAAATACACACAGAGTTAAAACACTTTTTTAAAATATTGAGTTTAGATGGAATTCCAGATGCTTTAATAATTTGAGCTGTAACAACTTTAATTGATTAACTGATACAAACTATTTCAACAATTGCTTAATATTTGAAGTCATGTTTTTAGCAAAAATGACAAATATTGACCTACTTAAATGTAAAGATTTGCTGTTTTTTGTTTTCTATGATAGTAAACTACATATTTTTGAGTTTTGGACTGTGGCCAGTCAAAAAAGTAATTTTAAGATTTCAAACTGCGGTCTGGAAAACTAGTATTGTTCAACACTTTCTGATATTTTATAGTCCAAATGATCTATTGATTAACAGTAAAAACATTGACAGATTAATCAATAATGAAAACAATCATTAGTTGCCTGAAAATTACAATATTAAAGCCTACGAAAACTTATTTTCTCCTAGTTTTAATTGTTAAACTCTTATTGTTAACTCTTAAGCAATAACTAAGGCTCTTTTTCCCCTAACTTTAAAGGTACCTCATGCAGTTTTTGACCACTAGGGGTGCTATGGAGAAATGTTTTATGATAGCATACAGTAGCAGTGGGATACAATCCACTGATCTGACTAATGCTTAATGAAGAAGTTTGTTAGACCTCAAGGATATACACAATGTAAAATTAACTTGTTTGTTTACAACAAAACTCCACGGGGTACCTTTAAATCTGTTGCTTTTATTAATTGATCAGAAATATTCAGTATATTGTAGATTTGAGACCAAATGATATCTCATAACCTCTGGCTTCTGACCTTCGTAAGCCAGCCTCTCACGGTGGGCTTGGCAGTGGTCTCCACGGTAACCGGGCTGGTGGCCTGGACTTTGAGTATGTTCTGCAGAACCCTGATCCACTCCTCAAGGATGTTGGGTGAATCAGCGGTCAGGTAGAAGGTCTTCTTCTCTGTAATCAACTGATTAGACGAAAGGGAGAAATATGGGAAAAATGCTAAGCCAAGCCGACTGAGATAGCATCATCATGTCAGAGGAGATCAGAATCAGCTTCCGAAGAGCCAGGAAAACATTCCCAGCCAATGCTATACTTGATGTCATCTTAAGCTGCTTCTCTGGTATGCAGCAGTAAAGCTCTACTGTGATGCAGCGCTGCAATAATAGTGCTGGCGTACGTAGCTGCATGTGCCCCCTCACAACTTTCTTTGTTTAAGAAATACAAGTTCTTTATTGCAACAAAAAGGAGCCACTATGTCAAATATTTAGTCCTATTGAAAACTGTCAGTATATTGTATCTTTAAATGTTCTTACACCATCTTGAGTACTTTGCAATGCATTTTAAATGTGTTTTTCCACTTACTTGAAATGTCTGCGCTCCTTCTCCACGTACTATACGGCACGACGAATTGAGCTCAATCTGACCTTGAGGTTTCCTGATCACGTCACTCTGCAAACACCAACCCGAGAACACAAACACACACACACACACACACACACACACACACACACACACACACACACAAGAGTCTTCATTTCTGTCCAAAATTATACAAGAATTCCATCAGAAACTGGAGCGGTCACAGATGCATTAGTTACATCTGACAATATTGCTAGTGACAAGGTCTTTGGTCTAGGTATTTTCATGGTGCCTTCAACTGCCGCCAACCATTTCATAAACACAAAAAATTTTGAAATATCCTTGCAATGTTTTCTGTGGAGACAGCAAAACCTTAGAAGGAAGCAGAAAGGCAGGCTCGCAGTGAGACACACTCACAGGAGATTTGTAGTAGAGGATCTCTCCATTCCTCAGGATGAACCAGCGACGTTTCCAGGCTTTCACCTGACTGCCCATCTTCAGGAGGTACCCAGACTTCTCCAGCATCTCCTGCAGACACAACTGGTTAAAAACATCGTATACTATGGCGTGGTGTGTAAGATTTAGCACTTTGTTTTGAGGTAATTTTTATGTGAAACCTTTTCTTAAAGTCTCACTTCCATAACCTGCATTTGCTCCCCTTTTAGTGTATTATTACTTTTTGCATTGTCATTTTTTTTAAATGAACACTTCTGGCTTTATTAATACACTGGTAGACAGAAAGCTCACCATCATGCACCTAACTTCAGGGCATTTTATAAAAACAATTCCTCCTGGATGTCCTCTAACACTGCAGAAACTTTATTTAAACTAGAGATTACTTATTTGCAGTATGTAAAAAATAACAGCTGAAATGGATATAATCATATAATGAAATATTGAATATAATGAAATGAAATTAATGAGTATCTAATAATAATACGTGACCCAAAAATAAGACTGTTCATACCCTATTTGAACAACTCCAATGATTTCTTTATCATTTAGAGTCTGTGTTTATTTCAATTGGCACCGCTATTTTTAGCAGCCATCTTGATGGTAGAATAATACAGCACAAGAGGACTCCTCTACTCACAGGCCCAGTGCTCTCACAGGAGTAAGACGAGGTCCGCTGGACTTTATGTTCTGGTTCAGAGTAGTCACTGTCCAGGGAGTAGGCATCAGGAGGAATCGCATAATCGCTCTCTGAGCTGATGGAGGACATTGACACACCTAGGAGAACAGAAAATGGCACATAAAGGTTCAGTAAGAAAGGCATACAGACACAGGTTGGAGGAGGAAAAACACAGGGAACGATTAATACATGTCTTAATTAAAAAGACAGCGAGCAACAGGTGGTTCAAGGCAGAAGGCTCTTAAATGACTTTACTTCTTCTTCAGTTAATGATTTAAAGAAGTGTTGAAGGTTTGGATTTCCTTCTTACAGAGTGCTTTTACTCACAGGAAAAGTTTCCGAGTTTGTTTATGTTTTCAGATCAAATAAGGAATTACACACTCTTCATTTGGTTCAGGAAAAAAGCCAAAAATTTTCCTATCAGCCTAATAAAACAATTCAAAACTTCCAAGGTTAGCTTAAAAATGTATTGCCAACAAGCTTGCCAACAAGCTTGAAGAAATGCAGTTTCCTTGTAGAAATGACATTTTCGCACATGTTTTTTTTTTTTTTGCTGATTTAATCCTGTCTGTATTACTTTAACAGTGATCCAGAATCCTCACCTCTCTTGACAGCACGTGGGCTCCCAGGGACACTGCCCTTCTTGTCCGGACTCAGGATGGAGGTCCGTAAACTGGCCAGAGAGCTGCTGTCGTCTTCAGACCCGGAGTCATCATCAGGCAGAGGCACACTGCTGATCTGAGTGGCTTTCTAACTCACAGACGCATCAAAAGAGTAAGTTATTTCAATATGGATGAAAGCTGATCTCATGCCTATAACACAAAGTAACATACTGTAATTAATATAATCAAAACCTGAAGCACAGTAGATACAGTAGTAGATATCCCACACATTAAGCTGACAAGCTTCGTAAAACTTTAATAATAAAGAACTCACCCCTTTCAGTGTGGTATAGACTGGTACATTAATATTTTTATAGATCAGTTGGGTGAACGGACCTGCGGCTGGATACTGGGGCAAGCTGGACCCTGTAACATACACATGTCAACATTTATTCAAAATTTATTTTATTTAATGTTTTTTTTTTTTTTAAATTTGTTTATGGAACAAGCACATAGCATGACGCAACGCCGAGCCTAGTTTGCAACGCCCGTCCCTGGATGGAGATTTATATAAATACTCACAACTCAATAGAAAAGCACATAAAGAAGGATAAAAACACAGAATTATGCAATAAAAATGCCATAAAAACTTTATAAAAAGCATCTAATTATACATGACTATAAGACTGATCCCGCTTTTAAAAAATGGTTTCAACTTCAAGTTTAAAAGTGACATAAAACAGTCCAAAAAGATTGTTGTGTGTGTTTCAGCCACTTTCATTTATTTCATATCAGGTAGTCTCATCAGATCTTTTTCATCAGACCTGAGAACATAAAACATTCATAATCAGTACATAATCACTACTCCTTCTGAGATTAGTGGGTATGTAAGAGATATCTAGTTACAAGATTTAAATGGGAGATGTGAGGGTAGCGTGGAGGGTTTATAGATGAATATCATGAGATGATGAGATGAGATGATGATGATATGATGAGATAGTTCTTGTCTGTTAGGAAGTCCACCCAAGCTTGTGATATAAGCAGTGTATGAAATGTACCAGTGGCTCAGATTGGTTTGATAAATTGGAGAATATGAGAATAATTCTACATTAATATGATCCAAATCTATTGGTAATATAGTCATTCCTATATGATATACAGTACTGTGCAAATGTTTTAAGCACTAAAAGTAAAGTGAGGATGCTTTTAAAAATAATGCCATGAATACATTTAATTTATCAATTAGCTTCATACAAAGTGCAGTAAACCTGAATCAAATCAATATTTTGTTGTGAGCAGCTTTGTCTTTTAAACAGCAGCAGTTCTCCTCGGTACACCTGCACACAGTTTTTCAGGTTCTTGGCAGGTTGGTTGTTCAAAGCATCTTGAAGAAGTTGCCACAGTTCTTCTGTGTCTCAGTTTCTTCTGTCTCTTCATGTATCCCAGACTGACTCCATGATGTTGAGATCAGGACTCTGTGGGGGCCAAACCATCTGTTACAGGACTCCTTGTTCTTCTTGTTGATGAAGATAGTTCTTTATGACCCTGGCTGTATGTTTGGGGTCATTGTCATGCTGCAGAATGAATTTGGGACCGATCAGATGCCTCCCTGATGGTACTGCATTACGGATAAGAAACTAAACATCTAAAGTGCCTAAAACTTTTGCACAGGACTGTATGTGTAATAGCAAAGGGGATAAAGCTCTCTTGTTGGCAAACTAAAACAGGTAGTGTAGCAATATGTTAAACACCCTTAGACTTAATATAGAGCAGAAGGGGTCAGATAAATCCACACTCTTGCTTGCAGCAGGACTCTTCAAGTACCTAAATGGTAAAAAATGGTCCTTAGCTAAAACAAAATAAAGCTGGTCCATGGAATTTATTTTGCCAGAGAACAAATGCTCCATCAACAGAAGAACCTTAAGGCCCAAACATGGGAGGAAGCTGAATAAGCTGAGCAAGCTATGACCGCAAACTAGCTGTTTGGCAGTCAGTTACGTGTACCTGGCAGTCAAGAAATTTAATATTCAGCGTGCTGTCAAACCTCACTGTCTGCATCCAGACAAAATGGATGATGACGGGACAGAAAGCAGAGCAGTAATTACACCCAGACCACGTCCTTTCATCGCAGATGATTAAAAAGCAGCCTCTCCCTCTGCTCCTCCAAACCCCTCCCCCTCCTGTGCTCTTCCTTGGCTCTTTAAAAAAAAAAGAAAAAAAAAAGGGGGGGGGGGGGGGAGTCTGAACTGCCTATCGAAGATGAGCCCGCACCTGCACAGGTGTGTGGAGCCTCAGGCCAGAGGAAGTGACATCAAAGGCGGCAATGACAGGTCCAAACCAACCACACTCACCCCCCACAGCAGCTTAAGCATCAGCTGAATGACATGTCACTTCACAGCACCGACTCATCTCCCACACCGCAAGCAACACCACCCAGGCTCACGACACACATGCAGACAGACGAGCACAAACACACAGGGTTAGATATTACTTTAAACACTCTTGTTAGTGTCTTTCTCACTGCGCTGCAGAGAATATAAGTTGAGTTTAAATGTCTTTCTGTTGCAGTATAGTGTTCAATGAACAAGTGGCGGGTTCGTTTCTGGTTTCTCCCTGCAGGCGACTCACCTCGTCCGGGGCCCCTGGCTCCAGGAGTGGCCTCTGATACTCTCATTCCTGACTTAGCCACAGCATAGATCCGACTCTCCTGTAGAGGTCGACAAAGCCAGAAATATTCATATCACTTCATTTAAACCTTCATTATAAAAAAAGAAACATTGAATGGTAACATTTTGGCATTGAGATCTTTGCTGAGCAAGTCTTTAATCCCTGTTGGTTCCTCATTAAAGATACAGTATGTTGACAGCATCAATAATACATCAAGCATGGAGAAGTTAAGTTGATAATACTTGTCTTTCGTACCCATGAAGGAAAGCGATGTAAGGGAGGAGTTGGAGGCTTCAGAACTTCTGGATCCAACCTCTCCAGTTCCTCTGCGAGCCCCACAAAGGAGACTCCATCTCGGGAAGGGTCTTCTGATCCCGCACCCTCCACTACGCCATCCATGCTGTCAGAAAGCCCATCATCAATGTCTGTTTCTTCTACAACCTGAGAGAAGGGCGAGGTGGCAGTGCCGGTGCTCTTGAGTGTGGAGGAATTGGAAGATGGGGTCATGATGTCGATGTTAATGTTGAGGTGGTGAAGCCTGTCCAGGCTGGGCTGTGGCTGGCTGTAGTGCTTCTTGACCAGCTGGATGCTGTCCCTGGGGGTGAGCGGAGTCCGTACCTTGGGTAATGTCATGCTGGTACCTGACTGGTGAACCAGAGGCTGCGGAGGATTCGGAAAAGGGTTGTTGGTGGAGGGGGAGCGTGACAGGAGCGGGCTTTTAGGTGTTATTCTGTGAGGGGACTCTGGGGAGCTCGGTCCGTGGGCCATCTCGTAAGCTGAGGATGAAGATGAAGAGGATGAGGATGAGTGAAGGCACTGAGAGCGGAACTTGCTGTTGAGCTCATCCGAGGAGTTGTCTCTGTCTGAGCATCCTGCCTGACCCTCTGGGCATACTGGGAGCTCTGGTCCACCGATGGAAACAGGACTGCTGGGACCCTCCCTGCTCCGACCCTGAGAGAGAGCATTGTGTGCTGCAAGGTCTCCGTGGCAAATCCCTTTAGTGGCCTGTTCAGGAGACCTTTTCACATCTAAGGAAACAGAATATGGGGAAATGATGTTAAAGGAATAGTCCACTGAAAATCTGTTGTACGTTGTATATTCTAACAATCATTGCTTATGCCTTAGTTGCACCAGGTATGGCTGCATCGCATTCCAGCTGCAACACAGCTTTGTTCCATCCTCTGCACAGCTTCATACCCCACGGAGAGTTTCAGAAGTGGGGCGACTGAAGTCAAGCCAGCTGCCTTTTAAATTCAGTCGAGCTGTTACTACAGTAATTACAGTAGCCTAAGCCGAACGAGGCTACCGTAATGACTGCAGTAGCAGATTTTGTTAACTTGCTCAGATTTTGTTGATTTGGTAATTTTTCCTTGATATTTGTGCTTCTATTATGGGTAAGTAAGCTATGTAGTTAAATGGTTTCTTTATTTGTCTCTTTTAATTGAGTTTATTGTTGATATACGATCGCTCTATGCCGTTCCTGTGTCTGACTTGCTGCCCGGCTCGATCTGCTCTGTGCAGCTTCTGTCAAAAATAGACTAGGTGCATATGTTTAGTGGAGAGAAGCAGAGCGCCACTTCTGGGATGCTTCTGAAATGTGCTGCAGTGTGTCTGGTGGGATCACAAGCACTGACTAGAGTGTAAAGGCAGACGTAAAATAAAAGAGCATAGAAGGAAAATGAAACTAACATTCTTATTTAAAGAATAATCAAACACAAAAAATAGCTGTCAGTGTAGTCAGCAATGCAAATAAAAACTCAATTTTGGGGCTTAAAAGTTGAGCTAAATTGTTTTGAATTTCAATGAAACACATTTTACAAAAACCAGGAATGAGTTAAGGTTAGATTTTGGCTTGCAATCAGACTCAAGATCTTTCCACCATTACCGGTTCTGTTCCGGTCGTGTGTTCAGCTCAGCTCGAATCAAAAGCTCCCTGCTACCCATCCAAAGATAATATGAATTAAGGGCAGCACACCTGTTGGTGAAGTCTTGATATTAGAGGCGGCCCCACGAGGACCTGTCTGTCTCCAGCTGTCATCTTGGGCAGGTGGTGTGCCGGGGCAGCTGGGAGGAAACAGCGAACCATTTGGCACCAGGTGGGTATCCATTACAGGGGAGGTGGCAGGAGATCCAGAGGATGCAGGTTTCTCCAAGAGAGCTGAAGGAGAAAGAAAAATACAACAACTCAGTTTTTTAACCACCACATTCATTCCCTACTACTTATACTTACTTATTCTTTTCCAATGGGTGACAGTAAAACCATTTAAATTCCAAGATTTCCAATATTACAAGCAAGAAATATTACGGAGCGCAACTTTCCAAAGCTCTCCGATGCCACTCCTCTTCTCCGTCGACTACACTGGCTCCTTGTTGCAGCTCAGCAACAAAACACTTGCAATTTAGCTTTCTAACATGCTTTTAACTGCTGTACTTTACATTTTTAATGACATCCAGCTCTTGTTCCTTTTGAGTTTGAATGCACTTGTTATAAGTCGCCTTGGGTTAGAGTTGCAACAATTAGTTGGTTAGCTGACAGAAAATAATCATTAATTGTTTCTGTCATTTTGCTCATCTTTAGGTTTTGGACTGTTTGTCAGACAAAACAAGCAAATTGAAGACATCAACGTGGGCTCTGAGAAATTGCGAGTGCCACTTTTTCACAATTTTTAAACATTTTATAGACAAAACAATTAATCGATGATGAAAATAATTGTAAAACGTAGGCCTACGTTTGGACAAAGCATCTGCAGAATGAATATGATGGAATGTAATGGGGATAAAAGACTTTTCTCTTTTCTCTATCATGTATAGCGCAGTTTTCCAAACACCTACAACAGTACTCACCTTGTAGTTTGTCCTGTAGCAACATTATTTGTTCTGTGTGCTTCAAGTTGGCCATTTTCAGCTGCTGGTTTTCCTGCTCCATCTGCAACAAGGAACGTGTGTATCGTAAAAAACACGACTCAAAGTAGTTTTGCAGCATCTACCGTAAAATATTTAAATGATGTATTTCTGGAATAGTTTGTGTTATCCTGTTATGAAAGCTGAGATCGTGATTGAAATGTGTATGCCTCTTAAAACAGCTTAATTTCAGAGATGCATGGGTAGTCATTTACAAATAACTATTTTTAAACTCTCCAACTCTGTGCCAACTGTTTGCAGATAAAGACAAAAGTATACAAACAGCTGTAGATAATTCACTTTTAATCATAAGCATCTCTTGCTACCACAGATAATGTCTCTCAGCATGCTGAGGGCTTTCCCGAGATCTTACTTCAGTCAGGTGTGTATCTCTACATGTCTGAGCTTACCTCTCTAAGCTTAAAGGTGACCCAGTCTTTAATCTTGGCAGCCTTCTCTTCAATAATTTTTGCCTCCTGGGCTCTGACTAAGATCTGTAGTCAGAGAAAACAGGGTTTGTGGATTATTTCAACCTACATTTTATGAACATAAATGGACATTTCTGCTCTTTATCGGATGGCTCCGCCCATACCTGTTTTTCCAGCTGTATCTCTAATCTCTTTATCACAGCATCTTTTTCTTGAACCTGATTGGTCAGGTCTTGATACTTTCTGTACAACGAGCTCTCCGATTCGCTGGTTTGTATGTTTGCAGACTTCAGCTTTTCTTCCATGACATGGATCTGAAATGCATAATCAGAGGAGTGAATGCACAGGCACGGCCGATAGACTCTCATTTGCATGGTTTGTTTAATTTTGATGGGCAAGAAGAGAACACCAAGTATACTTTCCGTCAACTCTGATGAGAAAAAAGCTTTCTAAGCCCTTACGTATTTCTTGTTTTTAAAGAGAGGGGATCATTAAATTACCACCAACAGAAAACACCTGGTAATGACAGCAAATTGGTGATAAAACCCAACAGCAAGAGAGACAGACTATGTGTCATATGTAGGACGTTTGTTATCCTCAAACCACACACTCCTTTTGTAAAGTCCCATCAAAGGTCGACTCCTACTTAGTGGTTAGAAGTCAGACGAAAAACACAATACCCAACATGTGTGTGTGACGTTAGTGCTCCATATTTTGGTCTTTTTACAGCACTCACAGTCTTTCCAGCCTAGTAAGTGGACTTTGAGTTCAGCTTTTTTTTTTTCTGAAATCACTCAATGTGTTGAATATGATGCAATAAAATTTTAAAAATATATTCATTTGTTGAGGAAAAGGATGACTACGGCATTTAAGAATGTCACAAAGATTATATTGACAAGAATTACTGTATGTTTAATGAATAATTTGATTTAAATTGTTGGTTTGTTTTCTACTTTTTAAAGGGATAGTTACGGTTTATTAAAACTTGTAGTGTTGGCCATCATTTCTATTAGTTAAGACAGCATTATATTTGCTGAAGTATATTGCTGGGATCTGGGAATAGGGCAACATCTCTACCACACAATCTGGCAGGGCAAGAAACGAATGATCAGACAGGTTGTAAACACGCTTAAAGTTTAGCCAGATTATGTAAACCACTTTTGGGAGGTAAAACATAAAGCAAAAATATCTGAAATGTCAGTTATAATCTTAAATCTGTGCACGGATAACGACGGCCAATATGACAGGTCAAAGTTGTCAACCAGGAAAATGGTGAAACTGTAATGGATGGTTATAACAGACAGTTTGAGTAATAATTTTACTGTTTGTTGTTGTTTTCTCTTCCTAATAAGTGTATCTAACCTGCTTATGATTCTTGCCCTGTCAGACTGTGTAGCGATGTCGTTGCAAAACTCAGTACTTAAAAAAGCAGTTGAATCTTTTAATATTTCACAAACTGTGGTCAAAATAAGGATGAAAGCTGCACCTCTACCTGTTTCTCAGCACTCTCAGCCCGCTGGTCGGCCTCTGTCACCCTCTGCTCTAGCTCCTGCATCTGGGATAGAGACAAAAGAGGTTACCATGGTTTCTAACATGGGTGGTGGGGTTAGGGTCGGTCACGGGAAAATCCTGAGATCTCAGTGACTCCTTAAAGGTGGAGATGGACTCCCTCCCTCTCCATAATAGCAGAATAACATCATTCTGTGCAGTGAAGCTCAAACATCTACAACTGCAGGAACAAGAAGAAAAGCATATTTTTGAGTGGAAGGCGACTTTAAAGAAGAAAAAATAAACGCCTACAGTTTGAACTACAGGTTCTGGAAAGAAACACCCCGTAACCTGCCACAAAAGGCCCTACCAGACAGATAGACCACCAAGCCAGACCTCTGCCCACGCACACCTCCAGATGCATGTAGACGCGCTTAATCCTGCAGAATCACTACTGTCATAACGAAGACATTTAAAAGAGTGATGTGGTGGGACGCTTCAACAAACCAACAGACTTGAAAGCATTCCTAATCAAGAAAATCTTGCTGAATCAGTAATGCAATGGTGAAAGTGGTTGAGGAAAGGAAAAGGCAAGGCAATATGAATTCCACCAGGAGGGAGGAGGGTCAAACATGAGCCAATTAAAAGAAATACAAGGGAGAGAGCAACATAACGAGGGTAATCTTTATGCAACTTTAAGAAACTTTAGGCATGGGACCAAGCAGAAAGGCCCTCAGCAGAAGCTGACAATCTTTCACGCTGCTGCTGCTGGTCAAACAACAGTGTGGTAGAAGAATGCTACCATGCGTGTGCACAAGCTTGCGTCACCTTTTGTGCAAAAAGCATGCACGCTCATGCTTTGCTTTCAAAGGCCAACACTGTCCACCCTGCAAGTATGCACACATCTGCAAGTACTCTCTCTCTCTCTCTCAGCCCCCAAACGCTCGCACACACACACACAAGTTCAACGCAGGACACCCTTTCTTCTGAGTTCAGTGACCCAGCTGAAAGGAGAACAAACATACTAATGGATTCACTCTGCTTGAGGGATGCATTTGAATTCCTCCCGTCATCTTTGTTCTCCTTCCCTTTTGTCTTTCTCTCTGCCTTCTCGTCACCTCCATAAAGGCTCCCTGATTCCCAGAATCCACCACTCACAACATTTGAATGCTTTCTCGCAGCCAGATTACCACTCAAGAAAACCAGAGCGCGACTGCAGGAGAGGCGTGGGCGGAAGTTGATGGTTAGTGGTTGGATGACTCCTCAACTCAAGGTCAAAAGCTGCTGTCATGAGTCAAAGGTTTTGCTGAGCTTGAGCCAAAGAGGAGCAAACAGTACTTGTCCTCCATTCAAGAAACAAAATTAGCAGCAGGCAGGGAGCACTTTAGGTGAATATAAAGTACCTCAGGAGTCATAATGTTGGACAGATGTGAGAAGTAGTCATCAGAGGAAGCCATCAGAGAGCCTCAAAAGCTCACACATCTTGTTTGAGGATAGGTTAGAGGTCAGGAGATAGTTAGACACTGAGTCATGGGATTATGGGAGCTCCGAGTGTGAGGCCAACACAGAAGTCTGGCTAGAGAGGGTGTATATGCAAGGAACTGGAACTACACTCATAAATTAACTTTATTAAAGTAAAGAGTACTACACTCTGCAGACTTCCAAAGAAAGACTGCAGTGATATCAGGACTCAACAAGGTTTATAAAGAGAACAGCCTTCGCATTGCAAGTAGGATTTAAGCGACTTGATTAAGAGTGTTTCATGGCAGCTGGATAGAAAGAGGAAAACCATCACTTGTATACTAGTGTTTTTTTTAAAGACGTACCCCGACAGCCCCATCAGATGAACTCCTCCCTCATCAACACCTCTTGTCATGTTCCAAACAATTTTCTGTTGATTATAAAACATTTTTTGATAAAAACTAAACTGTCAGTGTTTAGATTGGTTTTGTCAAGTTTGCATTTGTATTATAAGTGGCAGTAGCTAGATGTTTCAACCATCTATGCAATACTTTTAACTATTTTAAAGGCCCCGCTCCACTAAAAAATATGTGTTTTTCTTATTGTTACTTCAGCTGGATGTTTGACTGTGCAGAATGATGTATGTGCAGAGTTTAGACACTAGAAGCCTTTTTTAATATTAATCTGCTGAAGGTGGAAAATTTCTATGTGCTCACCTTAAAATCTGAGTTTAAGACATGTACATATGAGCATGATTTGTGACATCACAACTAGCCTCCTGCACACATACACTGAGAATGGACTTCACAGTGAGATAGGAGACATCTTGAGTCCAGCAGTTAAAACTTTGAAAATAAACATGTTTTCTTATTCATAGACTCTGGATTTGTTTTCAATGAGGCAGAAGGAGTAGATGTCCTTTGAAGAATTTTTAACAAAGTAATTGAACTTTTTTCTTATACATATGTCACAAAACATCTGTGGATGTTTCGCTTCTTTTCTTTTCCCAATACTTTTAGCTATCTATTTCAACTGTTTATCCATTACTTTTACATATTCATTACTTTTTGCTATTGTCAACCACAACATGTTGTTCAGGTTACAGCTGACTCAATATGTGGTTATATAAAGTATTTTCTAATTGCGTAATTTCTATGTTTTAAATGAGTTGTTCTTCATCACAATATATCCACAGTCCTCAGGCGACTGGAGGGTGAAACCTTTAGGCTTCTGGATAATACAGACTGTCTAGGCTTATGTCGGTCTCTCTCTGTCTGTCTCTGTGTCTGTTTACAACTGTTGAGGCCTGAGGCGCTGAGAAGGCGTGAGACAACTACTGTATGTCTGCTATCCAGCATCTGTCAGGCCACAGTGCCCCAGACTAGTTGCTACTGCTGCTGAGAAGGCTGAAAATTGATGGGGATGTGGGTCATGTTTCAAAAAGCTTAGCAGTTTGTGAAGTGTGGTGACATTCTGGACTTTTCTTACTGTCAACAAATACCATGAAAAGACTAAAACCAACGATGAACTGATTCTACTAACACGCATTACCTGTGTAGCAAAAGCCATAGCTTATTTTTCTATGCCATAGATTTCCATTGTCATCCAAAAAAGTATTAAAAACACATCAGTGAGCCACACCATGGCACTGGGTGACATGCTGCATCACTACTATGAACATGGGCACTGCAGCTTATGTGTCTATCCCACATACACTCTCCCAGTGCCATAAACACACACTAACGCATCAAATCCATCGCTGAAAATAGTCCCCAACAAATGCATTATTTACTCCTGTCTGAGTATTTCTTTCTACTACAGCTAAACTACATTGCCAACGTTATTTATGAGGTATTTTTTATATATTTCTCGAGAACCACTCATCCAAACAATGTCACACATTGACATTGCACTTCCCTGTTTCCCCAGCAATCAACCTGCCAGATATGAAGTAGATCAGATGAATGGTTCTCTAGATATGCGAAGGACAAACTTATAAACATACATGCAGACAGACAGACAGAGATTCCTTGCTTTATATAGAGAGATAACAAAACTGTAGAATATCACAGGCCTTAACCTTCAATGTATGCCCAAACTATCAAAACAGATCATGACAGAGAGATGTCATGATCTGAAATACATAGAGTTTTGCAGAATGCTGTGTTGTGGAGGCCGAGCATCAGCCACCTCTGCTTTAGTGTGGTATCCAGAGGTGAAGATAAGACGGGAGCAGGCAAGAAACAGCAAATCACCTGCTTCTCTGACAGCAAACAGATCCGTCACAGCTAATTATCAGTTTACTCTTAATGCCAGAAACAATCTGACAAAGATTTTAGTTCAGATGCTTTAAACCCATACTTCAAAACATCAAAGGTTTTCCTTGATTATTTAAGTCTGTCAGCATTTCTCTCACTCTTCCTCTATATTTCTATACATCATATACACACATCATATGATATTTGTGGCTGCAGCAGGTCAACACTCCACTTATAAATAATGTAAGCCTTGCAACTTCTTAACTTTTCAAGTAAAAATTCACTTATTTCAGCTTCCTAAAGGTGAAGATTTGCTGCTCCTCTTTATCATATGAGACAGTAAACTGAATATCTTTGGGTTTTGGACTTGTTGGTTGAACAAAACAAGACATCTGAATACATCTCCACTAGCTGTGGGAAATTATAACAAGCATCTTCACTATTTTCTGACATTGCATTAATTGATTAATCAAGGAAATAATCCGCAGATTATTGAATAATGAAAAGAATTGTTAGTTGTAGCCCTAATCTTCACCACATGGTCTGAAGATCATGAAATTGATCTTTGCAGGTTCTTGGCTCCACATAATGGCAACACCGGTCACGAAGGGCATTACCCGGAACAGTAAAGAAGGCAGAAAAGGAGACAACTGTGAAATATCTGTTCACTGAGTGTTCACCTGCCTCTCAACCTTTAATCATTAACCCTTGTACACAGCTGATGACTCCGGCTCAATCATTAAATCTTAAAAAAAAAAAAAAACCTGGTCAAAAGAGGAGAGGGAGACTGAACAGATGAAGGGAAGAGAAGTAAAACACTGGTAGAGAGTAAAATGGAGACTAAAATCACTAGTACTTTATCTGGAATACTGTGTACTCTGAGTAACCTCCGATGAACATAATGCCCCAGGGATTACATATTAAATTCACATTAATGATTAAATAGATACAAGAGTGAATCAGTGAGAGGGCTTATGAAGTGGTTGTTGGAAAAAATAAAAGCAACAGATATCTTTGTCTTACTAATATCCCTCAAACTCACAGAGTTAAACAGAGGCCACAAAAAAAGCTGACCAACCTCTGCATGAACAGACTGAGGCAGATGAACTATTAAACAAATCCTCTAGTGAAAATAAATGTTTATACACACAACTGTGAACCTGGTAACCTCTCTGCAGTCTTCCTCGCTGACTGATACCACTGGCCTGAGTCAAATCACAGCGTTTTGCTCCTCGAGCCACGTGAGGCGTGTGAAGGAGATTAATGTAATTTGTCCAGTATTAGATTAGCCAAGTCGTAATGAAAGGAAACCTTGAAGTAGGAATACCATCCAATTTAAAAATTCCTCTGTCTGTATACGTTACTCTTATATTCTGGGACCCAAATAAATGTGAAACACTAAAGCCAAACTTCATGGATTTATTTCCTTAATGTTCTGTCTCTGTCAAACTGTTGTTGTTAACTTTTCCTCTTGAAAGGTTTTGGTCGGTTTTTTAGTGGATTTTGGATGTTTTGATTTGTAGAAATCCTGTCCAGTATTGTCATGAGGTTGGTCAGCTGTGACTCTAAAGACAGTGGTTGGATTTCCTACATTTTGAGGAGGGAATGTTCCTCCTTTTACCACTGTTTTCCTGGTCAGTGTGTATATTACCTCATTTTACCGATGTTTATTAAGATTATTTATATACTTAAATTAATGGTAGTCATATGTACTTTATAGTTAATATATATTAGATTTTTGTCTCGTCATATCTTATAATTTTTTGATAATGTTTAGTAAATTTAGTGTTCATTCATACTTTTTTTTTGTTTGATCTGTTGAGTTATGATGTCAGTATGATGTCATCATTTTGTGACCTGGTAGTTTCAAAAAGGTTGCCTGTTTTATTCAGTCCAATAAAGTACTACACTGACAAAGTATAACAAAGTATATTTACTCAAATACTATACTTAACCACACATTTGTACTTTACTTGAGTACTTCATACCACTTTATGCTTCCATTCCACTATATTTCAGATGGTAATATTGTACTTTTTGCTTCACCACATTTATTTGACAGCTATAGTTGCTGGTTACATTAAAATATAATGAGCTTACATAAAGTAATGCTTCATTAAAATATTTCCAAACAGTATACAACAAAGTTAAAAAAAGAACTTGAACAAATTGAACATATATTATATACATAATATGTTTACTTGAGTACCGTTTTCAATGTATGGCTTAGTTATAATGGAGTATTTCAACAGTGTGATATGATATTGCCTCTTTTATTTACTAATATAACTATAACTCTGAACATCTCCTTCACCACTGCAAATTTGTGTTGTCAGCAGCTATAAAAAGCCTTCAGCAGTTCAAATGCAGACTGATTTGTTTGTTGTTTGACTTAAATCCTCAAATTAGTTTTTCATATTTAAAAGTACAGCCACTTCAGCACCAGAAAACATGGCTTATGAGTCATCCTTCCAAACTTTCTTATTGTCTGTGGAGAAGTTCCAGTTTTTGTAGGCCACCCGCTGACAGCTGTCAACTGCACTTTCCCAAATCAGTAAAAACTCAAACAAATCCTTAAACAGGCTGCTGTAATCGTCCTGTTAAACTCCTCACGAAGCAAATGGGGCATCTCTCTCTTTCTCTCTCTCTCTCTCTCTTTCTCTCTCACTCGCAGTCAGCCTCTGGAGATAAATGCCATGTCACAGGCAACCACGTCAACTTTTTTTTTTTTTTTTTTTTTCTCATGTTTTTCCATACCAAAGTGGGTCAATGCGTAAAACACTCCCAACTTGGCAAGAGAGGAGATGAAGAGCGTGAAAGCAGTCTTTCCAAACAGCAATAACATGACGGAATCGTAGTCACTCAGCACCCCATCCCCCCCACCCCACCACCACCCCATCCCAAAAAAAAAACTCAGAAAAACACACTCAGCAGCACGGGCCTCCACTTAAACCGCGCTGTGTGTATTTATGTGTGTGTGTCAGAGTGTATATATGTGTGTGTGTTTATAAGGGAAGGAGAGAAAGAAAAAGGGAGAGATTAATTAGCCTGTTTTAAAAAAAAAAGGGATTGTATTCTCGGCAACATGGCCAAAAAGAACAATTAACAATAAATACTGTGTATGCTACGTATTAACATGTGTTTTTATGGGAGAGAAAAAGGGAAGGAGAGTAATTAGTCCATTTTCAGAAAGGTTGAACTCCTTTCTATTCTTGGCATCATGGCTGAAACGAACAATTCGTATGAGTAACACTTTCTAAAAAGTCGAAGCGAGTTGCAACTCACGGCCTTCGTAATGATTAAAGAATAAGGAGCATCTGTTCTACTGTTTTGTTCCCAATGTCAACAAATCTGATGAAAAGACCTACTGAAGATGTAGGTCATTAAAGGAACAGTTTGACACTTTGGGAAATACACTTAGTCACTTTCTTTCAAGAGTTAGATGAGAAAATTGATGCCACTTTTCATGTCTGTGCTTTCAGTGCTCAGCCGGAGCTGGAATTGATTACCTTAGCTTTCTTGATTAGTTCTGTGTAGCGCCCCTCATTGTAATGCCAAGACTCTGTGAAGTCACTGCTCCCGGCTGTTGTTCGCCAAGAAAAAGCTGAAGTTACCTCCCCGAAAAACCACAAATTGCTGTTTTTACATTTCTGTTTATGTAAGGATTAAGGAAACATGATAAAACAGCTTTAGAAGGTCTGGTGGGTGTATTGTTGAACTTTGGATGAAGCCAGGCTCCCTTTTTCCTCCCTACTTCAAGTCTTTGTGCTAAGCTAAGCTAATAGCCTCTTGGCTCTAGCTACATATTTAGCTTACAGACATGAAAGCGGTGGTATTGATCTTAAACTATTCTTTTTAAAAAATGGATCACAAAGTTTCCTTTTAAAAAAAAAAGAGGAGTAAAGAGGAGAAAATTGTACTCAAACAGGAGTACAAAGAATTATTTGGGCCATTTGGTCTACTTTCAGCTGCACGCTAATACACGTTTGGCACGCTAGTGAGTATTTACAGCACCAAAATGGTACACGTGATATTGACTCAAAATAAACTACAGTGCTCATGTTCATCATAATGAAGGCACATGGCTCATTGGTTTTGAATAAAATGGCACAGAGGCATAAGCTCAATCAGGCTTTGGCTACACGTGTAATACTTGTTAGTAGGATAAATTTATTGTTTGTTTTTGGTATTTTTATAGGATTTGTTGACAGCACCGCAGACAAGAAACACTAACATATATATCACCAACCTTATCCTTGAATAAGTAATTTATTCATCTTTTATGGATCAGTAATGAGCTAAAAAGAACTTTTAGGTTGCCAGGTTGTAAAACTTCTCTTTGGCTGGTGTATATCTCCCTCCAAGGTTATTGGAGTAATGACTTTCTTTCTGTTTCTCACAGTTATAAACGTTAGAGCGTGTGTTTGTGTGTTTTTTGTGCTGCATGGGATCTCAGAGTGGAGCTGGAGGTCTGACAGAACCTGACAGAGGACACAGCAGGGAGTCGTCCTGCTCTTATCAGCCACCGGGTTATGTTTGGACTGTAAACATCCTGCTGACTGACTGAATGAACCACTCTCTAGCTCTTCAGCATTAGATGATGCAGAAAGTGAACCACTGTGACACTCCAAACAAAAGTAGCCCCGAGCTATTTGGTTCTTTAAAGACCTGTGGCTTGTAAAGCTACAAAGAAACCAAATGAAAGCTGTAGAAAAGTCAAGACAGGAAAACAGATTTTATGCTACTCAGATCACTCCGTCTTCCTCTAATCCAAACACTTCCACTCTTCTACCAACAAATCTTCAGGACAGAACCGAATCTCTCGATGACAGTTGATTACTTTCCAAAGTGTCTGGTAGTCGGACTCGGGGTTTACAACAGCCACAACTTTACAAGCTTTTGGCCGGCGGCTGGCGGTTATTTTTCTCAACTTCAGGGGGAAGCACCAGCGGCGATGAGTTAAATGTTAAATATTCGTTTTGGCTGAAACTGTCGCCAACCTCTGATGACACAGAATGAGTGGACCAAATGTTTACTAAATCAGTTGAGTAATCTCATCTGTCTTTACGCACACACATAAACATACAGTCATCCACCCCTGCTGGATTTCAGCTGATTCACATGCTTTAATTGTTTCCTCATGCATAAAAACACATAAAAACACCATCACATCACAAGAAGACGATTAAGCGTGTCTTACTTCATTTAAACTTGAGGCATGACATGTTTAAATCTATTTCTCACACTGGTAAAAAACAGCCACACAATCACTACATATTCCACTATTCATACAACATTAGTGTCAGGTCAATCATCTGTTCAAACATGTGACCTTCAGCTGAACAAAGCAAGCAGAACAACATACATTCGTGCAAAAATTCACACTTATTCCGGAGAATAACTTCATTAAAAGGAGAGCAACTGGAATGAAACAGTCAAGAGCTAAACTGCAACACAAACACACACAGGGTCTGTTGCTAACTAGCTTGCTTAGCTAAAGTCTGTGCAGCTGGTTCATTGGTTGTTTGGAGTGAATCAATTCAGACTGCCAAATGGTCCAGTGGTCAAATTTAAGCCAAAGATGCAAGGTGAAAATTCAATTCACTTTCTACATCTGTCCTTATAAAAAAGAGAATCTGAACTAAAGCTGCATAAACAATTATTTTCATTAATTGATTAATGTCAATCACTGTTTCCCAAAGCCCAAGATCCAACTTAATATGTTTTATTTTGTACCAATAGTCCACAACCTAAAGAGTTTATTATCACAGAGGAAAAGCAGAAAATATTCACATTTAAGAAGCTGGGACAAGAGAATTTGGGGATTTTTTCTTTTAAAAAGACTCAAAATTATTAATTTTAGTAAATTTTCTGTCAATTAGTCGATCAATCGACTAACCATTCCAGCTCTACTCTGAACCTTATTAGTTATGTTTTATGATAAACCTGTGGCTTTGATTTCCTGCCTTTAGGGCACTTCAATGTTAGAGGTATTGATTTCAGAGTTTGTGAGTGAGAGAGAGCTGTCAATTTACAGGTCAATATGTGATCTGACTCTCAGCTACAGTCTCAAGCTCTTTGTAGTAAGTCAAAGGATTACGTTTTTCTGCATAGAAGCTGGCAGGTTGTGAGAAACTCAGCAAACTGGACTCAGTACACCTTGGACAAACCACACTTCCCATCTGGCTTGGGAATGTTGCGGAATACCCCCGGAGGAGCTGAAGGTAGTTTCTCAGGAAAAAGACATCTGGACTGTTCTGCTAGGATTGTTGCAATCCTAACGAGTTACAGGAGATGGCAAAAGTCATTCTTAAAAGCTGCTATTATCACTATTTTTATATTAACAATAGATTAAACTCTTCTCAAGCATCTTTCAGATCATTGTTTTGGGTTTACTGCCTACAACTTCCAGACACAGGCAACTGATAACCCCACTGTACACCACCTACCCAACACAACACTGTAGACAAAGTGAGCGACTAGCTGGTGAACATAGTGGACCATTTAGCTGCTAAAGATCCCAATATTTCCCTTAAGGAGCTGTCAAAAACAGAGCTAAAAGGAGAGTCAATATTGGATTTACATCTACCAGGTGGCCAGAAACATGACTCAAAAATAAGGCTGGATGTGTTAATAAGAAACTGTTTGCTAACAGGTTGCTTATTACAGCCCTTTCCGCTGCCTCCAATTAACCAAAAGGAACAGTTAAAGGTGCAGTTTGTAGAATTTAGTGGCATCTATTGGAACGTACTTGGCAGATATGGAATATAACATTCATAAGTGTGTTTTAATTAGTGTATAATCACGTGAAAATAGGAATCATTGTGTTTTCGTTACCTTAGAATGAGACCTTTATATCTACATAGGGAGTGGATCCTCTTCCATGGAGGCCGCCATGTTGCACCGCCATGTTTCCTAGCCCAAAATAGACAAACCAAACACTGGCTCTATATAGGACCTTTAGCATTTTTCATGTGTTTCACAGCCACCGTAGGTTTTCCTACATGCTTGGAAGGGGAGGAGGGAGGCGGATATTCAGTTTGTTGCAATCTGCAACCTCACTGCCAGATGCCACTTAATTCTGCACCTTTAATGCAGGTTTGACTACAAACGAACCTCTCATCAGAAGACTAAAACTCTTATCAGAAAAACTCTGCTTGTTTTACTACCCATGATGCCTTTCTCTCATACCTTCTCTGCCAGCAGCTCTCGGATTTTCCCTGCTTGGAGCCTGAACCTCAGCAGCTGCATCTCCAGAGCGATGCAGCGTTTCTGCCAATCCACGCTGGCCGCTCCAACGGCTCCTGCCCCACCGCTCTCCAGCACGTCAGCCATGGCAACGATTCAGATCTCTGCCTCTGGACTCAGACTGGACTGAAAGACAGAAAACACAAGGCTTCTCAGCACCGCACGCTTGTATGGTTTGTCTGATTTGAGTTTGCTGTCAGGTATCAGCTACTATGTAAATAATATCCATGTCCTAAGTGATACTTCATATTTAACTTGAATTATTGTCTTCTGTTCACAATAATAAGGCAGTAAATGACAAATATCACCCCGGACAGGATACACAAATAATCCTGTGATGGTATTTCCTCAAGCAGTCCAGCTTCTGTTTTCATTTACAGCATAAGAGGAGAAAAAAGTGATTTAACCTCTAAAATGCTCCTCGCTCACCGCACTTCCCATGATTCACTGAGGAAATGTGAGTAAAGCAAACACTATGAGTCCACAATGACATGAGTTTAATGAAAGCTTCCTCTCACTTTCTGTGTTGCTCTGTGACACATCACCACAAAGAAACATGCTCTGCAAATACTTAATTCACATACATGTGCGCAGAAACAAACGCACGGCTCAGAGGGATCACTGGAGCTCAAATCTTTCTTTCCTTTTCGTCCGCAGTCTCTCCACATGCCCACACACACTGAACAAAACCTCAGTAGGGAGGCTCTGTGTCAGTGGGGGAGTTGGGTTCATGCGTGCCGGCTCCCAGGCCTGCCAGCTACAAAGCAGGTCAGCACTCTGCTTTTTAACCAAATTACCTACTAACCCAATCCCCTGGTCTCCCCCCCTCCACTCCGCTCCCCTCCCCTCCTCACCCACCTCTCCCTCACCATCCAATCCCTTCTTAATTACAAGGCAGGAGTGAAACGAGATCCTGCACGGCACAATAGTGTCTTTCTGCATGACAGTCCCATCACAGCTAGAGAGGGGGGCCGTCAGCTCGCCTAGGCAAAGAAAGGAGGAAAGAATGTGTGAGAATGAATGGGCCGAGAGCTGAATGTGGGAAACTGGGGCGCTGAAGTTATTTTTACCTGAGGAGGATTGACTAGTGGCTATTTTTCTCTGGACAGATTCTCATTCACAAAGGTTAAGGCCCTACTGTCTGAACTCAATAAAAGTCGTATTATCTTGAGATAAAAGTAGCCATAACGATCAGCTTTGGGGTTTCAACTCACGAGAGTCCAGTGATGCTGTGGAGATGTGTGAGACTTTGTGCGGAGGTTTGCATCTGCATGAACGCAGATGAAGTAAAAATGAAACCAAATGAAGTTTAAGGGTTAGAAAGGCAGTATTCAGACAGACTCAAAGTGTAGCCAGACACCGTCAGCAGAACACCAGACGTTCAAAGTCCACTAACTATAACTGCACCATAGCGCTCCCTACAATTAGCATGCTCATAAATACAGGCCTAGCAAACAAATTACAGAAGTCATGCATGTGGAGGTTTCGCTAGCTGACCGCTGCACCCAGGCTGGCCAGTCAAGGTCTAGCTACCACCGTCTCCCTTTTTCTCCAGGGCAGAGTTGAGGGTACGAAGGTCAAGTAAAGCAGGACACTGGCGTGAGGAAAAGGAGAAATCAGTCGGTTTGAATAAGCTCTGCTGGGAAACACTGCGGCAAGCCAGGACAGACGAGGCCAAGCCCTCCTCCAGGAGCTAAAACAGCTGGGTGCAAACAAGCCATTTGCTGGTTAAACACTCTCAGCGCCACCATGCTAATTCTCACCGGAACAATTCATTTAGCACTCCTAGCTTGTGTGACATGGAGGGGGTGGGGGGTGTTACAGCTCATGCCAACCGGTGCCAGGAAAACTGGCTGAAAAATCTGCAAACTTTCTACTGAGCAGGATGAGGAAGGAAGGCAACCAGAGGTTACGAAAGGCCAACTCTCCTCTCAGCTCACTGCATCAGAGTGCACACGGATAAAATCAACCCCACAATACTAGCCTGTCAAGAATGAGGTCATTTTACACTGTGTGCGTAGGAGTAATGTAGCCCAATGCTTAAAAGAGAGATTTAAACAGGAGTCATTTTCTCCTCTCGCATGAACATAACCCTCCATTGTGGCACGGTTTATAGAAACGCAGAGGACGCTTTTCCACTGAGTTTACTGTTATATACAATATGATAAATACTATTCTCTTCTGCAATATCTTCTCTGGTGTCTGGCATATGCCAATGCTGGAAACTTTCAGGTGGGAGGAGGGGGGGGAGGGAGAGTCAAGACAACAAAAACAAGCTGCATGGTAGAGCCATGTTTGGTAACACTTGGGCCACCCAGAGAGGGCAGGAAGGTGCATGGGGGAGCTAAGACCCAGTATGGTGAGTCCTCTCTCCTGGCTGCAGACAGACAGGAAGGCCCTGCGAGCTTCTGTACTTCAATCTAGCTGAAAGAACTTGCACGCAGCCGCGGCCAGAGCAAACACTGGGGTGGACAAATGAATGGAAACGCCACCGCAGTGATCCCAGCCGGATAGTTTCTATGGCTGCCATCGCCGACAACTGGTTTTCATTGAATACACTGACAGTTATACTGTATTATTCCTCAGAATGAGTGAGATTTGATATCCAGCAAGGAGAGTTTTTATTCAAAATGTGAAAGCTATCACATATTGTGTTGAAATTGTTTGCATGTCACGGCGTGTGATGTTTCTGTCTGCATCTTTGCCATTCCTCGCTCAGTAAAGGGGTCGAAGGTGTGTGCTTCTCTGTGGAGGACGGAAGGAGCACATGTTCAAGTCTCAAGTCAGTCCTTCCATTGACTAGAACCTCCTTAATCACCACATATTCAAACACACACTCCCCGACCAGTCGTAACTCTTCAGCGCTTGCTTACCAGAGTGGAGACAGACCCAGATGGAGATCCACACAGAAACAGATTGGAAACAGACACACGTACACACACTACCGACACACTGCTGAGCATGCAGCTGTGGTGATGTAAGTGATTAGGTGGTTCAGTGATATCATCCCCACCAGACATTTCAAATCCCCGCTGTTGTTGTCTCTGCCGAGATCCAACTTGGCTTCCCCACATTCTGGCATCTCCCCCCCTTAAATAAAAATGACTCCCATCAGACAGCACGGGAGCATGTGTGTAAATCTGGGTCAGTCGCTGCAGAGTCGTGTCAGTGTGGCAGATCTCTGTGTGTACAAAAGGAGACAAAGACAAATTATCTGAGAGCACGAGGAGTCAAGTATGGGTGCGTTAAATATTGCCTTATCTTCTCCTCGGCGGCCCCCATATGTTTAACAAAGGGGACCTCTGTCGACTCCCATCCGGTCAAATATAGGCCTCACACTTGTTTAAATTAGCTCCTCACTATTTTGGTCGCATTTTACAACTGCAGCGGGGACGTATTCCTATAAATAAAAGTGGGAAAATATCCATTGCAGCTACACATTTCTTAACCTTTGACCATATTCTTGGAAAACAGAAAGGTTAATGTTATTGGATAAATAAGGAGAATGTTTTAAAACTTTATAAATAACAGCATTTGCCCTAGTTTTTATTGTTATCTTGTAATAAGTCACATTCAAAAGGGGAAGTTTAACTGATTTAAAACACCACAGAGGGCAATGGAAGTCTTCAGCCTACTTTTAAAAGTCATTTTAAAGTTATCCTCCTTTCATTTATCATCTTATCTTGTCTCACTCCCCCTCCTCTTTCTCTATGCCTCACCTCTCCTCCTCCTTCCATCCTCCTGCGCTTCTTTCCTCTCCTCCTGCAGCACCTTTCCCACCCTCCCCCCTTTCTCCCCCTCCTTCCGTCTCCCCCCCCGCCCCCTCTACATCCTCCTACCTTTGTGCAGCAAGCAAACCTGCAGCTCTTTCCCAGCGCAGGTTAATGACAGGCCTCAGCAAAACTGACCACACTCATTATCAGCCTCAGACTTAAACACAGGCCCTGACATTCCTCTGTGCTGAGGTGTAAACATCAACCTCTGCAGCTCTCCTGTCCTGCACACACACTTTTGACTCTCTGACAGCACTGCAGGGCATGAAGAAAGGCTTTTGTCTCTGAATGTGGCGTGACTTATAGCCAGAGACAACCTTAACCATAAAGTGTGGGACATAATATATATCTTCTGTTCAAATATCAGCTTTTGAGAGGGTGTGAAATAACAGCTTTGGCAGCTGCTGAATGGGTCAGATTGATGTACAGTATGGAGCATCATGATTTCTCCAGATGCAGAAAATGATGAATAACTGTGCATGTGTGTAATCTTAAATCCAGCAGGCAGACATAAACGCTCACACACATTCCTGTAAAGTCATGAAAACATAATTAAACTTTTTTTTTGTCTTACTTCACATATATGTGAAGTAATATAGCTTCAATAAATGTTATTATATCTACTCCAAGGGCAAGCAGGGGCCAAGATTTTGTCCAAAAAAGGCCACAAGGAACAGGTGTGCCAGAAGCGCACTGCTTAGTAGAATAGTAGCGACCATAAAACCGTCCGTCAGCAGAAAAAAAAAAAGGTTCAACCAGGCATCAGACATCTCTCAAAATACACAGCTGCAGCTGCGTCTTTTATCCCAAACAGCCTCCCGCGTCTTGGTTATATTTATCCTTTGTGCATGTGCGTTAAAATCAGTGCGTGATTTGGTGGGAGCAAAAAGGTAAAGCGGTGCTTCTATAGCGGAGTCCTTCACTTCTACTTTACCTTGTGACTTTGTTGTCTCTCTCCCCCCCCCAAACCTCAGTCGGCTTTCTCCGCTCACGGACACCTTCCCCGGTAATTCGTCGCAAATCGGCTCATAACTTCTTCCTCATTCCATCGACTTTCTCTTCGCTTTTCACTCTTCACTCATTCATTTCTTTTCGGCGTTTTGACGCCTTGTGTCGCTCCGTCCCGTTGCTGTCCTTCGCTTTCTCTGGAGCGCAGAGTTTAGTGGGACTCACTCACTCTCAGCTCCATTCAACAGACTCATCCCATATTCCTTTAAAGGGCCCAATGCAGGATCAAATTTCTCCAGGAGTCAGGGCCCCCCCTTATGTGCAGGAGCTGCTCAGGATATTGCATTAAGGCTGGTTTGGGTTTTCCCTCAGGATGTAAACACAGTCTTGTGAAGATTTCTTTGAGCTCTGTTGCCCTACATAGCTTCATACAGAACCAGACTTTACTTTATAGGTTGGAGACATTAAAGAGCCCATCCAGACATGTTTTAAGACATATAAAATAATCTGCTTTGAATAATAATTGTATATAATATGATTTTACCACAAAAAGTTAAATGAAAAGTCCTTTACTTACTGAAAAATCCTAAATGTATGAATATGCAAATATTTTTCATTTCAAAAGTTTAACTGCTGGACACAAGATGTTTCCTACTTCACTGTAAAGTCTATTCTCAGTGTTTGTGCACTGGAGGCTTCAAGTTTCCACATCACACTTATGTAAATTGCATACTTGACAACAGCTGGCTTCCAAATGAGTTGCAATGAGGTAAAAAATCCTGCTCGTAGCTCCACTCAAAAAATATGTTTTGCTTTTTGTTTCTTCGGTTGGATGTTTGAGCTTCACTGTGCAGAATGATGTATTTATAAAGTTGGACACTAGAAGGCTGTTTTCACATACATCTGCTGAAGGAGGAGAAGTTCATCTGTGCTCATCAAAAATCTGGGTTTAAAAGCATGATTTGTTACATCACAACTAGTTTGGAAGCGAATCCTGGTGGAAATGTATAAGAAGATGCAGTTTTAAGGATTCCAATGAGGGAAGTTGACTTTGTTTGTGTGGGATAAACCATATTAGACACATATCATTATTCCAATCAGAGTAGTGTTTCTATATCTTTCAACATGTCTGGAGGGGATCTTTAAAATCAGATATAAGGTGAGCACATAGAAAACAAGCAGTGCACATACATCATTCTGTATAATGAAGCTCAAACATCCAAATTGAAGAAAATAATAAGCTTTAAATAAATGGGAGGCTTTCAATAATTGAGATGTGTGATTTGAAGAATTTAAAGACCACCATGAGTGAGCATCGAGAAGTCCAACTTTAAGGTTTTAAGTAGCCTAATTACAGTATGTTTGTTTATTGGCAAGGTTGGCAGGCTGGGCTTTACTGGAATCAAAAGTTGTTAAACCACTGTGTGGAGCTTTGTAACTATAATGAATCATTATCTGGGTAGTAAAAGAATTGTGAGGGGATAATTTGGGAAGGTTGAGACTCACAAAAATGTAAGTGCGTTCAGGTCTCAGATCCCCTTTAGAGCCGTGGCCTTCATTCCCCAAACCTCGCAAGGATTCCCTCAAATGTCAGAAATAGTTCAGCATCAAGCTGCGTTAATCAGCTGTGTAGTTTAGAGACAAATGGGGACTAATCAAAAAAGCAGACTCGTGGCCCTGGTGGGAAGATCGGTTTCCTCTCTTCGCACATCTCCATCTGGAACATTTTATAATGTCTGTCTGAGCGTTTGAGTTGTTGCATGTTACACCCAAATAAATAATTCAAATTATATTTTTTTTTAGGTTACTTATACATCCACACAGCACCAGATATTAAGTCATACAACAGATCTACAACATCGTCTCAAGTTTTTCAGCATAATCACAAAAAAAGAACATTTTGAAATATAACTGTAAAACACCCTAAAATGAAAACATGGCATGATTTTTTATTTTTTTTTAGTTTGCGTGTTAATGTAACAAGCATGCAGTGGTGTGACACGCCCTGCTGAGTCCGCTGAAGTCAGTCCCAATGCACAAATACAGAGCGCATGCATGAAGACAGAAACAGACACAGGCCGACAGAGAATACACACAAATAACCGCAGGTATTCCTGAGCTGCTGGACCGTGTGAAAAGTGGACAGGGATGCTGCGTAACTTGGAGATGAGAACAGATTTTCACATGAAAGCAACACAAACTTGCACTCGGTGTACAATATTAGTGTACAGAATGGGTTTTCTGACAGTGTTGGGACATTAGTTCTGTGTTTTCTAGCATGTCATGATGTTGCCTTTTGACGCCACATTAGTACACCATTCACAGCCTCATTTGTGCATTGCTCTGGACAAAAGCATCAGCCAATATATTGCATCTAAATAATGTATATTGCATCTATTATATCCTGCTTGCTGGTGGCAATAATCGCCACATAGCCTAGACAACTTGAATGTCAATTTAAGACGTTTAGTGACCTAATTCCATTGTGGATTATCAGTGAAAATTACTTTGAGTGGATTGAAGTGGTGATTTGAGAGTTGTTTGACCATTCAAAATGCTGATATGGCTCTGGGTACCTGTTCAAAACTATCAGAAGTATTTAAGTGAGTATGATGGGTGTGAATTTCACAAGAACACTGTTCACATTGCAGAGAAGCACACTCCGCACTCACTTACGTTGTGTGTATCTTGAATTTTTTGATATGATTAACCGCACCTTTGTGGGGAAAGAGCTTTCAAATTCCATCCTGGAAAAGGTCAGTTTGCAACTGGGAGGAGTGAGTTTACAGCAGGGAATTTCGGTGCTATAGCCGGCCAGGCTAAAGGCTCTGCCTTGTGTTGCACAATAAGTCAGTGCCTCAGTGCTCTCAGTCAAAACAACTGGTGTCAGGCCTACATGGTTTACATGCCTATTCTCGGGCACGGCTGCCAGTGCAGTGAGGGGGAGGCAGGACAGTGGAGAGGGAGCTTAAGGCCAGTTTCACCAAGTGTTTGCAGATTAATGGGAGTTCTTACAGCTATTTAACCTCCAGAGCTGTGTGGTGACCCAGACTGTGACCGGGTCACTGAGCAGAGCAAGGGACCAAACTCTTATACCAGCTGAGATGAAGTGCTGGATGACAGCGCATTCAGACAAAACATACAGAAAGCACAACATACTGTACTCTCAATCAGAGAGGCAAACACCAGTAAGACCTTTAAATCAAGACTGAAAACTTATTTATTTTCACTTGTTGAATCATTTAAACCTGATTGTAAAACCAATAATTTCCTAAGTATTGGTTTCTGTCCTGTTCTGATTTTTCTGAAATTTCATTTATATCTATTGTACTGTGTTTTCATGTGTTCAAATAAACTTACTTACAGACATCAGATTGGAGAGAAAAGATGATGGTTCGGTGACTGTAACTGTCTTTAATTGTTCCTTACTGTTCTATTTTGCAACATGTGTTTAGACATATGTCAGCGGAGAGCTTGTTCTTCTTTCTTGCTCCGTCTGCCCGGGCACGTGTAGCACTTTAAAGCAGGAGAAGTATTCAATTTATTCTAGTCGAAGTTGCTTACAACAAGGCAATAACCATTTATAGCGAATGGTTATACAGTTAGATGTGGCAGAAAAGGCTCTGCTCTTTGAAGGAGCTCCCAAACAATCCAGCAGCAACGAGGATTCTGCTGAGAGAGCTAATCCCTCCTCAATAAACACAAACATTAAATCAACAATAACAAAAACATAGTATGTAAGGAGGAGGTTGGGGTGGAGGAAGCAAACGGCGTTGGCATTAGCGTATGTATCAGCAAAGTATCAGAGAGAAGCGTCCGCATATAGTGGCTGCATTTAACAACTACATGAATATAGTTTGGATATTACTAGTCAGCTGATATCCACATGCAGCTGTGAATGAGTCAGTGATTCTGCAGTGGTTGCCTAAACTAAGGTTACGGTTCATGATGGTTGAAATCTTAGAACGGACAATTAAAAAATTGTACTTTGTGTTAACTATAAGCATTTCTGCATGGCCAAAATGAACATCTTCTGGGCTCACTGTAGGGATCAATTGACTGGTCACGCTGGAGGTAAAACAATCCCCATTCAATGAAAAACAGCATTACTGGCAGCAATTTTACCATAAATTGAAAGTGAGAAGAAAATAAGAAAAATATGGAGCCACAGATGGGAAGATGCAGACAATATGTTTGGCCTGTTCTGCAGCGATTTCTATCACAGCACACTCTTGACTACAATAGCCACAACATGTAAAATATCACTCCAGTAATATTAAAACAGTGCAGCTTATAATGGATCTTCTGAGAGCAGCTGTGTGGGAATTTGGTTCGCAGAAATGCTAAAACTGCAAGGTAAATGACAGAAATCCATCCAATCATCCTAAAAAAAGTTATTTTTGCACTTCTGGTTAGATGCTTAACTGTATTTCATTGGTTGCGTACTTGTATCCTGCACAATGACAATACAGTTGAATCTCTTCTAGCCATATTGTTGGTCATTTGGCCAATTAATCTGGTGTTGTGACTCCCCAAAAACTGAATGTCTAACGACAACCGACCAGGTGGAAATTCTCCATGATTCTAAAATTATTTGGGGTGTAAATCTGGCTTAATCCATACATCTGCCTGCCTTTAATTCACCTAAACATTCTCAGTCCACGAAGCTCTGTGTCTTGCTTGCTCCAGTAGTATCTTAGATTAGACCACGTTGCTTTTGAAAAAGTTGTCTCCGCTGACAGGAGTCTGACTCAGGTTCAAAGAGACAGACGGTACACTGACACAGATTTGTCAAGACTGTTTAGTTTTAAAGTTCCATAAGCCACAATAAAACAAGGAAAATCTGCGTTCAGTTTTCATATCCTTCATGTCCAAATGGAACAGGCTGCAGGAAAAACTCAACGTAGACTCAGTCATTCCACTCTCACATTTTAAAGCCATAATTTTAGCAAACACAGCACTTGAAAGTACATGTTTTTATGATGACTTTGCTTGCTTTGCATTTTTTATTTGACCAAAACTGCTTTAATTTGAGTTATGCTTTTGTTTTTTAATGTGTTTACTTCATTTTCTTGTATTTTGCATATTTTCAGTACCGTAATTCAGTTTTAATTGACCTTGTGCTGAAAAATAACCCTCCCACGACATAAATAAGGATGGCTGAATTCACATAATAAAGGTTGGTTGACTGACTATTGACCCATCTCCTACACTGACACTTCTCTGCGGCTGTTGCTCAGTCACTTATCTTGCCCCTCACACAACACTGAAACAGAGCATTGCCCCTTTTCTTCCTCGCATGTTGACTGACTATTTAACTACTGGGGATTTTGTTAGGCTAACAAATAGGTCTCCTTCTCCCTCTCTGATGTCCTTTGAGCATTTTATTGCCATTTGGCCAGCCGCGCTGGAACCACAGAGGGAGTGGAGCATGATGGAAACTCCATATAAAAAGAAAATAAACCAAACTCACTTTAACAGCAACATTGCGAGAGAGAGGACAGTGCTTGAGACGAGAGATGCAAAGAATAACACGTTTGACACTGGGGGAGGTGGTGAACATACATTTATGAGTTTTTATGGAGGAAAAAACTACTCACCATTTCATTTTTCCCCCCTCTGTGATAACAAGATCGTTAACTCCTCTCCCCTTTGCCTCTTTCTCCTCTCTATTTCTTTTCAACGCCGTGCTTCCTCTCGCTCCGTGTGTGGTCTGCTTGATGAGCAGCACTATGGTTTCAAGTTAACAAAGGCGAGTGTTGCAGGTAGGGGTCATCTCTCCTCCGGCCACTACTGTGAAAGGAAATAGTAGAAACAGCCTCCAGGTTTTTACGCTCAAATGCCACGCTATGTGACTCAACACTGGGCATGTGTAATAGACATTAAAGCAAGGGTTTGGGCTGGCATTGTGCATACTGTCAACATCATCCGCACTCAGGAGCTATTGGAAAATATGTCTGGTGAGTGAGATGTAAAGCAATGCCTAGTGACAGTGGCTTTGGAGGCAGACAGTGTGAGTGTGGTCAGGCAGTGATCCTTAAATCACAGGTCCGAGGAGTGATGACTGTTTAGCCACTTCACAATAACAATCATTTCATAAAGCTGCACGTGGGACTGCATGCGTGTGTTTGTCTCTAAAAGACATAAGTGCTCTTTGTATACATAAGCATGTGTGCCTGCATGTGAGTTTATGCGTGTCTGTGTGCAAGATGAAGTCCTGTAAAGATCTAAATTACAACGCAGGATCCCGTGGTCATGCTTTGCAGCAATTTACTATAGGTGATCCAGCCAGAGTGTTTACAATGGGTTGGAGTGCAAATCGCAGCCAACCCACAAACCACCAGACCACAATTGTTGAATATAGTTTTCCACCCTGACTGAAGCTGTGAAACTAGCCACGTTCCCGTCCTGCGGTCACAAATTCACAGCTAAAGTCAAAAGAGATTTCACTCTGACAAGCCCTGATTGTCATTTCTGATAAGTTTAGAGCTCTATCCTCTTATTGGATTATGCAACTGGGAGTTTAACTTCCCTCTGAGAAACCATATATGTGCATAAAAGGGAAGACCACTCTGTCTTGCTGAGGGACATTTAGAGGAGGAAGGGATTCAACCTTCTAATCTTGCAGCTATGGGGTGGTCTCATTTACACCAGACTATCCTAAAAAGATGTTGTGCAGCTGTCATAGCACAGAATGCTTAAAGGAGTAGTTTGGATAACATAAATAACATTTTAGGAAATACACTTGTTCGCCTTCTAGCGGAGAGTTAGATGAGAAGATACTCCTCTCGTGCCTGCACGCTAAATATGAAGCTACAGCCAAGAGCCAGTTAGCTTAGCTTAGCGTAAAGATTAACGTGTTTTATCTCATTTGTTTGATCCGTACAAACACCCAAGTGTAAAAACACGGTTTGACAGGCGGTTATGTGCCAAATTATTTCTTGGCCAGGACCAGTAACATTTTGGATGTCTCTGATGGTTGCCAGGCAACTGCTCCTGGCCAAGGAATAGTCTGGCTTATCACTTCTACAATTATGTTTTTTACACGGATTAAACAAACAAGATGTAGTGTGTTAATTTGTGAACTTTACAGGTATTGATAGGTGTGTTTTGTTACCTATGGACAGTCTTTTTTCCAGTCTTTGTGCTAATGCTGTGTTCAGTTGTATCGGAGTTACCATAATTATGAGTCTCCGACTTGTAAATGGCATTCGTGTCAACCTCCAAGTCGTAATTACAACTGGGAAACTGGGATTTTTCTGAAAGCTTTCTATATATATGAGACTTGGGACTTAATAATACAGAAGTGCCTGAAACCTGAGAAAACATTGGTGCCTCACATCAGCCAGTCCGTTGTTGAGTGTGATCAAACCCAAACTTAATGAATTTAATATAATTTTGTCAATGCACAGTGTTTTAAACCCTCATACGACCAACTCAGGTATCATAAACCTTCCTGAGCTGTTAGATGAAAACTTGCAAGTCCTTGACATGGGAATTTTTTTCGATCCTTCACATCCATCTGACATACATCTGCTGGCTGTAGCAGATGTGAGAGTGGTATCAATCTTTTCTTTTCTAACTTTCAGCCAGAAGGCGAATGAGCACATTTCCCAAAATCTTAAACTATTCTCTGAATGCTTAGATGCCTTAACAGGAAGTGAGGTCCTTGGAGGACCTTGTGAATCTTAGACTTAGTATGCACTGTGTGAAATGTCTTTTGACATGCTCTGTCACCACCACAGATTTACACCAGTGCAAAAATATCAGATATTTTGTAGAAAAGTGAACCAAACTTTATCATTCTTTTGCACTACATTCATTATCCTACATGAAGGGGAAGAAGAGCAAAGGCTTCACACTAGACCAAACACTGTAGTTGTTTGCCTGCTTGTTTGCTGTTTGTTGACTGTCAAAACAGAGTGAGGCAGAGTGAGCGGAAACGTCCGATTGCACATATCGCAGACACCGAGGGGATCTCAATCCATCATAGTTATTCCCACAGACAAAACAGTCAACACAGAGGACAGACAAGATCTGTGCAGGCACAATACACTCTCTGTTTACACTGGGAAATTGTGAATCAAGTGGGAAAAAGCGTAAGGAGACAAACAACGATGGGGTGAGAGATAGAATAAGAGTGCAATGCAAGATAGCATGCATGTGTTTTTAGAAATTTGAAAAAAAAAACATAGTAAAACAAGGGTGGAGGTAGAAAATCAGGGCGTTTTGCAAACAGAGGATGAGGCAATGTCACATGATCTTTTGAAACCCTACGGATGGGGAGCTGTGAAAGCTCGAGGACAATGGAGAGTATGAGAGCATGAAATGGAGAAAACCCAGCATTGTAAACTGTGACTCTCCAGCCTGAAGGCTTCACTCCTCTGGGGAGATTTTGGCTGCCGTCCTGCCCTGCGACAGGTCCAGCGTCAGCGGCTACAGAGTGAGAGTGTTTTGCGTGCAGAGATGATAAGATCCCGCTTTGATAAGCATTTTGTTTGACACTAGCAGAGAGGATGTGAGATTTGTGTGCCATCACATAAAAGAAAAGCCGAAAGAAGAGCTCAGAGTTGACAAGATTTGAATCACAAATGCCCTCCTCGGTGCTGGATTGTTTCTTTCCGATTCAAACTTTATACGAGACCAGTGGTGGAACAAGTTTCAGATCCTTTGCTCAAATAAAAGCACTAATACAACCATGTAAAAAGAAGTACAAGTAAACAAATAACAGCCCTTCATTCACAATCTTAATTAAAAATATTCATTCTGCATAAAAATGGCCAATGTCAGTGTTTATTACATTATTAGATTGTTAATACGGATCCATCAATACATATGCATCATCTTACCGTCGTAGCTGGTTGACGTGAAGCTTCTTAACTACCTTATATTCAGGGTTGTGCCTCCTCCAAAGGGTCACAGGTTAAATCTGAGGGGTTGAGGGATGATTAATGGTGTAGGAAAGAAAGTTCTGCAATAAAATTTGCTAATATTTGTCTAATATTTCTTTTTGCTGTGGAATTTTGGATACTTTCACTTCTTTGGGCCTTGAACAGTTATTAAAGTGGTTTAAAATGAAATCATGTGAAAATTTTAGAGGGGAAATCACTCTTTGGTGGTAGTTCATTAGTTATTGGCATACAAGTGCCCAGCCCTAATGCACTTACAAGACACCGAGATACAGTTGCAGTGGAGAAAACTTGTCAAACATAGACAAGAACAAAACTTCTTACATTACACTGCAAACTAAGAACTTTGTCTTCTGTACCATGCGCTATACAATCCACCACTCCCTTCCTGAATCACAGCTCAAGTTTCTTATAATTTCTCATCCAGAAAAACTCATCAGAAATTAAAGACATTTTAATAAATAGCAATGTAGCCCTTACATCATCATATAACGAGCAATAAAACATACAATGGACTTCTTTAATCTCACCTAAACCACATAGCAGAGTATTTTTTCTTCAGGGAGACATAGTATAAAAAGGAAACACTGAAGTAAAGTTCAAGTAACTCAAGCACAGTACTTGTGTAAATGTACCTTTAGCACTGTATGAAACCTGCTCATGTTAGGCTGGCAAACGTTTTTCTTTCATTTGACAGTTTTTCCTGAGCATCACTTCCTCCTCCTTGATGCCTGTGTCAATGTGTGACTACATCTGTTGTTGGTGTTGGTGCTGGGTAGCTCAGAGTGAGAGGTGGGCTCAAAGAGTAGGTGTGAGGCCCACACAGACCTTCATACAACCTACAGATGCAGTTCCTTGCCACTGTATGTCTGCTCCACCTGTTGAAAGTGTGATGTCCCCCCCCCCCCTAGAAGAATATAGTGTGAATGCCCCACAAAGAGATTAGCACCAACACATCCTTTTTTTTTTTTTGAGGCAACCAAACATACCACACACACATAAACAGTGACAAAGTTTTCTCTCCTCACATATGCACGCTCATTTAGCAGAAAAAGTCCAAGAATATTTAAGATTACAGAGAGAATCGTCTTCTCCGCACATTCCCAGATGCTGTTGTTGCAGACTGTTCATCGTCACTGGCAGTTTGATGTGTTGACAGAACGGAAAACAACTCAGAGTGACCTCCTGAAGGGAGACTGTTAAGCATATCCCCAAACCAGACATTTATGAAGCCATAAATCCCCTGGTCAGTAAGCGCTGAGAGGTGTTTGTTATCTGCCAGCCAGCTTCTGGAGAGGAGGAGAGGAGACACTGAGGGCGGCTTTGTGTAAACACATACCAAACTGGCTTTGTTGTTAAAGAGACCCACCAGAGGTCCACACGGTACTTCAAGGGACGAGATACAGGATAGAGAGAGCCAGGACAGCCTTGTAAAACTATACCAACCACACACACACATACACATACAACACAGACAGAAAATAAATGGGATTCAAGGTGATGATACACCTAGGATTTTAAAAAATGGTGGACACTGTCGCTCATGTCAACTCATCACATAGACGTGTTAATGCAAATGACCAGGGAATTTTTTTAAAAGATTGTTAAAAAAACAGCTAGAAGCCAAAGTGTTTATATCTATGCTGACAGTTACAAGCCTGTTTAAAACCATACCAGCAGCTCTGTGATGTTTATCCACAGCAGTGCTTTAAGCTAAATGCTTAAAGGACCATTTTGCCAATTTTCAACCTTATCTTTATCTATCCGAATTAGGGATATAGTGTGAATAGTGTGAAAAACACCTTCAGTTGTTGCCGATGTTCTCTGTCTCGTCTCTTTGCTTCTATTGCAAACTAGCTACGTTTCCAACAGTGAAAATGGCATCCCAGAGTACGGGTGCAGAGGATGTTATGAATGAGGATACATTTTGCAGTGTTTAGGCTGACTCAGATATTCAGCTGTATTTATTTGAGCCAGAGTATACAGCTGAAGAAATGCAGCGGAGAGAGGCCAAGGCTGTGGCTGCGTCAGAAACTTGTGTGCAATGCATCCTTGTACATGTGGGCACTGCCGGCACGGTTCTGCAGTCAATATAGCATGCACCGAGAAACGTATCGCTTCAGTCGACTGCATTTACTATCAACACTGATTGGACATCCACATAAAACGTGATGAAATTTCCCTTTAAGTCAGCATGCCAAAATGCTCACAATGAGAACATTTTTCTAATTAGCACTAAACATGAAAAATGGGACAGATGGGATTATTCTGCAGGTATTTTTACTCAAAACCAAAAATTTCAACCTGGTGGTGCTAGAGAAGTCTGGGGTTCACCAGAATTATGAGGATGTATGGTCTGGGAAACATAAATGTCTGTTCAAAATAATGCCTATCCATGCAGCAGATGTTGAGATATTTCACAGGATAAGTGAAAATTTTGACCCACTGGTGATGCAACATGAAAAATCAACATGAGAATCACCAAAGTCATTAAGGATCATGCTCAGGGGACATTGAATTTTTGTACCAAATTTCATGCCAATCCATCTAATAGTTGCTGAGATATTTAACACAAAACCAAACCTTTAGGATTCAAGAAAAAAAATGGATGGGAGCATTCATATACAATTCAAAATTCAACAGCTGACTGCTTTATATTTGTGTCAGTGTGCTCATGACAGACAAGATGTGAGATTAGTTCCACACACACATCAGCTAACAACTCTGTAAAAGTGCAAAAGGCAACATAGTGCCACAATTAGACAATCAATAACTGAATAAATCAATAAAATAATGAAGTTGTGATTTGTGGAAACCCTGCATGCATGGAGTTACAGTGCCTCAGAATAGCTGATGTAGAAAGCAGAGATCTGCATCCTGACAGTGTTGCATCTTCTTCAGCGGGGACGAGAGACAAAAAAGTATAAGAAATATGAATTAGGGCTGGTGAAAAGGGCCAAAGCAACACACATACACATATACATTCCCCTTATCCCACCTCCACTGTCTTTTTCCCAGACTGATCGAATGTTGGCCTCTTTCATCTCAGCGCTGATGTCATGCTCATGTAGTCAATGACTCTGACAGCATTTGATCACAGAAAGGAAGAATTTGTTACATTTGGAGGAGAGGAATAAAGAGAGGGAGAGAAAGGACAGTTGAGAAGTAGAGGTAATCAGAGAAAAAGACACGATGAGAAGGAGAAAAAGAGAGAAAAGGTTGACAAGGAGGGAGGAGGACAAGAAGAGAGAAGAAGAAAGGAGAGGAGAGGAAGGTGGGAAGGCAGCTTTCATGCAAAGAGAAAAAAAAAACAGAGGGCGTAGGTTACAGGGGGGCAGTGTGATGGTTTTAACAGACTCAGGCAGAGCAGACAGCAGTATAGAGAGGAGAAGAAAAACAGCTCTGCTGCACAATTCAAGAACCAGACCATAGTATGGTTAGACTGCTTGTGTGGTGTTGTCTGTCCTTAGGCAGCTTTAGCAAAATTGACAGGGGAAAAACCTAAAAAAGGGCACGACACAGACAGACTGACGAGAAGGAGAGAGACAGAACATGATGAAATGGGAAGGAATGAAGAAAGGAGTGAAAGTGTTAGAAACTGAGGGAAAGTAAAAAAGAGGGAGAAGGAGAGGCAGGCAGAGAGCTCAAAACTTTTCTGCATGTTTTGCTCATCCTGATAATTTCAGTAACATGCTGTCCTCTGCTGGACAGTAAAGGTAAGCCTACTGCCCTTCATGTTATTTCTTTAAAAAAGATTACCACAAGGGACCGCCAGAACTGCAGTCGTTCTGTTACCCCGTTCTGGATAAATCCAGGCCAACTGTGAGATTCATGCAAAGTTGATTTTCATCTTGTTGGATCTCTCCTGTTTTCTATTTCATGTCAAAATCATAAAGTAATTTAAATTTTTGTTCCCTCCATGCAGGACGACTGGTTTAAGTGGAAGGATCCATTGCCTCCAATATATCATATCCACCTCTTTGTTTCTTCTATGTGGTTACTTAAAGGTTATGGCTGGCAATTTTGTATATTTTTCACATTGTCAACAAATCTTGTGCACTGATTCAAACCAACAATGAATTGATCCCACTTACAAGTACTGTGTGTGTGTGTGTGTGTGTGTGTGTGTGTGTGTGTGTGTGTGTGTGTGTGTGTGTGTGTGTGTATCCAAAGCCTGATATATCTTATTCCTCTTTGAGTACTACATTGTACATTATAAATAACTTTTGTATAAAGTCAAGTACAACAAGCACGACAAGATAGCAAAGCTGCGTAAACAGAACCACGTTCATGCACATGCTCAGTGGCATCGGCCTTTCAAGGAACTACTCTCCGGAGACTGAAAATATGATCGCTGGTATTAGTCTTAGGAGCCATTTCTAAACAAACTAATGTGACTGTAATCTTCGGGGTGAAGGAACATGTCACCCAGTGCAACAGTGTGTCTCACTGATGTGTTTTTAATAGTTTTTGGACAACAACGGAGGTCTATGACAGAAAGGAATGAGATATATCAGACTGTGGGTCAAGTTAATTCAATCATTGGTTTGGCTCTGCATGTGAGATTTGTTGACAGTAAGAAATATGTAGAAAGTTGGCAGATATCCTTTAATCCAAAGCCCCTGTACAATACTAGGAGACAAGATTAAGTGATAAAGTCGTCTTGAGACCATATTGTGTTTAAGTGATGCATACAGTATTTAAAAAACATCTTCTCTCTTTGTTCTCATATAACCAACAAGAGTCACACAAGACTTTGTTCAACTGTTTTCTCAAGCAGAGTTATGCTTCCCATGACTAGAAAACTGATTTTGTGTAAAATATGTGGAGTTCCCCTTTAGTAAACACAAGCCAGATTAACCCAGCAGGGGGCTCCACGTAGGTCCTGCTTCTGGGCTCCTATCAATTCAGATTATATTGAGCTTCAGTGATGCTGCACAGTATCAACAAACAAACTTACCGGAGGAAGTTGGCGACGATGTTTTCTTCATTAATGTAACGTACACTTAGTGATTAAGTTGTTTATCAAAAAGATATTTACCAGTCAACTTCCTGAGTCATATTTCATTAATTGAATTACTTAATTTAAACTCTGTAGCTACACAATGTAACCGCACACACTGAAATGTCAGTGTTGTCGCTGTTTATCTGAAGACTCAGTTTGATGTTATTTTCGTCCTTTTCCCAGCACATCAGTAACTAGCTTAATATGTCTGACTAATCAATGTCACTATTGTCAGCCAAGGACTTTGGGTACCAAACATGTTTGAAAAATTAGATTTTCTTTCTTTTTTTAAATTGGCTATTGGTAACATATGCGCATGTTTCATATCTGGTGTTGTTGTGTTTACATGGGTAAATGGAAAAGATTAATGACTGAGGCCATCCTAGGGCATCTTACACCAACTGCAGATGCTGTTATGCAGACTTGTTGCTTAATGTAGCACTTCAAAAAGAGAAAAAAAATATGTTATACAGCTGTCAAACATAACAGTTCTGTTAATGACCAAATGTTCTGTTCGTGAGTCTTTGATGGCTTGGTTATACACAGATATGAGAATAAAGTAAATAACACCAGACTCTTGAAAAAAACAACAACTGCTACACCCCCCACTGTCAGTTCTCAGAAAATGCTTGTGGTCCTTTTTTTTTTTTTAACAAAACTATCACCACACTCCCAGGAACAGATGCTGCCATAACTAAAACACACTCACACTGACACAGTCAATTTGTTCTTTGTCCAGTTCTTGTCAGTTTTTGTCTTTTATCTAGTCCTCAAAACAAAAAAAAAACCCCAAGCCAACGCATCACCCTCCACCTCCCTAAATGAACCAGGGTGGCAAGAAAGAGTTGTGCAAGACAGTTAGAGTGGATACGTTCCTGAAAGGGGGTCGCTCAACAGTTACACGTGACAGCAAGCATCTTTCAAGTATGAGCCGCCGCAAACTGCCAAGATGAAGCAGAGAAGAGGAGGAGGGGGTGGGGGGGTGGGGGACTAAAAGGTCAAGACCTTGGTATCGGCTTCTTGGTGGGGGTGTGCATCCCGAAAAAAAGAAAGGGACAAGACAATTGAGCACTCTCTCCCTGCTCTCGGTCCCATCAGCCTCCTCCCGCTCTACACCCCCAGCAACGCCACATCCCATTGAATAACGGACACTCTGATCAAAGGGGAATTCCAGCTCTCCGTCTCTCACTGTCCCTATCTCGTCGTACTCAGTCAACTGGAGCGAAGGATGGAGGACGTACTGGTTATTCAGTTCCTGGTATACTGATTAGGACACAATGAAGCCTCATGCTGTGTCAGTTATGTCTGTGTGTGTGTGTGTGTGTGTGTGTGTGTGTTAAAGCATCCTCTACTCCCCTATATGCTAACACACACACACACAGCGCACATCATGACCAAGCTCACTCTATGACCATGACCCCTATAGCAGGTGGTGTGAGGGCCACAATTGCTTGGGTCTGGCTGGAATCTGTTCTTGGCCAGCTGTGGAGACGCCAGCCAACGGCAAGACTTGCCTGAAGTAATGATACATGGGGAGAAAAAAAGTTGAACTGGGAAAGGGGCTGATGGTGTGTATGGTCCTGGGACTGGGGGGAAAGAGATACAGACTAGGAGACATGGAGCAGAATAACTCAGAGAGAGTCAGAACTGGATCATAGAGGCTACAGAACATGTGGGGGACTGAGCTTGGGACTAACTTTGGGTCAAAGACTCAGAGAGATGAGCTGGATGGATGGACAAAGATAGACCGGAGGGTCTGAGGTAAATGGAGGTAGTCCACCAGCAGGTAATAAGTGGCTTAAAAAGAGAGACCTTAAAAGTGTTAATTGCAGCATTAACCTCAGTGACGTATCACATCTCTCTATGGTGAATATGAGCTGTTATCATCGGGACAAAAGCACATGATACCACCTTATCATATGACTGTCCACGCACAGAGATTTTTGATTGTTGGTGTCGGGGCGTAATACAGGACTGCCTGATACTATGGGGCACTAACATGTTGTTTGATAGCTCTCTTTAACTGTAATGTCCTTTGTTATTGTTTTATTTGTCTGACAGTTGCCACACAAGGATTTTCCAGAATAAGAATAAACTACTACGAAACTACTTCTAGTGTGAAGTGTCACTCTCTCCATGTAGGTGAGGAACTTGAAAGTGGAAAAGAATATTCAAAATGGATGCAACAGAAGCAAAGATATCCTGATTTTTTCATCCCTGGTATGGTTAAAGCACCAAAAACACTAGATCATACTACACTTCCCATAATGCAACTTGATACGCTTTCAAACCTTATGTACCTAGTTTGTAACAAAAGCTTTCTGTTAAAAATTTCCTATCTTTACATGAGCTGCAATAATTAGTCGATTAATTGATTAGTCAATCAACTGAGAATTAATCACCATCTATTTTGACAATTGATTAATCATTTTGAGCCATTTTTTAAAGAAAAAAAAAGCCTTTAATGACAGTAAACTGAATATCTCAGTCGTTGTGGACTGCTGGTTGGGACAAAACAAGACATGTGAGGTTGCATTTTCAGCTTTTGGGAAACGGCGATCAAAATTTTCCACCATTTTCTGACATTTTACGGATCAAACAACTAATCGATTAATTGAGGAAAATAATAGACAGACTAATCAATAATGAAAATAATCGTTAGTTGCAGCCCTAATCTCTAAACTCGCACACACAAAGCTCCATCAGAGCAACAAAATACATTATGTAACTGTTTTCTCAGGGGGATTAATACTCCCCATGACTAGTAAACTGATTTTGATTCCTCTTTAAGCACAGTGCCGAGTTGGTGGAAGGACAAGGAGAACAAGTCTTGTGATACTGGTTGTGTGACCTTGTCTTGTAAGTGCTTATTTGCCAATTTATGCTCAGCTATTATGTTTATTGCACCTTAATTACCTCATAACTGTACATATAGCTGTAAAAAAAGAGCCTTAACTCTGGCTGTTGTCAGATAACACTTCAACTTCAGAAGTGCTACTTAGCAACACATGTAGTCATATCATAACACATACAGTGCCTACAGTGCACCACCTCTTCACTGTGGCACATACACCTGCCATGCCTCTGACCTCCTCACTGAGATTTGTCCAATCTAAAGTGTGTCCATGCAGCTTTCGTGCTGCATTAAACGCACATTCTCCACGCCAACTGTGACTAATATAAGAACGGAGAGGAGCAGGCAGGAGGTGCTTCATGATCGAGGCTTACATCATCGACATTTTGAATGTGCAGATACATTGTTTTTCTTTGGTCTGTTTTTAAACATTAGGGGATAATTATGTCATTTTTTTTACAACTTGGGCCTCCTTTTCATAATTTTTGACATGATTTCTATCAGTTACAGTTTGACACAAAGGAGTCAAGTGAGAAAGACACATGATGATGACAGATGATCAGACAGACTGGAAACAAGCCAACACAGAGCATGTTTGTTCTAAGTAGAAGAAGGCAATATAACTATATAATATATAATAAAAAACCTATAACTTGACATAAACCTTTATCCAGTTTATTTTTGTATATTAGACAAGTCACATAAATCTAAAATGTTTTCTAAAACAATTTACACAAGCCATTAATAAGCAATCTCAGTCCTCGAGAGGTGGGTAGACATGCTTCAGTTGCGGGATAATGCCTCCAAGTACATGAAGAAGAGAAACAGAAGAGCACAAAAAAGCTAAACAAGACAACAGTTTAGTCATATTATCTAAACCACTCTATTTGGAGGTAAAATCAAAAGTGAGCACACTTGAATTGTTGGTAATATTCTCTTATTGCATAGAAAACTGTGTACACGCACATCTCCGGTAAATATGGCAGGTCAAAGTTGAACCAGGAAGTTGGTTTGTAAACCAAGATGGATGTTTGCAATAATTTTATCATTCTACTTTGTTTTCTCTTCCAAAGAAATCATTTGACAACTCATGTTTCTTGCACTGTTTAACTTTTTTTAGCATTGTTTCTGAGATGTTCCCAGATCTTAACGATTACTTTGGTGTTTAAAGTGTTAATATCACCAATAGAAAAGATTGGCTCTATTTTTGGTCTCCACTAACTTCTGTGGGAAATATCTGTTTCTTTAGCTCCAAAATGCTCCACTTTGTTTACCAGCAAGTTGCTAACTTTGTCTGTCTGCTGTTTGGTGCTGGGCAGGAAGTGTACTGTGGTTTTTTACAGCTTTTTTTTTGTGCTGAAAACAGCTGCTGTGCTGAGTCTGAAAACGATGCTGATGAATGCAGTGAGAGTGAATCAAAACACTCACTCTCACTGCCTTATGCCTGCAAGTTACAGGCATACAACCAAAACAGTGAGCTAACAAAAGCTAAAAAAGTGGCACAGAGCTTAAGGGATTAGGTGATAATTATCTGTGGGTTTGTCACTGCGAACAACCACATTCATGTGCAAGTAATTGTGTGGTCCATAGTTAATACAGAAAATATTGATTACAGCTGCTTTAAAGGAAACTTTTTACAAAATTAAAACGTCTCAACTTGTCATAACTTCAGTCAAGCAATTTAACAAAAGCTCAATGTGTAGGTTAGCTTAGGTGTAGCTCAATAATCAGAGTATATAAGGTCAGATTTTGGGGTTTTGTTACCACTGAGGACACCAAAACTAAAAATGCACAGAGTATGCACTCAGTTTTTATATATGGCAGATGATGACAGAACAATATGTAATATTCTCCACATCAGCTGTGACAAATGCAGAAGCAGAGAAGGTTAGGCGGGTAAGATGTTGTTATGTTGGGTTGGGCCGCCACACAGGAGAGCCAGTGTCTCCCTCCTGCTAGGCTGGAGTTTCCTCTCACCACCTGATTCAGCACCCTACATCTGCCCCGAATTAGCATGCTAACGGACGTGCCCAAACCCCTGGAGCCGGCCAACAAGGGGCCGAGGCAAACAGATCCCCATGACACACAGACTAATGCAGCCAGACGGACGGCCCACAGGAACGCCTCACATGTTCCACAGAGGGAATGCAAAACATCCTGCGCTCAGCAGCACCTATCCAGTGCACATCTGGGCTGCAGATGTACAGTCAGTAGAAAAGAGGCTGCTCTACGGTTCTGCATGTGTGCTTGGATGCTTGTGTGTGTAAGTGACTGTGTGTATCCATATTTACACAGCACACATTCATTTTTTATTTAGAACCTATGCACACGTGTGTCTATGTATATAACCAAATGGGCCGTAGCAGAAGCAACGGTTCTGTGGGTGGAAGGAAAGAAGATCAGAGGCGTACAGCTCTGCAGGAGTAGATACAATCAGCCATTGAGAGCTGGATTCTGTTTAAAAAAGGCGTTGGAGGCTCAACATCGATGAAGGAAGAGAAGTTGTTTCAGGTCAGTTGAAGGCAAACACACAGATGGACACAGATGTTCTGACCACTACATAAACTCTCTGTAAAAACAAAACAAAAAAAGGAAGAAAAAGGGAGGAGAAATGAATGGACAGAAACACTTTTCAATAAATATGAATGCCTAATAAAAAAGTAGGTCCACGCTGTGCCTTCAATTCATAACAGCTTCATCCTGAAGTATGCATGATGCAATATTGGACTGATCTTCAAGAGGGAAAACCCCTAATTTATGGAAATCTGTTGAGTAAGGAGGTCACAGAGGGCATCTTACTTCATGGAACCTGTCTTGAATTTGTTTTGCAATATTTATTAAGCCATTATCATCTCACAATATCAAGAGAGCTGAGCAGTGCTCACAGCATCAGACATTCATCTGAGCTGGCTGTTATATGACCATGGAGAACAACAGGATCTAATAACTCATGACTTATCTCATGACCCAGGACGGCTGTCAATAGCATCACTAAGAGCGTTGTTGGCTAAAGGGATCATCTTCTTTTCTTCCAGTGTAAACTCATTATATAAGAGACAGGGTCAACAAGGGCTAATCAGATCACATTATTTCCTCTTATATGTGCTCCACACACTGGGTTATGCTTTTTTAATGTGTAATGTGTTTTAGTGCTACTTCTGTGAAGCACACAAAATACATTTTATTTATGTCACACAGTTATGGATTGTTGTGGTAATTGTTGAGACTGATGGGGTTTTTTTTTTATTACAGTTATAATTCCATGGTATGTTATGTTATGTAAGTCTGTTGCAGTCAGTGAAGGCGACCAACTTAGTGTAGTTTGTCTGTTTCCTTTATATAATTTTGGAGAATATACACCCACTGCATCTGCACATTAGGAAACAAGGATTAAATCTATTAGTTGGTTTATTTTACACTGAAATCGCACATACATCCATTTACTTTCCAATCTCTATCTACAAGTGTGACTACTTCTAAAAGTGCTAGGTCTAGGACAACTGGACGTGCTTCAGGTTGAAAACATTTCACCTCTCATCCAAACAGCTTCTTCAGTTCTAGCTGCCCTTTACTTAGCACTTCTAGATATACCACAGTGACTATTATCACTCAAACTAATGATAAGATTATTTTGATAATGTTACAAATTTGCTTTGCAACTGGGTGAAACAGTCAACAAAGCACAGAAACGTAGAAATAGATCTTACATTTGAGGGTTAAAGGAAACATGTTGTGGCAGAAGTCAGGAAAAGTCGATCATTTGCATGAAACAAGATACCGTTTAAATATAAATAAGTGGAAATTAGTGTCCCATGACAGTTTTCAGTTCCATGTTATGTTATGTTATGTTATGTTGTGTTATGTTATGTTATGGTAAATTTAAGATTAAACAAAAAGAGTATGGTACACTGCCACAGCATGACAGAATCCTGAACAAGCGCTGCCAACCAAAACATAAAAGTAACAAAACAATAATGTACATTTTAAGTCATGTGTTACCAGTCATTTACTAATGAAGCAAGGCAAAGGCAACCTATATCTGCCTCTCTGTGGTGTAGGGCGCAGTACTCTTCTGTCCACTGGGTGCCACTTGTGCTCTGTCTCTACATTTGTTGAGAACAGACACTCACTCTCTCTCTGGATCCTGTGCTTTGTGAAAAACCTAATTTCTGCCTGAGACCGAGACTCATGACCTGCGCTAACACACATGGACGCAAACACCAAACACAACCAAGCATTATATTTTCCCCTTCTCAAAGAAAAAAATGGAGATGTTACTGTACAGTTTTATATTATTTAACTTTTCCACAAGCAGACTTAAAGACCACATACACAGCAGAAACCACACACACACACGGTACATAAAACACCTGATACACACATCTGCAAACATCCTCACATGCATATACATGTATATACTCAACATCACATGTGCTATGTACTTTTCTTTGCATTTATAGTATCATATTTCTGAATGAGCACAACAAGATGCTTGAGGCATATTTCCTGGCACAGATGAAACACCTGTAGGTCTCCTGAATAACTGGAAACAGCTTAAGCTGTAGGTGAACTTTCCAGGTATTGTTGTAAGTGTTGTCCTCAGATCACATTAGGCTACTGTTTCCCTTCCTCCCCGGCACGTTTTTGTTTCCCCAGAGGGACACCCAGGGCAGTGTTTCAGAAGTCCAGAGGGACACGGAGATGAGAGCAATGTAAACACATTGAGGAGAGGCTGTAAAAAGACAAGAGTCTGGAAGCTGTGGTCACAAAGTGAGTCAACCTACTGCAGAAATGTTCCACAAACAGATGCAGATGTAGTTGTGTATCCTAAATCATTTGACTGCATAAAAGTGCAAGAAATCTTCAAAGACAAAGATCCCCTTAGTTGTACTTTTACAAGGGTTTGTGGAAGGTTAATTGTGGGTATAATCTTAAAGTAAGGTACAAATAAAAGTGCATTATGGTGTAACATCCTACTTTTAATGACTAAAAATGAACAATTTAATCACTTACTTTGTTTTGCTCATTTAAAGGAAGAGCTTGTTGACTTTCTTGCTGAGAACTAGATGAGAAAATCAATACCACTCTACATCTGTCCATTAAATATGAAGCTACAGCCAGCAGTCAGTTAGCTTAACTTAGCATAAAGACTGGAAACAGCAAGCCTGGCTCAACAGTATGAACAAAAGCAAGCATGATATAATGCTTTAATCAGTGAGCTTACTGGTGCTGATTGTCAGATCTTAATCTTCAGACAGAGCCAGGCTAGCTGTTTCCCCGTTTCTTGTCTTTGTGCTAAGCTAAGCTAACTGGCTGCTGGTGGTAGCTTCATATATAATGGTGTAAGCCTGCAAAAACAGATTTTTTTTTTTTTTTTTTGGCCACATGGGGGAAGTGGAAACAAACTGTAAAAACAACGTTGACATTATCATCTTTTGATTTCATCTTTAAAGGACGGGTTCATAATTTTTCAAGTCTGTCTTAAAACAACAGTCAGATGCCCAAATGAACGTTGAAATGGTTTTTTCTTACTGTAACCATTCCTCCTGTTCATACTGACCATTAGATGCCTTCATAATGCACTTACAATGCAAGTGATGGGGGCCAAAATCCACAGGCCTCCTTGCAAAGATGTGTTTAAAGGTTTATCTGAAGCTAAAATTGAGCTGTCCAAATTAGTCAATACAAGTAGATATCTTTCAACGCTTACGTCTTTTTAGTGCCAAAGTCTTACTTGCACCGCAGCTCAACAGGGAAACACTAGGAGGGAATTTTATGCTTAAAAGACTTTAAATGTGGCAGATATCCGCTTGATATGACTGACTCAGACTGCTGAAGCCTCAAATAAGCTTCCGATAAACATTTAAAACCATTTTTGCACAAAATGACTGTGGATTTTGGCCCCCATCACTTACACTGAAAGCACTTTTAAAGGGGATCTTTTAACAGCCAGTATGAGCAGGAGGAATGATTACAGCGAGGAACACCTTTCAGTGTTCATATGGACACCTGACTTTTGTTTTAAAACAGACATTTGACAGACATTTATATAACAGCATTAGCATTCATTTGGAGTCATGTTTCTGGCCACCTGATGAATATTCAATATTCGTCCAATATTAGTTCTCTTTTTAGCTTCTCTTTTTTAGGTTTTCTGCAGTTTGATGCTGGACAGGTAGCGTACAGTGGGTTTATCAGAGCTTCTTAGTTGAAAACAGCTGCCTGCTGCAAACAAAAATTACACAGACGAGAGCGTCAAGAGTAAACAAAAGTGAAAAAAGTCAAGTTGTGGGCTCGAAAACCAAAACAATTAGCTGAGGGGAACTTTATGTGAGTTAATCATGACAACCCACACCTTTCACATTACACACAGTCATTTGATCTATTGTTATAAAAAATATTGATTACAGCAGCTTTAACAGACAGATACAGAGAGAGTGGTATTGATCTTCTCATCACGTCTTGGCAGGAAAACAAATAAGTGTTTTTCCAGAAAGGTTAAATTATTTCTTTAAGCGATTCCACAAACTGTGCTGAAACAACACAGAGAGAAATGTTTATTTTTTCGGTAGTCATACACATTAAAGAGCCAAACACTGTTCTGCTGCGGAGGTATAATGAGTAAAGCGAGGTGGGGAAGGACAGCATGACTCAGTGGAGGGAAGGAAAATAAATACCGTGATGAAGACACTTAGACGGGCCTTTCATAGCTCATTTCATTTACTGACAGAAAACCGCATCACTCTACCTGATTAAGGAACTCCTGCAGTGTGTGTTACTGTATGTGTGTTTCTTTTCTGTTCGTATATTTACGCATGTTATGAGTTCATGCGTGCATGCTCAGTGGAAAGAAGAAATAGGACGAGTTATCTCCCAGCATGTGGTAAACACTTCTGTGGGAAGGTTTAATCTCTCCTCTCCCTCTTTTCTCCTCTCCTCCCATTGAATGAAAGAGTAAGTGGGCTCAGGTTGTAATTACAATAATGAATGATTTTGCTGCTCTACCTTTCCGCCCATGTAACATGTTTTCTGATCCCCCCCCCCCTCTCTCTCTCTCTCTCCTTCCCCGAACCCCCCTCTCCTCCCACCCTCCCTGTTCCGCTGGATGTGGGTTGGCTGCTCGGGCCTCTTTGTTTTTGGTAAGGAGATCCCCTGTTTATGTGGAGGTGGGTGTCCCTGGGTGTTCTTTTTTAACCACATTTTCTTTGATCTGCTCCTTCTACTCTTGCCTCAAGTGTGTTGGAGTGTGTTGAAGTGTGTTGAAGTGTGTGCGTGTTTAGTTCTGATAAGAGCGTCAGCCTAAAAAAGAATACTCCACTGTCTTTATGTGTTCACAAACGTGGTTTTTGTGTGTGCCTGAAAGTGTGCATTTGTAATGTAAGCGCAGCGTAAGAGTGGTTTTGGTGGCTTTGGGAGTCTGCAGGAGTGCAATAACGTGGTGCTTGACGACTTTATAATTGAAACGTCACCTGAAAAATTGGCTTCCATCTGCCTCTGCTCTCTTTACATACATGCTTACACATCTGTTCTTCTAAAACATGGGAAAAGTACTGTATACATACATTTATGGCAAAAAGTTATGTTTACATATGCAGTATATTCATGTTGTGCCAGCTCTTCATTGAAGATAGATGAGTGAGACGTTCAAACATTCATGTTTTTTTTAAAGCTGCACCATTCCATCAAATGGAAAAACCCAAGATGTCTTGTGTATCATTTTATACAATTTCCCTCAAAATTCAGCCTGACATATTTGGAGAGTTTCCAAGAAAAACAAGAGTATTACTCGTTTCAGCAAATGGCTAAAAAGTTTACTTTCAAGTGACAAATTCCTGTTTCCTACAGACAGTCTACGCTGGTTTCTGTTACCCATGACTGCAGTTATTCCCTAATCTAACCAAGTTGTTATTACTGTAACCATGATGATGAAGGTCCCCTAACCTTAACTAAGTAGTTATTTTAACCCAAACCACAATCTTTCCCTAACCATGTTCTCTTTTATGCCCTAAACCTAACCAAACCTTAACCATAGCGTTCAGATCATAAAACAATTTTATTTAGGAAAAACTGAGTCATCCTACTGAATGGAGTCTGCTCAGTGTCATTCTTGAGAGCGTGAGTCAACAATGTATTCTGCTGTTTATTTGGAAGACTTTTGGCATCTTTGAAAACTTTGGGATCTCTCTTCTTGAAATAATTTTTTTTTTTTGGATAAATAACACCAACTTCTCTGTTTTTGATTTCACACACGGAGCTGAAAATCACTATTTACAAATCATCTGATTCAGCAAATTAGAATTTTGCTAGCAGCGAAGCACGTATTTGCAATTTGGAGAAGTGAAACTATGCATTTAGCAAGTTTGCATGAAGAATGCAATCAAAAGTTCCTCTCCTCATTTTTTGACGGAGGAAGGAAAACAGAATTGCACAGTTAGGGGAAGAAAAAGGAATTGTCTGCAAAAACAAATAACAGAAAATATTGAGTTCACACAGGCTTAGCATCACAAGGGGAACTGTGTTGCAACCAAACAGATATCATCTGCTTCTATTTTTCCCACATCCCCTTTACTTAGTATTAAAACCTCAAAAGTGAAAAGTTATATTGAATCAGTGAAGTAAACAGGGCTGACGTCTAATGTCTTGCACCTATCTCTTGTCTGCCCTTTCGCCCTCACACCTCCTCGCTCTCCGGGTCACAGCTGTGCTGCTCCTACAGGCGTGTTGAGCGTTATATGTCAGACAGAGCAAGCAGCTCTGGGATCAGGAGCTGAGAGCCTTCCTGCCTTTCCAGCCCTCCTAGACTCACCCCCAGCAAAAACAGCAGAGTAGTGGGAGGAAAAATGATACGAAACCCCAGTGTCTCTGACCCCTGGTTCCACAGGCAGTTCATGGAGAGTTTAGTCAGAGGTGCAGGACAGCTAGTAATGTCCTCTCTTTCTCAGTGGACTCAAGTGTGAGCTTGCATAGAGTATTATCCTTCACAATTACAGCACTTTATAAGAGGCACTGTACAATTGGATTTTAGGGAAGTAGATTTTTGTATATACAATGGACTGTTATTGTTCCAAGACATACTGTGTTAGCTCTTCAGTTTGCATTAAAGGAAAACTCTGACAATTAATGTTAGAATCTTTAATGTAGCAACTAATGCATTATAGGAATTGTGTTTTTACTGTGTAATATTTAGGTTTATGACCAAGTATCTGCAAAGCTAATGACATTCTCATCAGCCTCAGCTGTATTGTGTGTTTAATGCTAATTAGAAAATGCATGCTAACATGGTAACATGGTAAACATTACCTGCTAAACATCCACATGTTAACATTGTCATCAGAATCAAAAACAGGTTTATTGCCAAGTAGGTTTGTACCTACGAGGAATTTGCCCTGGTGTTGTGGACCAGGGATGTTAAGTTCATAGTGTAAACAGTATATGCATTGTGCAAGTAATGATAATACAAGTTTGCATTCATGTAACGCGCCATGTTAGATCAAAAATGTGCAAATACAGATTAAGAGACTTTACATTAATATAACGTGTAATGTCCATGGGTGGGATAGAGTCCATGTCAGTGGGGGTCCTGGGCCTTGTTGATGAGGCTGGTTGTAGACAAGAAACTGTTCTTTTGGTGTGAGGTCCTGATAGACATCAGCCTCTTGCCAGAGGGGAGTGTGTCAAAAAGTTTGTTTCTGGGGTGGGAGGGGTCAGCCATTTTCTTACCTGCTCGCCTCAGTGTCCTGGAGGTGTGCAGGTCCTGGAGAGACAGCAGGTTGCAGCTGATCACCTTCTCAGCACAGCGAATAATACGCTGTAGTCTTCCCTTGTCCTTGTGCGCTGTCATGTTAGCACACAGATATTAGCATTTAGCTAAATACACCACAGTGGTGCACCACAGAGCTGCTAGGATCGCTGTGGACACTTAGTCTTGTTGTTGTAATTCCAAAAAACCAGTGACTGGGTCTGAACTCATTGCCGTCAGCAGTAGGTAATAACTGCGGCCTATGTGGGAAAGTTGGTGCAGTGACAGTGATAGCAAGAGTGAAAGTTTTCCAGAATAAGTGAATCATGACCATTAAAATAAATTACATGCCTTGTGGCAACATTGCATTCTGATCTAAGAAAGCTACTGTCAGTAGAGAAATCGCTTCGTACTATAATGGATTTCTGTTGTAGCCTGACTGATATTGGATTTCTTGGAAGTCTGATAATAGATCAGCTGATTGTAATTTGCTTTTCATAAAAGCATGACATAAACAAACTATGGTGGACAAACTATGTAATGGTGACACTATTTCTAAATGACCTCAAACCTAGTATGGTACTTCTATACCTCAGTTACTCGTTACATAGCAATACATCTGGAATCAGCCAATATCGGCAGATATATATCGGCCTGGCAAATTTACCAGTCGAGCTCTATTCAATCTGTCTGTTGAACATTATTGAAAAATGTTGAACCTTTTTCACTCTAATATATGAGGTAATGTATACATACAGCTTGGTGAAACTAACATTGGGATTGAAAGGGAGAACATTTGCAACCATGGAAGAAATTCAGGAAGAAACGCAGGAGGTAGTAACAAAAGATGACTTCAGGAAATATTTTCCTAGGATTGGGAGAAGCGCTGGGAAAAGCGCTGAGTATTGCATCTCATGGACAGTACTCTGAAGGGGATTAGAAAGGTACTACTGAAAGATTTATAATGACAATAACAAAACAATAACAAATCTGGAAATTTTTGGGTCCCCCCTCGTAAAAGCCATAAAAGCCTGACATTTATTGTTTAAAATGTTTAAAACAAACAGAAAATGTAATGCTATTTTAACTGTGGTGTGCACAGTATCCCAGCAGGGCGTCACATTATCTTGCTTGAAAAAAAAAAGCACTTTCAGACAATAAAATGCAAACGTTCATCACAGATAGCATTAAACTATGGATTTGCTTCATTGTTACTGTAATATAATGCCCGAGTTGGGTTATGACACCCTTATGTTAGCACCTGTGTTTGTGTACGTGTCAATGATTTTTGTGTCGCTATGTGTGTGCGTATAGTACATTATGTTACTGCTTACATAAACCAGATCGTGTTAAAAAATTACATAACCTTCATGGTAAGAGAACAAAAAACACATGTATGTCACCACTGTGAATGCAAGGAGAGTGAACTGTGAGACCGGGGATCCATCGGCTCACACCAACCCCGTCAATAAGGATGACAGGGTTTAAAATGAAACACCCCAGTTAACGGAGGGAGTGTTTCTAATTAGGATAGCATGAACGCTCCACCAGGGTGCGTGAAACTGAAGGCCAGATTATTACCCAGCTAATAAAGGACCAGCAAGTGGACTCCCTGTGAAACCCTCTGTCCTATATCACACCCTGTGTCACCCCCATAACCTGCAAACTGCCTCCATCCCGTCCCTTCAGCCCACTTATCCCATCCTCAGCTCCCTTAGCCCCGCTTCACTGCAGCGCAGGGAGAGGCATGTAAATCTGCCCCCCCTTTGAGCAAGCAACAGGCTCCGGAGAAAATAAATCTGCTGAGGTTCATGGTGAGTTCAGCCAAGCCGCAGCTCGAGGCTTTCTCTCTCTTATTTCACCCCCTCTCCCTGAAAACTGCTGCTGTCTCTGCTGTCAATGTGTCTGTCTTTCCATTTCCGTCTTTCACTCTTGCTCCATCTTTCCCTCCGTCTCGTTCCCTTCATCGCCTTCTCTGCTCTCTGTTCATAATCTTCGCCACAGATTTGGTAATGTCACATACACACAACACTACAGTGATGTCATTGTTCTGATAACGACCTTGGGGAGGAAGAGGGACAGTCCCCTCACATGTGTTGTGTCTGGTCTGGTTTTGGTCAAGTGTCTGATTCCATCTAGTTTAGTCTAGCTTGGACTGGGTTTGATGCACCACTATAGAACTTCAGATTGAAACTCAGGAGGTTCCCTATAGTGGGAGCCACATGACAAGAGTAATCATGTTTCAGTGAGTCACTCTAAAAGGACAAGAGAATAAAGATTGTGGGTTTGGAGGACTGCTCTAACATTTTAGAAAACACAATCTGGATTTTATCTCATTTCCATAGCAGCAGTTTAGAACTTATGGTACGTAACAGTGCTGCAAGGTTGGAAACCATGGGTATCATATTCTGATCTCTGGTGCACACATTACCACAAAATTGTCATAACACACTGTAAGTGATGAATATTTTTGTTTATAATGTAGAGAAATGATAAGAACAAAGTTGTCACTGTTTCACATGTTTTTCGATCCACAGTGTTCTGCTAATGTCATCAAAAGAACAACAAACTGCAGATGTGAATCTTCATTCCAAAAGTGTCACTGATTTGTAAAGTTATCACTTAACACTTTAAAGATAATATGTATTTTTGCTTAAAAGGTGAGTTCACAATTTTTCAACTCTGTGTCTCAGGTGTCCAAATGAACACTGACAAATGTTTTTCTTGCTGTAATCATTCCTCTTGTTCATACTGACCATTAAGGGATCTCTTCATAATGCACTTTCAATGTAAGTGACGGGGGACAAAATCCACATTTCTCCAACCCTTCCATGCAAAAATGTATTTAAAAGTTTATCTGAAGCTAAAATGAAACTTCAGCTATATAAATTAGTCAAATCAAGCCAATATCTTTCAAAGTTTCTGTCCATTTAGTGCCAAATTCCCCCTTTTTTGTTATGATTCATCCACTGCAGCTGGACAGGAAAACACATTTGTAGAAGATATCCACTTTATTTGAATGACTCAGATGGCAGATGCCTTATATTATCTTCAGATAAACTTTTAAATGCATTTTTTCTTAAAATGAGGACTGTGGATTTCGTCCTCCATCAGTTACATTGTAAATGCATTTGGAGGATTACAGCAAACAAAACCTTTTTCAGTGTTCTTATGGGCATCTGACTATTGTAGTAAGACAAACTTTAATTTGTGATCTGTATAGTATCTTATTCTAAGCATTTGCATTATATTTATCTATATTAATTTGTAGCTATTGAACAACAAGCTATCAACTTGTTAGCTTGTTTTCAGGTCCTGCTGTAAACTGTTTTCTATAAGAGATGGCATAATCGTTCCTTCATCTCAACACTGCATGATGACCAAATGAAGATGAAACAGATGCTGCAGCACAAAATGTATGATGTACATATCTGTAGGTCTAGTTCACTGCAGCACTCACACAGTTTTTTGTAGGGCTGCAACTAGTGATAATTTTGACTCTGCCAATTATATTCTCTATTAACTGGTTAATTGGTTTGTCTATAAATTGTCAAAAAATGATGAAAAAAGCCAATCACAGTTTCCCAGAGCCCAGGTTGACAACTTCAAATGGCTCATTTTTTCTGAGAAAAACCCCCAAAACTATTCACACACAGTCTGAAAACAACAAATCCTCAATTTGGAGAAGCTGGAACGAGCAAATGTTTGGCATTTTTACTTTAGATATGATGATCAAACAGTTATTTATTTATTTATAAAGAGTTGCAGATAAATTTTCTATCATCTCAGCTAATTTGTTGTATATTGTTGCATATTGGGTTGCAAGGCAACACATCCCCATGACTCAGTTTGCCTTGTCTGCGCTCATTTGCCATTACGTAAAGTACTGTAGTCTGAAGTGAAAACTTGCAGTTTGTGTCTTAAAGGAAACCGTTTTTTAACCTTAACGACTTATGATTTTGGCATTTAGCTGACTCTCTTATTCACAGCTGATGATGAGTGAGCAGGAGAGTATGAGTGTGCTGGCTGTCTGCTGATGGACACTTGGCTTTTGTCGCACATTCATTTTGGGGGCTAAAACAAGTCTAAATTACGCTGTCATCACCAACCGTTTCCATTGATGTAAGCAATGCATCATCTCGATGTGTTTCAAGCCAAAAATAAACTAATTCCAAAAGAAAATCTGCACGACTCGTTTCATGAATTCAGTCTTTGCAGAGATAGCATCTTTGAGAGAGCGATTGTTGTTTAGAGGAGAGTGAGTCTCACTGGTGGATCATGTCAAGCAGCTTTGTGTTGACACTGCTAAAGCCTCTCTTCTGATGTAGCTGTTTATCAGAAATGGACGGATAGTTTTGAAAAGAAAGAGGAGGCGGAGGAGGTCTGGTCACTGAGTACTTCCAGACCTCTAATGAAGACGGATGTGAGGACACGGTGTCCACCCTAACCCTGTAAACTTTGACCTGTGACACAACCTAGCTAGCTAAAAAAAGGGAACTTTGGCAGGAGAGGATGGCTTCATTTGCACCGGGTATGTTACATGACATCCTTCCAACACATTTACAGTTTCACTATCCCACTGGAAGGAATGTTTTCACACCATAAACCAGCTCAAATTGTGGAAAATATCAGCTTCCAGTAAACAAGCAGGAAAACAAAGGCCTTATTGTAGTTCGCAGGCCCGTTTCAGATCAGATATATGAAGCAAGTCTCTAACCATGCATGTGCACAATGTGTCCACATTACACTGATACACAATACTGTTCATTATTTCAAATCACTGCTCCTCTGTCTATGCTTCTAGGACAAATTGTGTGAGTAATTGTAAGCAACCACTCCTTGTCTGTCATTAACTGCCCCATCTCCTTATCTTAGACAAACCCTACTCCTCTGATATTATTGATGTCTCCCTGACAAGTGTTAAGGGTGTCTCCGAGTTATGTGCAGCTCGTTCGGTGGAGCCTCGTTCTTAATCCCTGACCTAGAAGAGGGAGGACTCTCAGTTTATACAGGGGAGTGGTGGGAGTGTTAGATTACATTAAGGCTGTAATTATAAGGCTGATAAATAGAGGCAAACACTAGCCCACGTTAATGCATGAATGTACATGATGAATATGCTCAGGCACACATACAGCGCTGCAGAAAAGTTAACGGCTACACACGGAAAACGGCCCACACTTAATCTTAAAAAGAAGCCTGACAAAGCAAAAGGGCAAAATGAAAGGAGTCTATGATAGTGAAAATCAAAGAGAGTGCTGTGAGAGACAACACTGATCTGAGCGCAATGGGACCTCTTCAGTGTCACCAAAGCCACAGGGGCTGGAACTGACATAACAAACACAACCAAATGGGCTTGATCCAATCCTCTTCAAACAACCACTAATTTCATGTTGCATCTTTGAGCATGAATGCCCAACTGTGTTTGCTCTGTGTGCACTCTGACCCCTGCCCCTCATCCCCGTAACCCCCTCCTTATCCTGCCGAGCTCAGCCTAGCTCAGCCCAGCTTAGGCCGCCCCACTCAACAGGACAAACTGCAGGCCCCCTAATCAGCTCATTTGGAGCAGATCAATGGCACTGATGACAAGAGCCTAAGCGGGGACTGTGGACCAAATGAGGGCCGAACAAAACACTCTTCTTAAACGATGGCCTCGGAGCAAATAGCCCCCGGGTGAGGGGGTCAGGAGGTTGGTGACCTGGGTGGGTGCGGCGGTGGAGGTGTCCGACTGGGCCTGAGAGGGGGGGGGGTTTGGGTCCCTGGTGTCCCCGCTGGTGGGCCAGCTGAACAAACAGCTGGGAACAAGGCCGGGCTTCAGCGTGCAGAGACAGAGACAGAGCTCCAGCCATGCAGACCCAGTTTCAGATCAGATCAGACCAGACTAGGCTAGATGTTAGACCCAAGACAGCATGAGGACAGTGAGCTGCTTTCTTCTCTGAAATAAAGGCCACGTCTGATCAACACACGCATACCAAAATGGACACATACACATACAATTGTGCCCACGCACATCCATGGAAATGCATGCACACATCCTCATTCACACATGCAGACAGTGTGAGCAGGCAGGCATTTTTTGCACATGCAAAAGCAGAAGTGGACACACACACAGATTTTATCTCATGCAAACTCCAATTCACACAGCCTCAGCCCCTCTCTCATCTTTAACACAAAAGGCCTGTGTCTATCTGGCTTTTCCTCAAAATAACACTCCTCTATCTCCGAGCTATTGATCTACACTCGTCTGTTCTTTCACAGGACATCCACTGTTTCTACTGACTTTACTGCTCTCCAAAAAATCTGGCCCTGTTGACATCACCCCAAGGGTAGCCACATTCCAGGAACTATTCCATATCTGCACGACATTTTTCAAGATGTACGTCCCTCTTGCAACACTGATTATGTAAAAGCTTAGAAGAGAGACAGCTGGAAATAGCTGAAAAGATGCTAGCTGTGGCTATTAAAGGCTTGGGAAAGCATGAGTAAAAATGACAGTGAAGTGTTTTGATGCCAAACAAAACACAGGCAAGCCTTGATCAACTCAGGTCAACCTGAGTCGGATTCCCAATTGTATGCGCTCCAGTTCTGGCAAAACAGGGTCACTGGATGATATAAAGAGGTTTTGGTAAAATACACACACGCACACAATCGTACACAATCGTACACACAGACAGCCTTGTTTGGAGCAGCGGGGGGCACGAGCTCTGATAATGAGTGGCACACATGAAAGGGTGGCTCCTCACGAGAAAACAAACTTCACCAGCGGAGCCATTGTTAGCAGGCTGACCTCTGAGCCTCTCAGCGGGCACATTGTCCCCCGATGGATCCCCTCCGACAGCCTGTCACTCAACTCAACTGTCCCCGTCAACCAATCAGGGCCTAGCGCCGGCAACACTCTGGGAAAACTCCGCCCTTTGAAGGGTCTTAAGAATTTGGTGTGCGGCCATGTTTAGACCTCAGTGGAAAAATGTTGCTGTGGTGTAAAGATAAGACTGATGACCCAGGGTAATAAATAATATAATATCAACAGATTCAGTCAGTGGGCTAATTATAGGATTATACTGATATTTATAATCTGTGTGACTTAAAATAACATGCATCAGTTAGGCACATGAAAACATATTTTCCCACTTACCCGTTATTTCTCCTTTTGGTATTTAGACATGCAGATAGTGTTGGTTTAACCTTAAGTTTTGAGATTTCTGTTATCACAGCAATATAATTGAGGCAAAAGAAACTTTGTCTGTGGTGCTCAAAGTACTGAAAAATGATGTTTGAATAACCCAACAGCAACATCTTTACAGAACTAATGACCTGCTAAGTCTGGGTACTGCACGAACTTGGGTGCACTGCAAAAAATCTCCATCTTATCAAGTCATTTTTGTGGGAAAAAGGCTTATATAAGAGATTACATTTAAATGAGATGTCATTTTTCTGTATTCCATCACAGCGATGTGCCCTATTCTGTCTTGTTTTAAGATACTGACGCTCATTTCTAGGACATACTTGAAATAATTTGATTTGTATTGGAAACTAAGTTACAATAATCTTACTGCAAAAGCAGATGTTTTCACTTGTTTTAAGAAAGCAAAACATTTAGGAATGATGAAGATGGATTTTTTTTTTTTTTAAAGTGTCTTTTAAACAGTTTTAATTGGTAATCATTTCTGCCAAAGAAGTCCCAATTAAAATGGCTGAAAATATGTTTTCAATTTGTAATTTGGGTGAATTGACCCTTTAGATCTGCACTTTTTACATAAGGAAAGTGTGTCACGGTCAGAGTGAGTTATGGAAAGTCAAACAAAAAGAGGTTAAATGTAGGTAACAACAAACAGGCACCGACTAAGCCACACACACACACACACACACACACACACACACACACACACACACACACACACAAACACATAAAGTTAGAATCACAGCTCTGAAAGCCATTCCCTGAGGAGCTGTGTGAGGAATCTGTTAGGTGTCAAAAAACACTGTACCACTCCACATTGTGAGGAGACAAAGGACAGGGAGTGGGGATGGAGGTTTATTCCTGCTGACTGCGTCTCCTGTTTCAGGTCCTCTGAGGGCGACCGTGGGCGTGCTGCGTAGGAGGAGATGGTGCTCGATTGTGTCTCGTGAGCAGGGAGGGGAGTGTACGCCCTGGGCGCTGCACGCAGGATTTTCATGTGTCAGGAACACCATTTCGAGAATCTGTGTGGATCTCGTGGCACGCGGGGCCGGCGCCCCATTCCTCCCTAATGCACAATCATCTCCCCTTTCGCCTGTCATCACCTTGATGCCTCAGAGATGGACGAGAGGATCCTTCCGGACTGCTGAGTGTATCAGTGAGGTTTTCCTTTCTGCTAATAAGTCTGTGAGAGTTATAATACTGTATTAATATTGGTATATTTCATTTAATTCATCATAGAAGCACAAATTCAACACATATGACCTCAGTGCAGTCTCAAAGGTTTGACCAAAGCTTCAGTATGAAAGGCCTCCAGTACTGAAGTCCAAAACAAAAGGGAATGATAATGAGCTAGATGTTTGTCAATAACAGCTATATTTTATAATTTCAGCTCTGAATAAACTATTTGTTATCACAGCAGTTTATAACTTCCAAACTAGGAGTGTTACATTAACTTTTTCACACTGTCTGCTGTCTGGCTGCTCTGACTTTTTCCCCTACTACATAAGCACCAGCTGATCATATATTATGTATTATTATCAAAGATGGAAAAAAACATAAAAATGCAACATAAACAAGATGTGTGTTTTGAAATCTTGAAAATCTCCCCAGAGCCTATTTAATATGCAGAGATGTGAGGAGTTTTCTTGCTAAATCGACTAGCCACTGATTGTGAAACAGGATGACATCTTGGCCCACTTTACCTGACCCTTAACTTCTCTTTCTACAAGTGGGGAATTCCTTCATTTCATAACAGCAAGTTCTGTTGTGCCTGACTCCTCTGTCTTCAATCAGCACACCAAAACATATCCTCCTGGTGAGCCACCAACATCTGATTCTAGCTGTATGAGAGCATGCAGCCTAATCTGTGCCGCATGGATGAGAAAACTGAGAGGATTAAATGGAAAATTATTTTCTCCACGGCTGCTGAAACCAAAGTGGGTTTTGCAGTGGTGGGGGATCCGGCCCTCTAAGCACTGATGGCAGATAGGGCCTTTTTGTGTCTGCCTCCCATTGTCTTGTTACCTTATAAATCTTCCACGCTGACACCTGATACCTGATATCATGGCCCATTTGTCACCCGTGTTTACGTCTGGGATGTAGAGTGCTGTCGGTATGAGATGCCCCCCGCCCTCGTGCAGCCTCCCAGGGGTGTGGGTGCTGCTGGGACAGGCGACATGGTGAGCCGGGTTGGGAGGAGGGGGGCAACATCAGGGTGGAGGAGTGCAGGGATAGGCCAGAGAAGTTAGGCCTTAGACTCTTATCATGTCCCAGAGAGAGCAGAGAAAGAAGTAGAGCAAGTTAATTAGTAGCTGAGATAGTGAGTGAGTCACAAGTAAGGACAATTATTTTTTAAATTGTTGCTTCACCCAAACTACATAAACATCAGCAACATATTTTCTCACTTACCACTTCTGGTAAATGGTTATGTAGACAGTTTGGGATTTTATTTACCAAGTTTTGAGATCTCTGAGATTTCTGCCCTAACTGTTATACAACTGTTATTTTGTACTGGAAATTTGTGGTGCTCAAAACACTGAAAATTAAATTTTAAAAATCCAAAGGCATGTCTTTTCTGAACTTGGAATTCTGGATAATCCAAGACAACAGTTGTCATTTATTTGGGCGAGTTACTTGAAAATTCAAGTTACTGATTATGCACGCACACAGATTTAATCCAATTTGGATCAAAACGTTGTCTATTTGGATTCAAATTTGAATTGTGGCGTTGGAGTAAGTGTGCAGGCGTTGCTCTCTTTCCATTGCTGCTGTCTTCTAATAGCCCTGCACCTACGTGATGTGCATATAATAACACCCTCTCCTCGTTTCAATTAATGATTTCACATGACTCATTGTAAAAGTAATTACATGACTTTACTCATTACTCATTGTAAAAGTAATGCATCACATCACTCCATCAAAAAATGCCTTCAAACAGCTCAGAATCACACCCACACGTTGCATCTGCACATATAGAAAGAGAAAAGTGAGATATTTGTGGTTTAACAAGCAGGAGACAGTTTGGAAGGATTTATTGACCATCGAACAGCTAGCATTAGCGTAGCCTCAGTCACTGGACACAGCACTCCAGATGTCCCGACCTCAGCTGCATGACAACCTCCAATTCTGAACTAAATTAGCATCAGGTGACTCCTGAAGATAGGCTTATCTGTGGCTAACGCTAGCAAGCACACCACACAACATGTGAATAAGACAACTTTAGAATTACCGCAAGTCACATTTCTCCTCCTCCGTAACCCCCATAAGACAGCAAGCACACCAACCCCCAAGTGTAAAAGTAAGTGTTACTGGAATTCAACTACTAGTTATTGAAAAAAGTAATTACATTACTGTAATGCGTTACAAAGTCATACATTACTGCCCAACACTGTTTGACAACTAAAAACTTGCCGATTACGCCTTATTAGTTGGGTCAGATCGAGGTCAGATCACATTCCTAGCACAAACAAACTGCTCCAGAACTGGTTTGTGACTGGACTGAGACCACTTCCACTGAAGGGTCATGTGCAGTTGTTTTGGTTGATTCCTGAGTTGAAACACCCTGGGAGATCTCCAAAATCTGGGCAAATAAAACCAAAACTTTCTGCATGGCTTGATACCACTAGAGGTGAACGAGAAGGTAATTTTTTTTTGTAATTTTGATTAAACAACTTTTAACTTACTTTTCCATAAACTACTGACCATATCTTGGATCTGAACTGTAAAATATGCATGTCACTGTTAATTCGACAGCCTCTGCACCACCCCTCCACTCCGCCTTTTGCACTCCATCCAGTCCCCAGCACAATAACCCTCAATGCCTGTGCATCGGTAAATACTCGCAGGCTCTCTGGCATAAAGAAAATAGCCCGAGCAGAGAGAAGAAAAGAAAGAATGGAGGAGGGAGGGGAGCAAGAAAAGAAGCGTAGCAAAGAAAAGATTAGGCTCCGGTGAAGTACAACTTCTACAAAGCTGGCTCGGTTCTTGGCATAAGGCCAAAGAAGGGAGACAATACAACGCTGTGCGGATCCAGGGATCTATAGACGCTCACTGGAGCATTGGGCTATTGGGAAGAAGGGCTAGGGAGGGAAGGCAGAGGGAGGGAGGGGGTGGGCTAAGCACTCTGTTTTCCAAAGCCAAACACAGAGGACATGAAGGGGCACTGCGGTGGCTGCAGCCGGTAGGGGAGCGTGGTTGAATTGGCGCAGCAGAATTAGCAGTGCAGTCACAACGTATAGAAAATATTGACCTGACAGACTCCATCAGGGGATGTCCACCTCCCCCCCTCCACCCCCAAACTCTCATCGTTCAGCCAAACCAAACCCTCCCATCACTGAGCTCACATCCCCGGCTCAAATCTCACCCTCAGCACCTGCTCTGTGTCAGAGGAGGGATGAGGGGGTTGAACAATATACCACAAACAATCTGTCAAAGGACCGTCTCAGTACGTCCCCCGGGCCTTTTAATAAGGAAGGACAAGAGAAATATAACAACCGATTTTTGTTTCCCCTCCGCGCTTTGTATTCCCTCCTCCAGCCCTCTCCTCACTTCATTACATTTTCATTCATTTCAATCAGTGTTTCATTTCCTTTCTCTCCTCTCTGCCCTCTTGGCGATATGTGGAGGGTCAAGGCTAATACTGGAAAACAAAGTGAAAGAAAGAGACGAGAGAAGAGGAGGAAGATGGATGGAAAAGAGAGAGAGAGACAGAGAGAGAGAGAGAGAGGAGAGGTGCACCCCTCTAAGATCAAAGGCTCGATCCCATTGTGAGGACTGTACAATGGAGTACTGCATGGAATACGCTCAAACAAAACCCCTCTCCGCTGCCCCGGACCCCCCCCCCCCCCCCCCCCCCCTCCTCACCACCCCCGCAAGCCAACTGACAACATAGCTGGAAGGGGACATCGGGGGTAATTGGAGGAATGAGTGGGACTGTGTACAGTAAAGTATAGTTATGTCAGATAGGCCACACACAGTTAGATGTACACACACACACACACACACACATGTACATGCACACAAAATGCTCATCAAAAATAGGAAAGGATAATAGGAGGTGACTGACCCTGGGATGAACTAGAAATACTTTTTTTGCAGATGACTGTGCTTTTTCTTTTTTTTGTTGGGTAATAAAGTATTTATGCTCCTAAAAGTTAGATTCAACTAAGTAGTAGAGAAAAACAAATATTTTGCAGGAAACTTAATGCCAGCTGGATTACATATTTACTGCCAATACAAAATGCTCATACTGAACATATCAGCATTTACTGTCAGTATTTCTTATTTGTATTCCCTACAATATCCACTCCAGGCAACCTAAACATGACCAACATTTTCATAGTTATCTTTAGGCAACCAAAAGCACTTGTTTAAAGCTGAATTGATAAATGTTTTGGCCACTTGGGGGCAGCACAACAAGATGTAAAGTCAATCTGGCGAATGTGTTAGCAAACAGTTGCCTATTTACACATCCTTCAGACATAGACCGGGAAGAGCGTTCATTTGGATTCATATTTTTGGACACCTGACAAATTTAAATCCATTCTCTCTCTCGCATTTTAGCTCTGCTTTGGTCTCCAAAAAATCCTGAGGGAAATATCTGGCTCTTTAGCTGCTAAATTCTCCACTATGTTCACAAGCTAGTTGCAGTCTGTCTTCAGTTTGGTGCTGGTTCGGTAGTTTACAGTGAGATTTTAGAGCTTTCTTGTTGGAAACAAGGTTGTTGAGAGCAGCAAGAGCGAACCAAGACAGTAAAGTTATGGGCCATGAAACCAAAATCTGAACTGAAAAACAGTCGCTGTGCTAGCTGTAAAGCAGCATTCGGTGATAATTACTCATGGCTCCATCACTATGAGTGACATCTTTCAGTTTATACATAGTCATTTGATCTATTAGTGTAGCTTTAAGGTCAAGGAAAGATCATGGTTATACATATTGAAAAACAAAATGGACTCATTTTTGGTATTTAGTGAAGTATTTAGTATCTCTTGTGTTTTAGCAGCGTAAAACTAACAAGACATAGGAAGCGTGAACCCTGTCTCTGATGTCAAGAGTCTTGTGATGCACAGTATTTGCCCAACCAACTATGAATTGTCACATTTCTTGGTTCCTAAATGTATTCACCAAAGCAGATTTGTAGTATGTAATAATTTCTTAGCAGGAGACACTTCTTAGTGCTTCTGTGGTGAGAATAAGGGTAATGATGTCATGTTTTGACTGGAAATAACACAAATCCTTTTAATTTAATTGCCAATACACAAATAAAAATAAAAGATATCAGTCAATAAAAAAAATTCTGTATAAAAACATAGCAGCTGTAAAGATCAAAATGCCAAAAATGAAGTACCACGTAAGTGGAAAAACACTACACCGCAGAAAAAAACAAACATGCATTATTAGTACATGATGTAATTTAATTTTCTTCTAAGATAAGCTCCTTACATCTTTCTATTTCTCTCTCTTTGTCGCATGAGTTGTGGCGAGAGTGTAACCGCAATCTAGAGCACTGCAGTGACATGACATACAATATCCTGCTTTGACACAAACTGCATATGAAGTGGTGGGGGCTGCCCCCTTGTATCTAAGATGCAAAGACAGATAAACCATAGTGTCAAGGCTTGCATACGCTTCCAAAAAAAAAAAAAAAAAAAAAAAGTCCCCAAAGATCCCCCACAGAGGAGAGAGCTGGCGGTTGGGGTTGTGCTCTTACAGCTGTAACCAGTGAATGACCTGAGGGGCAGAGCTCCACATCATCACAATAGAAAGAGACAAAAACTTCTTAGTGCCTTAAATGGTGCTGTTGCTTCTAGATGTTGCCCTCCTTTCTCTTAACTTTTCAATGTTTCAAGTGCTCAAGTGTACTTGTGATTATTGCCCTCTTGTTAGTTCCTCTTTTCTCAGTTAACTCCTTTTTCTACCTTTTTCTTCCCTCTACTCCTGTCCTCCTCCTCCTCCTCCTCCTCCTTCCTTCCTCCCCTCCCTCTAAGCCTGCAGGGCTTATCTGTGGGGATGAGGGAGAGAGGAGAATGGGGAAGACAGGCACTTTCATGGCTGAGTTGGGAGCCATTAGCCCCCTGTGTGCTCGGCCCTGTTCTACCTCCTTTCAGTATTAATCTGCAGTGACAGCTTCACTGTTTACCAAATCCACCCAGGATCCTGGGGGATGACTGGCCGGCGCCACTCTGCTCCATTAACCTCTGACCTTCAGCGTTACGGCACCAGAGCCAGGCCCGGGGCTCGGGGTTAGCCGGCCCGAGCAACCGGTTGGACACCTGTCTGATGTCCGAGACGGAGCTCCTGTCACACAGACACAATCTGTGCATGAAGATGTATCTCAGCTGGACTTTAAAGGAGGGTGTCATTTTGAGTTATAGCCCATTTACTTTTGACTTCATGTAGTTTACATTCGCCCCAAAAAGGAAGATATAGAGGTGACAATAAAGTTTCGAAGGAGATCATTAACAGGTGGAATTTCCAATTTCTTCTTGTGAGTGTCAGTTAGGGTAGATACACAGCAAATAGATTGGGTTGCACAAACACTTATGAGAAAACACCCACCTTGGCCACAAACAAGATGTTCAAAAACCCAGCGTCTTAAGGTGCACTTCAGAGGTTCTGGTAGGCAAATTTTGTTACCTATGGACAGACCCAAGATGGTTGTTTCCCCCTGTTTCCAGTTTATGCTAAACTAAACTAATCATCTGCTGGCTCCAGCTATATACAGTATTTACTGAACCCTAAGCTAACCCTCAGCAAGAAAGCAAATAAGCATATTTCACTAAATGCCGAACTATTTGTCGAACCTTCAATCTTTACAGAGTGAGTCAAGTCTGAGGAATTTTTTTTTTTAAAAATACTGATCAAGAAAAAATGGCAGGAAATGGCTTCAAATGAGCAAAGATGCATCCAACATGACAGACTGTCCAGGGATAATGTAAAAGAGAGGAGAAACTTATTTGAAATAAAATAAAATGTATTATTGTACCACAATCCGCCTTTAGTAAGTCTTCAGATAGTTTTAAAGGTTTAAAGGCTTCTGGGACAAACTTGAGTCTACGTGAAGATGCTGAAAACTCTGCTGAATTTTCCGTTTCTTCTCTTCTCCTCTCTGTGTGGAATATAACATCCAGCCTGCTTGGAGGCTGCAGTGCTGCTCCTTCTTTTGATTATATCCATCCACATGTCTTCTGATCCATCTCCCAAGCTGACCACTGCATGTGAGGAGTATTACATTCTCTTGCTTTGAAGTTTATGTTGCAATCAATCTCTCTTAAGATCAATCTTCTGTGCTGCTAAAGTTGAGCTAAAGAGTCTTGCTAAAGGTTTGTCCTAAAGCTAGACTGTGTAACTTTTGAAAGTTTTTTTTTTTTTAAAGTTACACATAAAAGTTGAATTCATAAGTTATAAATATACTGTACACTCTCTCTTGATTCAATATACTGAGGGGTTTTGGTGCTACAGCCTTACTCGGTCTGGTATGATCAGTAGCATATGGTGGCTAATGTTAGCTTGCTTTGTTGTGTTGTACCTGAGATCACCAAATCCACCAATTTGTTGACTCTTTGACTGTTACTCTACATTTTAGCATGTCACAATATTACAAATTCAAGAAATTCTCAGTAATTTAAAAAAAAAAAAAAAAAATTTGGAAAATTGTGCCAAATATTCTGTTGCCACCATAAGCTCAAGTCTTACTGGTTTAAAGTTCAGGGGACTCCATTGGAAAAAGGTGATGTCATGCATCCCTGCAACTCGCAACACTGAGTTGCCTCAGTATCTGATGGAGAGCCAATTGGGGCTTGAAACACACTTTTTTTTACTCCATCTAATACATAATAAAAATAGATAATACTTTTAAGGGAACATCCTACAGTGTTGCAAGTCATTTGAAGAACCGAAAAATGTTTTGACTCAGCACCTGATAAAGAAAGATGTGCATTTGTCCCACGCATTGTTTGCATGCATCACTGTGTAGTAATCAGAATTCAGCAACATTCGAAAAAAGCAAAACAAAACGTGATGACAGTTTTGTTGTTTGTTTTGTTGCCTCATGTTACCAGTTTACTGTCAAACAAATCTGAAAAACCAAACCGTCACAGTCCGGATGAAGCAGGTTAGCTGAGTTTTTAAGTGTTAAACTCTTAATAAATAATACCTAACAGTGTTTTTCCAAAGTTTGTCTTGAGTTAGTCATGAATATTTAATGTTATAGAAAAAGACTTGATTTGAAACCATTTTCAGGGGCTTTAGAGATTTTCACATTATTGTGACACAATTTGTGACACAACAAGTAGGAAAATAAAAGTATAATGTAGCTATACACTGTATGCACAAGGCTTTGGTTAGGCGATAATAAAGTTAAGATCAGGTTGGGTCAGGTTTAATGCCCAAAAAATCAGATTCATTATTAAAAAAGTTGTTGCATGCAAATTCCTGACTTTAAAATTCTTACATTAACCTTAAATGTATTCTGGCAAGACAGATTTTTGAAAACTAAGACATCAAAGTTAACTTACTCAACTCATATACAGAGCTCTGCAAAAGTCACACCTTCATTAAACTTTAAGGCAGATGACATTCTGGCACAGATAACAGTGTTCCTCTTTATCACTCACTCTGCTCTGACTAAGCTACCCTCGTTGATCTTATGATGTTTAGCTTGTGGTTTTACATGTGTGCACTCCGGGCCAAACCAGGTCTCTGGACAACTGACTAAGCAATCGTTTAACAGCGTCACACCACAGTGTTACTGCGAAGCTGTGATGTTTCTGCTCGTGTGAATCTAGAGCACTCAGCACGCAGCTGTGTGTGAAGGTTCAGCTGATGGCAAACAAATATTTTTGAAGGATAATAACTTCACCTCATCAACGAAACTTTCTTATTTCTTTTAAGTAAGAAGAAAGAAAAGAAACTAAACAGTTATTTTTCCTCTATTCTCTTTGTTATTTTTAAACTTACATTTACACAGTATATTTTGCACACAAGGGTGCAGTTTAAGGATGACATTTTGAGTTGTGCATTGAAACAGCAGGTTGGTTCAATTTGATAATCAAGGATTCAGAAACCTCAAAAACAATGTGATGAACTAACAAAGTCAAAGAAACTGCTATTAAACCAATCATGCACCCACAAATGCTGATGTTGCAGATCTGTGAGTGCACACTGTAGAGTCATAATGTACACATACACACACATTTCCCAGCAGCGTGTTGGCTTGCTGCAAAAAAACACCAGCATGCACACTCACAGACACTCAAAAAGACGCGCCCATGTAGATACACACACACACACACACACACACACAAGCACACACACCTACAGCCAAGCCAAACACACTCAGTCTTCCGACCAGACTTGAGGAGTGACAAAACACAACGGCCTTCCATCAGCAGCCCGTGGTCTCACTCCCCCCTCCCCAGTTTGACCTCTGACCCTGATGACAACAGACTGTCATCACTGTCACTCCTGCTAGGTAAACACACAGTCCTACTAAAACTAGCAGAAAGACAGAATGGTGTTCTTACGCTGTGTGTGTGTGTGTCTTTGTGTTAATGTATGCTCACTTTTATGAGTTGCGAGTGAGTTTTGTGTGTCTGTGTGGGCTCTGTCCTCTTTAAACATTTGGTTTGTTTTTGGTTTGTCCTTAACCCTGCTCTTTATTAAATTGTCATGGGCTCTGGCTTTATCTTCTCTGCCCTTTAAATAACTAATTCCTAAATCCAGCCCACCTGCAGCCATGACCAACGCTCAGCTTGAGCCAGCGCTCTTCGATTTTTCTGCTGAACGTTCAGAAAAAACTAAGGTTTTGAGTACACAACTGTTGCCAAAAAGAGAAATATTTACCCAGTGTGACGCAAGCAGTGCCCTACTATTGAACCACTCTCAGCTATATTTAGAAGTTCCTCACCACCAGACCAAAGTGCTGCACTCATCAAGATAACATGAAAGACATAAAAATGAGTCTTCTTAAGTACATACCCCCCCCCCCCCCCCCCCCCCCCCCACAGCCCAATTTAAGTTAACCCTCTCAGCAGATTCTCAGTCACAGCCAAGTCAGCCACACTGATGACAAAAAAAGAAAGACTACTTCACAATAACTACACTAACATCACATGCTCTTGCCTCTTTACCTCATAACCTCACCTTATCATTAAAGACCCTGGACAAATGTTACATGTGGGCTACAAATACAAACACAAATGCTGCTCTCCTACTTGTGCACTCCCATCAGTCACTTTCCACAAATCATACACAAATGTTTATGGGTTTTTCCACAAATTAAACAAATAAAGAGGGGGGTGTGGTTGGGTCAGGGGAGTAAGAGGGGGTGGTGGGGGTGGAGGGGGTTGAGCAAGGCTCTTGGACGGTGTGCGAGTCAGAGTTTGGAGCCAGCTGAGTGCTCCTCCTCTCCCAGGAGAACCGCCACGCCACGGCCAGCTGGAAACCATTGACAGGAGTTTGGGGTTGGTGAGCAAGAGAGAGGAGAGGGGCTTGGCAGAGGAGATCACGGGGCCTGCCTGTCTTTATGAATCTGCTTTCGGCACCAAAGTCAGAGCAGGAACCGAGGAGGAGAAGAACAAGTATGTGTCATATGTCTGTGTCATATATTTTCATGATGGGAGTGAGAAAGAAAGAGTGTGCTGTTTAAAAATCATGAATCATCAGCTGAGTTTTCCCAAAAGAGGCCTAAAGAATAACTAAAAGAGAAAAAACAACATTTTTCAAAGTGAGATGTATTGGTCATTCATGAAAATCTAATATTTACACGGCTTTATGGGTTCCTGTCATGTGAAAACCAGAAATCTGCTTAAGTGTTTATGACATTTTTCATGAAACTTCTTAAGCACAAAAACAACTTCTGCAGATGTGTAGGATGAAGACATTTTACTGATGTGAGTCAACCAGCATCATCACTTCAGCACTTGACAATGGCGAAATGTTTGAGCAAATCAAGCCTGTGTTGATTATGGCCATTTTTGAGAAAAAAAAAAAAAAAAAAAAAAAAAAAGGAAGTGGTTTTGAAACTTTCTTAATACTCAATTCTTGATGGCTGTAAGACGTGCGTGGGTGTACCCTGGTGTTTTGAGTTTATCTCTGACATTTTTAAGGATGGAATCAAGAACCACTCGTTCTTGCATTTTGTCTCAATGTCTGTAGAAGAGGTGTGGGAAAATAAAGTAAGCCATGAGAAAGGACATAAAAAAAGAATGACACAGTCAGACCACCAGTCATTAAAAATCCCAACTATGTGGACACAAAACATGACACAAACATCCTCCATCTGTGCTACCTCAGACTAACAACACAACAGGACAGAACACAGCAGCATGCAGCTTTATCCAGTCAACTCTGTGATTACAACATAAACAGAAGAAAACAACACATCATCAGGCCTTTGCCTGACAATTTTCACTCCCAAGATGTTCAAGAAAACAAAAACAGTCCTAATAGTAGATGTTTACTTGACATAAACACAATCGCCAAACAAGAAAGACAATTAAATTCCATTTAAAGGGACAGAAGTTCCTCTGCAAGAATCACCCTTTATATCCTAAAAAGTATAGACATGAATAAGTAAACCTTGGTGAAACTTTTACTATACTGAATCCTAAATTCAAGCGTGCAGTATTTCATCTTCTCCTTAATCTCTGTTTCTCTGGACTCTCTGTGTGCACATGTGGATTGTCTATTTTTAGTGGTTTACCTGCACCTGAGCTATGTGGACAGCTGGTTTCCATTTCTATTGGCCAAAAGGAAAAGAAGAGCACCCTACTAAAAGTTAAACTCTGAACTGTGTTTTTTAAATATAAACAGCAGAGCAAGTTTGGAATTTGTGGGCGATATGGGTTAATGTAGCATAATCATGGTGTGTACCTTTAAAGATACATACAAGATACGACGTGTGCTTGAATAGACTAAAGACTTAACACAGTTTTGTTTTGCATACATTACATGTTTATAACCCTAAAATATCTCTAAAACAGGGCAAGTTTGTGGCATAGGCCAGATAGGCGGTCGCCTAGGGCACCAAATGAGGGAGGGGGTGCCAAATGAATGGAAAGTGGGTTTTTTGGGGGGCCACCAAACACTCATTGAATGGCACCTTGACCCCCACTTGCCTTTTTGTCTGTCTTTGTCTCTTTGTCTGGGCTGGAGATTGATTTTAGTGTGAATTCATATCTGGACTGGAGGTGGCACTTTTTTGGGGGGGGGGGGCTCCAGTGTAAATCTGTTGGGGCTTCAATCTAAAATCTCGCCTAGGGCACCAACATAGTCAGGGCCTTCCCTGCTCAGTCAGTGGCAGTTCAGTCATATGAAGCAATAATTTGACATTTAGAAGAGAAGTTGGTTTCAACTCACATGTCTGTACAGTAAATATGAATCTGGATCCAGCAGATAGTTAGCTTAGCATGAAGGGTGGAAGCAGTTAGCCTTACCGAAATCTTCCCACCACCAATTTAACATTTTTACACTTTGTTTTTGGGCAAATTAAACAAACAAGATGTTAATTAGTGAGCTTTACCTTCATACCTTCATCAGAGCAAGGCTAAATGTTTCCCCCTGTTTCCAGTCTTTGTGCTAAGCTAAGCTAACTATCTCCTGGGTCCAGTCCCCTATTTCATTTGCTGTGACGGATAGTGGTATCAATCTTCTGATCTAACTCTTGGCAAGAAAGGGAAGCAGTATATTACAAAAAATGTTAAACTATTTCTATAAATGACAATGTAATGAAATAAATGTTAGCAGTGTTTTATGTTGCAGTCACTAACTGGGCCTTTGTCTAACTACAAATTCCATGTGTATGGCAGCTGTGCATACTATAAGTATAAATTATGTGATACATAAACTGTCTTTGGTAAAGCTTGACATGCTTGACATTTCTCCTTAAGCTGGTGGCTGAAAGTCAAAGATTGCATCATTATTTGAAACTGATTTCATATTTTCTTGGCAGAATTATAACTGCATCTCTAACTGAGACCAACCTATTTTAAAATATGTCTGTTCAGTAAACGCACATTGTTTGTTTCCTTTCAGCCTTGGTTTTGTTCAAGAAGATATTTAATTTAGCTCTCAACACACGCTAATCCCAAAGAACAGCACATGGAGTGAACAAATGATTACAAGAATATGATCACAGTGTTTCGGTTTCCTACAGTCATGCCCCTGGGACAGTGGTCACAGCTTGGTGGGAGTCTACTCATGTTTTAATTCCAGTTGGCTTCCACCCTCTTCGATGATTAGAAAGTTGTCCAATACAGATGTTTTTTTTAGGAGGCACACAAAATGGATTCTCTGACTGGCTATTTTGGTTTGCAAATAACTGCAGAGTGAGACATAAAAATAAAAATCATCTCTTCATGTCATGCTACAATGTAGGTGCACGTGTACAGTTGCATGTGCACCTGAAACTGGATATAGTTTTACTTCTGTGAGTGGAAAAATACTCAACAGCAATGGCAACAAAAGGAAGTGCATGAGGAAGCTTGTCATAGGTTTTTTTTTAGAGTTATTGCCCGAGAACTCAACCTGCTTAATCACTAATGTTCGTTCAGAGCAGTGGCGCCCGTTTTGTAACAGTAGACTTTCGCTACACTCACCTTCATGACATCATTGCTTATTACGAAAGTTCAGGGGAAATTTGCTGCTGTTTGCTAGGGATCATAGATGCCCTGAGTGACCTCCTCCGTGTAAGCAGATGATGAAGCTGGGAAGTTTCCTCTTGGCCTTTTCTCTTGGACACAAAGACCTGCTCCACCAGCAGCTTTATTTGACTTTCAGTGGGATAAAGACGACCAACACACCTCAGCAGAGAGGAAAACATCTGGGCCAGAGTTTCGGCGCTGTCAGGGGTCCTGCCTTCCTTCCAAAAATGCCCTCATTCCTTTCTTCTAATCATTGAAATCGCTGACTGATGTGAGAGAATAGCAGCAGAGGGTGAGGAAAGAGGAGAGAGCAAGAACAACACAGAAATAGAAATAAACGGGAAGGTGCAAAGTGTTTTTCTGGCATCTCTGTAGTGTAATACGTCAGTAAGCACAGGTCTGACCAGGAGATAATGACATGAGGTCTTATAAAAGGCAGATGTTGATGTAATATCACAAATATGCTCTGTTATGCCATGTGTCTCCATGTGTTTATGCTTCATAATTAAAACATTTACACACTGTGAGAGTTGTGCTTCTAATTCAGCATTATACCTTCCAAAAATTATTCATCTAGCACTTGTTGAGTGCATGACAAAAACATTTTAACACTCAGAGTTTTGCTTATCTCAGACTGTTGGTAATGTTTTTGAAAAGGCCAACATGAGTTATGTATTTTTCCTCACAGTCAAGTATTCTGAGATTAATTAATTTGCTGAGGTAAGGAAACCATATTCTAGGTGTTATTTTTATCACCACAAGCACATCATCAAATCTGATCACACCAGATGAAAAATACTGTTTCAGTTTGATGCTGGTTTGGCAGAATTACCTACGCACCATTTGAAAAAAATAGCAGCTTCTTTAGTATAAATGATATCATAATTCCTCTTGAAGGATATGAGGTTATTTAAGTCCTCAGCAAAATCACAGGCTGGGTTGTTTTTAATGTAGTGATAAATTAACTTTTTTCTCCAATCTGTTTTGACAAGAAAAACAATGCACTTTTTATGAGACTAATATTCACTTTCCTGTGTAGTCCCTGAACTCAGTCCATTGTCTCGAGTCTATCTCTAGATGTTGTGACACGGTTTCCTCTGCTGAGGCAATTCAGCCCTTTTAAACTTGAGCGAGTGGCGAGCTGCGTCCACAGGCGTGCAGCCTGTCGCTAGAACCTGAAGTGCAGCACGTATGGAGGAAACTGCTCCAGTTGGAGAAATCGGATCCATCTATGGGGAATATCCCAAAATAAACCCCTCTGTTCTCCCATATCAGGCCTTGTATAAATAAGATAGCACTGCAGGCACACTGCACCATGGGAATTAGCCAATCCAGTCCTGTAAACATCAGCCAATGACTTCTGGCAGGCTGGCCGGCTCTCAGGAGGGGAGGTTCTGCACTGGAATTCATAAATAAATCACTTTTCTGGGAGGATTATGTGTCCACAGTCCCCGTCCTCCCCCCCCCCCCCCCCCCACCCCCCCACCCCCCCCAAAATAAACAGGGCCAAGCAGAAATAGCGGAGTTTAAGCACCACTACAGGAAATTATCTAGGCTTGTTTCTATAATTTGTGGACATTATTTTCATAGCATTTGCATTTTAGTAAAAACCCAAAACTTTTTTCAGACCATGTTACACAATCCCCTCCACTCCACTCCTCTCTTTGATGTGTGACTGTAACATAAACATTAAATAAAGGAGCCTCTGTAACATCTTGATGAATTATGTTTTGTTAAGAGCCACACTCACTTTCTCCAATTCTTCAAATAGTTTCAAACACAAAACTGAGGTCAAGTAGCATTTAGCTGTATTGCCTCTTTTCCTTATCCAGCAGTTGTTTTCGGGGAATGTTTACACCACTGACAGGCTCCCAGAGGAAGTAATGCGGTGCTATTTAAACCTACTTAGCCTGGTCCTGCCCTGGCCTTTGCATAATCACCTCCCTAGAAAAACACGAGGGCCAAGTGACAGACACTGACGGGGTGAGAAGGATGACAGAATGGTGTGATGGAAATATTTAGAATTCAGCTGTAATTTCACCCTTTTTGATAATATACAGGATGTGTACAGAGAATAAGAATCAACAACCTCTCTGGGTATGAGGTAGATACTGATTTGGTGAAAAGACGTGGGTGTAGGTTGAAACTGGGCCACCTTTCGTTGAAAGTTTTTTTTTCTACATATTACTAATGTTTCCACAGCCTTTCCAATAACTATATTTCAACCAGTCCAGCATCCCTTGGAATTACATCTGTATCGTATGATTTCCTACCACACGATTTATGTCCGATACCAATGTTTAGTGCCAATGCGGAGATTAGCCTGTCCTATATGTAGCATGCAGGAGACGGGAATAGACATATGTGCCTTTTTATTAACCATAACCATAATATTTCCCCACCATAACAGAGTGTTTTAGTTGCCTAAACCATAGTTTATTTGTCATAACCACAATCTTACCTAACCGTACCACAGTTGCCTCACACAAATATGGTAGTAGGTGCCAATTCTAAAAATATTGGTATTGGAATCCCAGATTGAACACAATCATCAAATATCAACTTTTTTTCACTGGCAATAAAGTTAATTTATGACCTGCTTCACATTTGAATATAATCACTAAAATGCTCAACCAGTTATTTATAACCAAGACGTCAAAAAAAACAGACATTTCAACAAAAATTAGCCCGGTTTTAACTTTGCCACCAAGTCTTCTTCTGATCTGTGAATCACCAAATTACGCTTATTGGGCAGGTGAGCATGGTAAAACCAATGGTTTGTTTGGTTTCAAGTACTGGGTTGTTTTAGTGGTCGGAATATTGTCTTATAGATAATATAGGAAACACAAGATATCGTTACAGCCGCCATTGCCATGACATCTTGCATAACAACAAGCTCTCTGACCCGAATAACTTTGATTTTAATGAGGACACATGGACATCACGGAAATTATCTTGAAGCATATAAAGTAAAAGTTCTTAAGTAAATGACAGGCAACAGTGGGGGAATTTTCCGAATGGAAGAGGTCGTTGTTTGTGTTCTTTCATGCTACTAACTTATTCTTGTGTGGGCAATGAATGGGTTAAACAGCTGAGCGGATAGACGCTTCATGCCCTCAAATGTACACAGAGACATCAAAGAGTGGAGCGCTCCTCGCCTCCTCTGCATGTTCCATACAGTCTGCAGCGACAACTTTTACTCATACAGTACGAAGCACAGAAAAGCCTGGTGGGCGGGCAGATGGCAGCAAAAAAGAGACACAAAAAAGCAAACCCTGAACATCCTGTTCGATGGTGTCTGCACACAGGTGCTTCAACACCACAACACACCCAAAACACGACCTGACACATGTATTTTATGTGACAGTAATGAGTCAGGAAATGAAATACGTCTTAACATCAAGTTCAAATTTTAGGTTATTTTAGCTCTGATAAAGAATGACCACAGGTTTTGTGGTCCCATGATAAGTGGGTCTGGGGAAAGTAAGGGGGCTTCCTCTTTCCACATCAATAAGATAACACAGGAAGTGACATAACTTCCTTCAGCACTCCATGCAGCAGTGGCACGAGGCTGATTGCGTGCGCTGCTTGTTATGTTCACAGAAACTGCACACAAACGCTTGGCTGACGTGAACCAGTTCAAATCTGCAAGTGATCTCTAATCCTCATTTTTATCAGCCATTTATCATCATCTATCCTAATGTTCTTTCCTGATGTTTGGCTGGTGATTTCTTTGTGCTGGTGTTAATTCTTGGCCCTTGTAGTGAAATTTGTCCACTGAACTGAGTAAGAATATAAACCAGATTGTGTGAAAGCAGTCATGTCAAAGCTTTTAGTCATAACCCGCTGATTCCTGATAAGAAAACGCCCTGCAGTCACCTCTGTTAACCTTAACTATGGGACTAACCCATTTTGGAAAAATTTAGCTTTTTGAGTTGAGACAGTTAATATTCTACAGTTTAACACAAGGACAAGCACAGAGTGAATCCTAACATTAATAGTAACTTGATAATGTGCTTCATCATTATTCATTTTGATAGCACTGCTGTGATTGTGATATGTCACAGTGACTTTTATTATGATCATGCCAGAACATAAATTCATATGAATATAGCCTGAGGAGATTTACAGACATATAAAGCGATCTCTTTAGAGTCAGATGTCGAGAAGCACATCAGGTAGACAAGTGTGACCGTGGCCAGAGAGTACACATTGTGCAACATTGTTTGTAAACTGAACCCTGAACTAGCGTCTGCTGGGTTCACAGCGTGAGTCACAGCCTGTGGTCGGTGTCGCCAGGATTTAGCAGCTCAGTAAACAAGGCTACAGATTGCCAAACTGGAGAAAGTGCCCTGGAAAGTACCCAAGAAGCTGCGCTGTACAGAAAATCATCTTCAGCCTCAATCAATTGATAAGTGGGGACACTCTCAGCTAGGACTTAATCTCTATATACCGAGGAAGAAACTAGAGATCAAAAGTCAAGACAAAAGCTCTCGCGCAGGCAAAGGGTGTTTTTGACTTGATGTGTCAGAGAGAGAACGTGAAAGTGAAGCAGAAAGTGAGAGGCATTTATAGATTCCGAAAATACAGCCCTATTTTCACTAAAAAGATCCATTTTGTGAATCTGTCTTACATCACTATGCAACAAAACGACCATTAATTCAGCATGACCCTTCACCATCTGAGGGGGTTTTTTAGAAACCATCCAGCCCAGACATGGTCTCACCTTTTGTTCTGTGGGCGATGGAGTAATGACTCATAGTAGACACGGCACTTTCCCAAAATCAGGGTTGGCAAGGGTCAGCGTGCCCCTCTGGTTCTGATAATGGACCAGTCGGGCCACATGAAGACAGAGTCGACACACTGTCAAAGTCAAAAGTCCAGAATTTGAACCCGTTACACTTTGGACTTGGCTGGAACTCAGAGAGGCTACAGGCCACTCGCTGCCGTTCTGATAAACAACTCCTGAGCACAGAAATAGGCCAACTGAGAGTGAGCTGAGTTGAATGCAATACAGCTTATACAGAAAAAGTTCCATTAGTATGAAATGGTGTAGTACATATCGGCAAAATAAATGCTCCGTTTGTTCAACTGAAGTATGTTTAACTGGAAACTTGCAGGCCTGACAGACGAAGCTAGTGTTGTTTCCTCACTGAGCATATTTCAACAACGTAGTGCATTCAAAAAATTAAGTTATTCCACAATGCCATATGGGATACTACATTTGCTTGACTTTGAGGGTATGTTTGATGGATATTATTGTCCCACAAAGCAATGCACAAAGTAAACAGAGATGCTCACAGCTCCAGAAAATCAACAAACTGTAAATAGTAGCTAAACAGCTCCAGTAACATATGAGAGATCAAAATATAAAGTATCTTTGGAAAATCATTTTGTTTTTCTATTTGCAAAGTTTAATTTGAGTTGGCATCTCATGTTAAAAGTTTAATTCATGTTTGTTGGTGCCAACTGTCCCATAAGGCTTTACATTAGCTCCAGGCATAAGGTACGGTGATATAAATGTTCATTCAGTGAAACTGCCCCCGCATTCAACCTGTAAAAGGTTGTGATGTCACAGTTCTAACTTGGGTAACAAAAAAAATATTGAGCAGAGTATGAGAAGGTATATCCGCTTTATTTGTTTATCTTGGAGAGGGTCCGTATGTCAAACTTTGGTTATAAAAGACCCTCAGTTTTTGAGCTTACATGTTGCATAATCCTTGATTCATTTTTGTTTATTAGATTTGCCACATAGCAAACCCATGGCCAGGTATTCCAGCAACGAGTAAGTGGAAACATTGAACAGAAAGTAGGAGGTCTGGGGTAGCTGCTTACTTTTATCCAAAGCAGGTTAATCCGGACTCGGTTGGCACACATCTTGTATCACTTCCTGTATATTTGATTTCTGTTATACTAACTACAGAAATAGTATGCTGAATTAAAATGTTCTGCATACAGTTGGTATTTATTATGGAACTGGGGCACAGCGCTCATTTTTGTTCAGTTTTCTTGCCAAGAACATGCCGTGAAGACTCACCGAAGGTGGTCTACCGGGGAGAGAAATAACATTTTCACCTGAATACTTGAAGTAAAAGTGACCACAGTGCACCTCATTACCATGGGATTTTTTTATTGCTCATCATTTCACCCGCATCTTTTAGTTTGTGGGCATTAAAAACTTTTAAGGGCATTTTTGCCCCGAGCTCATGTTGATTTTGGAGCCTATTTTGTATGCACTACCACACATTACATCAAGGCCCGAGCACAGGAAGTGGGCAGAAAGGGGAGTTCTGTTAGAGACAAAACAGACACCAAGATTTCTAATGTTTTCTGCCTGGGTGCATCCTCTATCGTGCTTCAGCAACAACTCTTTCCACCAATATGAAGGGCAGATATTTTTAAAAACAAAAACAGGTGAGGAGGCCTCTGCACTGAAGAAAGCCAGTTACTCCAAGAAAGCTGTAACTTACTTTCCAACTTGTGCCTTATGCAACTGACAAGGTAATTTATTTTAACTCACATAGGAAAGAAAGAGATCTGTGTAGTGGCTGCAAAGTTCATTAGCCAGTGACACTGTTTCTTGGAAGTCTCAAGGGTACTTTCTGTGTCAGAGGCGTGAGGGGTTGACGTGAAAGTCAGTACTCCAACTTCGAGGAGGTCACCTCTTTAGTAGCCATGAATCACCCAAAAATCAACAAGCCAACCCGCTCCCACTAGAGCCTTTTTCCACCAAACTACCGAGGGTCATATAAAGTACGTGGCACTGTCAATGTATGCTGCATAAGGGAGTGCAGGCTAAGAGATAGGTCATAAAAATATCTCACCGCAGTATATGAACCTTTACACCGACTTTTTATAAATTTTATACCTTACTGACTTCAGGAAACGTCTATGCAGTATTTCACCTCAGATTTACTTTTTTATCGTACTCATACTGTTCAGAAGGCGTTTTATGACTAAAACTATCATGTTATCATGAGAATTTCATCTCTTTTCATGATTCATCAAACAAGGTGCGACAAGTTTGTGAATTTGACCTACAATTGGTGTTGACACATTCCAGGACTGAGAGTGAACACACTTGTCATGAGACAAAACATAGCAGAACCTTGCATGTAGTGGAAGGAAGATGTACCTTACGACATCAGACTAAACATAAACACGCCAGGAGTTTACATTCAGAGCTGAGGGACTGTAACAGCACTGGCATGGTTGGCAGCGGCATTAACACAGCCGCAGATGTGCAAAGTACAACCACCGCACTGTAAGTTGATAGTCAGTAAAAAGACGCAGCTGTTCCTCATTTGTGATAATACCCTGAAAATCAGAAAATTACAAGTCCTAATATTATTTCATTACTTTACTCTTCTTTACGTCTTTGCTCTTTATATCCCTGTTCCATATATACACAAGGGACTTAATAGACAGTACATAGAGTGTCTAAAAATCTTCTGCTTTGTCATTCTTTACTGCATAGGTGCGGGCCAAGTCCCAGAAGCAGCAGGAAAGCAGGAAGCTCCACCCTGGCCCCCCTACATCCTCCTTTAACCTGGCTCAGACTGCAGCCTGGCCGAGTCAAGGCCACAGCCTGATCCACTCCTCTCCTTTTGACTATTATCATGCATGCACAAAGGTACCTTTGCACAAACACACTGACTTTTTACACAGGAGCCTTTACAGACACTTTTCTTTTACAGAACTTTGAAGTCCGTGATACATGGGATGAAAATAAATTAACATCACGAAAACCTGATCTCTAGCAATGTCTTCTTATTCCCTGCCGTTCCCCCTCCTTTCTCTCCTTCTAACTTCTTCCAAAAACCTTGTACTCCCACTCCTTCCCTCCCCTCCCTATCCCTCGTCCTCCCCCCTGTCTTCCATCCTCCTATACCCCCCCCCCCCCTCCGCCCCAACACCCCCTCATCTTGTGGGCCCTCTCACTGACAGCTGGCTCTGATTATGGCTGTGAAAAATGGGGCAGTCACGCCAGCAATCCCCCCCTCCCCAGCATTCCTACAGCATGACTCCGCACTTTCTCTCTACTGGTGCTAGGCCTGTGTCTGCCTCCCTCCTTCTCCATCCCCCTGCTTCTCTCTGTCTTTCTTCAGCTGTCTCTCTTTCTTTCTTTCTCTTTTGTTGTTTTGCTGTTTAGCTGATGTACAAGATACAAGTAGAGAAGGAGGTGAAGTTTATGCAAGCAGCTGATTGTTTTAGGGTGTTTGTGTCCAGCGGTACTAGACATTTGAAACAGAGCTCAAGCAAGGGGTGTATGGGAAGAAAAAACCTGAATGGGAGATTATGTTTTAGTTAGTCATATGACAGAGACAGATGGATTAGATATTGAGGTAGCAGTCCACGGCTTCTTCACATATGGAGCGCAATTTAACAGCACAGCAAGCCCGCACAAGAGCAAACACACTCCATCACTGCCTCGTGCTATGACATTTATGGTGCATTACATGACTATGTAATGATTACAGCATGTTCAAGAGCACATTGTTTTGGCAGATTTTTCCATACATACTTATTTATTTGTCTAATCTGAGAAAGAGAAAAACCGCTTTGTTGGCATAAGCATAAACAGTGCATGCTGGTTGGGTTTTGTTACATGATTTGGCTCCGTCTGAGCAAAATCAGACCATAAAAGTTGCCGTTCTAGCACATCTATCCACACCTGTGCTAGTTTGCCAAACTTTCCACCTTGGTTGTGTCCAGCCTCTCCTGCCTGATACACTGGAAAATAGGAGACTTGCCCAGAATTCATAAAAAGAATCTCACAGCCATAAAACTTAAAATAGTTGGCTGGGAATTTATTTTCTTCATCAAGAAAAATGATCAGGGGATTAATACACAGGATTTCACATTCTGAACAATGAACCCAAATGCTACAGTTGAATAACAGAGTACACAATATCAACTAATGAAACATTTTACTACGCCCACAATACCTTTGCCAGCAGGATATGGAGATGTGGCTACATGACAGATTTCTCTGTGGTTGTGCAAGATACTTCATGACTAAAATTGTTATGTCTTTTAGTGAGGTGTTTATTTGTTCAAACATGTGATATGAAGGCAGAAATTAAATTCAGATGAAATTTTAGATTAAGTTCTATTTGTACTGTAATTGTAAGATTAAATATGAGCTTCTTAATTTTAGCCAAGTATTAGATTAAAGCTAGGTGTTGCTCAAAGATGATAATGTTTCCAAAAAGACTGAATGAACAAAATGCAGGAGTCTGGAAACTGGTTATGTTTAGAAAACAAAAGATTTTTGGTTAAGATCAGTGAAAGATTGGGGTGTGGCTTAAATGTTAATTAACATATTATGCTTCAAGTCACTGAAGACCTTTTTCTGTATTAAACCAAGACCATGATCTTTCCCTAAGCTTAACCAAGTGCTGCCGGTGCCTAAACATAACCATTAAAGTTTAATAATTCTATGGCTTCTGCTAGCGGATATTATCCTGCCCGATATAATATTTTGGTGAAAAAAAAAGGAACTAGGTAGGTCGTCTCTGAACATTTCACTCATACGTTGAGTATCAACATTTTTGCAACTTGCCAAATACATTAATTAACCGCATGTTCTCATTATGTTGAAAGAACATGAAATCCAGCCGGAATTACATCTCTAGCAAAACGTATTTGCTGTTGAAATGTAGTCGTACATGAACGTAATTTCTAGAAGATTGGTGAGCTAGCAGTAATTTTCCTATACCCTCTACTGTATGGCTTGCATTTGAAATACTTTGATCAAGTTTCACTGACTAATAAGTAGTGGAGAGGGTTTATTTGCTAACAAGACTACAGCCATGCTAGTGGCTCTATGAGGCTGTTCTTCAGGCTGTATTGAGCTAAATGCTAACCCCCTTGTATGCTAACATGCGCACAATTGCAATGCTAACATGCATGTTTAACAGGTGTAACGTTTACCACCTCCACTGTCTTAGTTTAGTGTATTAGCATGCTAATATTTTCTGATTAGCACTAAACACAAAGTACAGCTGAGGCTAATGGGAATGGCAGCAAGTATTTTAACATAACCAAAGTATTAGACAAACTAAACAATTATTTCAATGGTTGTCCAGACATTTCACTCAAAATCAATGTCAACCTCAGGATGGCGCTAGATGAAAAGTCAGGTGATCACCAAAATCATTAGGATTCATCATCTGAGAACATAAAAGAACAAAAAAGATCAAATAATTGTAATGTCCTTGAGCTAGCAGTAATTTTCCTACACCCTCCACTGTATCTCCTGCATCTGAAATACCATGATAATCTCTGTTTCGCTGTCTAATAGGGAGTGGAGAGGGCTGTTACAGCATGATCTGAGTGCTCCAGAGGCCAGCAGATGCCTTGTGTCAGGTTGCATAAACAAGATGGAACACTTTCATCCATCATGTTGCTGAACTGGGAGCTTTAGGCCCTCTTATCCGGCTCAAGGCATCTTGTTGAAGCAAAGACATTTTCAGGGCGCCGACCTTGATATTACCTCGACAGGGATAAATCATGACTGAATACTGAGCTCTACAAATACCCACTCTATGCCTCTCTCTCTCTCTCTGACCTCAGGAACAGGTTTCAACATCATTATTTCACAACTCGTCATCCTCTAATTGTGTCAAAGTATTCAACCCATACTTATACTGAAAATTCTTACAATAGCGCAGAGTTTTTAACTCACATGACAGCAATGTGATTGAAGCTGTTGATTCATGGGCTTGTCAAATAGAACAGACTCATATCCTGTGTGTGGGGACCGTCAGACAAAAACATAACAGCCTCTGGCTCGAAGCGATTAAGGCACTTATTCAACATCAGACAGAAGACGTAATCATAAAAAGTCAAGTTTTTTTAGTTTCACCCCCGGGAGTTATATTAGTCTGATCTCACAGTTCCTAATGTAAGCCCCCAATGTGCAAAATTTACGTCAATACTGATGTCATTGTTAAATATGAGAGTTTGTAGGTTTCAGCATGTTTATGGGGAGATCGTGACAGTTTTCGGTGGTATTTCATTTGTGCATCTATCTCATGTGGTGAGTCATGCAGTGAAAAAGTTGCCCACAGTGGAAGCTCCATTACTGTACTCAAGGTCGCACCTACACATCAGCGCCTCTTCTGCACAGCTGCACACTTGTCTGCACCCTTTACCTGTAAACTGTGTTCCATGCTGCCTCTCCTCTGTCTACATAGTCTACCTAGTAGACTTTACAGACTACATCACTGCTTGATTGTTTATAATTTTAGCCAATGTGGACGATCAAAGCAGGTCAAGGTGAACTCCCAAGGTACCTGGAAACAGCTGTGCAGGCCAAGTCCGAGTCAAGTAAATGATTGAGGTCGCCATATTAAACATATTAATAGGTTTCCCCCATAGGGATGTTGCTCATGTGGAACTAATTTTACCCTCCTCTTCATAATATCTTTGATTTTACTGGATTGCACCGACTGCGTGTTGGTGTTGTCAGAAGATCTGAATGAATCTCTTACCAAGAAATTGACCGGATCCTTCTCAAAGCGTACGTGTGAACACAAGCCAGCATAAAAACAAACACTCAAAATGACTTTTTTTAAAAAAAGTTTTAATAGCAGCAGCTTAAAACAGCATAATTTGAATCAAAGCTCTTTTTGTGACTCACTTATTACAAACCCATGGCTGCAAAGTCTGAAGTGATTTTTATTGACCTTGGATCAAACTACTGTAGCTGGTGCAACACGGTTCTTAGTCAAACAGTAAAAAGACTGTCGTTTGATGCTTGTATACGCCTGGTAAAGTACTTATTTTGATAACACAAGTTAAAAATGAAGATTGGAGTTTTAGGGTGTAGTGGGTTCATGTACAGTTCCCACAAACAGCATTTGGACTGTTCTGTCCTCTGAAAGTTGAGTTGGAGGGCTTTAACGGAGTAAACACTGTTAACAGACAGTTGGAAGGTTTCAATGAGAAGAAAGGGGGTTTGTTTGGGTGTACTTTGGCAGCGGTTTTGGCGTAGTGGCACTGGTAATGGTATGAAGGTGGGGGCTGGAGGCATGGGATTTTTGGTAAATGTGCCATTATTTACGAGTAGGGTGGGCTGAGGGGGACAATAAACTTTCATTTCTGGGAAAGCCATTCAATTTTATTGGACTTTGTAGAACCTATAAGAGTACAAGGCAAGAAAAAAAGGGCAAACCAGAGAGTATTTAACAAGCACAAAAAGTGTTTCCATATTCAGCTGTCACACAACACAGCAATAATGCGAGTACTCCCCTGGGTCGACAGAGTCACATGGGCTGCCATTTGGTCCTTATGTGACACTAATAGTGCTTACTGGAAACATACACTAGCAGTGCTGTATATGTTTCTGAGGGCATGCTAATAACATTAACCACTCGCAAAAGCTAAAAACCGAACTCAATGCATAATTCATGCCAGTCCAGTTAAAGCTTCGTAACGCAAACAGGAAAAACTTGCTGACACACATGTTGCTGGTCAAATTACAATAAACATGCTGCTTTGACAAGTCACTTACACTCATATTCAGCTTTCAGAACTCCTTGTTCTTTGATCAAGAGAAAAGCTACGCCAGTGGGGTGAAGTAATCCCACTTGTTCCCAAAAAGTGGCTTTTGTTAGAGCAATTCTTCTAGAAATGAGTGTCAGTACCTTGAAATGAGACATAATCCTGCAGTAGCGAGAACAAAATGACATTTGGTTTTCATAACACTTGAAACAAGTAGCTTTGTGTTAGAAACAAGTAGACCAAGCAAATTTTAGGGCTCAAAAGTGGACTAATTGTCTTGTTATTTAACAGTGCACATGTGTCTGGACCCGTAGGTACTTCCACATTTTGGCACACCAGGCCATTGGACCCCTGTGTAGTATATGGCTGTGGGACAATCTCCATTGTCCTGTTGGATACAAGTGGCTGGAGCCCAGGAACTGCTCTGGACTGGATGTTACGCCCTGGCAGCAGAAAATTATAACATTGGCCAGGAAAGTCAACCAAATGGGCTGATTCTTCTCATTCAGTCCAAAGGACTCCACACAGCTGCACTTTCTTTCACTGCCAGGGAAGAAGACAGTCTGAAAGAGGGAGAGGAGAAAGAGAGGCAAAGTGGGGGACAGTTGGGGGCAGTTGGGCTGGACCAGACTCAAAGACCCAGAGGGTTATTTTCTTTAAAAGAAAAGGAGAAGAAGAAAAAAGAAGCAGCTTAGGCTCATCTTGGACATCAAACTCTATTTTGGGCTGTAAGCAATCATACAAAATCCCTCAGAGTTTTTTTCTTTGAGTGATTGAGAACGCTTTTGTAAAATTACAATCAAAGAGGTAAGATGGTGATGTATTCTGGCCCCTTTGTGAACATAAAATGCTGTTTGAGCCTTTGTCTATATTCCTCCAAGGAAATCTTTCTTCCATAGGCTCCTTGATCTTTATCCACATAGCTTGAGTTTTGCTCATTTCCTAGTCATTTTCCATTAGAAGACGGATATACTTCACAAGCTCATGTGACTCTCTGGGAGTCACGGCAGGTCACGGAGAAGAAAAAAGCAGACATTATGAGGACTTTTCATCTCAGGAGGACCGTCAAAGGTGCAGTTTAACAGATGAATAATCTACTGAAGCTCAGACACCTGTAACTCTACAGATAACAAACTTTTTAGCAGCAGAGAGTTACACCCACATACAGCTTTTTTTTTTTTTGAAGTACACTTCCCATTGTCTCCTCATAAACAGCAAGCTACAGCGGCCCCGAGGGCTCGCAAAACACATGAGAACTGATGAAACGCAGACAAAAGACAAAAACGTTGATTGATTGACTGGCTAATTGAATTAGATGGAAGTCGGTTTGCAGTGTGGGCACAAAATTGAACATACACAGTAAAAACAGACAAATATATAATCCACTCATTGCAGACACCCAGTGCCAGTGACAACCTATACAATGTCATACCATACAGGCAGGAGGAAAAAAATAAACAGTACACAACAGCACCAACCTGCAGTACTTAAATACGTGAATTTAATATAAGAAACTGATGTTAGCATAAATGCAAAATATATGCGGCATAAGAAAACATGCAGCCAAATACAGAAAATACAAGCAAGTAAAGCAGTGCAGGTGCAGGTTGCACAGAACAAAACAGAACTAAGTTACAAAACAAAAAAAGTTTCTAGGCTGTTTGTGGGTTGTGGCTGTTTTTGGCTCATAGAGTAAGTTCACTGACTCAGACGGATACAGGTTATGTTAACATGTATCTCACATAAACTTGTTAATTATGTGTATTTTGTCAGTTTATTTGACTTCATGTTTGAGAGGACGTATCATGCACATTTCCAGGTTTATATTTATATTCTGTAGCTCTACTGGAATATCTCTGCATGATTCACAATTCAAGTATCTCATTATTTAACTTATACTGGCTCTGCATACAGCCCCTCAGTTCAGCCTCTGTCTGAAACAGGCCAATTTAGCTTCTGTCTCTTTAAGGCCAGTAGTAGTCAGATTTCACTTCTTTTTCTTGTTCTTTACTCAAAATATACACTTCTCCAATACATCCATACATTATTGAAAATGCCAACAACCCACTGAATAACCTTAAGGCTACAGAACAGACGATTTGTGGACATGCATAAACAATCTGACATCAGTGTGATGGGCAAGTAGAGGTAACTTTGCAAACAAAGTGTGGCTTTTGACTTTCAGACAGCATTTTTACATGCGTTCACCACAAGTTTTGGACGTTTGATTATATTTAACATAGACATCCAACATTATAAGAGTATATAAATGACAGAAAAACACAAAAAGCATGATATGTCCCCTTTAAGTTAGCAAGACTTGGTATATAGCAAATATCTGCAATAATACATGAATCATGCAATGAGAATGTTAAAACTGAAATAACCTTCAAAACTTTGAGATAAATAATCATTTGTGTCTCTCAATTTGCCTGTGTTTTATTCCTTTGCAACGTTTTTGTTGTCAAATTGGTGAAAATGTTCTCTTCATTTGCTTGTGTTTTATGTAATTGCCTCTGTTTTCTTAAGTTGCTCTCTGGGCCACCGTAATAAGCACAACCAGAGGATTATCTACATGGAGAGCAATGATGGAAAAAAGTCTTGCAGTGGTGTGTTCATCAAGTACCCTGGGGAGCTGTAATTTGCAGTACTCCACCGGCAATAAAGACCCAAATAGGCCCCAAAAAAGGTTTAAATTAGAGCTGCAATTTTTCACAATAAATCATTACGCCTACAACAAGAGGGAATTTGACATCACCATATGGCCCAGGTCGACTGAGGACGCCTCACAAACAACAGCTTGACATCATCTAATCAAAAACACGCTACCATCAATTCACACATCATCAAAAGCTAATTTCCAAAATGTCATTTACGATGGACGAGCTGTTGTCAAACACAAAATGCGACCATGCCAGAAGTGCGTCCTCGTCAAAAGCATCTGGAGGAGTATCAATAACTGTAGAGAAGTCGTGTCCAATTCAATAAATCTGCAGGGATGAAGTGTGAGAAAAGTGGGAAGGGTCATCACACGGGCGGTTGGCTTTGTGTATTGTCCAGAGCTGGACACATGGACTGTGTAATTCTAGTCCAGGACTGACCACACAGGGCTGGTTGTGAGGTCTGGGAGAGCTAGAGAATGGAGACAGATGGGACAGGGCAGGATTTTTTTTGGTGAGAGAATGCTTTCCACTGTTCCTATGCTATACAAAGCCCATTGATTTTTGCCTGTGTTGAGTGAGGAGCTGAGGAATATCTCATTTCAGCGTCCGCCGCCTGGTCATGACACCTGGACCAGGGTCAGGTCTGTCCGGTCCCCAGCGGAGGCACGCTGAGCCCGAGGGGAACTGGACACAACCAGATTCCTCTCTGCGTCACTAACCCTTTCTTCCCTAAGTGTGTCTGCACATATCATCTGCCGTCAAGTGTGCGGCACCGTGTATCATATAGCTGTGGTGATCATCTCATTTCTATAGCTTGATGACTTTGACCTGTGCTTCTTCCTTCGCAACCCCTAATGTGTGAGTGGAAAACCAAAACTCTCTCTTCCCATGAGTCCTCTGGACAGTCAGAAAGATTGCTCCTCAGGAAACACGGGTCAGGAAGTTAGAGGAGGAAGCTGGCCTTTCGTTCTAAATACAACTCTCCTCAAGAGACCGGCGTGTCAGCAGAGAATTGGACTGTAAATCTCCTTTAAATGCTGACCCCTCACTCGCTTGTTTTGTAGCTATTTTTGTGAGCCCACATTTAACCAAAACATCATTATTCCTCTTCTATTCCTCTGCAAATTGACACTGACAAGGCCAAAGACATTCATTTCCAAGATGGTGTTTGTTTTGAACTCTGGTCATGATTGTAATGCTGTGATGTGTTGAGGCTATCCAAATGAGCCAAGGCTCGCATTGATGCTGCATCCCACCCAGTATGAAATGGAGGGCAGTGGAAGTGAGTGGATGAGCATGTTGGAGCGATTCATGGGAACAACATCAGCAAGAGCAGTTGGCGGTTCACCACTAACAATGCTGTGGCTACTCTTATGGACAATTAATCGCTGCTAGTTCTTATTTTCCTCCCTCTTTCTCTCTCCCTGACTCTCTTCCTCTGAGGCGAGGTTCACCCTGCAGCAAAAACATGGCAAGATGACCACAGTCCTCCCTTATGAATTTGGCAAACACACCGAGAAACATGAAAGGAGGCGATCATGGTGTCCTGGCTGTCAGAGCCTATACAGACAAGAACTGGATCACACAAATTGGGATGTGGGGAAGAAAATGTATACAGAAAGTAAACCCATGCATGCAGTGTCACAGCGAATCCAGGCCGAAATATGACAACATATTCAAGAAATCAAACTCTTTTTGAGCTCGAATTTCTATCTTCTAGCCTGCTGATTGCTCAACAATCAGCAGGGCCCTGTCCTGTCAGTATTTCGAAAGATGCACTCTGCCGGGATTCACATGCTGGGAATCAGCAGACCCTTGTCCTGTCAGTATTTCGAAAGATGTGGTCTGCCAAGATTCACATGCAAGGAAGAAAATAAGAAGTTATAGAAATGTGTAATAATTTATGACTTCTTTTTTTTAAAAAAAAAAAGTTGAATCACAGTTTTCTGGAATATATCATGCTTCCATGTAATTGACGTGAATAATTGCTTTGCCGCAAAACACACAAAAGGAATTTCAAGAGAAGAGGTGATGTTCCGCTCACACTTACTTGTAATGACACCCCTCAATGCTGAGAATTGAAAATGCAAGTGGTTGTCTGTGTGTGGGAAACTTCTTTCTTCCAAAATATATACTTTAACATATTTATTTACATATTTTACATATCAGAGATCTCTGGAAATGAAAAACAGCTGATTGATTAGTAATAACCAACAACCATATCAATCACTAGAATATACATTATGTTCCACAAGGCGGTAACATTACAACTTATTTCTTCTTTAATGACGTAGTTTAATGAGTCTGTGGTTGCCCTAAGTGGGATGTGGTGCAGCACAGTTAGAGATTACTGCACTACTGGTGTGTGAGCATTTGTGTTTGGAGCTGATAAGACCCTTTGCTTCATGCAAGGCCAGTAAGTTAGTATGTCAGGGGAAAGGCTCATTACACAATACACAGGCTTGTGCTGAGTCCTAATTCACCTCAAGGCCACACACTGAAAGAGCTGTGTTCGACTGTGCTGACCTCCTTGTCTAATGTTAGAAATTCTCACACACTCTTACAGTCTAAATTTATGCTTTAGGCAAACACTGAGACACTTGAAACGTAGTGAGACTGTAAAGGAAAAGGAGTAAATAGGAAATGCTGAAACAAAAGAACATAGAAAAGGAAGAAACCTGCCCTCTGTTGGCAGTAAGGAGGAACTATAGTAAACTGTTGCTGCTACAGTCACCACAGACATGATTTCTTTCAACTCCTGTTCAGATAGATAAAAAATGTAACATCCTGTCATCCCACTTAAGCATTATCAGTGACCTCGAGCCTCACCACCCCCGCCCCCCCATCCTCCCTTCTTAGGAGGGGTCATCAAAGATGACAGCGCAGGAGGCAGAAATCAAACCGTCCAGCACAGGCTGAGGAGTGACTGACTGCAGCCTCTACTGAGACTGATAAGGCCTTACGCGGCAAAGGAGGACAGCCTTGACCTCTAGAAGCACAAATCCTCAGAAATCAGCGCTTCCATAGGGAAAACTCGACTCCGTCAAGAGTGAGTGGAAAATACTGCCTGAGGAGTTGAGATCTGTTAAAGTCCCTTCACTACAGAAGTCAATGGGCTGATTAGACAGAAAAATATTCCACCAGCACACTTTTACACGTTGTGATGGGAAGGTGGTGATACATATGTATTTTTCTTACAATAAATCTTCAGTCTAATATCACCCATGGGTAAAAAACTGTGTATCCCATTATGTAAGTAGACCAACTAACACCATCAAATCCCATGAAGCAACCTAGACTTTTTGGAAAGAAAAATAAGTTCTTGTTTTGTTTACTAAATGGAGAAACAGCTTCACATCTGCTAAATATAGCTTAAATATGACAAAAGTAAGAAAAATTGAGGAAGTAAGAATACTGAATAGCCTCTTTAGGTTAATTTTACATTGCAATAGGGCTTCAACTAACAATCTTTTTCACTAATTTATATTATTTTTTATTATTAATTGATCTGTTATTCATTTGATCTATAAAATGTCAAAAAAAAAGTGAAAAATGCCCATCACAAGTTCTGAAATAATATTTTTAAAAAGTAATTAATTGAATATTTTTTTCCTTTTATTATATAAAACACAGAAAAGCAGTAAATCCTCATGTCTGAGAAGCTCAAACTGGAGAAAATTTACTATTTACTACTATTTTTGCTTGACTAAACAATTGTAACGGTTAATCAATAATCAAAATTGTTGCCTAATTTCCTGTCAAAGTGATTAATGGTGTCAGCTCGACAGTGACACACATATTAATTTTGGCACTAAAAGGATAGTGGGATTTGCATAAAGGCGACAGATGTATAAATGCATTTAACGTCACTAACAAGCAAAAGGAAATGTGAAAAAGTGTGTGTGAACATTTCTGCAAGAGTGCGTCAAAGTTGCGTCTGTAGTCGTTCTTTCTGCATCTTTAAAACAGGAACACATCTGACATTATCCCCTGAGAGGAGAGAGCAGTCTGGGTTTTTTTGTGTGTTTTTTTTTTTCATTTTTGGCAGGAAACAGGTGCCTCCTCCTAAACCTGGAAGACAAACTGAGTAGCAAAATATCAAGCAGGCACGATACATCTGAGAGTATTAAAGTAAACAACCACAGTGTATGAGGCCTCCGAAGGCCGAGGTCCGGTGAAGAAGACATTTCCATAGAAGTCAGTGGCTTGTTGTTGTGTGTTTGAGCCCCGCTGACCTTGAAGAGTTCACAACTAAATCTGTGCTAAGTTATCCGCAGCGAAATTCCCTGCTCCGACATCACAGCCCCTGTGCATTATTAGTCATTAGTACAGTACTTAAATAAACCTTGGCTCTGATTCAGCTTATTGTGTGACAAATTAAGAGTCCTTTAGGTCATACCACACCAACTAGAGGTTTTTGTAATAAGAAAATTAAAAAAAAACAACTGCTGTGATTCCCCTCCGACTTCCCCGCTGCAGTTATTCACTCAGAGGGAGGCAATCGATCGGATCCACTTAATCAATCAGTGACAAGGCCTTTGAACTGCAGACGTGATTTCCAGCAAGTCTGTCATCCCACCCTGTCGTCTGTGAAAGCACTCCAGGGGGAGATTACTCCACACAGCCCCAGCTCGTAAAACTCTTTTTTTATGTTAAGACACACACACACCCTCGTTCTTCGCTGACTGGCTGAGTCCAGAATAACTCTGTGAAGTTATATCTACTTTTATTTGCTTAATGCGCGGTGAAGATAACATTATAGCTCTCAAAAGGTCAGCTCATTAAAATAGATGAAGAAATGAGAAGTCATACTGTATGCAGATTAGTCTTTTCTATCTAACTTTTTTTTTTTTTCAACTAAATTCAACATTTCAGTGCAAAAACAACTTCCTCAGCCTCCTCCACGGCTGCTAGCAAAGAGACAAAGCTCTCCACCCCCAAGAAGAGGAAGGGGAAAGGGAATGTTTTGCCTCTCTTTTCCCCACCCCTCTTCCCTCACCTCCCTGGGGCAGTGCTGTGTAGTAATAAACGTCCCCCATAAATCTCCCCCCTCACGCCATCCCCTCCTCCAACTCCAACCTTTTTTTTTGTGTGTGTGTATATATGTGTGTGTGTGTGTGTGTGTGTGTGTTAACAGCTTCTTTTCTTCTCCCCCAGCCCTGCCTTTTCTTTTCCCTCTTCTCTTCTATTGCAACCCAACCCTGACATTGACTCTGCACATGGCCGATGGCTGCTCTGTCATGGATTCAGAGAGGGCGATAAAGGAGGGAGGGAGGGAGGGAGAGAGAGAGAGGAAGAAGATGGGCCACAATAGATTTGTATAGGTTTCACTCTCTGCAGCCTGGCTCTTTTATATGTGGCTGCAAGCGTCATTGTGACTGACTGTGGTTGAACCTGGTGAGATCACTCATGTATCAGGTTATCTGCCACCTGATGGAATGACACATACAACCGTATACATATTCAGCTTGGGAGAGCGGCAGTTTATAGAGAGAGAGAAACAGACAGACAGACAGAGAGAGAGAGAAAAAAAAAAAAAAAAGAATTCAATGAGGAAATTACTGTGTGGTGGTAAAGAGTTAAAAGCTCCGGCTGCTTGAATTCACCGGAAAGTCCCACAAGTGACGTTACAGTCCAGCAATTAAGAGTAAATTAATTACAGAGTAGTGGATGGTAGCTGAAACCCTGAGGATAGTACAGCGCCTCGCAGTAAACAACTCCAGACTGTTTAAGCACCAAACTTACATAAGAAAAAGTAGAAAATAAAGTTGTAGCTACTGTCAGTCACTGGGCTTTAAAATGATCTGATAGTAATCTGGTTTTATTTATAATGTATTTATACTATTTACATGTAAATTCAAAGTAAGACAGTAGAAGCTGTAAAAAAGTTAATCAACTATCATGTACAGTGTCCTGAGTGTATTAACTAACTTTAATAAGTCACTTTTTAAGTACACTCCAAGGTCTCTATACTCTCAATGTTAAACTATCAAATTGGCTCACTATAAAACAGATAAAGACTGAGTTATTTTTACTGTATATCGCTCAGAATAAAGAGTCTACAACTGTTTAGTATTTGTGCTGCGTGCAGCAGTGTAGTGGTTCAAACAAACTGACAAACCAATGCAAGTTTGTCCCTTCACCCGCAGAAGAGGAAGGAAAAAAAAAAAAAAAAAAAAAAAAAAAAAAAGTTAAAGTTAACGCCCAGCGCCGGAGGCTCCTCCTGCAGAGGATTATAAAGCAAATGTCGGGGCTGGTTCAGGGCAGAGGGGGAGTTCTGCAGGGTCAAAAATACACAGGAGCTGCAAATCAGAAAACTCAGCAGACCTGCGCAACTTTCCAACAAGCACAGTTTGGGGTTCTTTTTTTTTTTTTTTTTTTTTTTTTTTTACTTTTTTTTTTTTTTTTTTTTATACTACTTTTGATTTGATTGTGTGGTCGCTGCTGCTGCTGCAAAGATGACCACAGCCGTGGTGTCGCCTTTCTTCGACTTCGAAGTAATGAACAAGGTAGCTTCAAAAACTTAATTTTTTTTTTTCCTTCCTCTTTTTGCTTTTCTAACTAATGTACGAAGTGTTGTTAGCCTGTTAGCCGCTGTGCTGTGGAGGAATGAGGAGCTGCATGCCCGCGGCCCTCCGCCGTGACGCGCTGTGTTGTTTTGCTGTGTTGGTTTGTGTTTTTTCGCTTCGCTGTGAACCGACTGTTTGTTTATATTTTTTTGTTGTTGTTGCCTGTTATTTCCTGTCAAAGCGTCGTCGCGGACTCTTATTTTATTGAGTGTCTCTGTAAAAAAAAAAAAGTGTGCTCAAAGTGTATCTGGCGGTAACTTAACAGTTGTTGAAATGGTAAAAGTTAAAGTCATTTTGATATTCAAACATGTGCCACATCAGCTCGGTTATAAATACGTGTTTTGCTTGCCGGTTACGTTGCAGTTTCGTGTTGGGGACGTTAGCAAATGGTTATTTCTTCATTCTTTAAAATGAGGAGCAGTTTTGCGCCACTTTTAATACTCCTCACAAAGCAGCCACATGCTCGCTAATCATTGACCAGATTTGTCCGGCTTTAACCTACTCTTGCTCCTGTAAAAAAAGCTGTTTCTGTGTTAACTCTTTCAGTCGTTAATATTTGTGGGCATGTAACTTTTTCTTTTTTTTTTTAATCCTCGGTGAGCCACTGCGCTGTTTTCGTTTGCATTACATTTTCAAGTTTCACTGTCAGATCTCTGATTTAAAGCTGCACTTTCTCCTTCTTGTATGATCTTTATTCTCTGTTAGATTTATGTAAATCGGTGATTAACACAAGTCTCCGCTCGTTTTTTTTTTTTTTTTTTTTTTTTGGAAAGTGTATTGAAAAAGCAGATCAGTGTTCCCTTGTAATTCAGCAGGATGCCACTTTCATTATCTTTCAAATGATGCAGCCTCTTTGTAGCCACTAGCAGCCCACTGGCCTCTCTCATGTGCTCCTGCTCCATTTACTAAACAGGCACACATTCCTAACCAGGGCAACTTGCCAAACCAGCTGCTGTTCTATAGGCCTGTATCCGCTCATGTTGTCAGAGCCAAAAAGGACACAGTCATGCAAGAGGAGGCTGTGGATTTTTTCCCCCCTCTCCAGCCCACCAGATCTTTTAGAAATCAGGACCACACTGACTGTCGCTCTTCTGTAGAATAAGTCCTAATAACATCTATTTTTTTTTTGTGTGTGTGTGTGTGTCTCTTCAGAACAACAAACTGCTCAGCTACAACAACAACCTGGGTGCCCCCCATCCCATGTCTGTCCCTTGCACTGGCACCAATGTGCCCATCTCCAGCCCCACCGGAGCCCTGCTGGACAGGAAGGCGGTGGGATCTCCCTCAGTGGGAGGCGTGTACCAGCGGCGGCACTCTGTCAGCAGCACAAAGTTCAGCCAGAACCAGTTTCTGAACAGCCTGAAGGCAGCGGACCACTCCTCACTCATCTCAGGGGTTGGCAATGCCAGCAACAACAAGGAGAACCGCCTGCGAGACCGCTCCTTCTCTGAGACAGGCGAGAGGCTCCTCAACAAGTGCCTGGGCCCTGCCAGTCCCACCAGCGGCAGCCAAGTGAACTCCAGCCGTTACAAGACGGAGCTTTGCAGGCCCTTCGAGGAGAACGGTTCCTGCAAGTATGGCGACAAATGCCAGTTTGCTCACGGAATCCACGAACTGCGCAGCCTGAGCCGCCATCCCAAATACAAAACTGAGCTGTGCCGCACCTTCCACACCATCGGGTTCTGTCCTTACGGGCCTCGCTGCCATTTCATCCACAATGCTGAGGAGCGCCGTGGACCTCCCCAGCAGTCCTCCCCTCTCAACTCCTCCAACAAGATGGACAGGCCCCGACTGCAGCACAGCTACAGCTTCGCAGGCTTCTCCAGCTCAGCCGGGCTGAGAGACAGCCCCACCTCTGTCACCCCTCCACCCATGTTCTTCCCTGATGAGGTCCCGGACTGGCCCAGCAGTAACCCCTTCACCTACTCCAGCCAGGAGCTGGCCAACCTGTTTGGGCCCAGCCTCGGTGCCGGTCCTGTAGGCACAGAGCCCAACACCCCTGCACCTCCCTCTCCAACAAGCACGCCTTACTATTTCAGACCCATGTTGGAGTCCCCTCAGATGTTCGAGTCTCCAGCCAGCCCTCCAGACTCTCTGTCAGACCAAGAGGGCTACCAGAGCAGCTCTGGAGGCAGCCTGAGTGGCTCCGAGTCCCCCACGCTGGACACCACCCGCCGCCTTCCCATCTTCAGCCGCCTCTCCATCTCTGACGATTAGACTGCAGGCATCCACCAGAGACTTAAAGTTTGATGACACAAAGAGAACACGGCACTCCCCTCTACCTCTGACCCGTTCCTTAGCTTCCATGTCTTCCCTTACACAAGACACCTTTTTGTTAATTGCTTGTTAGCATTGTAAGGATGTAGTCAATTAAGGGAACTATCGAATCAGATGATCATTTCATCCCTGTTAATCCGCACAGCAAGTTTTATAAAAGTTCCCCCCGCCATGTGTCATAGTGCCAAAAAGGAGAGGAAATTGAACAATGAAAATCATGAGAACAAGAATTGACTGTTTCGCCAGGTGCCACTTGTTTTTTCTTTCTTCTTCATTTGTTCTTGAATGTGTAGCAGCACAAGTGGCCTTGGAAAGGGGAGTGCATTGCACCCGCCCCCGCCCCCCCCCCCCCCCCCACCCACCTCCCCACTCTCCCCCCTCCTTTCCTCTCTCCTCACCCCCTTGATGATACCACTTCCCCTGAGCTAGCTAGAGGGTGCTCACTAATGTAACTGTAGATCTACCGCAGCCGTTTTTACAGACTGAGTTGAGAGAAAAGGAAAAAAAAAAAAATACAGACCCTGAAATGATATGAAATAGTTTTTAAAAAAAAAAAAGAGGAAAAAAAAGTGCCTGGGGCGGTTTCTGCATGTGTTTAGGGTGAATGGACTACTGTGTTTTTTCGGTTCTTTCTCATTTCCCCCCCCCCCCCTCCTTGCCCCCCCCCCCTCCCCTCTTCACCCTCCCCCCGTCACGGTTCTTCTCAAGCCCTGTCTTATGTAATTGTGGACTGGGTGAGTCTGCAGGAAGGACTTTGAACTGGAAGTTGGTTGTGTTCTCCCTCCTGAGTGTTTCTCCTCCTGTTGCTGGTCACTGGCTCTTTTTTTTTTTTTTTTTTTTTTTTTTTTTTGTTTGGGAAGGAAGTCTTGATATCAAACTGATCATTAAACCTGTAAGACTTTGTCCCGCCTCTCAACGCTACCCTCCCCCGCCTCCTCTTAATCCTCACCGATCTGGGGAATTCCAGCATTCCCATGGTGCAGTTGAACATCCTGCGACTTGACAAGATCGGATCTCCAAGCTATTTTACTTTACTTCTCCCCCCACTTTAGTACCTGCTCCATGGAGCGTTCCGTACTCATTACATCCCTTTTTTTTTTTTTTGCTTTCTTTATTTGATAATTATTTTTTATTAATGTTATTATTACGGTTATTATTATTGTTTGAAAACTTTCCAGACAGAAGGTTTTGCTTGTCACTGCTTATTTAACTTATCAGAACATATTTATTGGTGATCATATGCATTTTTTGTTAATTTTGTTTTGTATTTATCTGGATAATGAACAATAGAATATATTTTCTTTTATGTTAAATTATGATCTTCCATATTAATCTAAAGATTGTGAAGACATTTTTTTGTCAGTTTTCCTTTTTTCACAGTTTAATATATTGTACTTCAATGACTTGTTCTGCAACTACACTTTGTCAAAATGAAACTTAATTTAAAGCAAAAAAAAATGCAAAAAAAGATGTTTTGCGTTTTGATTATTTATTGTACTTTTTTTTTTCTTACTCCCACTTATTGGACTGCAATTCCATCAAAACTAGATTTGCTTGTATTCATTCCTGATGTTTTTTTCCCCCCTCCACACCTTTTACAATAATCTGACAGTAACAGTAGCTAACTGTTATCACGTTGATTCAACTCCTTTTTTTTTTTTTGGTTTGATTTCTATTTTGTCCCAATTATAAAGAGGAGTATTTTCACAGTACTTGGGTTGACGGTAGAAGTAAAGGGGTGCTTTTTTTTTTTAAAGACCTCTCACATCACTGGTTTAGGAGAAGTTAGAAGACTGGTTATTTTGAGATGTCTTCATCAGTAATGTTCTTACACCCAGTCTGTTCTTACAAGCAATAGCTGTGACCAAATGGGTTGAGGAAAGTTTATTTTTCTGCTCCTTTTTCTTTTCTTTTTTTTTTTTTAAATTTTTGATTTGGATGCTTGACGCACTTGCTTGGCCCCCCCTCTTGACCATCGGAAGTGCCTCGTTGAATACATTCCAGGTAGCTAAGGCTTCTCCGCCTTTTATATTTGATAATGGAGGACAATGAATTTTTTTTTTTTTTTTTTTTAAAGTCACTTGTTCTGTGTTGCCTTCACGTTGTTGGTAAGAGGTGAGCAGATTTTGACACAAAGAAAGTAAAACTGTTGAATGTATTTTTTCAGCCATGTTTTTTTTTTTTTTTTTTTTTTTTTCACTACAGTAATTTCTGTGAGTTTATATGAAAACCTGTTTTTTTCCCTCTTTTTTGTAAGTATTGATTGCAGTTAAGTCAATAAACCCCGTATTTTTGGAAAAGTTAAAATGTGTAATGAGTCGTTTTCAAGGGTTCTTACGGGAAGTCGGGTAGATGTAGACACCCCTACGCTTTACGCAGTTACAGTCTGGTAAGCGACATTTGTGATGAATGATACTGAAAGGTGTGTTAAATGTTAAGCTGGAAACCACATATAAAAAAAAAAAATCTTTACATGCAGATTAAGTTTCAAAAGCCTATTATATGTATTCTATCACGTTACATAGTCCAACCTTGAATCGAGCTTCTCACATGACCTTATTAGTCTAGCATTAGAGATTTCCCATAAGGTATAAGGAAGTTGCATTGTTTTGGAAGACCATTGTGTCAAATATTTCTATACTCTATATATAAATGGGGATAAAATATGTTGTCAAACATAAGTAGAATCAATTAAGTAGGAAATAAGCAATACAAGAGGCCTACTGGCTGTGTTTCTCTGTGCACAATGCAGAAGTAAAGGGTGTTTCACTGTGGTGGAAGTTGATTGGTGAGCTGCACAGAGAGCAGTCAGGGGTATTGACCTGGGGATGATCAAACTTTGAGCAGGTTTTGTTACGCAAAGACACCACACTCCTGGTTTCAGCAGAAATATTGATCAGTAGGGACCGTAACTGTAAGGTTTCCAAGAATTTAAAAAAAAAAAAAAATTGATTTGTTGAGGTTATAACCTCATCGGTTATCCTGAGGTTACATGTAAGGTGATCGATAAGGTAGTTACTTCTGGTAAGCGTGGGACAAACATCTGAGTCACTGATTGTTATAGTGATAGGATTATCAAGATATCTAGCTCAGCGCCGCATGTGGTCAATTTTTTATATATTTTCACATATAAATCTAGATAACAATCTCTAACCTTACAAAGACAAACTGAATGGTGTTTGATTTCAGTAAAAACATGCTGCAGCTTCCCCTTCAATACACTCCACTCAACAACATCCACACTGTTTCTGCCTTCCCTCGGTTTCTGGACACTTCCGTCTGTCCATGTTTATGTTCTCTCAGATTGCAAAAAGGAGCCGGAACAGGAACTCCCTTCACTCCATACAATGGTGGGTGCTGACCCGTCACAGCTGACCCGTGGAAGCCTCCTTGTTGCTTTATTCCAGAGAACCGGGCCGGGTAGATTGTCTTGTTCCTTTTGCTCCCTCCCCACCAGCCCCTATCCCATCACTGAACAAGCTGCCTGCCTGCTGAGAACCTGATTTCACTTCACGGCCCAGTGTAACTTCACCTACCTCTCCGCATTCCAGTAAATTAAACCCGGGAAACAGCCTTCAAAACATTGCTTTTTCTCGATACACACAGGTGCTCGTGTTGAGTTGATTACTCACTACTTCATATTGTTTCATTTTGTAGGCGCGCATTCATTTATAGGCAGAGAAAGTAAAAAAAAAAAAAAATCCCACAGCAACTTGCACAGACAACATGTGGACAAGAAGCTGAACACTAATGATTGAGTGATTCATGACATGCTGCAAATAAAATCCTCATTACATTTCAAAGCAATGATCGAACTTGGCAACAGAAACCATAAAGCAAGAGTATGTTTTTATATGTGGATTACATAAATGTTCTTTTTAAGGAATCACTTTAATAGAATATGCAACTTTTTTTTAATGCTAAAGTAATTATTAATAGAACAACATAATAAAACAAGCTTTTATGGTTCATATTCCGAATTACAAAACATCGTAGATGGACGTCAGCATCCTCTCTCAACCAGACATGCTCTAAAAGTTAAATTTAGCTCAACCCTAATGTTCTGTTAATGGTTCTGGAGACCACAGACCCTCTTTAACAGCAAAAAAACATACTCCACATTGTTTTATCACCTTGATACTTTATGACCTTCTTAGTTTTTTATAATTATTGCTTATAAAGATGATTTCGAACTGATGACATGTCTCAAAACTCCATTACTTCTTGTTGGCGCTCAGAGGCTCCAGCTGTTAAATATATTTAGTTATATTCAATGGATTTTTATATGCTTTACATCTGTGAGTGGTGTTGACAGTACTTTTTACGCAGAGCTAGCCCTCCCAAATCCCCGAAAAGTTTATTTGGATTTTTGTTATTTTTGTTTTATATGTTCATAAGAGGTTTAACAGGGAGTTCGGCCTTTCTGGGGTCTAACTGGCCATCATTGTATAGGATAAACTACTGTACATTTCTATGTTTGTGGATGACTTTTTGGCAAACAAATGAAATGTATGTTTGTTCATGCATAGGTCACATAAAATGAAACATGAAATATTTCTTTATTAGGTGTAATATCAAAGATTTATGCTTATTTTCATTTTTTGTCACCCTCATCACGTGTAAACTCAGTTTGTGGCAAAGGGAAGGGTTCCTACTTCAAAACTTTACTACATATTGGGTTTTAATAAGGGCAGAAAAAAAAGGAAAAATAGTTAAAAGAAAGGTTTCCATATTAGGTGAAAATGACTCGTGTGCACCATCCATGTTTTTTTTTGCTGTGCTCTTTCAGAAGAGCTAAAGTGTTTGCAGAGTCTGAGGGATATGAAAGAGGGCTGCTTCCTGTTTGTGCGGTTTGTGTATAGAGACACCTTGAGACGAAGTACCAGGAAGTGGGTTTCTGACTCTTCAGCAGAAGAAAGGTGGCGGAGGGAGGGGGTCGCCTGCTCTTTGATATGTGTCAAAAAAAAGAAAAAAAAACTTCCATTACTTACTCACATTTTACAGCAAGTTACTTTCCAACATGGAAACTGTACTGTGACACAGATCAAGTTTGTGGTTCATTCATTGCTTGCTGCACGACACGATAACGCAGGTGTGTAGTTTTACTCTCAGTGCTCAATCTCCATTCAACTTTAACCCACAGGGTTGAGCAACCAAATGTCGCAGCATGTACACTTTGTAATTGTGGTATCAGAGGCAGGTTTACTTTTTGTTTGAGAAAGAGGTGAGCAAACAGAGCTGGTTGTGCTAACTGTGCTATTTCCCTTATCTACGCTCACAGCTGAGAGCGGGGTGGCTGCAAAACTGCGTGCATGCATGTGTGCATGTGTCTGTGTCGCTCTAGTGTGACAGGTGATGTGTGATGGATAATTAATCACCAAACAAGGGCTGAGGTCAACATTTGAGTGATGAGGTTAGGTTAGGGGCGTATTCAGAGGCTGCTTTGTCTGTAGAAAACAGAGAGACACGATTGACCTCCTTCAGACACACATACCAGAGCTCAAACCTGCATTAAAAACAGCACTTTTAACATCAGTGAAGGGATTATATGTTCCTCTATGGAGTGAAAAACATCAACCCAGGGTGAGATCATAAGCACACATGGAACAAAAGCATTCAGCGGTCAAGCTTAAAGCGAGACCTTTTATATCTTTTGGAAATTTGATACTGGAAACAAAGTTTTTACGCAACAACTGGAACAAATCTTTGTTTTGATTTTTGTAGACTATAGAGAAACTACAAAAAACTTTTCTGTCTGCACAATCTTTATTGTTTGTTCCAGATCAGACAAACAGTTGTGTGTGTGGTAATAATAATTTCTGTGATGACTCATCTTATGATGTGACAAACAAACCACAATAATGTGAAATTTCTAGTCACATTACACAAACACGATCACTATGAAGATACTGCATGTCTTGCTACAACACACTTTAATGACATATTTGTCTGGCTCAGTGATCAAACCTTTGACCTCACTGTTAGATGACAGACCTCTAAACCCCCCTTGCTTACGTACAGCGAAAGTGTACCTTTATCATCTCTGTCTGTACTCACTTTTATCTCTACTCGGTGGTTGATTTGTCTGTGGCCACATGAAGGGGGGGATTGTGGGGAGTTAGACTCTTGTTTTTCCCAAATATTGAAATTCTTAACTTAATTATGGTGATGTGTTTCATAATTTGTGTTAACAAGGGGCCTTCTCATCCCATCTCTAATCCCTTCCTGACTATTATCAGCCTGTGGTGTGTATAATTCACTGTTTGGGAAGTTTACCTTCTGAATACAAAACAATGCAGATTACTGAGTGTATGCTTAGAACTGAAGTTAGTAACAGAGAAAGTTGGATGCTCAAATTTACTAAACAATCTGACCACTTTCATGTACTTTTAGATTGGTTTGCCTCCAAAACAGAATGGAATTAAAGATGGCATTTAAATATATTGAATTGCAATTTATAGACCGTGATGTACAATAACTTTCTAATGTCAACAACATTAGTAACGCCCCATTTTCAACCTCACAGTTTCCTCTGTATGGTGTTTCCAGGTAAACACATATTTCACAAAATGTCTTATCTGGTTATCATGCTTTAACTGTAACTCAACTTACTTGTAACTTGTTCTAATTTCAGGAGGGCCGACACTTTACTTCCTTTCTCTTCTGCAAGCAGCAAATGGTAGACTTTATCTTTGTAGGTTCATGGCTATATATGTCACAGTGAGACTGATTGCAGATCAACAAAGACAACAGTCACAACCACTCCCTGATCCTGTGGGTTTAACCCAGGCACTCCGCAGCCCTATTATCTAGGCCACTGAGACTATGACACACTGCTTACCGAGAAATGACCATTAGCCCTGCCAGGATCCAGTGTCACATGTGCTTTTCTTCCCCCTGGCTAAGTGGCAACCCTTGACCTGTAAAAGAAAGGAAGAGAAAACACATATGTGTCGAGCAGAGGAGCGGAGAGGTGAGGAGGCTTCAGAGGAGAGCACTGGAGATGGCCGTCTGACAGGTTGTGGAAACACACCCTTCCACTCCTTAGTGTGACAGAAAAACAAACACAGAGCCACTAAACTCTCGCAGAGCCCCACGCTAATGGACAAGCGATGACTTTTTCCTAATGAGACGTGCTGGCCTGGTGGAAACGGGAGATGAGCGCTGGCCAATGGCACAGCCTGTCCCAAACCTGACACTGTTGTGCTTTGGGTTTCTGGACCACTGGGCCGAGTGAGTCACTCCTTCAACTCTCCTGAGTGCTGAGCCACTTAACCCTTCCTGTCTCATGACTCCCAACATCATGGCCCGATGGGAGGAAAGTGGCTTCCATTAGCAGCAACACCTGCTCTGCTTTTACCTTACTTGTGCTTTAATTGAGGAGAATTCTTCTAATTTGGGTGTTATTTTATCATCGGTTGTGATAACACAGTACTCACCTCATTGCTGAGATTTGACAAAACAATAGCTGACTAGCAAAACATCAAACTGTTTATAAAAAAGCCTGTGGTTGAGCCAGATGATCTAAACCAGTGGTTCCAAACCTTTTTTGCAACTACTTCATACAAAGCAATGCTGACTTGCAACCCCTTGTCACGGCATGCATGTCTATCAGTTGTGTGATCAAAGACTGATTTTCTCCGATTTTTAGAGGCCCGAAGAGCTATACAGTATTTCGAAAGTCAAATAATCATTCCCCACTGAACCACTGATCCAAACCACTTTATTGGGAGGTAAAGCCAAAGGTAAGTGCTGCTGAGATTATGGTAACAGTCCTTCATTGCACAGGAAAATGATGCGTGCACAACTACAGTAAGTACAGAAGGTCAAAGTTCAATCGGAAAAACCCTCTGTTATCTGTGATAAATGTTTACAGGACAGTTTGGGTGATAATTTTTACCATCCGCCTTTGTTGTCTCTTCCAAATAAGTTTGAAGGTGTGTTTAAAACCTGTATGATCGTTTGACTGCTCATGTTTCTGACCTCATGTGACTTCTTTTTAGTAGTGCTGCTGTGTTACCACATCTAAGCTCTTAACTTGGTGAGTGGAATATCATTATTTTCCATGTTATTCTTTGACAAAACATAAGGTGCAATTGCAGTAAATGGAGGAGAGAGTCTGCACAGCTTCCTACTCTTTGCATCTGTCCTTTTTGTCTGTGTGTGATGCACGGAATTAGCTTAACGTCACTGAACCATGCTAAAGCTAAAAACAGCACGTTTCCTCACACATCTTTCTCAGTTTTGTTTTGCAGCATCTGTTTCCTCTGGTTGTGGCGCATTAGAAAACAACCTCATTTTCACTACTTAAACACAGTTTTCAGTTTCTCACTGGTTCAATACCGATTTATATGACCTCAGTGCACACACAGATACACACACTCCCAGAAATAAACATACTCCTACACCTTAACCCGCCTACAGATACGCATTGGACCATGACAGACCTGTAGAGATGACTAACCAGCCCCTCTGAGTCACTCAAGCCCTTTAGAGGTAAAAGCAGACAAGATGACATCAGTGATACTTTAACAGGAAGTCCTTGCTCTGTCTTGTACCGAGGCCAAGTCTACGCCATGCACAGATGATCATCTGGGATAATACACAACACTGTCACATGATGTTGAAAATAAAATTACGAAATGGTGAAAACATGATAAGGTAGAAGCTACTTCAAGGCCACAAAAGTTTAAAAAAAGGGGGTGATGCTGGGAGCTTGAAAGACAGAAAGACAAAGAGAGCTGAGAGATAAAGAGACAGAGAGGATGGCTGGACTTAAGTCATGCCGCCTGCAAATATAACCATGGCTGTATCATTTTTTTGTTTGAGTTGTAAACAAGCCCCAGATATCTGGCCTTGGGAGGTTAGTGAATAGTTAATGAACTCTGTATCTCTGTCTCTCTCTCTTTCTGTGTGTGTGTGTGTGTGTATGTGTGTGTGTGTGTGTGTGTGTATATGTGTGTGTGTGTGTGTGTGAGTATTTCACAATGATCTGCTGGCTGGAGCTCTGAGAGACGAAGATAAGAACTGACTGTGAGAAACCGCAGATCTCACACCCACTCACTAGGAAAGAACACACAGACACACACACACACAGACATACACACAGAATGCACACACAGGAACATGCACGTACACACACACACACACACACAAGGCGTACGTGCATGCATGCTCCAGCTCACGTGTAAGTCTGAACATACAAAGGAAAGGCGCATTTAACAGTTGACATTGGGTTCCCTCAGGGACGTATGTGGGGCTCCTCATGATTGTGGAATTTAGCTGTAAAAACACAACAGAGATTGTTTGGAAGTGTCTGACTGCTCAGATTTCTCAAGGCAAGTCTTCCATCGAGATAAGGCTCGGTCTGAAACCTGTCAAGCTCGCTCCTGTCCTACACTCACCCTCGAGCCTCACCTGCTAACCTGCTACGACATGCTAAACTGCTCTCACACAGGTAGGCAGGAAAAAAGGATTAGAGCGCAACTTCACACAAAGGCCTTGAGTAATGGTGGTGTCAGGATATTACTAAATCAACAATCACAAACTGAGTGTGCCCACAGTATACAGTATCTAGCCGAGACTTTTTGTAAACTTTATCAGAGGGTGACAGACTGTTGACTCAGATGCAGATTATTCCTATTAGATCTGAGTTGCGAATTGGGTCCAGAGCTGTAGATTTGAGAGTCGAAACACAGACTTGAATCACACTTCAGCCACAAAAGAGACAACTAGACTTAACAGTTTTGACACTTGACTAAAAAAAACTTGACACTTATGCTCAATTCAGTACGCTCAGGGGTTTCACTACAGTTTCACTTGGTTGCTGTCAGTCCGGTTGCCTGATGAAGACATATAATGACACTGAAATAAAATACAAAGTTTCAATTTCATGTCCATCTGTTAACTCATTTCTTGGTTTCTGTCAAATAAATGTCAAAAAGATACATTTTGAGTATCTGTGCAGGTTGTCAAAATCCCTCTCATTTCTCTTCCTGTAAGACATTGTTATGACGCATCTAGATCTCGGGTCCCTATGCATAAATTTATCGAATGAAATGTGATTTGGGGCAACTAACAAACCCCATTCATCACATAAAATCATCTTTGACCATTACTCTGTGTACAAGTTATGTAGTCTTGCTTTAGATCAAGTCCTGTCCAACTTATTTATAGAGCACATTTAAAAACAACAGGAGAAGTGCTTTGCAAAGAAAGTTAAATAAACATAAAAATAGAAGTTAAAGCAAATTTATCATGATATTAAAAATGAAGGTGAATCATCGACTTAAAAAGACATCATGAGACATGCCTCGAGTATTTAATCACTAAGCCGACCTTAAGGACTTAGTGTCAGCTACAGTATGTAAAAAACATTTTTAAAACGACTGAGAAAGGAAAATGTTCAAATCCATTTTTAATGCTCATTTTATTGGTCTGTCTTTATTTCTGAAAGACTATTTGGAATTTGCTTGTCTTGAGCTTGCTCCAAAAGACTTAAAAACAGCTCTGCTTGTCGCTGCTCAAACCCAAGAAAAAACCTAAGTCACCTATACACAATAGCTCTATGCAGGGAAACAATAAACTTGTTCTCAGAGGGGAACTCATCTGGGTTTTCCACTCCGCGTTTCAGGCATCATTGTTATCAGAAACACGGAATAACAGGCGAGAGAGGGAACATGATGTGTGAGAGCAGGCTGAGGCCCAGAGGAAGGCCCAGCACAATGCGAGGCAACGGAGATCTCTATAAATCACAGGCCTAACCGATTCCCCACCTGTGTCCGCTGTCTTCCCAGAAACCCAGAGTCACACAAACAGCTGCCCCGGCTTTGGAAAACCTTCAAGACCACAGACACAAAATCACATGTGCAATCAAGAGTTTGGGATATCAAACGCCAGCAATGTGTAGAACAAACTATCCCTTTAAGGCAGAAATTGTTGTTTTGGCGTAGGGTTTTGGTATGACGTTCTACAGTGGCGCACACACAGCTGTTTAAATTCATGCTTTGCACACACGTGATCAAACAACATAGCCATTAATTTGATTAGAAGGCCCTCAACAGTTTCCAGTTTTCAGTCTTAAAAGCGCATTGTGGTCTCTGCCAAACCAAAAGCCTGAAATAAATTAACGTCATGATATTAACAGTAAGACAGTGCCATCCGGATTTATGGTATTTCCCAGTAAAAGGTCGTCAGTGTTTCTGGAGGTGACGCATCAAATGTCTGTGTGTGCGTGTGTGTGAGTATATGTACAAGTCTGCCGCGTATGTAAACACATCCGAATGTGTATGAGCATACAAACACATACGAATGTGTATGAGCATGTGTGCTGAAGGGGGAGGGTTGTTTACTTGGGCAGCCTCTCAGAGAGTGTCTCCTGGCCAGCTCCCACTTCCTGCCCCTGCGCCTGGAGCAGCAGCCTGTCTAGTCAGCCACCTCGGGCTGACAGGGAGACCACATGCTAAAAGACTTATTGGCCTACTTTAGAAGACCTATGGGTTTAAAGGGGACTGTAGGCCTGCTTTGGGTGCGGCTGGAACTGTTTTGAAGGGAGATTGGGGGGTCTAGGGGGTGTCTGATTTTTTTAATAAAGCACTCAGCCTCCCTCCCCTCTCTCCCTGCTTTCCTCTGAGTGCTTACAGCTGCAGGGATGGAGAAGGGGGGCATAGCGGAACAGAGTGAACAGGCTCCGCATAGAGAGGGCCCTTCATGAAGTCACATCTGGACCTTTCCCAGAGAACTCAATGGAGCGGAGAGGCTAATGAAAGTCTTAAGTTATGTAATTGAGCTCTTCCATGTGCACCAGACGGTAATGTTGGCTTGATCCGCAGCACAGGATGTTAGCAAAATCCTATGGACATTTATGTCCCTCACAAAAGGCCTGACGAACTCAGCCACTCTAATGTTGCTACTGTCATGTCTGTAGCAGCTTGCTAACCCCAGAACCTGGACATACTAGAGCTGCAGGCCCATACATGGAATCACAGCAGTGAGAGACTTGGCCTGTGAGGCATAACAAACAGGGTTTGGCATTTACTGCTACTAACAGGCCTACTTAGGTTGATTGGCCCATGTTGCTTTGCTGCAGTTAGGCTTCCACTGTCCGGCAGCAGTGGAAAATCACAAGAGAATTATGAACATTAAGTACAGCGGATGATTAAATGTGGCGTACAATGATTCTTTTTGAACCTTGTTCAAAGTGTAAATGATTGTAATGTAATTTTGAGCCTTGCAGTTTATGACAAACACATGTCTGCTGGTGTATTGTTTTGCTTAACAGTGACTTAGCGGAGAGGCTGTAAAACAAGCTGCCTGGCTGGTTATGAGTGGGAGAAGGAAAGAAAGACCTGCAATGTAGGGTAACGTGGTGAGAGGTGGAGTGATGAATGGTACATATACAGTACACGCATCTGTGCTTGCTTTTCTGGTGTGTGTGTGGATGCAAACAAGCACGTAGTCATGTGTGTGTGTGTGTCCATATGTACAGGACAACTGTGGGATGGGTGTATGTTGTAACCACAATCAGATTGAATAAGGTCTCCAGTATCAGCCCCCAGCTTTGATTTACCTTCCACGGCCGAAGGGAGAAGAAAGGGAAGCAGCCGAGGCAGAGGAGACGCTCCTGAAATGAACACCTTGGTAAAACCTGCCGGTGTATAAAGTGTCAGCATTGGGGCCTCTCCGTGGCGCGGTGCCAAGCCCAGAGCCACTATCACCTTCACCACCATCACCACCACACCACTGTGCCTTCCATTAATAAAAGAGAAGAATAACAGTGACGGAGGGGAAGATAGGCCAGGGCAACGATACATTACCTGCCAATTAGACGCAGGGCGGCGGCAGCGAGGGGAAATGCAGACCATATGGGAGGCTATGTGAGAGGCCACCTGACCCAAGGGGCCCACAACTCTCACATCAACACTCCTCGCCAGACTGGACCTGTTTGAAGTCTTACATAATGCCCCGAATACCACCCTCTTCTCCATCTCTCTCCCCAGTCTTTCCAGCCACCCCTTCCTCCTCCTCCTCCTCCTCCTCTCTTGCCCTCCACTTTCCACTTTGAGACCACAACCACAAAGACAGGCCCCAGCCAAGACAAACACAGCCCAGAATCAAATCAATTTTTGAGAAGTTATGGTGCAACTATTACAGCTTAACACGCTGCTGACAAGCCGCATGAGATGGTCCCCTCATGAGTGTGTGTGAAGAATGAAGGCCGTTACGCTGCTACGTAAATTAAGTGATCAGACACACAAGAGACATAACAGTGGTTGCCACTGACAAAGTCCTTCTTCATGCATCCTTTATATAACATGCTTTAGTAATCCTGATGATTATTTCTTGGAAGTTGCTCAGTGGAATCGAGCATACCGTGACACAAATCTCTTGCACCGACTCATTACAGTGCCTTTCCTATGTGTTCTGATGCTTAAAAAGAGGCCAAAGCTTTTTTAATTTTCCAAACATTTCCACTTGGTAATGGGACTTCAAGTGTAGCATTATTTCAACAAGTGTGCAAAAGCTTCAAAAGTTTTGCTAGTTCAAACATTTTGACATTTTATTGCACAGAGTTAGACGATAGATAGATACCGCTCTCATATTGGTTTGTTAAATATGATGCTACAGCCAGCCATCAGTTAGCTTAGCTTAGCTTAGCATAGTCAAAGGTAGCAAACTGCCTACCAGCACCCCTAAAGCTTACTGATCATGTTATGTTGCTTATTTACATACAAAAACGAAAGCGTATGAACAAAAGGTGGTTTACCCGGAGGTTATGTGCTGGACTATTTGTTGCCTGGCAACCTCACAGTTACAGCCAGACTCAAGTAAAACCACAACCTTTCAGCATGAAACAAACAACATAAACCGTGTTAATTAGTAAGCGTTAGAGGTGCTGTTAGGTGGAGTTTGTTACCTTTAGACAGAGCCAGGCTAGTTGTTTCCCCCTGTTTTCAGTCTTTATGCTAAGCTAAGCTAACTGGCTGCTGGTTAGCTTAGCATTCAAACATCTAACTCTCTGTAAACAAAAAAAAGTGAACAAGAGCATTTCCTAAATTGTCAAATTCTTTCTTTGATGTGTATACACACAAACTGACAGTGTGCAGTCACTCTTCCGCTGCCTCAGTCTGGCTAGAGTGTATGAGGGGCTCATGGCCAGGTCTAGTCAGGACCAGAAGGGCCAGCAGCAGCTCTTTGGAAACACTGACTCACCAGCCAGGAGCCTTAACTCCACTCTGCCTCTGTACAGCTGGCTGACGGAAAAAAAGATTTATATTTCTAAAACACCTTTATTGTTACAACACAAAACATAACAGAGCTAAAACAAGCTCACAAGAAAACCATACCGCAGTCCAGAGGAATAAATCTCACACCTTGCACAAACAAGCCCCAGAGACATGCTCACATTAAGAATGAAGGAGCTCCACGGCTCCTAATCCACCATAAAAGAGGAAAGGAGGAAGAGAAAGAGAGACAGAAAGCTGTATCATTAACATGGTTGGACCCCTGGGAGACTGCTGGCCCATCATAAGCCTCTTATTAGACGACTCTCCTCAGAGAACTTGTGGTCTAATCTTATAAAACTTTGAACACCCGCTCCCTGCACTGGCTGATTAGTCACAGTTCTGTTTTTGGAGCTCCAGTGTGGTGGACTTGTTATACTTCAGGCTCACTTGAAATGCCGCTTTGACAGAGTCCCTTCTGAATTATGGTGGAAAAGCACAGGGCGAAGAGGTGTTGAGGCGTCGTTAGAGTGACACAGGTTTTTTCACACTGTTCTTTGCTGTTGCTGAAAGCTGAATCTTTCATCAGCCCACCTTGCTTGAAACTTAAGTCATATGTGCAGGGCCCAGCCTATATGCCATAGTACTTAAAATGAACTCATTCTTACCCAACATAGAGTCTAACACATCACACAAATATGTGCGTAGCTTCTGTGGTATCACGCTATTTGTGTATTTAGTAATAGGTTAGAGGTTTCAGGTGGGCCAAGACATTTACAGGTTCTTATTTTAACCTGGTAATTTTACCTTCATCCAGATAAAAGGATTTAATGACTGAAGCATCATCATGGTTGTTGAACAAAAATTTTGCCCAACCATAATGGAAACAGGAAACAGCAGTGATAAAGGAAGTCAGAGAATAACAACAACAGCAATAGCTGCGGTGAAAGAGGCAGCTCAGAAAATATGAGCATTTAACGGTCTGATTGCTTGAAAGGTTTCAGGTCCTCCGGCAGTAGCAAACAAACGATTTGAAAGTGCTGATGTTAGCATCAAGAGGTAAACAAAGGCAGAGAAGGAAATGAGACTGTGTCCCTCTAATCATGTGATATTTTAGACCATATGCAGACAGTTTGAACTGCGGTATATGAGAATGAAGGCAGTGCAATATCATTTGGTTCAGCAAAAGGACTGTTTTGTCTTGAAGTATTCGATGTACAGACTTCAGCCTGTAAATCACCATAAACTTCAACCATAGTCTCATATTTACCTGGTCTAGTATTCAACTTGTTTAAGTCATAGTTCCACTGGTATGATCGATAGACAGTAAAATTCACACAGTGTCAGCAGTAATAGGAATTATTTGTCTGGTAGAAAGTAGTTCTAGTAAAACAATCCTTGTATTGAGGCCTGTGGATTATCTGGACTGAGTTTCTGGAAAAACATGTTGTATAACTTTGAAAATGTTTCAATGATGTGAGCACCAAAGGTGATATAAGAGACAGATATCTTAAAACTTGGGTAAAGGAAACTAACTAAGTATCTTCATGGCTGGATGGTGAGAAATATGTTTTGTTTTTTAAATTCAAATGAAACCCACCCTATGGGCTTTAGACCAAACTTTAGTTCAAACTGAAAAACAAATCATTAAACTCTTGAGTAAAAACTCCAGCACCACCTACATCCCCTGTGTTCATTCTTCAGTCCAGGATTTGGTGTGAAACTGAGTTGCAGCAGCTGTGTCCAGGGCTGTAGAGACCTCTTGGTCTCCAGGCCAAGTTCCATGTCCGCTGTGATTATAGCACTAGAACAATGCGAGCCATTGTGGCGCAGCGAGCGTGGAGTCCCTGCAGTTTTCTCCATCATCTCCCTCAAACGCTCTCATTCAGCACACACACACATGCACACACAAAAGTGCTGTAATGGACTATCGAGTTAGGCGAACCACATAAAGGTAAAAATGTATGGTGGGTTTTTTTTTTTTTTTTGAGTGAGCATGAAATATGGTTGACTGGGTCCCTGGTGCTCAGGCAGCCTGCCAAGACTTGAAGCAGGCAGTTGAAATTCATCACAGTTAGACACACACACACACACACACACATGCAGACACGCACACACACACACACACACATTCTCGCTGCTGGAGACCTCAGGCCACAGGGGGAGAACAATCTGACATGCCACACAGCGAGGCTCTCTGCAATTAGACAGTCACTTTATCACACTACAAACTTCTCTTTTTCCATCTTTCTCTGTCTCACAGACACACACACACACACACACACACACAGAGACACACACCCAAACAAACACATAAAGGTGTAATCACTCACAAACACACTGCCAAAGTCAAAACTGCTATTATCTGTCATTAGGGACACACACAAGCAAACACAGTCGGCCTCATGCTGCTAGCCAGCGAGTTGCAGAGAAGTGCAGTGAGTAAGTTAGTAAGTAAGAAAAATTTATTTATATAGCATCTTTCACGGACATATGTCAGAAAGTGCTTCACAGTCGAATAAATAAAACAAGTATAAACAACAGATAAAACACACAAGGGGAAACGGACATAAAACACACATTAAAACATAAAACACCACATGCTACCTAAATACCTGCCTGAACAGATGGGTTTTTAACTGCTTTTTAAAAGAGTCCACAGAGTCCAGAGACCTCAGACTTACTGTGAGACTATTCCAAAGCTTAGGTGCTGCCGACTGGAAAGCACAATCTCCCCCGAGGTGTCGTCGAAGTGTCCCTCGGACACTTAGACGACCCAGGTTAGAGGACCTAAGAGCTCGGCTCGTGGTGTGAGGGTGCGGAGAGTCCATGATATAATGTGGAGTCTGGCCACGTAGGGCTCTATAAGTGAGCACCAAGATTTTAAAATTAATTCAGAACTAACAGGAAGCCAGTGCAGAGAGGTTAAAATACTGTGGGTGTAAAGTGTGAATAAGTGTAAAGCACAAGACCTTTGCAAAGAGTTATAAATAGAGACGTGTTATGTTGTGGTTGTCCCTCCGGGGGACGACTGGAAGTATAAGTCATAACCTCTGCGACCCATGACCTTTAACCCCTGGCCCTAGGGGTTCAGTGGACGTGCTGTGAGTCAATGATGTCCAGAGGGGTACACAGGAGTATTAGCTTTTATATGATCTGTGCTCATGTCCCCCCTTCACCCCAACTTCCTGGAACACATCTTGAGTTCCACTATTCTGCGTGTGTACCCATTTGAACATGCAAACTGATACACATGAGTAGATTTTAACACATGCTCACAGGCGTACAGTGTGTGCATAAACACAAGCATGAGCCCTTGTGGTGTAACCTTACGTTTGCAGCATGAATACATGTGTGTCATAAACATACAGGGATAAAATCTTACAAAAGATATATTGAGATTGGTTGCATCAATTGTTGGGGTTGATTATAAATTCTGATGTAATATTACAGATTTGTTTTTGTGGGTTTGTTTGCCTTTATTTGACAGCAGAGGTAGAGAGGAAGGGGGGAGAGGAGGGAGCAAGAGGGTCTCTGGTTAGAATCATAACAGGACGTTAAAGTTATTTATTTATTCTTCATCGATGCTACCTAATTAGCATGTGCTACAAGCTCAACGCCACTCTCATGAGAGAGGTATCAGTGTTCTCATCTGACTCACAGGAAGTGAATAAGCATATTCCTTGTTTGCCTTTTCTTTGTTTGTTTGTCTGTCTATAAAATATGATTATTATATCATCAAAATACCCACCAATGTGTTTCCAGCTGCAATGAGATGCTAATCACTGTTGTTTATAGCAAATAAGGTCCTCTTGTGACCAACACAGCTACAAATATGCTTCCACTAATATATTTACGTAACATTTTCATCAGGGGTTTTTGTATTATAGATTTTTTTTCAATCCAATATTCATTTGTCACAAGACTGATAAATTCCTAAATTTCTTTATGAGAAAATTCCCCCAAATAATGCACCTGACTACTCACACGACATAATGTTAGGTACCGGAGTAGCAAAAATAACCCAATTTCCCTGTTGAAGACTATGAAGCTCCACAATTGCGAAACTGGAGCCTCTCGTCACACATCTACATGTGGTCATAACAGAGCAAACCATCAACCCAGGAGGTTCACAGTGTGAACGCAGGGTCAGAGGTCATGCAGTGATTGGCCAGTAAAGGGAATGCAATACGGAGGGCAAAGCTTCACAGAAGATTTGTCACCCATCATTTCACTGTATCACATATCCCAACTCTGCAGTATATGTTTGGCTTAAAAGGAGTTAAACTCCATGCCTTAGAGGGTGATTATTATTACACTGACGCAACAGGTGTGGAAGAGGTGTGGCAGGGCAGGACACCCTGAGCTGGCATGGAATAAATACAACAAAATTAACTGACACTGTGGAAGTGAATGAGGATGTTAGGAGATTATTAAGGATTAGTCACACAATATGTCAATATGCCAAAATGAGAAAACATAACATTTATTTATTGGAAGCAATGAGGGACATTTGAAGCATGTTGTAGTGGATTAACCCTCCTTATAGTGAGTCAGTTTTTTGCATCTGAAATAAATTCATACCTCAACTCATAGTATCATAGATAATCACACTGTAGGTATAGTATAGGTCAGTGGTTCCCAACCTGGGGATCATCTGTATAAGAAAGAAAACTGTATCAATATTATTATATTTTTTCTGGCTTTTCTCAAATGTTTGGTTTATTTATTGCAAAATACTCAATACTTTTTCCTCTTTATGCCTCTATAAATCATCTAAATGAAACAATCTGAGAAGAAAAAAATCACTCTTTGTTTAGACCGCTCATAATTCATGTCAACTCTAAGGCCGTATCTTTGATGAGGGCTCGAACATCAATATTGCTTCATTTTAAAGGGTCACAAGCCAAAAAGTGTGACGTCAACAACACTACAACTACTGCTATGTTGCAACTAGTTAGTAGAGTAAACTCACTACTTGCTTTAGTTGCACCATCTCTACTGGCACTTACTAAGTCAGTCATAATCAAATATTGGTGCTGTAAGTGACATTTTACCAGGTGCATCATTTAGGTAAGACAGAAGAGAAAGCCACTACTTTACATTAGGAGATCTATAATAGACTGTATTATTAGAAAAAGAGAGCATGCTGTGTGCTATCATGTGCATAACTAGCTAAAATATGACACAACCCATCTTACGTCACCTCTTAAATAATTGTTAATTGATTGCTTCTGTGGCACTTTTTTCATTATGGTGAGGATGTCTGTATCACATCTGAATATAGCCATAAATAAGAAAAACATCACCACAAATCTCTGAAAAACTTCCGGTCTTTGCAAAAATATTCTGCAAAAGTTAACACCTTAACAGTCACAACTTCCTGTTGCAACTAAGGTGGTCATGCCAGTGGCGATCCCCATCTCAAGAGAATGCAGCATAAAATCACAGTTGTGCCCGTGTCTAATTTAGCTAATTTAACTTTACAGCACAACACTGACCGTGCATTTCAGTGTCATCATAAATGTAAAGGGTGTTTGTCTGTCACAGGAAATATCCCCCTATAAATATCAAATAAACATTTTTCTGGCTGTTTTAACATTGTAGTCTCTAATAAGGAACAACTTGCACATGCTTGCTCAGGGGAGGTTATTGTAACAACCTTGCACGGTGCAATGGTGGTTATAGCATAACTCCCACACTACAGTCAAAGCAGGTTACATTTGATCTTACAAGTTGCTGATGCAACAGGCTGCAGTGGTATAGGTGATATACTGTAGGAAAGTATTAGTCCTTTGACATTCAAATTCACATTTGAAAACAATTTCTTATTATAGCTGGAAGAAATTAATCATAACTGAATAAATACAGTTCTCAAAATGTTCTCCAGTAAAGTCTGCAGATGTTTTACTCATCTGTTTCTTTGCCACTAAACCTCCTGTCTCAAAACAAACTCTCTCAGTAGAATGTAAGCAAAGCAGAGAGAGTAAAGTTAAAAGAAGACGCCAGAAAAGATAAACAAATGCAATTCAACTTGACATCAGTTCTTATGTAGTGGGAGGTGTAAACATGCAAGCGCAAACAGCCCGAAGACATGATGAATTGACTTGCAGAGAAGGCTAAAACAAGGTGTGAACGCCCTCCATGTAAGATTTAAGAGTGTGTGTCTGTATACCGTATGTGTGTGTGTGTGTGTGTGTGTGTGTGTGTGTGTGTGTGTGTGTGTGTGTGTAAGCTACCAAGAAGAACATTGTGTCCAGGACTTGCAGCCAGGCAGTGAGTCAAGGCTGCAATAAGTGTGTGTGTGTGTGTGTGTGTGTGTGTGTGTGTGTGTGTGTGTGTGTGTTTGTTTATGTTTCAAACCTTGACACTACTGATGCTGCTGTGTGCTTTTCCTTAAATTCCTCTACACAGTGTTTTCTACATAAACTCCCCAATCTTCTCTGTTCTGAAATAGCATAAAAGGAAGTGGCTGGGGGTTGAACCTGCCTGTGGGGTGTTCTCCTCAACAACACCTCAGATCAGTGTCTCCTTTCACTCTTCTGATCTGTGTAGCTGCCATCAAAGACACCAGAGCTGTTTGGCTGAGGTTGAGATGGGCCCAGCCCTGCCTGCAGTGCATACACCCTGAGCTATTTCTCTTGCCCTGGAAAGGTGGTTTGGTTTCAGACAGGCTGCTACAGGCCTGCATCTGGGATCAGGATGGGGAGACATACAGCAACTCCTACCTGTGTGCTTTTCTATGTGTGTCATTGTATGTTTGCAGAGAGTGAAACAGATTTGCTGGAAAGGCCAGACGGGTTTCTGCTTGCTGCTGGGATCTGCTGCGTTCTGTTCAGTGTGAGTGTGTAATACCATAAAATGTATGGAGGACCAAAACTGCCAAAAACTGAAATGCTGCCCCCTATTTGTTTGGATCAGGTGGCCAATTATTACACATTGAATCTTTAAATTGATTTATTTCTGTATTTATTTCTGTATTATTTTCCCTTTGCATTTGCACCCTATTTATTTCCCCAAACTTATTTATTTCTGTATTTTCTTTTTATATTTCTTTATGCATTTCTTCATTATGCAAATGAGGGGGCTGTCATTCGTGGGGTCAACTTTTCATCTATTGGTTGATCACATCAGGGTGCATAGATCAACTATGCATGTCATTAGCTTGCTCTTTCCTAACTGTATGTTCAGTGGGTGTCTGGTGTTGAGTAATGTTTGAGTCAAGCATAGAGACTGTATTATGTGTAGCTTGGAAAAAATAATGATATTTTATGAATTTTTTGTTTGTTTTTTGAACATTTATTTATTTATTTTTGATTTTGGCAGTTTCGGTCCTCCATAAAACTGATCTTTATATAACAGCTATTGAAATAGAAAATCACTTAACATGAGAAACAAATACATTTATAGGAATAAAAAAGTAAAGATAAAAATATAATAATATGATACAGATACATTTATGATCAAATTAAACCAAAAGAAAAGGCCACAAGAAAATGTCACATCCATAAACCATCTCCATTAAAGCACGAATTGTAACTTACATAGAAAATATGTTGGTCCTGACAGCAAAAATATGATCACCCTTAAGGCACTAGTGTACTTCATTAGGACTGCTGCCCTCCAATGTTGGATTTTGGGGAGCTGCGTCTGACAATTTCTGTAACTTTCTGAAACCAAAAATCCGACATTCACACCCACTTCACGCAGTGATTGGCCAGGTGTTCGGAGGTGATAAAATAAGCAGGGTTTTATATGTTTTCTCTCAAGCCTTCAAGGGGATAAAAGCTCTCAGGCTAACCAGCTAGCTTGTTAGCTTAGTCACTAATAGTTTGCACCGTTTATTCAAAACATATTTATAAGATCTATAAGATTTATAAGATGCTAGAAACAAGCTAGCTACAAGCTTTCTCAATTTTGGACTCTCTGGCTCTCTGTTTCTTCAAAGGTTGGCATCAACATGGCTTGTTGTTGGTAAATGGTGCAAATTGGTGTGTCAAAGATGAACTCAGAGCCATCAATTGGCACAGATTTACTTCAGCCCCACGAGGGAATCCACTGATTGCTGCAATTGGATTGGCATGAATTGATTTCACCATAACAATTTGCCATTTGAAATACTGGTGTGACCAGGCCTTCAAGGACTTAGAACCGGACCTACATGTTAAGTCCTCAGCTCATAAGGGGTTAAAAGGTCAGAAATAGCCCCAGACATGCTTTAAATATAATCAGTAAAACTGGTATAAAGATATTAAAATTGATGTTACATGGGGATTGTTTTTGCACCAACTGAAGTCTAGAGACGTCTTCTTGGCTCAGACAGGAATTCAGTAAGTTACAGCAGTCAAGATGAGATGATTTACGTCTGGGACTCTGGTGAAATTGGGTCAAAAGATTCAAAGGATACAGGGGTGTGTTTTCTTGTACATTTCTTATCAGTAAAAAGATTTAAAGAATTCCTGACAATTAACCTTCAAAGGAATGACTTACTGGTGTGACACAAAATAACTTCTGCTACTGACAAAGAAAAGCGCCATTCACACCACATGATGCATTTAATATCTGTTCTGCAGTTTTCAATCATATCACACAATCCTCAACAGATGGAGTTCAATTGTCATGGATTTTTTTCCTCAGCACTTTAAGGACTTCTCATCTATGTTGGATTTAAAGTTGAGACTGAAAGATCACTGTTTCCAACCTTGGAAACAGTTGACACAACAATCTCACCATAAGGTTCATTTAGTTGCTGTGTGAAGTGTGAACTGTGTGAACTAATTTCTTTAACAAGCAAACAATAACAAATTTGAAGAATTTTTTAAAGTTTTATTTGTGAAACCATCACAATTTTGAGTCTCCATGTTTAGGAGATGAATTATCTCAAAAACCCTGAGTAAATCAAGGAAGTGTAAATCTGGTCCAAGGCCAAAACATTTTTAAACATCCTTATCCTACAAGGAGCAACTTGATCAAGTATATTTGTCGTCAGAAAACCCCAATATCAATCAACATAACACATTTTTGTGGTAATCCATGAGTGAAAAGAAGATCCGATATATGTGGGGCCAAGACAAGTTATGAGATTCACTCAAAATTTCAGAAGCCAATGATGTATCTCTTTCAATAACCTAACAATAATAATATGCTGTCAAGGTTAAACCTTCCTACCTCAGCTGTACTCATCTGTCAGGCAGTGATTGTGCAAGGCAGCCTTACATCAGACATCCTGATAAGAGTTGATGGACATGACTGCTCTTCACGCCTCAGGTGCTTTCAATATGGTAGGATTAGTCAGGCAGGACCAGACACGCTGAACCTTATGAAAAAGAACACGATGATTACTTTTTTGGCCATTATACACACAGGCTAGGATTAGTAAAAATATACATTAGAGCTATTAAATTGCATTTTTTCAGAGGTTAGAAAAAAAGGGTCATCTAACACTGCAAGAGCACACCAGCAGCGTTCAACATATAACTCTCAGGTGCTTTGCCTCAAAGGCTAATGAATATAATTATAGATACCGTGCATCAAGTTCAACACTGTTACTTGTAGAATGTATAAATTAGAGTACAAAAGAACGTCACGCGCAGTTGGGTGTGTCTGTTTTTTCTCAAACATTTCTAACAATGAGAGATACAATCAATGTCAAGGTATCTACTTTTGTTGTCAAGTTTGTGACTCCAGCCAAAACTTGACATGTAAGATTTTAAATAAGATGAAAACTGAAATTTAAAACAAATGATGGCCCTGAAAGGCTAGTAGATAACTGATGAGTGGCCCCTCTTTGGAGAGATTTGTTTTATACTTGATTATTGTCTTTACTAGCAAAATCACCATTCATAAACCCAAATTCATCATGTTTTAACATTTATAGGAAGAATAGTGAAAACTCTAATCATAAAGAGACAATAATTGATCATTTGCTAAGTCCAGCTACTTACCTACCAGTTACAGTTAGTTGCTAGTCTGTTAAACTGTTGCTAGCAGATTTTACCTGCTGTAAGTAGCAAGAGGCCACTGGCTCACCAAGCTCCACCTCACCAACCCGCTCTGACCCGGGTTAACTTGTGGATAGTCTGAACCGGTTTGTCTCCTTCTTCCACCACCGGGCTCTGGTAAAATTCAGCTGAAGGCAGCAAAGAGGACGGGAGAATACGGACACAGCAATCTTCAGCTCCTCAGCAAGTATTCTGTTCTGTTGTTGTTTTAGCAACGGATGCAAATATATCTTCTGAAAAGTGGATTACAAATAAGCATTTACAGATTATACTGCTGTTTTAGCAACGGATGGACCACTGAAAGTGGGTAGCCAAAGCGCTATATAGCTAACTAGCCTAACTAGGCACTCTGCAACCTTGCGCTAACTAAATAGCTAGCAAACCATTTGTTGCTAGTTGTTTTTGAGCTCGCAAAATGTTGGACTGTTCACCCACTGGTGTTATGGGCTCTCTAGCCTTTCCAACTGGATCTAGTAGTCACTGAGGAGCTATCTATCAGTGTTTTTATTTGTGTATGTGTGTTTTGTGTGTGTATGTTGTGTTAAGTAATCAAGCTTCATGAACAAATAAAGTTGCTGTCTCGACACAAGGCTCGTCTAAAAGAATACTTAACGCGGTCAGAGCTTTTAAAGGCTGATTTTAAAACTATTTTTTCATTACTACTGGACACAGGGAAACATATCAATATATCTGGCCTATTCCCCACCCACCAGAGGGGCATGGAGAGGTGGCTGTTTGGCCTCCACTCCTAGCTAGGGGGCTACTGTAAGACCATCGGGGTCCCCTATGTCAACAATTTTGACCTTTTCTGGGCAAGGCCTTCCCTTCTCAAGCGAGATGGTCTCTACCCAAACAGGATGGGGGCCCAGTTGCTGTCAGGCAACATGAACACCTGCCTCAGACATTGATGTTTTTATACAGTATGAAATAATTCCTCTGGACTACTGCCTCCTACTGTTTATTCTGTTGGTACTATCATCTCCTGCCATAATAATACAATGGATAGCAGTAAACCACATCTGGGATCTAATAGGAACAACTTAATATCAGTCTCAAAGTAATAGCCCAGAGACATTGGCACTTTTTAATGTACATTCACTTTCTAATAAGACATTTCTTATTAATGACCTTATTATGGAGCACAAACTGGACTTTATGTTTTTAACCGAAACTTGGCTCAGCACAGACGGACCAGCTGCTCTTATTGAGGCCTTTCCCCGAACTATAGTTCCTCCCACTCTTGTAGACAAGGGAAAAAGGGCAGTGGGACCGCAACTAAACTCTCAGCTGTTCTTGCCGGCAGGGACATATCTTTGGAGGACTTTTGTTCATTTGGCCATCATGCCGTTATACTTAGGTGTCAGCCTCCTGTGCTGGAAGTAACTTTATACAGGTCCCCCAAACAAAGACCCCTCTTCCTAGCCGATTTTGCAGAATTCCTATCTATTAGGATTTATAGGTGATTTTAACCTACATGTGGATAATAAGTCGGAATCCAAAGCCATGGAATTTATAAATATTCTGAATTATATGGATTATACTCAGTACACCTTAGATCTGGTGATAACACATGGACTTACTGTTGATGTACCCTCCATTGTTGATATCTCAAGGTCTGATCATTATTGTGTATTCTTTTTGGTTATAGCCTGCACAACACAGAAAAATACAGAATGCCTTGTTAAAAAGTAGTGTCTTACCCCTGAGGTTCCTGCAAATTTCATGGCCTGTTTAAAAAGTATACCAGCAGTTATTCTACCCTCCTCATGTGATGATCTTGTAAATCACATAATTACCAAACTAAGGACATCTATTGACACTGTTGCCCCTGTCAAATATAAAAAAGGACAACCCCAAACAGACTACTTGTCTAACATGGTTTTAAGTTATGTACCTCTGGTGATCGCCTCTTGGTTGTTCCTAGGGTCCACAGCAGCCACTATGGCCCCAGCATGTTGAATGGCAGGAACTGAGGGTGGCAAAGAGTGTGGATATCTTTAAAAGAAAACTTACAACACACTTATTTAGCCTGGATTTTATCTAGTGTGTGTTTATTTCGACTTGCGCTTTTATTATTAGTTTTGTCATACTATATTTTATTTATTCATTTTCATGTTTTTCTTATTTAAACTCATGTTCTTTTGAACTTAGGCTACTCTTACTTCCTCTTTTTATGTTCAGCACTTGAAAGTTGCATTTGATGTATGACTTGTGCTATATAAATAAAGTTTGACTGGTTGATTGAAGATAATTAACATTAGCTTCACGAGTTATTTGAAGTAATAACTGTTGCTAGCAGATTTTATCTACTGTGCCTCTCAATCTGGGGACTAGGGTTCAAAAATCTGCCAAAAGCCAGTTTCTCATGCTTTCAAAATCTCCAATATCTATGAATCAGAAGTTATCTTAACTTTTAAAACTGCCATACTGGCTGAAAATCAACATATTTTTCAACTATTATTTAGTAGTTCTTAGTAATTTGATAGTATCCTAGTGTTGAAACTCAGTAGTATTTAAACTCAGATTCAAAACCTGGTTGGAGCCATTTAATTTTGACACATTTTAAGCAAGGGGCATTTGTAACATTTCAAATTGCACCAATCAGAAATGAGACAGAACCATGAAACTCTTCACGTGCTCTGTGGTGATGCCTCTCTGCCTGCCAACGGACAAACTGATGTCTTGTCAAAGTTTTACTGCCAAGACTTTTTTTTTGAGGTATGAAAGTAATTCTTTTCAACCACAGTATTTTCCTCATACTGTCTAAACCTTTAATGTCTATGAATTTAAATCTGTCTAGTTTTGATGACCATTCCTGCTGACTAACATTTGATATCTTTAGCTAGCTTCGTTGTTTTGTAGCTAGCAGATTAGCTTGTGTCATGGGTGGTACGGTTAGTTGACAACATCAAATGGTTTCTGGCTTGATTGTTTTTCTCTAAAAACGTCAGAAAAGTGTTTTGTGTTCAATTTAAATACTTATACAAATTAACTATAGCCTACTATACTATGTATAGGCCTACTGTGTTATCAATATACTTAGTGGCCTAACTGATACACTTGTCCAAAACTCTGCAGCTGGAGAGGGACAGAGCCGTTGGATCAAAGTGCAAGAGGAAGAAGAATTTCACTAAATCCAAACCCAAACCAAAGAAGAAGAATGTAAGTAACAGAAGAGAAGATGATGAGGAAAGTGAAAAGGAGGTATTCTGCATTGTCTGCCTGGAGAGCAGCTCCAGATCAAGTGAGGTTTGGATTTCCTGTGTATCATGCCACTCTTGGGCCTATGAAGAATGCACAGATGGAAGCAAATACTGTTTGTGCCATAACTGTGGAAGCAACTGTGACGTGCTTCACTTCAGAAAATGATGAGAATAAGCATTTGTTTTAACTCCCATGTAATTGTGTTCCCATTTTGTCAGTTGTCAGTTTTCCAGTTGTCGGGGTTTTTTTTTTTTTTTTTTCTTTTTATAACTGTTGGTTACAGTTTTTTCTGTTCTCTTTTCTTGAGAAAAATTTAGCAGGTTGGGAGCATTTGGCACTTCTATAAATGATCAAGTTGAGATGTTTTTGGTAAAATGGTTTGTGACTCACTTCATTTTGTTGTCAGTTATGCTGACTTTTTAATGTTGATGAGGGGGAAACTTTTTTGTGTGATGCTGTTTCTGTTGCTTATTCATTGGACATGTTTAAATTGTTTTAACTATATCTTTATATCTATATTCATGGGGGTTTATTGTGGTCCTTGGTATTTATATGGAGGTTTTACATGTGTTGTTACAATTGTCTCTGCATGCGGAGCCAGATGTAACATTTGACATCTAGTATTTCAGTCAATGTTTTGACACTAACATTGCTTGTAAAAACATTTGATGACTGTTAACAAGTAGAACACAGACACAAGTTACCTACAGTACATAAAAATTGTATCCAAATAGTTCAAGAGGTTTTTGATTAATGACATAATAACCAAAAGCTGTTACAGTTGCCCCCGGTTACCCTTACATAGCATTGCAATTCAACCTTAACTTGATGCAAACAGTCAATATTGCCAAGGAGAGATTTTCATTGATGAACTTGATGCTTACTTCTTGTGAAAATACATGTAGTATGTTAACCTTAAAGTATCACTATGAGGCAAAAACCATGGAATAATAGCATAACAAAGTGTCACAGCAAAAAAAAAAAGGGGTGATAGTGAAATGAACAGATAAATGATTCAGTCTGCTATGTTACAGTATCGTGCCAAGGTAGTAAGTCATCTTCCATATTTCATGTTTATTCTTGAGAGGGCGTTGCACTTTTCAAAGCAAAGATAACTCAATTCCTTATAAAGTTGGTTCGGGGCAGAAACATGCCTGTGTACGCTTCCTTTACTTTGACATAATAGAAATATCAATCAACAGGTGAAGGCCAGCAGGTTTTTAGAGGGAGGAGGAGCCTGCGAGGGTTTCTCCCAGGGAACGTGTTTCAACTAGGAGATTTTATAGGCTTGTCACATATGACCTGATTGCTAAACAAAATAACAGTTTCCACGCCCAAGGGCTCCCATTGTACCAGGTGTGAGTGTGCTATATCTGGTAGGTAGTGTGTGTTGTGTATCTGTCTGATGTCTGAATAACATAAAGGGGTTCTGAGCACAGAAAGAGAGCAGGACCCCCCCTCCACAGCCCTCCATTCCAGTTTCTTACCGTAAATGTGTGGTTAACCAGAAAAAGCTGTTGGTGGGGGCAGAGCAAATCTTGAGGGAAGTACACTTTGACAAATCCCGTTTTTGGTAAAGTTGAGGGCATTGTGGATTTGTTTAGACCGAGCTCATGACTCCCCGCGGACTTGATGATTATTATGATTGAGTTTGTTCATTTGTGCCGGGTAATGCACACATGTTGCCTCTGTGTTACCTCTGGCTACGCACAAGCTCAGATATCCCAGCCAAAAGTCAACCTCTCTGTGTGTTTCAGACTGAAGAAAGCATAAAGAGAGGGGATAGAGAGAGAGAGAGAGAGAGAGAGAGAGAGAGAGAGAGGAACAGAAAGAGTGGGAGGAGGAATAGAAGGCCAAGAACGAGGCTGTGAATGAAAGAAACAGATAGCAAGAGGAGAGGAGTGAGAGGAGAGAAGAAAAAAAAAAAAAAGAATGACAGAAACAGCACGAGAGTGAGAGAGCAGAGAGGGAGGGAGAGGAGGAGGAGGGAGTGACTGAGCATTGCTTTTCAAGAGCAGCGAGAACAAAGGCTCCTTTGTGTGCAGTGCTGAGAGAGTGAAGTGGAGCCAGGGCTTAGGGAGTGTTTAACAGTGTACACCGACTGCATTCCTGCAATGTGATTACAAGACGCTTTTAATTTATACTCAGGAAATGGACTTAACTCTTACCTCTCCTTGCATTCCCTCACTCTCTACCTGTCTCTGTTTTCCTTCTTGTTGTGCTGCTTTTAGTGTTTTGATGAGTTGTACAGTATGCATGCTTTGTATTTGTTTTCCAGAGTTTGCACAGTTCATTTTGCGTGTGTTGTTCATTTTGTTAGAAAGCTCCCCTCATTACAAACTCATTCACCGCAGCCAAACATAGTTGAAACTCACATAACTGTATGTCAAATTCAAGTGGAGATTCCAAAGTTTCCAAAGATTTCTAAATATCAGAGCTGCAGCCATAAACACTTCAAGTCTTGGCATTGGATATTTCACACTGTGTAAACAAGCCGATACAGTATATTTAAGATATTTATAAGATATGATCTTATATTTATAAGATGATTTTAACAACCATAAAACTTCATAAGCAGAAAAAGAGGGAAAACTTTATGTTAAACCATCATTCATTCAGTTTTTTTTGGCCATTTGGGGACAACAGAACCAGCTGTAAACACAACGTTAACATGCTATTGTTCTAGCAAACAGATTTACACAGCTTAAAGACATGCAACATAAACATCCATTTGGAGTTGTGTTTCTGGCCACCTGACAAATGTAAGTCAAATTTTCACATTCCTTTTAGCTCTGTTTTGGTCTTCACCAACTCTTGGGGGGAAATATCTGAATTTTAAGCTGCTCAATGCTCCGCTATGTTCACCAGATAGTCACGAACTTTGTCTGTCTACTGTTTGGTGCTGTGCAGGTAGCTTACAGTGATTTTTTTAAATATGTAAAACCAAAACAAAGAGCCATAACGTTCCATAAAGCTGAGAGGAACTGCAGAGTTGGATGATACTTATTTGTGGGTCTCTACAAGCAACTACTATTCCCATTTCATTTTCAACTTTGAGGGACAAAGTAAAGAAATTAAACTGAAGCTACAGCTGATAGAAAGAAACTGTCATCATTGTCAAATCGCCTGAAAAACAACAACTTCTGCTCCTGCCCCAGATACACCACAGCATTGTTTACCAGCCAGAGTGCCATTACATATTGAGGACAGCCTCGATTATCTAATTTAGCAAATAGCATTTGGGCCTCACAGTCTCCTGACTTGGCTTGCCAAGTCAGAAAGGCTTGCTGGAAAGGTGGAGCGAAAGAGGAGGGGGGGGGGGAAGCAGGGAAGGAGAGAGGGAAGGAGGCAGGGGTCAGGGCATGTGGACGTCAACCTCTGGCCTCGCTGCTGAAACAGCCTGGTCTGTGTCTGGAAGTGATCGTCACAGCTGCTTGTTATCAGGAGGAAACATCTGATCTCAGATCATCAGCTTCCCTTCTCCTCCTCCTCCTCCTCTTCTTTCTCTCCTTCTCCGTCTCCTCGGGATGAAGACAAAAGTGCAGTCTCAGTGCGTCCTTCTTACATGAGATTGGCCACTAACTGCTTCTTTTACAACACACTTCCTCTTCTTTTTTTTTTTTTTTTTTTGTTATTCCACTCCTCACCCTCACCCCCTCCACCCACCACCCACTGTTTTCATACATTCAAATGTAAGATAAAACTCCTCGCATTTCTCTCAGCTCTAAATCCTCCTTCTCGCTGTGTGATTTACTTTTCTCTTCCCCTTTTCTCTCTCGACATCTCTGCTCAGACTTCGTTCCAGTAATGAGGCTTGGCATTGTCCACCTCGCTCTCAATCTTCTATCAAACGCAGTGAAAAAAAAAATAATAATTCACTACGGGTAAAGAAAACCAAGGGTGGGCTGAGAAATAGAATGCATGAAATGAGAAAAGAAAAGTTTTTTGAAAACTCTTTTAAAAGCAGGACAGGCCAGCTCCCACCCACCAGATTAGCTTCTCCTCAGAAAGACGGTATAAAGATTTAATTAGCCAACCGTTTCTGCATGGCCCACTATTCACTCCTTTTTCTTTTATCTGTATTTCAATATGCCCACTCTGCATTTTCCAGACCACCTCAAAACCTTAACTCCATCAGGGTTTTTTGTGTGTGTGTGTGTGTTCTTTTCTTTTCCCTAATCAGAAATGCAGGTCTGTGGTGAAAGGAAGGGCTAAATGGTGAGATGAGCGAGGAGGGAAAGCATTTTGAATCAAGGAGGCTGAGGGGTGTTACAGTATATTGTCCATCAAAAACAATGCTAGGTTTTATATTCAGCCTGGATTAAACGCCCAAATAACAAGTCTTGAGTCCATGAGGAACCACATGAGGAGCTTATGTGTGTGTAGTGGTGCGACTAAGTCAATTTATGTGTGTTTGTGGATGCGAATGTACAGCTTGTGTACTTCAACTGTCTTTACAAGGACAAGAAGATGTTTAAAATGAATCTGATTCTCTCCATTTTTGACATATTGTCCACATTAAACTACCATATTTGGCCAGTGAGAGCAGATATTTTCTGTAGGAAACGCTGTTCAAAGTGGATACAATAATCTTACATTATGGTGTCAAGCTTCCAAGAAACGCTGAAGTATGATTGCTGGTGATCGGCTGTAAAGCTTCTTGATCAAGTAGTGAATGTACACATCCAATTGAGTTTTAAGGGTATCGTTCGACATTTTGGGAAGTGCTCTTATTCCCTTTCTTACCAAGAGTTAGATGAGGAGGTCACTATAGAGTATAGAGTCAAAGCCAGGACGCAGTCAGCTTAGCATGCAGACCAGAACCAGGAGAAACAGGTAGTTCGTTTTAAAGGGAGTCACAGTCTAAGCTAGTTATTACAAGACTTCGAGTGATGTCTTGTTTTCCAAGAAATAGTTACAGCATATAACTCCATGTAAAAGCATTCATCTGTAAGAGTACAGACTAAGCACATTAGATTCAATGTGTTAATGAGCTTTAGAGGTGTTGGAAATCGCATTTGTGAACCTTGGACAGAGGCTAGGGCTATAGTTTCCCCCTGTTTCAAGTCTTTATGCTAAGCTAAGCTAATTGCATCCTGGCTCCCGCTCCATACTTGACACACAAACATCACAGTGTTATCAATTTTCTCATCCATCTCTCTGCAAGAAGGCTAATAAACCTAATAATCACAAGTAGACAGCTCTAAGTACGTGTGAATGCACCCAAGATGCATTGAGGACACATTGGCCCTGTTCACACTTGTTATTAACATGCGACTTGGGTGATCCGATCACAAGTGGACAGCGTTAAGTACGTCAGTTCACGCCTGGTGCCAGGTGTGAACAGGGCATAAGTGTATTTCTCGAAATGTCACACTATTCTTCAAAGGTTTGGTTAAGTTTAGGCAGCAAATACTAATAGGTTAGGGGAAGATTGTGGTTAAAAGAAGCCATTGTTGACTGTTGGCAGGAAATAGACTGTGTACTGCAATCTCAGCTGTCAAAGTCAGTCATTTTGTACACTCAACCATCCACCCCGACTTCCCTCCTAAGAGATTTTGCAGGGTTATAACAACACTTCATTATGCATGGCCATGAGATGTAAACACGGGTTGTTTTAAGTGACCGATGCTGTCCATTTTATGCTGAGAACAGTCTCTGGATAACATCAGACATACAAAATGGCGTTTTTAATTTGTTTGTATTAATGTGGACTTGGTCTTAGTTTTGTTGCCAACAGGATAGCTCACACCCTTCCAACAAAATCTGAATCGCCTTTGAGGTTAGCGGGGATGGAGGAAAAAAAAAAAGAGTGGAGGAGTGCAAAAACAGTGAAGAGCAAAAAAAAAAGAGCTGGACAAGTTTGAAGGAGGCAGCTCTGTGTGCCCGAGGGTCTGTTTTGTCAGTTGAAGAGGGACAGAGAGACAGAGTGAGGGAGAGAGAAGAGAGAAGCAGTGGGGGACTAAAGGCGGGAGGAGGCAGGAGGTGAAGGAGGGGGAGGCATGGTGAAAGTTAGTCTCTATGAAATCCCTCTTTTTTTTTCACTTTACATCAAAGCTGAGCCTGGCAAAACAATTCAAAGAGGCAATCTGCATTTCCATAGGCTCCTCCTGACCCTGCCACCACCCCCCACCACCACCACCACCACTACCACATCGTTCTTTTCCACCCCTCCTTCCTTATCCTCCCAAACCACCAACCATGCACCCATCCCACCCACACCTTTCTCCTCCACTAACACAGCAGGACCATTGTCATCTGCTCCCATTAGACCTTAACTGTAACCCCTACCAGACCGCATGCCCTCCACCTCTTTCCCCCCATCTTCACCTCCTCTGACACCCTTCACATGTCTGAGCGTCCAGTTGACCAACAACTAGGGCCGTTACAGTGTTGTTGTGATGCAAACAATAACAAACAAAACAACAAAAAATAATTTATAGAATCAATAGTTCATGATAAAATGTATGTGTGGAATGACGGTGATGTAATTGTTCATTAATACCTGTGGAAAAGTCTTTTTTTTCCAGTTACAGAACAGCATCCCTGCAGCTGGAGAGGACATTATGTATCCAGGTCATACTATGCTGTAGCGCTATGAGTCTATTTATTGGTGTATGAATGTGAGAAATACTTTTGTCCTCTTGTTCTGTTTTAAAAGCTCAGACTAATCTGTAACTTTCTGTAAATTACAGATAGTTGGTGACACACTTCATGCATTTGACCCCATTGGATCACAAACTCATTACAGACCTTACTAAAAACACAGAGGAAGACTAATATCTACCTTTTCATTTTTAAAGTAGTTCTTGGTAAACTTCCTGTCTATCTCTAAGAAGGAGGAATCATTCTTCACTTGAACTGATCACAGCACTTATCATGAGGGATAACAAGTATAAGGATATTACTTTATTTTAGGGGTCCATGAGCTAGAAAGATTGGAAACCACTGATTCTAGATGGATAATAATAGTCTGTTCTGAACTTGGCAACACTGTATTATTGTAGTATGCGCCGCGGGTTTTGGATTAATTACAATATAAACCTCATTTGAATACACTGCTTTCACTTCAGGCATTCAAACACCACATTCAAAACATGTTACACCGAGAACGTAACTGTTTTAAACTGTCTCTCTCTTTCATGCTTCTCAGGTATTGTGTTATGTATGAATGTATGCTGCCATTTTGGCCAGATCTCACCTATAAAAGAGATAATGCATCTAAAGAAACTCATAACTTAAATAAAGGTTAAATTAAAGTAATAGAAAATAGATCAAAGATAATAAAGTTATATTGTTGACAGTGCTACATGGTGTAAAAAAGTCAACGACTGTTTAGGGTTGTAAATCATGATTATATTGCGGTAATGTGGTTTGATGTCAAACATAACAGGTGCAACCCGACAAACCTGATCGTCATTTCTCAGCAGCAGCAGCAGCAGTTTGTATCCAGTACAAAAACAGATGAATATAATAACAATATACATGTTATTTAAAAAGTCTAAAAATATGACAGATTTCAGCTTCAAGATGCTTTGGGGTTTGTTTTTGAAGGAAATAATATCAGGCTGTTAAATTATATGTTTGCTTGTTTACTAGCAAATATATATATGCTACATTTGTTTGTTTTGAATACTGCTGGATTGTATTGGTTTTTGTTTGTTGTGTTTTTCTCGATACAGTGGTTTATGTGGGTGTGGGGGCGACATTTTGTTCCACTGCTGGCTGTGCAATGCCAACATTTTCTACTGGTTAAGTTGCATGCTCAGTGGTTTCAGATCTGTTCCATTTTTCTGTGTCAGAACACATTTGCCACAAACACACCTATAGAAACCCACAGATTCACCTACACAGACATCTATGGTGGCCCAAAGGGGACAATAAGTGAATCTGACAACGTAGTAAAAGAGTCCCTCTATATATTTTTAAATTTTATAAACTTTCAGAACTGTTGGCTAAAGCCCCGGATATTTTTTTTGAGATTGTAATGTATACATACGAGCTTTATTATTCACTATTTGAGACATTAATCACTGTTTCTTTGTATAGACATAATGTAGTGGGTGATACAAGCAAACTGTTTCTATCTTTGTCTATCTATGTTCCAGTGCAGTGGGCCTCCCACACATCATCAATTTTAAGCTCTGGTCTGTCATTCTCTGTGGGTGAAGACGTGTCAGCATATCTGAAAAAGTCAAACCTTAAATGGAGAATATCTCTGAAAGGGTGATGGTCATGGCTAAAACGTAGATTTCCATACACACGACCGGAGCGCCGGACCTTCAAAGAACTTCCTGTGCAAGGCTGAAAGAAGGCCGTGATGTACTGGGTACTGCGCACTGTGGTCGGCTAGTGTTATGTGGTCGGAAAAAAGAGAGAGGAGGTGGCAGATGACACAACAGAAAGTGTGAATGGTAAAAGTGAGATATGGGCAAGACAAATGCAGAGAGAGATGAGATGGAGACACTTCAGTCTGAACCACAATATCACAGTTTACTTTAAGATAAACTTCAAAAGGTCAAAAAGTAAGTTTCATATCAACATGCTAAATAATACCTTACTGGATTCCTGCTGCTGATATCAGACATGTCAAGAATGAATTGTTGTAACCGGTATACAATTTTGTGACTTCAGCTACATCTTGCACTCAGGAGGCACTCAAAGCATTTCAGTACAACACCTGTGAGAAATGTTGTAGTGTCTGAATGCTTTTTCTGTTTTATCTCTTAAAAATATCAGCATTTTCAAAATGTACCTATCAGAACAGCAGTAGATACTCTGAACAGAACGAAGTGCTACATTATAACATGCCGCATAGGTTATTAAATGTGAAAATCTTACAATTTTACAATACAATGTGAATCTTAATTCATTGATATTTTTGGTATTTTTAGAGCGGTGAGAAGAAACCAAAACATCGAAGTTGTGAGCCAGAAAACTCCCAAAATGACTTTCAAATTACCCACATTTAGTCATTGCTAATATAAAAATATTAATGATGCCATAACTCAGATGGAAGGGGCCACACACTGACAACAACACTGCAGCAAACTAGCACGGGAGGCTTAGTTGATGTGGACATGTTGCTAGGGAAAAATAGAAACCAACAAGTCCAGTTTAAATGTTTGTTCAGACAGCGGTTGAAGTTTTTATGCTCCTATGAGGCACAATGATTGTACACTGGAATATTAATAATAGTGAAATAAATTTGCCCTCCAACTTGATGCTGGCAAGATATGCAGCTACTATAATTGGCATAATGCTACTGTACAGGGTATTTTACATGGTATGTTAGCACACAGGTATTTAATTAGTCGATGTTGCCAATGCATTACATCAACAAAAATGTTTTGGCTTTGCTATGGGCTACTGCGTTGTTGTTGTTGTTTTCCAGAGTTTAAAGCATATCAAACATTGTGGACAATCTATAAAAATAAAAAAGCGGAATATGTACAGGCTATGAAAACATATCTCCTTCTAAGACAATTATCTATCCATCAATAAAGTAGCTAACTAATTATCATTAGTAATGGAAAGAGAATTTGACCAGCTGAAGTGTCTTTATTTTGTTTTCAGCTCCATTTCTTCATTTAAATCATCTTAAATCTCCTGTGTGCCCATCTTTCAAAATCTGAGAAACACAACACCCCCTGACAACCACCTCTCCCTCTGTTTACACAATAGCAGGATTTGGTAGATACGGGTGCACTCGTCCAGATTTCACGCTCCCTCGGTCACAGCGGAGAAGTGTTGACCCCAGCGGTGCAGCGCTAGGACTCAAGACACTGGGCTCGATTCAACAGGGCCCTAAAATATGAAACACCCAACTGTGTAAAAGACCTCTCTGTCCCCTTCGTCTTTCTTTTCCCTCAGTTCCCTTTCTGTCCTCTCTCTCTCTGTCTTTACAATGTATTCAGTGATCAGCCGTCACTCATGCTAACGACATACTGGAACGTGTTTGTTGGCATCATTTCGACTTTGCTCTGGGGCGAACTCCAGGCAGAACGCTCTATTCAAATGAATCTAGGTGCAGTTTTAATTGCCGCAGATTATATCAGTCAGTTGTTGTAAGTTAGTAGTAAAATGTTGTCAACTGAAAGTTTTTTCTTGTATGTAATAACAAATTAGTAATATCTACTCTGTATGTTTCCACCAGAGCAGTTCACCACAGCAATGGGCATAAAGGAGGGTAAAAACATGCACAGAAATCTAGTGTCTTTTTCTTTACTTCAATAAGATCAGTATGGCGATTCAGCAGTTTGAGTCTTTGTTTATTTACCACAACACTGATCACAGCGTTAATGATAAAAGAGATCAAGTGCTGCGGCAATTTTACCAACGGAGCAAAATGGGGTTTGCTAACGCTCGGCCAAAACCAAAAGTCTTTGTAACATAAGACTCAAAGCTTTTGTTTACTTCCTCGTAACTATAGCCCAAAACACAAACTGTCCCCTTCCAAAGAGACAAAAGAGACACATGAATTTTATTTAGGAAAAAGCTGAGCAAAATGAAAATTAATGACGGATCAGTTCTAGCTGTCCTTATGTAACCCTGCTATGGAAAAGAGGATATTTTGACAAAAAAGGAGACTAAACAACACGGATACCTGGAAGTTACCTCAGGTGCTAAACAAACTACTACTAAGAATAGATAACCATCTTAATAAATACTACGAGGCATTCTGGGCGCGGCACGCTTCACCTTGGCGTTGATTCTATTGGCTGAGGTGTGCCGATCCTCTGTATCGTACGAGTCTAGACAAGGGCAGGAAGTCAAAGGTGGGTGGATTCATTGTTCAGATCAAGATAAGGCTGCTCTTGACGTCTAAATCCCTCCTCCCTCGTTGCACCACACTTACCACATATTTATTGTTTTTCTCACTTAATAACAGCGTAATAAAATCCTTCGTGTTTACTTTAATGCTTGTAACCATGGGTGTTATGTTGTAAGAGCAATTTAGTTATGGTAGAGAGAGGGCCAGCAGAGATTATACTTGCTCTAATTAAACTGTTGAACTGAAAAAACATGCTTCCAAAATTTTAAGTTGTTATGTATACTTGCTTGGAGCTATATTAGATAAATAAAGTATGAAGCTGCAGTAATGATGTTAAAGTGGTTGCTAGTCATGAACCTACAGTAGGCTATATTACACTGCAGCCCCCCCTCTCCTTTTAGCATCTTTCAAGTCTTTGTTTTGGTTTTATGTCCTGCAACTTTCTTTTTTACATTTTGGTTCACTCTCACTGCTGTTATTTGTGTTGTTTCCAGCATCAGACAGCAGTAAACTCTCTGATAAACCCACTGTATGCTACCTGCTCAGCACCAAACAACAGATAATCAAAGTTAGCCAGTTAGCTAGCTGGTGAACATTGAGGGGCATTTAGCAGATAAAGATATTTCTCTCAGGAGCTGTTGGAGACCAAAAACAAGGCTAAAAGAAAACTTACATTCATCAGGTGACGAGAACCATGACTTAAAGTGAATGCTAATGTTGTTCTGTGTCTGCTAGATGTGTAATATATTCAAATACATTCGGGGGTGGATTTTGTAATGTGGGGGCCCCCAGGCAAACTCTGTCTTGCTTTACTTTCATCCTTTCTCTACTGGGAATATTGGTATTGACAGTGATAGAAGAAGTACTCAAAACTTTTTTCTGAAGTGAAACTATCAATACCACAGTAAAAGTCCTGCATTCAAATATTTACTTCAAAGTGAAGCGTGAAAGAGATATTATTAGCACAATGTATTTAAATGTACTTAACTTGTGTTCAAGGTGGAACTTTTAATTCTTATATAATGCTGGATAGTTTAATCAATAATAATGCATCACATTTTAATATATTTATTTATTGTTATATTTTGTGAGTAAAATCTGAATCTCCAACATAACCAGTAACATTTATCTGTCAAGTAAATGTAGTGGTACAACTAGACAGTTGCATATAACATGCATTGGGGGGCTTTTGTAAGTTATTTTGGGAAACATATCTAAACATCATAATAAATCTATATGCCAGTCAGTCGGCTTCCTTCCTTGATAGTAAAGTCCACATCTGAATATATTCACATCTAAATGTACATGCTAGTACATTTGTCTAGCTTGTCAATGTCGTGTTTAGCTTGTTGTGCTGACCACAAATGGCCAAAAAAAAAGACTAAGTTTAGCAGCAGTTTCAAGTTCAGTTTTATCAAAAGCCAGTGATCAGATATTCAGTCCCAGAACATTAAGAGAAGGTACTGAAACCACTACTACTCCCACTCTTGGTTTTCACTTTAGCTTTGCCCTTTTTCTATATCTCAGTTTCACTCAGACCTTTAGACCAAAAATACCACATCACGTTTATTGTGTCCAGTAAGAACTAACACAGTAGTATAACCTGCAGTATCAGTATCCCCTCTGATGCTACTAACAGGCACTCAAAAGGACTCAGCTGCCTGCCAACAGTATGACAAATGTATGAGTTCTTATAACTGTTTTTGTAGCTCATCTAAAAGGTTTCATAAACTCAACCCCACCCAGAAGTTTCTCATTCCGGGGAGCCAAAAAAAATCATCAAACTGGAGTGACGTGAGTTTCACTCAACAGCAACATTGTGTAACCCCTTATTCATAACTAACTACTTCAGAGTTTTTGGCCTGATGGCTTGTACAGCAGTGTGTTGATTGCATCCATAAGTAGAGCAATGCTGCTCAGTCGTGTTCTCATCTCCATGCACCGCAATGTCTTCGGCACACCTGGGAGTAATTTCTGAGCAATGTGGGCTCTGATGAATCCGGAACACAGATTTAGATTTAATAATCCAAATTGGAGGGATTACACGAGTGGAAAGACAAGTGCGCCTCCTCGCCTGGCTTCACCCCGTCTTCATTTTACCCCCACCACCACCGCCAGCACCTTCATCAACATCGCTCCGCAACCCCTTTCCTCCCCACACTCTCCGCTGACCCTGTGACCCCTCCCCCACATCACTCACGGGTCATCAGTAAGAAGAAAGGGGGATTTAACGGCTAACTTGGCCCGGGAAGGCCTGTGGAGGTGGGGGCCGAGCATGTCTTTGAGAATTCCAATCTTCAGCTGACTCCCCCCCCCTCCTTCCCTCCCCACTGCGCTTTTCTGTTCCCACTGAACAGGAGAGAAAAAAAACATCTCCCCTCATTTTGGGGTTGATTATTGGGCCTGGAGAGCATGTCTTTCAGGAGTCCGCTGATGAGGAACAGGGATGCCAACTCTCCCAACACACAATCTTGAAGACAGATGGAGAATGATCAGTGCAGAAAGAAATAACTGAGCAGTGGCTGGACATTTTTGGGAAATTCTTGCAGAAGAGATTATTGATACCATTGCATCATATACTGTAAATATGATGCTGGAGACAGCGGCTGGTTAGCTTAGCTTAGCATAAAGACTGGAAACCAGCCTTTTAAGCAAAAATACCAAATATTCAGTGGTTGCCATTTCTCAAATGTGAGAATTTGAAGCTTTTCTGTGTCATGATAGTAAACTGAATATCTTTTGATTTATGATAATTGATCTTACAAAACAAGACATTTGCAGATGTCGCCTTGAGCTTTAAGAAATTGTAGCTGGCATTGTTTTTTCTATTTTCTGACAACAACATTCATTCAACATTTTTGGAAATATGCTTATTCCCTTTACAGCACAGAGTTAGATGAGAAGTTCAATACCACTCTCATATTTGTCCATTAGATATGACGTTACTACCAGTAGCTAGTTAGCTTAGCTCAGCATAAAGACTGGAAAGAGGGAGAAACAGCTAGCTGGACTCTGTCCAAAGTTACAAAAATCCACCTAACAACACCTCTAAAGCTCGCTAACACATTATATCTTGTTTGTTCAATTTGTGTAAAAAAGAAAGTGTAAAAATTATTATTTATGTTTCCTTTTTACAGGGTTTATATGTCAGTCTATTTGTTGTCCGGGACCAGTTGCTAGGAAACAAGTGGAGACTCTTTTGCACAGATTAAACAAAAAAGACATATGTGATAATAAGTGAACTTTAGAGGTGCTGGTAGGTGGATTTTGTTACCTTTGGGCAGAGCAAGGCTAGCTGTTTCCCCCTGTTTCCAGTCTTAATGCTAAGCTAAGCTAACTGGCTGTTGTCTCCAGCTACATTTTTACTGCAGCAGTATCGATCTTCTCAGCAAACTCATGGCAAGAAAGCAAATAAGCGTATTTCCCAAAATATAGAACTTTTCCTTTAACTGCCTAGTTCGGCTGCTTTCTGCAAATCAACAAGTGACTTGACAACCCTGGCTGGGTAAAATAAGGATTTGCGGATTTAAATATTGTTTTGTTGTCTAAGAAAAGGGACTAAAGGATTAAAGGATCAAGCAGGAAATCACAAATGCAATCCCACCTTTTCTAAAAAGAGGCTCATATCACCCATTGAGAGGGAAAGTCATCAGAGGTATTTGTTCCTTCCAGGACTCCTCAACTCCCTGCTTCACTTCTGAAGCAGCGCTGGCGAGGCCGAGGCGGGGGGTTTAGCCTCGAGGCGGGGAAGAATTGAGAGAGGGACTTGTAGAATTATTCTAGCCTGATCAATAACGCTATTAAACACTAATGCATTCAGTGGAGGCAGACTCAATTTGATTGTGAAGCTTTATTTGAACATAGCAGGAAGCAGCAGCAGCAGAATCACATCAAAGAGAGGCTTTGTGAGGAGAAGACCAGATTAGGGCCTCTGACGCAAGGATGGACCCAGCCAAGAGGAGGCCATGAATACACACACACACACACACGCACGCACGCACGCACGCACACACACACACACACACACACACACAAGGAAAAGTGCTTCAACACACAATCCTCCTCTGCAAAGGCATTCAATCTAATTCCACATTTTCCATTCGCTTTCACTGGATATCTGCACACACAGCTACAGTATGCAGAGGCATGTGTGCACAAAAACACATACTCAACAAGATTCAAGTTTGCTTTTATACTGACTATCTAAAAGATGGGTAATGGTGTTATACATCATTCTGTTAACATCTTCATGCTTTTTAGCCGAGCTAACGCTGTGGCTTTGTGGATGGCAATACTGGTCGGTCAGTCGGTTCACCACTTTGGTCCAAACTGAAATATATATCTTAACAAGAATTGCCATGAAAATGGATTCAGATGTTCATGTCCCCCTAAGAATGAATTATAATAACTTTGGTGATCCTCCAACTTTTTATCTAGCGCCATCATCAGGTAAAAACTTTTATTTGTGTATTACTTTGGTTTATGAAAAAATACCTGCAAAACTAATGGCGTTCCCATCAGCCTCAGCTGGAGTTAGTGTTTAGAGCTAATTAGCAATTAGCATTAGCCAAATTACGATGGTGAACACGGTAAATATTATACCTGCTAAACATCAGCATAGTAGCATTGTCATTGTGAGCATGTTAGCATGCTGATGCTGGCGAAGCACCACTGGGCCAAAGCACAGCATCACAGTACCGCTAGCATGTTGCTAGCAAATTGTTAATTTCCCGTGTCCTTTCACACAACCCCTTCTCTGTTTTCTAATGTCCATTTCTGATGACCTATTATTCCCTACAGAGTCAGTTCAGGTCATGTCGCCCATGTGTGCAACTGTTATGAAGAGCATCTTGGAATTCTGGGCAAGAAACAAACAGTTTATTCACCAAATATATCATGTGTTTTGGAAAGTGTTTTGGTGGATTTTGACACACAAGCTCATGAGCATGAGCATCTGTAAGTAAAAAAATAAAAACACACACACACAGACACCACATACTTAAAAGTGTTTCCCAAACTGTTGCTCTTGTGATCCATTAAAACGGAGGAATGTCTACTCAAAACCCTTTGAAAAAGGTTGCATAATGTCTATGACATGTGACTAGTTTAACTAAAGAGCGATGTTCCTTTTGCTTACTGTTTCATGATAGTTAGTAATAGTAATAGTTTTCAGAGGCCTGAGGTGGTAAAAAAGAATATGCAATATTTAATTCAAATATTTAATTTGTATTAGAAAAAAAAATATTTTCTTCTTCTTCCTAATCATCCGCAGGTGTCACTGACTTCAAGGATAAGGCTGATAATACTGCATATTTTTCTTATTGTCAACAAATCCCATAAAAAGACCAAAACCAATAATGTCTCTCCATGCTACTTCCCTCCCTATCTGTGGCTCATTGTTGTGAGCAGTAAGAAAAATATAGACTATCACCAGCCTTATCCCTTACGAAGTTCTAGTACACATGGTCGCATAATTCCCTTTATTCCTAGAATCATGACAATACAGCGAATTTAGTGAGAAATACTGTAACAAAAATACATTTAGACACGCAAACTTCTCTGAATTGGGAAATTCCCCCTTTTTTTGATTGTATTATTTTTAATCAAGGACATTGTTAGTGTGCAGTCTATGAAACCGCATCTATCTTCACTTTGTTAGTAACGTCTGAGAGACTGCCAACGGTTATATCTATGTATAACCAGGCAGATGTTGTCATTTGATTTGCATCTGTCACAGCAATGAAACTGTGTAGGAGCAAAGGAGAAAAAAGATAACTAAAAAAAGATTAAGTTGAATTGAGAGTTCTAAAACACACCTGGCTGTACTAAAAATACAACCTCAGTCATTCAGACGAAACTAATGTTAATTTCCTACAGCAGAGAGGAGTCAGATATGTATATTCTGCAAAATCAAAACAAAACAGAAACTATCCACACTCCCATACCCTCCTCCCTCTTACTCACCCTACACCCCCACCTCCTCCTTTTACGATGCCCTGCTTCCTAATAAACTTTTGTGGTGTTTGGAATCCATTAGGAGCAATATCCCACTTCTCAAAACATCCTGGCTCATTCTGGGGGAGTGGAGCAAGGAGACGGGGAGCCGCGGGAGCCGCGGGAGGGGAGGGCCTCAAATTTCCATTTCTATTGAAGGCAGACTGAGGGGATTTGAGTCAGGAGAGCAGGGCTGCAGGGCCGCTGAGCGTACAGTTTGATAGTAAAGAGAAAGAATGTCATAGGAGGGGATCTCGGGGGGGGGGTAAAGATACACTGCAAGAAATGCTCTTTGGAAAGGAGATACTTTGTGCCAAGAAATAAACTAAAATGCCTCTAAATTGAACTGTCCTATAACTGTAAAGAAACAATGAGATCAATCAGATGATATAATTCTGATGTATGAGATCTCTTAACGTATGCATTTGAACTCAATGATAGGTTAGAAGGCAAACACTTAGATCATTGCAACACCAAACTGTGAGAAGCCTGTTGGAGTTGAAAGAAAAACAAAGATCAAACTAACAGGAGCCACATGGAACAATGAAACGTTCCTCAAATAAAACAAATGAACCATGGAGGTGTTGAACCAGTCATTCAGTTAGTGGTCATAAATATGTTTAACAGCAGTTAGTCGGGGAGCTTTTGTTTTTTAAAGTGTATGGGGTTTCTCGGAAAGAGGACAATGACAAGTGTCTGATTTCTTTTCTTACTGGACGATTTGGTTAATCAAAAGAAAAACAAGATATGAGCACAATTCAATGCCAAGGTCACTGCGCTGAACACTGACGACTCATGCTTGAAGGAACTTTTACTTTCCATCCGTCTCTTTATTAACTAACTCATCTCCTTTGCTTCTCCCGTTAAAAATTATGGTATACGATATTGTCGCAGGCCGCTCTTACTCATATGTATTCCCACCATATCAGTTCTAGTGGGTGTTATACAGCTCCAAACAAACCTTTAATCCAATTCAGATAGCAGGCACTCAAGTGTCGCAACAATTGTTCCCACAGTGTGAAAGTAAGCCACAATCTGAAAAAAACACAAGAGCTGTAAGACAAATGAGTGGCAGAGTGCCAGCAGTGGGAGGTACAGGAGAGAGGGGCTTGAGATTACAGACAAAGCAGGAGTAAACAGCGCCTTCAGATAAAAAACACAGCCGGGTACTTTTAACAATAGCTCTTTCCTGGCAGGGAACGACAACAAAGCACCTTCCTGTATGCGCGCCCCCTTGCATGCGCCCTCACTTCCTGTGGACGCTCAGACATGTGCCTTACCGCAGACGCATCAGCGCTGACCGACCCCACATGCCATCAACCTCTGACCTCTGCGCCGCTCCCTAGCACACACCGAAAACACACGCAGTTTCCCATAAGACATCTATATCATCGGAAATTACCCTCATTCCCACTCCCACTCATGGAATCCTGCCTCACTCGGCTCCTTCAAAACAGTACAAACATCTCAAGGGGCAAACAATTATCTACAGCAGAAATTACGGTTCAAACTGGGTAACTGATTCATTATGTTTGTCCTGCTTTCATAAGTTCTGGCAACACATGCTCGGCCGAAGAAAAAGCATATTTCTGGATGGCACATCTCTACGGACACCAAAAAGCCTTTCTCTTCTCTAAATCATGACTATAAATGACGTTTGTGTGCTCCATGCTTTTATGATTTTTAGCCGAGGAGGGGGCTGAGGATCATAAAAAGAAAAGAGAAAAGGAGAACACAGGGCTTGTGGGTAATTATGGCGTGGAGTGGTGGGAGAGGGAGCGTTTGGGAAAGACTCGGGGGCCAGATGTGTGAGGAATGTTCTGGCTGCTGTAGCGTACAGAGAGGTGGATGGGTGGGTGGGGGGAGTGAAGACCAGTCGAATTACACAGCCTGCAGATCGTTAAAGAGCTGTCAAGCCTCCAGCGCTCTACTGTGTATTTCACATCATCTCGCTGAGCAGCTACAGTATACAGCCTCACTGTTCTGTCTGACAGTGGTGTAAAATAACTCTTGCACATTTACTCAAGTAATTGTACTGTTTCCATTTTATACCTCTACTTAGAGGGAAATACATTTATTTGACAGGTGAATTTTTAGATTAAGATTTTACATTAAACATAAACACGTTGTTAAAGTAGTAGTTACCAAACTTTTTAGCTAGTTTGTGAGCCCTTGTCACATTTAAGATGTCTATGAGTTGTTGGCAGTTCCACCAAAGAGTGATTTTCCCCCTCTAAATTTGGTTTAATAGTTTAATTTAACAGTTTCATATAAAGATGGACGTAGTGAGGTGTGACGTCACCCATCGGTTTGAATTTAAAGCCCAGAGTTGCTGCTTATGGTCAGTGCCGTCTTTTCTGTTTGGAGCTTCCAAAAAAGGAGTGCCGTTGCCTTTCCTGCTCTGGAAACGCACCCCGCTACCTCAAACCTGATCGAACGCTAGCTTTCTGGTGTACACTTGGGCTAACGTTAGCTACTTTTGCTAAATTGTGTTAATAGTCTGACTCAGTACGACAAGTCCTGGAACCGGGGAGAGCAGCAGGTGAGCAAACTGTCAATCACAGCTGTCAATCAATGCCCACACACAGCAGACATCAAATGTACTATAAGTCTTCAAATCTTATTAACGGTGCAATAATAATGCAATAATTTCCAAAATGACCACCAGTACACTTATTAGTGGGCCCAAATTCATCTATTGAGACCATAATGACTCGTTGAATGGGTTTATTGAACGGGAGTCAATTGGAGCCAGCATCTGGTGGCCGTCAGTGACGTTGCACTTAAAGGTACTTCTGTATCGGCTTTAGCCTCAAGCTGTGGTAGTTGCTCCTTGTTTCAGGCCCAAAGAGGTCAAATTATACAATATTTCACAAAAACAGCAACAATTAGAGGAAAGTGGGAAAATAAACACAAATTTGCATTGCAGATTTTTGTTTTTTCTTCTTTCCTCTCCCATATATCAACTCACAACCCCTCAAATTTATCTTGTGACCTTTTGGAGGTGGCCTTGGTTGGAAACCACTGGACTAAACTACCGAACTGTAGTATTAATAGTCATAACTGCAGCTTAAATATTGATGCATCAGCGTTAAAAATGTGTAACATAATAATATATCACTCACAGGGGATTTTTTTCTGCAGAACAAGGAATTTGACATTTCATCACCTTCCTAAAATAATGGCAGAAGTCATTTTTTTCAGGTTTCTCAGAAAACACACAAAAAAAATCATCATGGTGTGAATGCCCCCCTAATGATGCACAAGCTGCCTCTAGACACTGTACAACAGGCATACTATGATACCGGTCAAATGATGTTATGATCACTTATATTATGTTCAAGTGAGATTTTCACATCGAAAACACAAAAGTAAAGAGGTTCTTTTGTAATTTTTTAGTTATACACATAATTTCTAGCTGTTAGATTACAATACGGTATTCAAATCTTTCTTAAATAGATCATGTAATATGGAAAAAATGAGACAAAAACTGTAGATGAAATATTGTTTAAAAGGCAGAAAAGAGTTAACAGAAAGCCTTGTAATCACTTGAAACAGCCACAGATTCTGGAGCCTTTCCACTCTTTGCTAAATGCTAGCTACATGGCTATTTTGCTGACTAAAATGCTCACTAAAAAGACTGAATAAAAAGACTAAATAACTACACAATATGATGATTTAGTCACACTCTTGACATAGGTCATTATACTACAGGGGTAGAATGGCATCATCTGTTTATCATCTGTGATTTTACCAGAGGTGGCCAACATCATGAGGAGATGATTTAGGCAAAAAAAACATTTTTGTCAAAAAATGACTTGGGCCATTATTTTAGGAAGGTGACGATTTGATACTTTAAGTACATTTTGCTGATAATACTTATGTACTTCTCCTTTAGTAGTGACGATTTGATACTTTAAGTACATTTTGCTGATAATACTTATGTACTTCTCCTTTAGTAGGATTTTGGTAATTTTACTTAAGCAAATGATTTGGATACTTCTTCCACCACTGGTGCACCGCTGTGGACAGCTGCATTACCGCAGACAGTCTTCCTCCATCAAGACGGAGCCACAAGAAGCTGAGCATGTACTCATACAGGCTACCCACAATGCACCTGGAGAGCTCCAACCTGCGTCACAGGCAGATAATCATTTTAAAAAAAAAATTTAAAAAATACTCACTGCCCTCCATCTGCTTCTCATCATCCTCATCCATCTCGTCTTCCACCCCCCACCCCTGTTATACAGACTCCCTCTCTCTCTCTCTCCCTCTCTCTCTCAGTTTCATACTCTCCCTTCTCTAACTCATCCAACCCTCTACCACAACCTCTGGAGCTGTGGCATGGATAAATAGGCCATAACAGCTGGGTCTGAGTCCTGACCAGGACCACCCCTCCAGACTTGACCAACAACACTCCCTTTCCCCTGCCCGCAACCACCACCACCACCTCTATGAGTCTGTGCCCACATACTTGCTACAGAGCTGCCAGTTTCTCCATTACTGGCTTTATTTACGCAATGATTTACTGGTGCGTGAATAATTTTCTTATGCATTAAAACACATTACCTGAGTTCTTGATAAATGAGCAAGTAACTGCTTAGTCTGGGCTCGTAAAACGTTTGTTTACAGTTGCAGAGTTTGTAAAAGAGAAAAAAAAAAAGACGTTTTGAGTTATGACAGGTCTGCAAAAATCTATTTTCCATGTTCCTTCTCGAGCGCTTCAGGGCCATATACAAATATACCCAAAACGTACATGGTTCAAATAAATTCCTGATTGCGCCTTTAAGTTGAGAGCGTGTTGTTTGTTCAGCTGCTGAGGGCCTCAGAGAGAAACCCGGGGAGGCCGCGGAGAATTCATACCTTCCATTCATCACAGAGGAGAGGGAGCGGGGAGGAGGAGGAGGGACGAGGGTAAAGAAAGAGCGAGGAAATGAAGAGACAAGAGTGTGTGTTTTTTTTCTGCTCTGCTGAGTAAGGAGAGAGGTAAAGCTCAGCTTTCTGACAGCTGGGCTGTGAAACCTCTGCACAACTGATTGACTACTCATGCCTCATTCATGTGACCGTTCTGCACAAGTCACTGTCCACTCCCAGTGAGCGAGCTGTTGTACGTGCAATATCACACTGGTTTTAACATGTTTATAGGGAGCAGTGCAACAGTTTAGGAAATATGATTATCTCGTGTCTGTCCATAAGGTAAGGAGGCCATTAGATAAGTTTAAGATGCCAGTATACTCCGTCAGAACTGCTTGTCGGACAGTTGAATAGCTTCAGAAACCCTTTTCCAAGTTATACTGGGGGGCGGGGGGGGGGGGGGGGGGGGGGGGGGGTTGTACAGCCATTTCTGGAACTTAGCGAAACCAACAATCTGACATTCATCACGACTCCAAACAGTGATAGGCCAGCTGTGCAGGGGTGAGAAAGAGTAAATAATCAATAAATCATTTAGTCAATATGACATAATGATGAAAAATGCCTTAAACTATTTCCCAAGAGTCCAATGTGATGTCTTCATGTTGCTTGTTTTGTCCAACAAACTGTCTAAATTCAAAAATATTCGGTTTATGGTGATATAAACCAGGGAATTCTCACATTTCAGAAACTGGAATCAGTGAAGTTTGATCTTTTACTTGAAAAAACAATGTCACAACAAGGTCCGTTTAGTTGCTGCTCTGGAGCTTTTGATCACACCATCTTCCTCAGTAGATGAAGTTTGCCCAAACTGAATGGTAGATGTTTGTCTAACATTTTCAGCTCTACTTAAGGCTTATTTTTTCTACAGAAAAGATACTCATCTTGGCTTGAGAGATTGCACCAGAGCTGACAGGACACAGAACCCTGTGAGGCCTGAGTAATGTCTGGTTATGAAGTCATGCTAATGTGAGGACATACATGAACCATCTGTGTACTTATGGGAAACATTTAGTCTTCTTTACCGTCTCTTCTTACAGCTGTTGTCATCACAAAGTTGTCACGGTATTTTATGGACTGTTGAAAGCAGAACCTGTTAAATATGTAAGGTTGCCAAACCAAAAAAATACAGAATATATGTTAGTAAACTTAAAATAAAGTGGATGGTGACTAAACCCTGCTGGAGTGTTCTTGTTTAACCTCAGCTGACTTTGTCTTTACTGTCATCATGATTCAGAAATGCATCTCCACTCAGCTCCCACTTCCCCAGTCATGTCCAAGGCCATGTCGGAGCCTTGCTTCATCCTGTTGTTAGTCACTCCCGTTGCACCAGTGCTGCTACACAACTGTCTCATCAGCACTTCTCACTTCCTCAAAGCTCTTGCCACCAAAAAACATGTATGGCTGACTTCAGATCAGGAAGAACACAGCCGCTGCGGTCAAGGAATAATCTCAACCACGTAAACCACGCTGTACCCAGAACAGCTGTGAGCCCTGCTGATTCAACATTATACTAAAGCTGTGGAGGGATTTTGTTTTTTTTACTATTTGACCATGTTTGGAGTAAAATATTTTGACATAATCACATTTGCGATCATACCAGGGCCTGTCGGAGCTGAGTCGAGGCCGGGGCCAAGGAACTGGAACAGGAAAAATAAGGAAAGGGCGGGAAAAAAACACACGGAGAGGTTGTTTTGAGAGCCCCAATCGTTTATTACCCTCGATTTTCAGGGGCTGAAATTTCAGCCTCGCTGTGAGGAGAAACTCGAACCTGTGGTCCAGCTGTCCACAGCCTGCCAGAGTCGGGAAACCTCCACTGCATACGCTCGCCCACCCTTCCCCTCCCCAAATCCCCCCTGTCTCATCTCTCCCAGCCAGGTAATCAATGAGAAACCCAAACACGACATGGCTGTTAGAAGGATCAGGACTGACAGAGCTGTTGTGACATGTAGGCCCTACAAACAAATCTGTCGCTTGGCAGGGTAACCATGTTCCTCGTTGTATGTTTTATGTTCCTTCGCTTGTTCTCACTCTCTGTATCAAAAACACCAACAGGAGGTCAAACAATTTTAATTTATTTTTGGCTGAGCAAGTGGAAACTGTTTTCTTTAATAACTGATTTAATCTGCTAGCCCAAAACCTCTCTTTTCTTCTCTGTATCTGCCACAGAAGGAGGGAAGGCCACTCTGAACGCACAGTGACTCATTATCGATGCCTCTGTCACACACAGGGAATTAGTGACCTTGGGCACCGGACAATGAGGAGTTGTCTAAACTGCTTGTCTTATCAGTCTCCTCTGGCGGTCACTCTGTATCTGGCACACTTATAAACAGGTCCTCTCAGGCAAACTCTCCCACAGTCTCCTCAGCACAGAGACAAGAAAGGATATGTTACCATGGCAATGTGGTGTCAAAGAAATTGCTTATCCTGAATTCATGGTACAGTAAATCGAATCAAGTCTTTTATTGTGTTACTATATTTATCTTCTTAGACTTTTTTTTTTTTTTTACAGAAGTCAAACAAAATACGCCTATAAATGCAATGACTCATTTTACAGATGATTTTTGTCATGATTGTTTTTTTCTCTTCTCATACATACAGATGGTGTTTTGGTCTCGCTGAGTACAGTCTGTACTTTCCTTCAAACTAAACATTACAGAGGAGCAGAACACATGTGCAACTTGTTAATGAATTTGACTATAACAGAGTTCAAACCTGCATTAACTGGGTTTTTTTTTTTTTGGCCTCTTGAGGGAAGTGCAGAAAGCTGTAAACACAATAGTGACATATTATCCGCTTAAAATGTTTCTATGTCAAAATTATTTATAAATTTAGCAGACAAAGAGCAACAATAGTTTTTGGAGTTGTATTTCTGTCAACTTGACTGAGTGTAAATCCAATATTCACTTCTTTTTGTTCTGTTTACTCTCTATAACAAATCAAGAAGCTCCACTATGTTCACTAGCTTGTGGCTAAGTTTGACTATGTGCCATTTAATGCTGGGCAGGTAGACACTGATGACACCAAAACAATGAGCCGAAAGACACTAAAACACTCAATTTTGAGGGGAACTGTAGAGTCAGGTGAAAATTTACGGTGGGTTTGTCACTATGAGCGACTGTGAACATTACACATAGTAAATGGAACTTTTGCTATCAGATAAATGTCGATTAATGCCACTTTAAAAAGGTACCCTGTGGAGTGTTTGGGCACTAGAAGCACTATTTTCATGCCATTCTAGCACACATACAAGGAATCACGTGTTTACATATAAACATGCATTTGGCACAGTACACACTCCTGCTGACGGTTTCACAATCTTCTACTGATCAACAGTTGGCAACGATAACACGCTGGGGGAACACAGCAGTGCGCCAGCAAAAGGAAGTGAAGAAGAGAAGTGCTAGCCAACATGAAAAAATGGATGCAAACAGTGCATGTTTTCAAATATAAAGAGATTGCTTGCTTAAACTTGATAATTATAATCAAGAGTATGATGTTAACATGGACATGGGATGTAAACATTGTGTGCACATAAAAAGGACCATTGCAAAAAGTACTAGTTTCCCAATGATTAAATGTTAACCTGTTGCATATGTTTATCAGCACCTCTATATCTCTTGGCCTGAATCTGTGTCACTTGACAGTGTATTGTTCAGCTCTTGACAGCATGCTGTCTGGATGTTGTTGTTATGGAAGTCAGTACTGTTTGTTGCTAGTAGGCGATCAACAAGTGCCAGAGCAGAGTAAAGGGCGGAAGAGGGTACAGGGGAGGAGGAACAGAGTTCATGGGCCAGCAGATGTTTCAGCTTTTGGGTTTTGGCTAAAAAAGGGCAATTAAGAGCTGCTCTTAATGAGGCTGGCAGGCACCCCATAAACTGTCTGGTTCAGTGAAAGAGTTGCTCATTAGGCAGAGCTGCCCAAAAAAAACGCCCACCTCCCCCCCATCACCTCCACCCACATGGAACAGGAAGTGATGGATCAGACATTTGCAAAATTGCAAATACAAACAGTTACTTTATATTATGTCTGGCTTTGCTGACATTTAGTGTGTGTGTGTGTGTGTGTGAGTGTGTGTGTGCGTGTGTGTGCATGTTTTAATGTGTGTCCTTGTGTGCTTGCATGTTTGTTGTGCGCCAGACAAGTGTGGTAATGATGCACATTTTCCATGAGGTAGCTACCTCCAGCATTAAAGCCTTGCACAGCCAACTGAACATTACTGATGAGAAGGGAAACATTAAAATACAGAGCAACCAAAACAGACCCCACTATGATCCACAGATCTTGTTTTCCCACCCTCTATTTCTGTGCTCCATAAATTTCTAATTTAACTAATAAAGAACTAGAACCAGAGCAGGGACCCCGGAGAGCTGGCTTACAGCACAGCCACCAGTTATAGCAGTCAGACAGAAACACAGAGACTGATTTTCTTTTTCTTCAAGGTGCACTAGATCTCACCCACATTTCCAAATCAAGTACAGGGATTCTCCACTCTCACGCTATCTGGCATGGCATGTCCCTGGACCTGTCTGGCATCAGGAGTGGTTGGCACAACGCTTTCTATTGAGTCTTCACAAAAACTAGGTCATTTGCAAATCTCTCACTGGACACACGCAGTGGAAGGAAAATAAACGGGGGGAAATGGAATGGACACAGAGCTCAACTGGAGGTGGACAACTCAAGCAGCTTCCTGTGAGGGCCACAGAGGGATGCTGAGAGGGAGGTTAAGATCATGCAAAGTTGTGATAATGTATTGTTGTTTCTGTTATTTGCTATAGCTGTGGAGATCATCGTCCTTCTGATATCTTAAAGGGGATGTATCATGCACGTTTTCAGGTGTATATTCATATTCTGGGGCTCTACTGGTATAGCTTTGCATGATTTACAGTTCAAAAAACTTCTTATTTATTTAATACTGGCCCTTTATGCAGGCCCTCAGTTCGGCCTCTGTCTGAAACAGGCCATTTTAGCTCCTGTCTCTGTAAGGCCCACCTCCCAATGAGCCCCCTCTGTTCTGATTGGTTAGTTTCCTCTGGCTCCATAGGCTACATAAACAAACAGTAGTAGGATTTCACTTCTCCTTTTCATTCTTTACTCGAAATGGAAACTTAAACACATCCGTACATATTTGAGCCTGATTCCGATCTGAAATACACGAGTGGGCGACGTGAACAACTCATGGAACAACCTTAGCAACAGAAGCTAGGGAACGGAAACAAACAATCTGATGTCATCACCAAGTGACAATCTCCAGGGCTGAAAAATGAAGCCAATGCAGAAGTGCCAAAAACTGCAGTTCCTCAAACGGCCACTTGAGGCTCCAAAAGCGAGTCAATCCCCATAGACCCTCATGTTAAAATGCCCAACTCTACAGCAGAAATAAACATGTTTACAGCCTGGTACAAACAACAGTTTTGGGCTCTATAGCTAATTTACCCTTTCATGACAACTGTATGGGGGGTGATTTTTTTTTCTATAACTCACCCGTTTAAATCTTATTAAGCAGTAAAGTTATGCATAATAAAGGACATGGCTGCTTTAAGTGGCAGGTCACTAGCCACTAGGTGGCTTGTTTCAGGAACCACACTTCATTCGGCCCACCTCAGCTCCACCTCTTCGGCCATTTTGGATTACCCAGGCAGAGTCAGGCACTGCCAAGATGGCGATGGCCAGAGCCGCCCACTTTGAGCTTTGAGCTTCAGAAACCAATGGGTGATGTCACGGTGGCTACGGCCATATTTTTTACAGTCTATGGTCATCAGGAGGAAGCAGTAGAGATAACTTTGCAAACGAAGCGTTCAGAGCAGGCTGAAGCCCTGGCTTTTGACTTTCAGGGGGCATTTTTACATATGTTCATCTCAAGTCTTGGAACTCTGACCATAGACATCCAACATTGTAAAAGTATATGAATAACAGAAAATGACATAAAGCATGATATGTCCCCTTTAAGTCGCCATTTTATTGTTCCATACTTTGCATGTGACGTGATTTCCTCCTGGTGGATTCAATAACTTTTATCTCATCTTATAAATCATGCAGGAATTCCAAACCCCATATCTCTTTCATAATGCACCCCCTTTATCTCTATAGTCCTTTCAAGCAGGCCTTGGATAATGTCTGATAGCAATTAAGCTTTGGAGAACTTCATAAACAAGTCTGTCATAACACATATGACCTATTGTTCACATCACACTGAAGCCTAAAACAAGTTTGCAGCACACATGTTATTGTCATCACCACTAAGACAGGGCTTCTAGAAATATCTGGTGGAAACCAGCCGCGCAGGAAGTGAGAAGAAAAAAGCTCAGATGAGAGACAGGAAATCAGGTGACTAGAGTTTTATTGTTTTTTTTTCCTCATAGTGTTACAGTATAGGAATAGACTCTGGCAAAGTAATAGTTCAATGGAGCCAAACAAAACGGAACAAAAATGCTCACACCTGAAAGAGCCATATTTCTCTCTTTCAGTTAGCCGGAGTGAATATACTGAAGTTCTCAGTCAACAGTCCATATAGAGTTATGGAATCGATCCCTGCCCCCACATCCTCCCTTTGCCATGAGCCTGAAGCGTATGTCTGCCAGATGTCCAAAGCAAGGGGGGGATATGAAAGGGCTGAAGCCTGCCAGAGGTGTCTTATATCGGAGGAATTATTATCCTAACGATATAACATAACACATGCCGTCAGTCCCTCCAGGAGTAACAACCCCCGATCTATATTTGAGCCACGTCCCTTTCATTTAGCTGACCTTCTGGAAAAGCAGAAGGAAGACGATGACAAGAATTTTCCTTCTCCATCCAGGATTTGTCCACCTTTAGGCTATACCTGAGAGTACATGAGACTCAAATCTTTCAAGTTTACTTTTTCAGACAGACAGACAGACAGATAGACAGATAGATAGATAGATAGATAGATAGATAGATAGATAGATAGATAGATAGATGCTGCAGCTGGAAATGAGGCTGATGAGTCACTGAACCAAAACTGTAAAGTTTAAAACCAAAATAAAAACCTGAAAGACATTAAAATACCTGTTGAGCCCCCTATGGGTTCATCACAATGTGCAACCCCTTTGACATTAAACATAGTCATTTGACATATTGTTTATATAAAAATATTGCTTCATGCAGCTTTAAATATGAAGCTAGCCTGACTTTGAAAGATTTAGTTGAAACTAAACAAAACTGAAAGCAACGCTTTACCAAGAATGATGAATTGTGGAATTTGTGGTTTTGTGTTATCTGAGTCAAACTGGAACAAACAGGGGAAAAAACCTTTCCTGTGCAGACTGAAACAAAATTATCCTCCCTAGACACAGGACTACTGGTGAAAGTTTACGTGTGGCAGCCAAGTACTGCTCTCAGGTCATAATTTGAATCAGGGGTTTGTTTGATAATTGACCAATAAAGAATATGTTTGTGCTTGAGAAAAGGCCCCATAATCCCTAGCTACACCCCTACTTATTTAGCAAACATAAGCTTAAAAACTCACTAGTAGAATCCCTGAAATATGCACTTCAGTTTGTGTAAGTTCTTGTAAAAGTAAACTATATACATGTAGGGAAACTCGATCCCGTTACTTGACTTGAGTTGTACCATGTAGCGCACATGTATACAGACCCTGGTAGATGGATATCTACCCCTGAGCCCCTAGAGCATTTCAGTGAATAGACGAGGAGGAGGGTAGACAGTACCTGACATTTACTTAGCACTGCAGGATAGACAGGCCATTGTCTTTGCTGAAATGAGAAACTCCGCCGCAGAAGGGCGAATGAGGGAGAAAGAGGGTGACAACCTGATATCAATCTAATGAAATAATAGCAAGAGCTCTGATGTGGATATCTGGGATATCTAGACTTATACCCCATTGTCAAGTGTCTCCTAACCTTGGGAAGCACAGACACACAAAGAGGATGAAACAGTAAAATGATGCAGTGAACTCTCCTGCACACCTTCACTTTCACTCCCTCAAAAGGGGATGACACATGTTGAATAAAAAATCCCCCTGGATCTGAAACTATCTGTAGATGTGACCACAGATAAGGATTTCAAAGGTCTGATTGAGATGGCACTGATGAACCTTACGGGCTTAAATGCCACCCTGCCTGGGGTTGTTTTTCTAATCATGTGTTGAAAGCTAACTTTAAAGGAGGCTGCGAGGTAAACAGCCAGAGAGACACAGACAGACAGAAAGCGCATATGGCAGGCAGAGACAAACATATAAGGTGAAGACCAAGCCAACAGCACAAGCTGTCTCCTGATCTGTCCCTGCAATGTCAACAGCCTGGATTACTTTCCCGCGTCTACGCAGTCGGCCAGACCAACAGGCTGCCACAAAACAGCTCGAACCACTCAGCATCCATCAGATAAAAAGAGGAAGGGAAAGAAGAAGTCGAGAGCTGATGAAAGGAAGTGAGACTGAAGCCAACGAAACATCTGCTCCAGATCCCTTTTAGTGGAGTCCGTCCCCTTCTCGCAAAACGTTTTGTTTGTCCATAGGTCAGGAAAACAAGCCAAACACACACACACACACACACACACACACACACACACACACACACACACACACACAAAGAGATGCTCGGAGATGTGTGCACAGAGGGAGAAGTTAATAAGTCAATAGGACACAGCTCCATATCTTATTGGGCCTTGTCTTAGCAGCTCGTCCAGGAGAATAATAAGCGGGACTGACACAAATCAATGTTATCTTTTCACTCGTGAGGGTGGAAGGAGCGAGCCAAAGTGCCAAGAAGAACAAAGGAACAAAAAGGAAGAGAAAAAAGGAGGGAAGAGGAGAATGAAAAGCCCCCTTCTGACTCGCAGTGACCCACATACATTTGCCCAGCTTTTCTGGGGCTCGCTCTCTCTTGGCAACCGGCAGCCTCTGTGAAAGAATCCCAGCGTTCAGCCAAAGGCAAAGCCCATGTGAGGGAGGGGAGGGAAGGATGGCAGAGAGGGAGAGGGACAGGGAGAGGGAGAGGGAGAGGGAGGTGCGGACGGGTGGACACCAGACCCCTCCTCCTCCTCCTCCTCCTCCTCCTCCTCCTCCTCCTCCTCCTCCTCTTCCCGAGGGCCTGTTGCTCCTGGCGACCAGCGCTAAATGGATTCCTCCAGATCCAAAAGGCCGAACACACACAGAATGTAGTGGAGGAAGAAGAATTCAGATTCTTTACTTAAAGCACCAACACAACAATCTTTAGCAAAAGAACAGCAGTATTATCTTACTCTGAAGAGAAATGGCCTCCATGGATGATATATTATTACATGATTTTATTAGATTGTAAATCCTGATGCATCAATGAGTAAATTGCCTAGGGCTAAAGATTACTTCCACTATCGATTAATCAACTGATAGTTGCAGCTCTAAATTTTCCACTGTTGCAACGGGTCAAAGTTTAAAGTAGTTTTAACTTTATATATAGTTCAGTAGTTTAATCTGGTGCCTCCAAAGGGTCAGATAAATCTGGAGGTTTGTGAGATGATTAATGAGGCAGGAAAGAAGAAAAAACAAAGTTCTGCGACACAATATATATCATTTTTTATGGATTTTTCTCTAATCTTTGCTTTTTTTTTGTGAAAGATTGAGTAACTGAAAGTTTGTAGGTCTTGAATAATCACTTAAATTAAACCATCTGAGAGGTTTAATGACTAAATCCCTCTTTGATGGAACTGCTAACAACTCACAGCAATATTTCCCTCTGAAATGTAGAGGAGTAGATGTAAAAAAGTGGCATAAAATGAACATACTCAAGTAAAGTACAAGTGCATCAAAATTGTACTTAAGTACAGGTCTTGGGTGATGTACTTACTTTCCACCACTAACGGGAATGGATGGCATTCAGCGAGCTGAGCTCTGCCGATCAATAAATCAAAAGTGATGACACTCAACTTCCCATTTCTTCACTTATAAACAGTTATATAAGCGAACATTTCAACACATCATCTTTATTTGATGCAGCTCCTAAAAAGAGGTTAGACTGAATGATTTTGGCGCACTAATTCAGAGCAGCAGCTGCGTCTCAATCAGCAAACAAACTGAAAAGAGACCAGTAGAAGGTTTTAATGGGGCATTTGATTGGGGTGTCCAGACGTGTAGCCTCATGATGGATGAATGCGGAGCCTTCTAAGCGACAGTGACATAATCAGAGAGCTGTAGGTCAGCTAGTGACAGCTGAGTGGCTGTGGCCCGAGCGGGAGAAAGAGCCCTTTCAGCCCCAACGCTCGCGGACGCCGATCCAAGTTCATTAGCAGTCAGACCGGCTACAGGGCCTGCTGCAGGCTTCTCCGAGCCACACATGACACATACACACACATGTATCAGCATGCACAGACACACAGAACATCGCATAACAAGCAGCTTTTTCTTCTTAAAGTGAATCAGTTTTTGTTCTTAATGGTCCAAGGTTGTGATTTTTCTCCCCTCGCTTGCCTTTTAACGGCTCTGGCAAAGCGTTTTATCTATAAACAATAAAAGGTTAGGGCTAAAACATTTTTCTCTGGTTTGGCCCTTTCACTACTAATCATCTATATACTCTCCCCTCTTTTCCTGCCATTAAGCTACGATGGAGCCAAACCCGCAGCCCAGCCAAAGAACCTGATAGTCGTGGAACCCATGCAGCTCTCCCCCCCTTGGAATGCATTTCTGCTGCGCTGCACTTTTCACCATCCAGTAGGGAATGGATGCAACCCCCCCCCCCCACAAAATAAAAAAAAAAAAAACCCTCTCGCACCCACCCACTCAGACACAAACACACCACTTGCTTTTGAGCGATTGCCCTCCAAACCGAGTCGGGCCTACGTGCCTACACAAACTGTCTGATACAAAATCTCAGGGTTTTATAGCACACATTACACATCAACAGTCTCTCTCACACACACACACACATACAAAAAGAGCCACAAAACACTCACACCCTTCTCCTCATAAATGACCACAACTGAACAGATGAACAAATTCCTCCCCCCTCACACTTCTCAGCTTCCCTAAACCACAGCAGCACTCATGGAGAGATGACAGCTTTGGCCAGACGTTAGCGTTCACCTCAGCATGTGATCTTGTGTTTCAAAGTCAACACAATGTGAAGACCACTTCACTTCACCTACAGGCACACACTCACCCCCACCAAACACAGCGTGTCCTTTCTAGTGCATCTTTCAGCCCCCCTCGCTTTTATTTATCCCTCCCTCACATGCTGTACTCTGCTCACTTCTTCCTTCCCGCCTCCGAAACATGCCTACCTCACACCTCTCGTGAGTGGGCCTGCAGGATGTACAGTAATTTGGAAAGCGGTGGAGAACTCTAGAGGTAGTTTGTAATGAAAATAACTCGACTGTGTGAGCCCTTTTGAGACTGAAAGTGGGAAAGCAGAGAGTAAAGAAAGCAAGAAGGGGAGTTAAGAAAGATGGAGGGAAAAGACGACAAAAGGGAAGAAGCAGGGGAGATAACTAGAGTGTGACCTGCATCCTGACAGTGCAGCCCCCCAGTTCCTGTGGGAACTATTCTACTGCCCCCTGGTGGCCAACATGCACGCACAGCCCTACCTACACTGAACCCATATAGCTGCACTGAACACACCTCTTTCCCACACTACAGTAACACCATGTCCTCCTGCACCATTCATTCACTCTCTCTGTGATGACTCAAATTATACACCACACCACACGTTCTGTAATTACATAGACCCTAATGTGTATACTTCACATAAAAAAGACACTCACCCACGTACAGGATGAGTCGGAGGAGCAGCAGTGTCCCTGTGTGACGCAGGGTTTCCAGACCCTGCCACTCTATACTCTTCACATGTACTCGCCTGCAGTGCAGCATATTATTTCATAAAGACATCAAGTAGGCTATGACCTGATTATAGATGTAATGAATGTGGAGGCAAAGAAAGATGACACCTAATCTACCTGAGACAGTTCCCCCACCCTGGGGCCTGCCATTGTGCCGTGGGTGAGTGTATTGTATGCACATTTGCGTGAGTGTGGATGTTAATATGTGGGAATTATTTGTTATTGTGTTAGTAAAGACTTAAAGGCAGAATGAGTAGAATTTTCCTAAAAAAAAAAAAAATGTATAGACTTGTACACCCACTAGTAGTGTGTGGCGGCGTCTGTATCTGCAGAGACAGCGCCCTCTGTCTGTATTTTCTATTTTGTTGTGTTCGGGATGTTTCTGGGCATCAACCTTTGGACAGTGGGTGTGTAGCCCAAAGCCAATAACAGCACGCAGGGTGTGAGGGTTGACTCTATAAAAATTCAGCAACATAGTGCTGCACTAAAGCGTAGTGCTTCTAGTGTTGTTGAGCCGGAAAAGAGGGGCCAACTTTGAATGTCGTATTTACAAACTGCAACCGTCAAATCCTACTCATTCTGCCTTTAACCTAAAAATGTTTCTTGTTTTCAATATATCAAATATGCTTGCAACATCTTTAAAGGACCAGTGAGTAGTATTTAGTGGCATCTACAGACTTGGCAGAACTGGAATATAATATTCATATGTTTTAATTAGTGTATAATCACCTGAAAATAAGAATCATTGTGTTTTTGTCACCATGTTGCCCCGTCGTGTCTCTACAGTGACTACAATTCTTAGTTAGAAATTCTTAAAATGACATCTACTCCTTCTACCTCATTAAAAATCCAGAATCTATGAATAAATATGCAAATATTATTCATCTCAAAAGTTTAACTGCTGGAAAAAAGATGTCTCTTCACCTCACTGAAAAGTCAATTCTCAATGTGTGTGCACTGGTTCCCACATTACATCTGTATGAGATGCATACTGGACCAGGGTTGACTACAAACTAGTTGTGATGTCACAAGTCATGCTTTCAGGTTCACACTTTAAACTCAGATTTTCAGTAGGCTCAGAGAAACTTTCCCACTTCGGTGGCTGAAAGTGAAAACAGCCTTCTATTGTTAAACTCTGCACATACATCATTCTGAACAGTTAAGCTCAAACATTCAAGTGAACAATAAGCAAAACACATCTTTGAGCGGAGGCGGACTTTAAACTGCTGGGAATGATTTTAAAGCCAGTCATAAAATTTTCCACAGGAGAATTTATGTTTGGCACAAACCTACAAAAGCCTCAACTTTATTTTACACCTGTGAAATACTTGAGACAGCATTATTTTTGATATGCGGGGTGTTAAAAGATGTTCAATCAGATTCTAAGAGTCAGGGGAAACATTAGGTATATTTTTCACATGACTAATTAAACTGTAACTTAAACCACAGCTGTTCAGCAAACACGCAGCTGTTCCCTTTGGATAGATTATTTGTAGCTATGCTAGCAGCTCTAGAGAACCACAAGAATTTGGTCCAGAGTGAAAACATCTTGTAAACTATTGGATGAACTGCCATTAAATCTGGAATAGACATTCCTGCTGCCCAGAAGATAAATCCTAATGACTTTGGTGATCCTGCTAACTGTGAATAAATAAACAAGCTAACATTAGTACGATGATTGTATGCAAATAATCTAATATGCTAAACATTACATCCTAAAGATTAACACGTTAGCTGTGAGCACACAAGCACATTACTATTAAGCTCAAGACACAGCTGTGCCTAAATACAGCTGAGGATAAATTTATAATTCTGCATCAAGGGTTCAGGGGAAAGGTGCAGAGATACAGTGTGGGGGCTGCAAAAACTGTATTTGGGCTGTTTGTGTTTTGTCCTACAAGTGGTATAGATTGTTGAGAGTGAAGGCAACATGACAAAAGTTGGAAAAATGCTTATTAATGTGCTCCTTTTCAAAAAATACACATCTAGCAAAGTCATTTCCGCTCCAAACCTTTTGCTCACAGCACTGTAAATATACTGTAAATTACTGTGGGGATGATTGGTCTGAACATGTACAGTATATTGGTCTAGCGTGGCAGTGATGCTATCAGCAGGTGAAACCTGGAGTTGAACTATAAATCACAACTTATGTCATGTATAAATCCAGCTTGAGGCTTAATCCTGTTTGGGAGACAGTCCCAAACACATCCCACTGAAAAGCTTAGGACAGCAGCTGCTGTGCAAGAGATAGGAAAGTTAACCAGATGGACATTTGTCAAACCAAACAGTCTTAGTCCTCATCTTTGAAGGCTTTTCTCTTGTAAAACCAAAACATACAGTTTGAAAGCATAAAGCATAGATCTCACCTTTGTGTGGCTTGTCAGGAAGTTTTTGAGTGGAGCCTTCTTTGATTATCTAAGTTGGAATAGTCTTCCTCCTGTGGCCGGAGGGTGAAAAACACCCACTGCAATCACAGTTGGTTGATATGAGTGTATTTTCCCCATCGGCCACAAGAAGCAGCAATGAGAGATAGATATTTTACAAAAAAAGGCTTCAAGGATGAGACTAAAGCCACAGATATACTCCCGAGCAGACACGGACAGCTGCAGACACCACAGATGCAAAGTAGCTGTGTTTATATACTACTTTCTGGAGGATTCATTCCATACATCGAAGTAGATCGGTGTCTAAAGGAAGACAGCGTTGTGACCGCGCAGACTGGTGCGGTCACAACAAATTGGAGGTTCGTCGATGTCGACAGAGCCTATGCGTACACCCTCTGATGATGAAATTTATGTCATGCAGACCCTAGAGGACGTGGAAGGTATAATTTCAGCTTAACTGGTTGGTTTGGCAAATGTACATCTGGTTAACTTTCTCACCACCAGTCAAGACACTTCCTTAAACTTTCCAATGGGAAATATCCGGGACTTTCTCCCACACAAGTGGATGAGACAGTCCAAAGGCTGAAGGCCTAAAGCCGCAGCTTTACTCAGACTCAGCTGTGCCTCGAACTGAATACTAATGTACTGAGAGTTAACGTGTTAATTGTAGAGAGTCGAAGTCAAACTGGAACTTCCAGGAGTTTTTTTTGAAAAACTATCTAATATTGTTGTTTATTCAATAATTATGTTTAGTAGCGGCCTTTAATGACCATCGTTTCCCATTAGAGTCCATGAGCGAGTCGAGGGGTCAAGGCTAGTTCAGACATGTCTGTAATAACAGCAGGACAGAGAGGAGTGAAGGCGGTACAAGTCTTCAAACAGCAGAGATTACAGCCAGAACGTTGAAAAATGACTTTAGAAGAAAGCCTTGGGGAGTTTTATGGATATGGACAACACCAACTAATGGTAAGTACCCACACTTGTAGTTCTTTTAAGGAGGTTAAGCAACAAAAACATTGTTAAATGTTGTTAAAATAACAATGGTTTAAATTTCTGATAGCAACTGCTGTAGTGGATGCCAAGCGGTCTTAGAATATGTAAGGTAAAGACCAGAAAGACCAATGAAAAAGGTGCTAAATGACGATTACATTGAGTTACAGAAGCTAGCAGAACAGACACTAACCAGATGTGACATCATGACTTCAGCTATCTATGGATAGAATTAATGTGGAGGCGTTTTCATCCACTACGTCAGTCAATCCCAAAGAGGGTTAAGCTGAGGCCGACAAAGTCCAGTTTAGACTGATGGAAGCTGCGCCAAGTGTATCTAATGTGAAACTGAGTCTGAGATATCCTAAAATGGCCACAAAACATTAGTTTACCTTGCTAGTGGTAAGTGTCTAACCTGGAATAGGAAGTTTTCTTTCCATTTTTCAATCCAGCCGACATTTTCTCCTGGTCTACAAGTATTGCAGCCTCAGAGGGACTCTAGCATGACTTTATACCTTTTGACGTAACCCTCACAACCCTGAGAGTGAGTGATTTTGTGTCCCTGCTCATTTGTGACGGCTGTGCTTTAAACGTACAGTGTGTCTGACTCTGCATGTGTCTGTCTGGTAGGTGTACCTCTGTCCATGTGCCAGCACTGGCAGGATAAAATGAGTGAATTTGTGTGTGTGTGTGTTTCTCCATTGCTTTTCCTATGGGCTCATAAGCACTGTGGGGTCTTTTTTTTCCCGGCCTGCAGTTGAGCAGGTTATGGGCTCTGGCTGCAGTTGGGGGAACATAATGGTCTCATTGACTCAATCACAAGCTCTGACCTGCCAGCCTGCCAGCTTTGTGAGCAAGCTGCGGAGTGAGCATTATTGTAAAAAGGCTTTTAAAACCGCTATTAAGCCACATTAGGTGTGTGTGTGTGTATGTGTGTGTGTGAGGTGGTGGAGAATTGTACAGGAGGCTGGTTGTTTTTACACCTTTTCTAAAAAAAAAAAAAAAAAAACAGTGGAAAAGAGCTCTGAATGTGTTGAGGGGTATTAAACTATTTTATTTGTTTCATAAAAGCAACACAGAGCAGTAATTTTATGAAGTTTAATGTAATCATGAATCACGGTTTTTATGCAGAACTCTTCCTTGTGTGCTTGTTTGGCTGGTTGGTGTAACTCGCATATATAGCAGTACTCGTATAGCAGTCAGAGAAGAACACATCCCCATTCATATTATGTGGATTGATGTTTGATTTTGTTGCTGCATGGTCACATGTTTGACGTTTATAGCGAAGGCAAATATGTTTATACCAGCTTGTGTATGAAATCTGTGACAGCTGGTATTTGCTTGTAATAATCCAGCTGATAGGTGCGGTTTAGATAATTAAATTATCATCAATTAAGTGTGCTTAACTATGACATAATATATCTACAGGATCACAGTAATAATATTAAATTATTGGGTACACCACACCCATTTTACAGCGATGATGCTCCAAGCCAAGAGCAAATCAGTTGCTGGTCTAATTAAACACTTTGCATCATCCAATGTTTTTGATTAAACATGAACTCACGAACACGCCGGAAAGTCAGCAAGTTGAATGCTGACATGCATGAGAGGAAATAACCAGTGAGGACTCTGTATTTCTAATCCAATCCAGTGATGCCAATTAATGTGCTCCCCTCCTGCAAGTCCCTCATCAACTTTTGCCACACAGTGCATCATCCACTGCAGAGGTAAGCCTTAGAGGTCCACATAATAAATTACCACTATATTGAAGGTCCAGTAAGGGTGCATGATGATATTTCATTAAAAAATACCCAAAACTTTGTACATGAACAGCATTTCTGTGTTAATGGGAGATGTGACACCTTCGCTATGTAATCAAGTCCTTAAATTAAATAAAAAGGTGTGTTGGCCAGGCGGAGACACTGGTGTAAGTGTTCATTAGTGAGTTCTTCACTGTATTCGTTGTTGAAAATGTTCGATTTTACAATTATTCTACTGTAGTCTTGATATCATGACTTCAACTGGTTCAGTTTTGTGCTTCTTATATCTGTGTTTTTGGGATAGTTTTTAAAACAAGAATGTTTGGTGTCATAGTCACAAGTTGCAAGTCAAGCACAATGGTCTCCTACATCCCTCGGGTAAAAAGGTGCATTTCTCAGTCCAGTCGTCCTATAATGCATTTCGCTGTTTTTCACTGTCAACCTTTCTCTTTTTGTATCGGCTAGTTTTGAAACAAGCCATTTCACTTTTTCAACCGGAGCTCCTACATTCCACAACAACCTCGCTAACTAACTGTGGTGACTAGCTGGCGGCTGAATGATGACAGCTTAGTTGACATGATGTCAATCAAAAGCTGTCCAGGTCAGGTTACGGTTAAGTTGTGTTCCCGGTCTGGATTCAATTGTTTTTCAGTCCAGAGATCCGGATCGGAGTCCTCCAATTGAATGAATACAATATGATCTACTGGGCTGCATTGGGCAATCAAACACGTACACGCAGACAGATTCCTGCTAGATTACTTTGTAAGATGAACACTGTATTTCTGCCATTTATTTGGCAATCGTCATGACAAAAGATAAAATTATTGCCACAGTGATACATTTGATGTAAGGTGCTGTCTCAGAGTTTTATAAATTTCTGTCTAATGTTTTGGCGCCTGCCAAACTGACAGATCTGTTACTCAAACTGTACTTTCTGGATCATATTTCATTGTCTCACTAGACCTAAAACACCACGTACGTGATATTTAAGCAGGGCTGACGTGCAATAGATGTGTGTACAGAATAGAAGAGAAATTACAGAATACAGCATTGAACAGGATAACAAAATTATAATGTATTTATAATATATATGAAGAATGTGATGAAGAGGATGTCAAGCAGCTTCCAGGTGCCACCAGAACAGAATAGGACCTGAGCCACATGACCTCCATCAACGTAAAGACTTGGCAGGAGGACGGACTACACATGCACACATGCGAGACTCACATCACACCACCCACATACACGTGAGAAGAGACAAGAAAAGACATTATTCACAGAGGAGAGAGGGAAGGATAAAGACATCATTCAGAGAGAGAGAGAGAGAGAGAGAGAGAGAGAGAGACATGAGGTGAGGCTGACCTCCTGCAGGATGGGGAACCAGATCCAAAACCTCAGGAAATGGCACCGAAAGCCAGGGAAGCAGAGCGGTTCCAGGATGGGTGCTGATCCAGCAAAGAGATGCCTGAGAGACAAGAGAGAGCAGGAGGAGAAAATAGAGAGAGAAGACAGAGCTGCACAGAAGTATAGAGAGATGCAATGGTTATCAGAACAGTTGCAATAATCAATAATCTCACCATGCAGGACAAGATCATGAAGTATTCAGTTAACTAATTGTTGGTTAAGGGCAAGATGAGTTTTAAGTTTAGATTTAAAGCACTTGGATTGTCACAGGAGTAGCTAATCTCATCAACCTTCCTGCAGAAAAAGTCTAGAAACTCATGACCTCTAATAGGTGAGCAGCTAATAGACGGCTGCTTTTTTAGTATGTTTAGCTAGTATTGAAGAGAAATCTGTTTATTAATATTGGTTAAGCCAAGAGAGTTGGAATTTAGTCGCCTAGTTCTGGTAGTGAGAGGTACATCTGAATCCAGGAGACTAGCGAGGGACACATTTAAGTCACTAGTGAAATTTTCAACAGAGCCTGTCTCTGCAGTGAAAGAAGCCAAGACTTCAGGCGACTGCTGAACAAAATGCAGCTATAGTAGACAGACCAATGTGGCGAGTGGTAAATACATCTGTGTCGGCATTAACAGGACAGGCCAGTGATGCCTCAAATTTAATGAGAAAATGATCTGACACAGCGGATGTGGCTGGCAAGGCGGTCAGATCAGCAACCGCTATCCCTTTAGATAAAACCAAATCAAGGGTGTTACCACTGGAATGAGCGAGAATGACTCATGAACAAACTGAACGAACCCAAAAGAATCAACAAGCACCAGAAAGGCTTTACTAAGAAAGGCTCATTCACCAGCCTGTTCAGATGAATAGTGAAAACTAATAATAATAAATTCTCCAAATTCTTCTAAATATTGTGAATAAACGTCAGGTGGCTGATAGAGTATCACAGTGTGGAATCAACAGAGTCTGTTGGACTTAGAATAAGAGCCTCAAATGAGTTGAATTTAGTGTCAAGTTTGGAAGTTAAATTATATATCAAGGCAAAACCCCCCCCTTGTTTATCTGCCTGAGCAAAACTATGTTCAAGAATCAGATCACTTATTAATAAGGCTTTGGTAGACACTGATCTGATATGTATAAAACCACATTTAAGCATCTTGTTGCAGTGATCAGTAACAGGCAGAGCTGTAGAGCTACAACTAGATGAAATAATAACTGGAATTAGACACTTTGTAATATTAGTTGACAGTTTTGAAGACCTGCGCTTTGGACGATATGTGGTTCTGTAGATTATTAGGTGCTTTGTTGCTCATTTCATCACCACCAGTGATATGGATCATTATTAGATAATACAGCAGGGAAGGGAGGAAGTATCAATGTTATAAAGCTATCAGTCTGATCATATATGCTGTGACAAATTCCCTGGCTAGACATACTGAACTAGTTGACCTTAGCCTCAAACCTAGCAGGCTCTCTAATCACCTGCAACCTGCTGAATGAGAAGTCTGATGTGAAACTAAATGCGCTCGATCCTTCCCATCCAAAGGTCGTCTTCGTCTCCTTCTTAGGGACATGTAAATCAGTACATTTGAGGGTTAAGACTTGATTTAAGGTTAAGATAAGGTTAGGGTGAGGGTGTGTGTGTGTGTGTGTCGCATTCTGAGAAAGACAAGAAAGACGATCTGATACTCTGCCAGACGACAAACACGTTATGACTCAAACACACAGCCACAACAAAACAATTGTGACACACATAATGTACTTGTTTATTGTTCTTCCTAGAATTTCACTTCTGTGTCAGTTGTCGGTTCAGTTTCCAGAATCTACTTTGTTCAGTCTGTCTCTACCTGCTCGGTGACTCCTGGTACTGGTACAGACAATAGCTGGGTGGGATAAACCAGTATTAATGTATAATGATGACAGCCTTGCAGGTGGTGCAGGTCTTTTATTATTCTTGCTCGACTGTCTATTATACATATCCTATCGACTGTCTGTTTGAAAAATATATATTTTTGGTACAATATACATACATAGTACAATAATATTTTTCTGTATTGCCCTGCCCTGTCTGTAGTGCATTGTAGAGAAAAATCTCTGGACTTTGCTCCTCCTCCAAAACCTCTAATCCTCATATATCAGGTAACCTTGTTTTGCATTAATGTTCCCCACTAATCCTGAATTGAGAATGTACACACAGATGTACAGACAACAGCACAAAGGCCTTCTCCCTGAGGCAAACAGAAAATCAGTCAATCTCATAAAAACTGTTATGTCACGTCTCAATAGCAATCTCACACACACACACACTCGGCACACTGACACAGACAGGTGCAGTTTAGACTCAAGACCCAAACAGTCAGATGTTGGTTGCGTCAGACAACCGTCTTCCCTCCCTCCCTCCCTCCCTCCTTCCTGGCTTATCTGCTCAAACCGGCACTTTACCTTTTATCTGCGTCTTTAACAGCCCTTAACATTTCACATCTGTTCCGCCAAACTCCTATAAACACTATCAAATGCTTTCCGTATCAAAGCCAATCACCTGCCGTTGGTCTGAATAAACAACAGCGCAAGAGACTTTGGTCTTGAATGAGGAACGGTGAACTGAGGTCAAAGTACTCCAGTGGAAGTGAAGTACTGGGAAAATTTAGAGGAAAGTACCAGGGAAACAAATATGTCAACAACTTCTATTCACCCAATCAATGTTGAAACAGCGTATGTGTGTGTGTGTGTGTTATTATGAAACAAGAAAGAGAAACGCTTGATCTTATCGTGCGAGCGAACATGGATGAGAGATCTTGAGTTGCATGAATACTTTGTCACACTATACAACTGTAAACGAATCCCTAAAGCATTTATCGACTGAGCACATGTGAATTTCTTTAGATGATATTGAGACTTTGGAATTAACTTACAGAGATACTCAATTGTCCCATATGACCAGGCCACACATGCATGCCACAGAGTGGACCGCTGTGATCGCAGGGTTTCCCAGGTCAAGAGGGGTCCAGATGGGATGGGGGGGATGCTCAGATGGACCGCATTCTTGAGAAAACTTAAACCTGGCAGGACATTTTTTCAGATATGGGTGGTCTGCCAGTGTAATGCGGGACAGGCGAGGATGTAAAGAGGCACCAACTGTCGGCGAGCCGCGATGAGCAGACATCAAAGGCGGCAGGCGTCCGGTAGAAAGTGACCCACACTCCAGTCTGGCCCAGTCTGCAGCCACAGTGGCCCCCCGGCCCGCCGAGATCACAGCCGCGCTGTCACAGATCTGCCTCACATTGTCCCTCAGGACCGGCTTCTCGTACACTCACATACCCCGCATCCCAGATTCCCAGTCAAGGTCACATACTATGGCACCTGCTGGACAGGACTGGGAGGGAGGGTTAGGGGCATTTAGGAGTGTGTGTGAACCCCTAACCCTTTGACCCCGCTGACCTTTGTAGCACCAGTCTGACCCTGTCTTTCAACAGTTGCAGGAGACCAGCCTCTTCTTCCTCCAAGGGATAAACACTTAAAGGAATAGTTCCATGTAAAATGAATAAAACTACTTAAATGAAACAAGTTAAAAAACAAGTTAAAGGGGACATAACATGCTTTTTTATACTGTTTTAATGTCAGATGTCTATGTTAAACATGCTCAAAGTTCCAAAACTTGAGGAGAACGTATGTAAAACTGTTGCCTTCAGCCTGCTCTGAACGCTCTATTTGCAAAGTTACTTCTACTTCTCCATCGAAATGACATCAGATTGTTTGTGAATGCCTACAAAAGGCCATCCGTTCTGTAGCCTTTGCTGCTAAGGTTGTTGCTAAGGTTGTTTGTGTTGTCCACTTACATATTTCGGATCAGATCAGGCTCAAACATGTACAGATGGATTTGAGAAGTTTATATTTTTTAAGTAAAGACTTGAAAAAAGAAGCAACATTTGACAACTGTTGTTTGTTCATGTAGCATCCGGAGTTGATGGAAGCTTGCCGGGAGCAAACCAATCAGAGCAGAGTCGGTTCATTGGGAGGGGGAGCTTTAACGGCCTGTTTCAGACAGAGGCTGACCTGAGGGGCTGCATTAAGAGCCAGTATAAGATAAACAAGGAGTTTTTTTTTAACTGTAAATCATGCAAACATATTCCAGTAGAGCCCCAGAATAAAAATACAACAATAATTACACGCCCTCCTGTCCACACTGGCTATAAAGAGATTCCAGGGTACAAATAAATTCCCCAGTCCTTGTTCAGCTGAAGCTCATGAGAGACTTAAGCAGGCTGATTTAAGCAGGATTTATAGTTCTTTGATAAAGAGTTGCAGTTTAGCTGCTGAGCCTGTGCACGTTTCCACTGTAGATTCACCGTAGCTGATATGAACTTCCTCAGAAATGTAACTACATGTTAGGACTACAGCTACAGAGATGATAAGTGATTGGTCATCTTGTGTTTTTCTTTCGTTTCCAGCGTAGAGATTACTGAGAGATTGTTGCTGCTTTTCAGTAACACACATTTAAGAACAGCATCACCACTGTAAATCACCTACCCACCAAAATGAGATATAAAAATGAAATAACGTAAATACGGCGACTGCACAAATAGTCTCATATTCAGCAATGGACCAAAACAGATCTTCCTACTGACACTTGTAACATAATGTGAATGAAAGAATGTAAACACAATTACTGACATGCATCCTGTAACGCTGTGAGAACTATAATTAAAGCAAGATACAGCCTGATCATGTATGATACATCTGTCTCGTGCCTCGGTGGTGCAATCAAAATCTGACACAAAATTATAAATCAAAATCTACATGCATGGTAGGTATCGACAGGCAGGATTCACATTAACCCCTTGTGTCAAGTTTAAATGCATTTAGCCAAATATTCTGTGTCCTTGCTAAGCTGCGTTGGAGAGGAAAAGAACATTTTGCACTAAAAAAAACTAACTTTGCAGATACCTACTTCATTTGGACAATTTACATTGGAACTGAGTTAGGAAGGGATCTCTTCACGACCATTAAGATGACCAGAAACTGTTTTAATGCACATATGGGCACATGAGATGAATATTAAAAATATGAACATATCCTTCAACCCTTTAAGTCAGTTGTACCTAAATCATGTTAAAATCAAGTTAGTTGCAATAGTTCTTCTCTCTTTTTTTATTAACATTTAGTACATAAACGAAATAGAATTGTTAGACTTAATATTGGATATATTTCAATTTTTTTTTTTACAGAAAAAACTTATTTTTACATATTTGTTGCACCCCTTAGGTGTTTTTGAAGCCTAGTTTAGAAGTATCTGAAGAACAAAATGAAGATTGGGGACAAATGGATTTGGGGATCTTACTCTCAGCTCTGAACTTCATTGGAAGTTCATATTCCACTTAAGTTCCACAGAACTTTTTTATTGCTATAAATCAAAATTTGTGGCTGGCACAAGAACAGCATTCTCTGCAATCAGCGTTCCCACTTGGTCCTGCTGGTTTCACAGTCATTGTCTAGACCTGGTAATCTTGGCTCCATGTGAGCCTGACCAAGTTGTTTTCCACGGAAATTAAAGAATGAGGTCAGCGATGAACTCACAGACAATGAGACAGACCTGCTTACTCATCCAACGTTTGGACAGCCATTCACAGAACTCATGGCTGCTGCTTCTGCTGAAAGCCCCAAACCTGCAGATCCAGTTTGCACAACCTATTTTCCACCTCTGGCACTTGTTTGTGTGTGTGTGTGTGTGTGCATGCCTGCCTGCTTGTGTGATTGACAAGTCAGAACAGCCAGAGCAAACATTAAAGGAGGCCTGTGAGCACTAATGAAAGGTTGAAGGGTGTGTGTTTGTGTGTTTGCAGACTGTATCAATCACTAACGTAAAGAGCGCTGACTCATAGGGGTCAAAAGCAGCTCAGGAGAGACAAAAGGGGAGCCCTCAGGTAGAGTTCCCATTGTTACATCATAATGGCTGTGAACCCTGTTCTGTCTGGCAACTGGCTCTCAGCCAATCAGTGAACTAGATGGAGGGAAGGGCCTGCCAAGATGATGGATGAGGATTAAAGACTATTAGGAACTGGCATCAATTTTTAAAAAAACACGTATGTTCACAGAACAGGTCACATCATGCCTCGGCTATTTCTGTCTCCTGTGAGGTTGGAGATTTTGTGGCTTCTTCCAGTCGTCCTCCTCCGAGTTAGGTGAGGATGTGACAGCAAAATAATGTACTTAAGTACATAAATGGACCAAATATTATCACTAAACAACTTTCCATAGATTGCCAGCAGCAGTAAAAAGAGTCCTTGTGTTTTAGCATGTTTTATGTTTATGTCATCCTAACATGAGCAATAGTAAAAAAGTAAAAGTTGCTACCAGAAGGTATTTTAACAGCTGTTGATGTTTATTTGAGTGTCGAATATGTTGTATTTTGTTCTGGTTTTGCTACATGAAGTCATGTGGTTGTTTACATGACGACGTGGCAAAGCTAGCTAGCTTTTCCTACTGCTAACCGCACCGTCGCCTGCAGGCTAGAGGTGCAGTCGGAGTAAAATACCAGCTAGGTTTCCATCTAAATGTACTGCAAAGTTTAACTGAATTTCCAGAAAAGAGTAAAAAAGATAATTCAAATTATTACATTTCCATGCACTGCTATTATGTGAATATTTGGAGTTGAGTTGTTGGGATAAACAGCTTGTGGAGCTAGTTTCCAGTCGGGGCCCATCAAACCGTTGCAGAAGGAGAAAGTAACACAAGCTGATAATTAAAAGTCTGTTTCATGTATTAATTTAAGGAGCGTTACAGTCTCCTCATCGTTCCATACAGTTCTGATGTTTTTTCATCTCTTCGGTAGACAGTTGACGTTAAGGTCACATGTCAAGATTTATTCACTAAGTCTTAAGTCTGTTTCCATTAGACTTTGTTGCATTTTTCTTTTAATGATACACCAACTTTCCCACTTCAGCCAAGTGTAAAAGCTTTGCGGAATTCGTGTTTCCACTCAAGCGTTTTTTTTTTCTTTCTAGGAACAGAAGGGGAGACTGTGACCATATTTCACATTTGGTCAGATACTGAACTGGTGACACAAATCTTGGGTGTCCACCTTGAAACTGTGGTGATTATATAGATCATCTGTGCTGCCAGGTTGAAGATGTGTGTGAAGCATCCATATTTTAGATTTTGTAGCTTCTTTACAGAAATATCCATATCTGAATTTGTCTGTTGTCATGGCTACAACTTTGTCAGAATAAGCTTTATTAGCCAAGCATGTGAACACATACAAAGGAAATACAGTTAACACCTTTCATTAAATTCCTCACTACAAATATTATATAAGTCTGGACAGACATGGATGTAAACTACAACTTCACTGGTTGTAAAATCTGTACTCATATTTGTAATGATTTATGTGTTTAATCATAGTCATTAGAGCCATGATCTCACAATCTGATCTGAGAAGTGTGTGTTGTGATTCCTAAATGCTGACAACTCCCCCTTTTCAAGGCTTTTACAGGGACACCTGAGCAACGACCCCGGCCGTTTGTCATAATTACACCTGACGTTGGAAACTTCTCCTGTCACAATCAGAGCGGCTCCTATCGAGCAACTTGTGCTGCAGTCACCTGCGAGCAATCACTCATCTCCCTTCTCGTATTCCATGAAACACACACTTCCAAAATGCGCCGTGCCCAACTCCACATCCACAGAGGGGCCATTCTATCTCCAGAGCCTGGCGTGCAAAGCTGCAGCAGAGCACTATTTTCATAATGACAAGAGAGATTTGTAGAAAGGGGGAAGGGTTGTTGTGGAGAGTAGACATGATGTAAAATAACTTAACTGCTTCATAAAGTGCAGCAGTTGTTGGTGGGAGGAGGAGGGGTTGAGAGGAAGGAGAAGCTCCCATGAGAGGAACAGGCGAGCTGAGGACTACACAAACCACGCTGAGTTCTGCGCCAAAATCAACATGAGCGAACCGAGCAGATGCTGTTTTTGTTGCTGCCAAATTACGCTGTTTTTGCTACTTGACCCTTTTCATAGGCGGCCAAACATGTCCGATCTTGCATTTTTCACCCCCGAGTTGTTGCCAATCTTTTAGTTTACACTTCAAACCTTCAGTTAACAGCATCTCCGACCACCATCCGCTGATTGATACCTGTAGGGAAGTAATCACACAAAGCATTACAACCCCACAGAGTTACAGGATGGCATGAGAGGTCTCCCCTTGTGATGAACATGTAGGGTGACGGCTACAGTACGAGCCCCCCTCTCCACATCTCCATCGCTTAACCAAGCAGAGCTCACAGGTGGCTCTCTGCAGAGTTCAGGGGTTACCCGCAGCTTAATGTTGGAAATATCAGCTGTCAGTCCACACATCAAAGTATCTCTATAAATAAACGCTGACTGTGCCCCTCAGCTTTCAGCTTCACCAGCTTGAGAGGGTGAGGGAGGTGAAAGTGGTGGAGAAGTACGGGGGGGAGGCTATACCACAGAATTGACCCGGGCCGGAAATCACACTGTTTTCCTTGACTCTCAAATGGGGGCTCTTTTGAACGGCCCAAATGGTTGAGAAAACAAAGGCTGTGAATGTCCAGCATATTTCATAATCAGACGTCATACTGCAGCGCACCTGCACAAACAGCGGCCGCACTGTAGCCTCCTGTAGAGCGGCTCCCATGCAGACGGCAACAAGCCCCTTGGAGGTTCATGTAGCAGGCCGTACCATGTTTGGGCTAACCCACGTTTGCATATAAAACTGAAGTTTCCACACAGAAGGAAAGCTAAAAGAAGCAGTTGACCTGGCTGAGCGCTGCAGTGCTCACCCACTTAGATAAAGGTATTAGCTGAAATGGCAAGAACGGTGCGGCTTAAGATGTTGATGTAAAGTCTCAGACTGGTTACTGCACGTGTGCCTACTGTCTCCACAGCTGGACTAACTCAGCTGGAAGTCAAGCCCTGTCAGGTGTTGCTACACCCGGTGAACAAAAAGGCCATGGCTGCTCAGAGTTGTAGGTATGGAGGCAACGAGCCAATAAGAGCAAACAGAGGGCCTGACACACACACGCACACACACACACACACACACACATGCACACACACAGCCACAGCCAGTCACTCAAGCTAATGGCATGCTGGAGTTCCTCAAGAGGCCTGTGTCAGACCCGGCCACCACCACTACTGCCGGCGGCTTGGAAGCTTCACATGGAAAACACAAACACTTCCCTCTACAGGCAATCCATTCTCCCACAGTCGGAAAACATGATGGGCGGATGATGACTGGGGAGGCTTATGCAACAAGGAGCTCCTGCAGTTTAGCTCAAGGGGTAAGTAATACTGTTAGATTCTTATCTAAGCTTGTTTGAATTATGAAATATGGTGTGTGCGGACACACTTGTGTGTACGCCCACAGCTATCATTAGTGTAAACAGGCAGGTGATACCGTTAAATACGGTTAATGACTTGGAGATGACGGTTTGCTTGTACCTGACGCTAACTTGTTCCCAGTTCTCCAGTTGAACCTCAGTTACACACAGAGAGGCAGGAAAATTAAGCTATTTTCACTTCATTCTCTTCTATATTTCATAACTCTAAGCAGAGTACATGTATGTAGCGTGTTAAAGTACACTCAGAACAGTCAGTATACATATAAAAAAAAAAAACCCCACTTGATTCTTGAATGTGTTCTTGATATACACTATCCTCCCACAATGCATTGCACTGGAGGAGCTGCACACACAGCTGGAAAAAATTTAAACTAATTGTGGTTTGTGGTGTAACAGCTCCAGAAACACATCAGAAAACAAAAAATAACTACAACATTTTTGGAGAGATGTTTTGCATTCTGAAGTCGCAGTTTGATTAACTTCTGACAGCTAAAGTGTATAATTTCCTGTTAGTATAAAACCGTTGAGTAGTATGTTGATTTTTCTAAGTGCAGAAACAGCAGCACAGCATACTATGAGATTAGTTTATAGTCAGTACTCTACAGTATACAGTTAGTATGAAATATGACAGGGACACAGCATTTGACATCATGTCTAGAATTGACAATTTTTACATTTTCTCATATTCACACTGGTGTAAACCATTGAAATCAAACAAGAATAGAACAGTCAACACCAACAATATGTAATTTCTCACTTTGTTTTTATTGAATAATATCAAACAGTAAAGGTTCTCACACACTGAAGCATTGACAAGCACCAAATGCCTCCTCAGTTGTTTATTTCATGATAGCAAATTTGAAAAACAGATGTTTTGGCAGGAAGTGAGTGTCCTTCATGTGTACTTAATCCGGGCAATCAGTGAAATCAATTCTCCACAACAATGCAATGCTTTGACACAGACAATAAAAAATCCCCTTTATACAATACATAAAACCACATTGCCAGTAACATCTGGACGATAACATCAACCATAAAACTGCTTGATACAGAGAATTAGAGACACATCACATGAAAGTATTTAAGTAATTCTTAATTGTCTTCATTTTTACTTCCTACCATGAATGAATCTACTGAAAGTCACTTTCAACACAGCATGTTTTCCCGACAAAGCAAATATAAAAAGACTCTCAACTTCAAATAGCATGATGTGATTAGGTGAGAAGCTCATCACTCACTTCATCAGCATTACTGATTAATTATTCATCACTTTGATGTACATTTGCAGCACACAGTTTTTTAAAATGATCAAAAAAAAGTCCACACATACACAAATAATCACAAAAGACTCATCATAAACATCACTCTTTAAGTTTATATTGTCCAAATTATTTGAGCTCTGTACATTTTCTTAAATTGAAACGTGGTTAAACAACAGGTTAACTGTTAAAAGTTGACTTTCTATCTTGGCCAGCATATAATTAAATGGTTCCAACAGCTACCTTCATAAAGGCTAACAGGCATAAAGAGACATTGGTAGCATCACAAGCCAGCTACTGCAGCTTTGGTGGCCAAATGAGTGTCTACGGTCCTGTGTACTGGGCAGGAAAAGTAGGAATTAAATGTGTAGTTCAGAAGGAGCCAGCACAACAGAGCCAGCCTCAGCATTTGGATCCCATCAAAACCGAGCCATGATGACGTTAGAACGTGCTAAGTGCAAGGATTCCCACTTCAAAGTAGGGAACGAGGACGGGCCCCGGCTTCAGTACAGTGTGGCGTCTGTTTGAAGCTTAGCGGACCGTGTTAAGACACAACGCAGACCGGGGCCTTTGGGCCTGAAGCTGGCATTGGCTTGTGTTGGACAAATAAGACACTCTGATCGGTGCCCAAAATCCTGCATCTAAAAAAGACCAAATGGAAAGGAACCTGGACTTGAGATTAAGCAGGGATGACACGTGTGCACACAAAATAAAGACACATGCATACTGAGGGATAGATGTTGAATGGGCCCAGTGCACCCCAAAGCTCCTCCTGCAGCCCTGGACCGCAGGAGAAGCAGCAGCACATTAATTTTAATAACTGCTCTTATTTTCCCTCCTGCCAGCAGCTATTACCATAATTCACGCTCTGCCGAGTACCTGGAGAGCAGAGCTGCTGTTAATAGTCCTGGACACCTCGGACAGGGGAGCAAAACAAGACAGGGGACGGGAGGAGAGTTGTGGGGGGGGGTGAGGGGTGGGGGGGGGGGGATAACACAGAAGCAAAGACTCAAAAACATTTGACTGTTATCTGATATACTGAAACTCAGGATGTTTTAAATTAATTATTTACAGTGCAAACAACGTGAGTTTGAATATGGAAAGCAGTGCGCCCAAAAAACGGGCAGGGCGGCGGAACATTTCTTCCTTGGCAGGTTCTTCGTTGACCTCAGGCCTAGATCCGTTGTGCTTGAATGCAGCACGGTTATGAAAGCACTTTTTTTTTTTTTTTTTTTTTCACCAGAGCTCTGCACTGATATATTGCGCAAATTGGATTGCCTACAACAAGTTCAAGAAAAGGCTCCATAGCTGTGAAACTGTTTATGTTATAACTCCTCTGAATCAGAGTTACAAACATAAAACTCAACAACATCAGAATCACTGGGTTTATCTTCAGCGGTTAACTCTGCAGAATTTATACTGCTGTTGGAGGGAAATGATAGCTCCTCCTCAATGCACTTCTATTTCAAACAATTAACCCTGAAATAAAATACATGTAAAGCAGCGTGGGAAAGCGCTGTGCCTTCTCTTTATACAAAACCTAGCAAGAGATAAGCCATGACCGTTAACAAAACGACAGGTTTCTAGAGTACTACAGCTGGCCACAGGCTCAAACTGTCAACATCAAATGCACACAACCTGCTGCCTGTTTTGGCTTTACATATTGCAGGAGGGTTGCCAGATATGAAGTGTAATTTTACTAACTGGCGGGACAGTTTCCATTCAGGAGCTATCATCTCATAGCTCTCTAAGCCCATCTCCGGCACTGAAAGTTTCTCATTTCACATGCCTTGAGACAGGAAATGGATAGTGAGTGGCTGTGTTTTTAAAAGTTACCTCAGGGAATACACCTGGGAGGGAGGAAGTTTCAGTTTGTAGAAAATCCACACATCAGTTCTACTCAGTTGTAATTCAAGCAATTGCAGATGGTAATTTTTAAATATCAGTCAGCCTTATAAAAAGAAGTCTTGTTCGATGAAAACATTGAACTTTATTTCCAGTCTCCCCCCCTGAAGACGTCAGCTGTACAACCTGTTCTGGTGAAGAATCTTCAGGGACTGGATCACAGACTGCCTGTACTGTTTTAGCAAAGTACAATATGTCTGTCACCTAAAGGAATTAGTGGCACATAAAAAAGTTTAAATCATCATGTGCAAACAATGTGGTTAAAGGATTGGTTCACAATTCTTCCAAGTCTGTCCTAAAACAATAGTCAGGTGCCCAAATGAAAACTGACACACGACACACATCATTCCTTCTGTTCATACTAACCATTAAAAAATTATTTATGGCTAATATGAATCTTCAGCCACCTGATTTTTGTCAAATCAAGTCAAAATCTTTCAAAGTTACAGTCTTTTTAGAGCCAAATTCCCTCTTTTCGTTATTATTCTTCCACTGCAGCTGGACAGGAAAACAATGTCCGTCGAGACACAAATTTTTTACTAAAAGGGCTCTGGAAGATATCAACTTGATGTGAGTAACTCAGGCTGCTGAAGCCTCATATTATCTTCAGATAAACTTGAATTTGTCCCCCATCACTTACATGCAGCGCATTTGAAAGGGACCATCTAATGGTCAGTATGAACAGGAGGAACGATTACACCGATCAAAACCTGTTTCAATGTTCATTCGGACACCTGACTGTTGTTTTAAGACAGACTTGAAAAATTGGAAACCTGTAAGGCGCCAACCCATGAACCAAAACTCCCATCTGGCCAGCGACCTGTCGTTGCATGTCGTTCCCCATCTCTCGCTCCCCTCGTTTCCTGTCATCTCCCTGCTGCTGGAAAAACAAAGTCATAAAATAACTGAAAAATTATGAGTGAAAAAATCTCTTTTAAGACATATAAAGTACTTGCTTTGAATAATAATTTATGTGTGATAAGGTTTTTCCACAAAAAAGTTCAAATATCTACTTAAAAGTTGTTAAAACTACATCTACTCCTTCTTCCTCATTGAAAAATCATGAACCTCTGAGTATGTAAATTGTAGTTGTGATGTCACAAATCGTGGTCATAGTTACACGTGTTAAACTCAGATTGAGGATGAGCACGGACGCAGCAGACGAATGAAGAGGAAGAACAATACGTAAAACACATATTTAAGTGGAAGAGGACTTTAATTTAGATTCAACCTTTATAGAAATATATTGTTATATCATATTGATTTGATGCTGCATGGGTTGATGTGGAGGAATTTGTGTCTTCTGTCAAGCAAACAAGTGAGCAAACTCCATTCTGGTGGCCAAAAGTGGGTTTGACTTGCTCAGTGCTCGGTGGCCATTTTGGAAGATTGGAAGAAAAGTGCATCAACCAGCTCTCCATCTTGGGCTCAGCCAACCCTGACTGCAGGAGAGCTTGACTGCCCGGCAGCGTACATGGAAGGGAAAAAGTGACTAAAAAAGGGCCCGACTTTTCCAGCAGGATCTCAGTAAAAGACCCAGAGTCTGTCCAAAGCTGTGAAGCCATGAATGTGTTTCAGCAAAGGCCCGATGCATTCGCTCATTCACACGTCAAACAAGTTTCCCCTCAATGGAGGGCTCTTTCTTCACCGGCTCTGATTCAGTGGAAATGCAAATGTTAAGGTCTTGCCCTCCCTCCATACACCCTTACTGACGCTCAACAAATGCACCATGACGCTGTCACTCGCACCACCACTCTCCAATGCCAACCTGACATTCAACTATCCAGAGACTTTTTAAAAAAAACCACACTATCGTACCTTCACACACACATACGTAGCTGTTGAAGACATTCTATATTAATCCCTGGACTTCCTGTCGAGCAAACTGTGGAAATCTGACACGGAGAACAGTGAAGTCACACAAAAACAGCCCAGTGAAACTTAATCTTGACACGCATTACAGTACGCACACACGCTCATAAACAGGCCCTAAAATCAGCCTCAGGGAGGACACTTCTTGTCGTCATCGGCGCACAGATTACAGGTTTGTGAATCTCCATATTTGGAGTGCGAGTGACTGATTGGAAGAGGTGTGATGAAGCCACATGTTGACAGTGCCAAATGAGGCAGGTTCATGCCATTAGTGCAGCAGTGTGTGTGTGTGTGTGTGTGTGTGTGTGTGTGTGAAGTGGACACACCCTCATCCATTCAGGCAGGTAGGGTAGGTAGGTAGGTCGGCTTTGCTGGAGGGGCCCCGGGGCCGCAGGGGACTCACGGCCAATTAAAGGATTTGCCGGGACACGTAAATGGCCCCGATTCTCACTACCTGACACAAGGTGTGGCAGTAAGAAAGGGAGGAGATGGAAAATTTTGCTCGAGGCCTCCTTTTAAAGCAAACAGAAATCTGTCATCGCAGCATTATTTAAATTAATTGATTTGATTTTTTTTGCTTTACTATTATATGGAGCTGTCATAAATGCATGCTTGATTAAAGACAAAGAGCAGGGAATTTTTTTTTTTATTATTGAGGAAAACAAGAGGGGAAATTTTTGTCCATATAAAATCTTACAACGTCCTGTCTAGCAGGTTATATTTTAAGCCAATCTTTGTCCCGCTGTTTGAAGAGCTCAGTAATAAAAGCTGCTTCCTTGACAGACCAACTCAAATGCAGACTGATGACTCAGAGATCAACTTGCGTCCTCATGCTGTTCGAACAAGGCAGGTTTGTCTCGTTTTATTTTTTATTTTTTGGTCAAAAGGAGCCATCGTGTGGCCGAACGAATGTACTGCCGGACTCTCAGGAGCTCATAATATCTCCACAGCTAAAGATGAGGTGTTAGTTTAAGTGTTAATAAAACCTGAATAGAGAAAGAAGAGACAACAAGAAGAAGAAGTTTGGTATTGATGCTTTTATCTGATAGAATTTTCTGAGGAATACAAGCATGATAATACAAAATGTTTCATCCTGTTGCCCAGAAACATTTTGACAAACACTGACAAGACATGTACATAATGTTTAACCCTTAGATGCACAGTGCAGAGGAACCTGAATGCTTCCATATATGAGTAAAAAATGACCCGTTAGAATCTGTTTATTTATTTATTATAAATGCTATTGTCATAATGTTGCTCAGAATAATTATTTGAATAAGCATTATTTTAAGTTTGTAATATTTACAGTATTTGTTATTTTCATCATATTATCAATCTGCTGATGCTACTTAGCATGACTCCACTTTTAGCATCACAACACTGGCTACCGATTTGTTTTAGGATTGATTTTAAGATTTTATTGATTACGTTCAAGGCTCTTCACTTCATGGTCCTCAGACAAGAACCTGCTGGCTGTTCCTGTGTCTACATGTAAGACTAGGCTTTTAATTATATTCCTGTTATCTGTGTTTTTATTGTTTGTTGTGTGTAAATCACTTTATAACATTGGTTTTGAAAGATGCTATACAAATAAGCTTTAATAATATTACTTTATAGTTAGTTACACACAACTACAGTAATGTTATCTAAAAAGCTAATGTTAGCTAGTTATAAAATAGCTATCAATTCAGTGATATCAATAAAAAATATAGATAACACTTAAATGTAAAATTGTCGTCTGACATGATGTGAATCACAGCTGAGATGTGGTCCACAGTACATACTGTATGTATCTAATAAAAGTAACTAAAAAGGAGGAAATGTCCTTATAAATCTCCATAGGAAATGCATACGGGTCATTTTTTAACCCCTTATGGAAAACTGGAATGATAATACAAAAACTGAATTTTCTTCAAATGTAAAGGATGTGAATAAAAAATGTGTAGATATCAAAAACAAGATTTTTGAGGAATACCTGGAATATGAAATGCTTGAGATATTTTTGTCACAAAAAAATCCCCCCAAAAAACAAAACCAGTCAGGTCATTTTTGAACCACTTTTACATCTAAGGGTTAATATATATGTTTTGTCAGCAGGCAGAAATGAAATGGTTTCCAAAAAACACAGATTTATGATCAAATAAATACATATAATCCCAAAAATTGATAAATTATACATGTAAATAATCAAAGTGAGTGATATACAGTACAGTGTTTTCACTAAAATCTGTCTTCTTTTTTTTTAAATGGACAAAAAAAGTAACCGTTACAGTACATGGGGCCTATTATCACTTGGATAAAACCGGAGTTTTGAGGAGAAATGGAAAAATTTTGGACATGCAGCCTCAAGGTAAAAATACCAGAGAATCAGTTCAGTTTAAACATACTTTACATGCACATACACATACAGAGACTGTCTCTGTAAAACACACTATACACACTCACCTAATACTCCTTCATTCACATATTGCAGAGAACAAATACACCTCATTTCACTTGTTCTTGTGATTTGTCTCATCGAAGCAGTAGAATTGGATAAAGACATTAGCTGCATATAAGTTCTCATAATGTAGTTTAGTAGAGTTTTTTTTTAAATGAAAGCTGGATAATCATTGCTGGGTCAGAAGCCTCTATTGCTTTTAAGCCTGTTGGTTCATGTAAGAAACAAAAAAAAAACATAATATGCTCACAAAGAATCATGAAATTCAAATAATAAATGTGATAAAAATCAAAAACATTTTCCTCATCCTCTCAAGGATTCTTGATCTTTTATGTTTTTGTTCTTATTTCTTGTTCAATGTTAATAAAACACATCTGTTTTCCAGCTGCTGTTATCATATTATCCACTGGATGGCAGCACTTCATCTATGATCCAGTCATCCGCCCTCTGCACTCACATGGAGGCAGTCAGGGGAAAACACTGCATGGCACTGCAGCCACAATGATGAAGGTCACGCCAATATTTAGTCCGTTAGTCAGCTGGAAACATGGATTTTGATTTTTTTTTTTTTGTTTTTTTTTACATTAACAGTTCAAATGGGTAAAAGCTGAGTGCAGACGAACATTTAGCGATTTAGTCGACAACATAAATGGTCCTCCTGAGGAAAACCTCTCAGTGATCATGTTTCCATTTCATGTATACTGCCGATCACTGCCGTTTTATTATCGAACCAGTAGCACCAGATTCACATTACTGTCAGCTCCTGTATGCATGGAGGTAAGCGTACAGTCCTTAACCTTTCTATTGCAGAGTATGAGTCACATGATGCACATGGAGAGTCAATAAAGCTGTGTGTTTTTGCTTGGAGTACCAGATGTCTGGACGTTACCATGTAAGACACAAGAAGTTAAGATCATTCAAAAATCCTAATTTTACATAAACTGTTAAAACCTCTGAATGACTTTGAGTTTGTTTTGAGCATTTAACAGTTTATGTTATGTTATGGTTAAATAGTGCCACCTGTGGTTTGCGTGCAACCTGAAATCAGCCTCAACATCTCTGCGACTTGTCTCAGTTGTTAATCCACTGCAGCACCAATCGATCAATCATTCTTTGAAACAACTGAGCAGCAAATTCTGACACAGTTTCAAGTGAAATGTGAGTTTTTTCATGAATTAAAACCAGTATTTTTCTCTTCTTCACTTCACATATTTGTCAACTATGAATAAAAACCCTAACAAATCTGATAACCAAAAAGCTTTTGAACAAATGCTAATGGGCAAAATGTGCTTTGTGAATGTGAAGTTTGATCATTTAAAATGGACTACGGCTGTCACAGCTGCATTTTATTGAAGATCTACTGGGTTTTTTTTTTTTTAATCGTGCGGCAGTCCATGAGATTTTCATTTTACAGAAATGACAAAAAAAAAAAAACATGTCCCACAGGTGATTTGTGAGAGTCGACGGGAATGGCTAATGGCTTCAAGTGAATGAGAATTAAGAAATGAGGCTTTACTGTAAGCGACCCCGGCAGATCTGAGAGGTGAAACTCTGATATTAAAAGCACACTAAATGAACATGCAGACAGCGAGTCATTAAAAAGTTTTCTGAAAAACTGTAAAAAGGAAAATTACCAAGAGGTTTGGTGCTTTATGCTGATGGTCACGACTCATAATCATTACCATCAACAGAAAGGCATCCCTGCAATTATGTTAAATGGACTGTATTTATTTAGCGCCTTTTGATGCCTCACATTAGCCTAAGCGCAAACACGCGCACACACACACACACACACGCACACACACCATCCATCCATACACTGATGGCAGCAGAGCTGCCATGCAAGGCCATGACCTGCTCACCGGGAGCAGTTTGGGAACCTGTGCCTTACTCAAGGACACTTGGACATGCAGTCAGGAGGAGCGAACAACCGTGATAACTGGTCGACCGGCTCCACCGCCTGAGCTGCCGTCATCATTCCCGGCGCTGCAGAAAACAAACGACTGCTGAGTGACCTGCTTTGTAAGAAATGTATATCATATTGGAAGACAACTTTTTTTTTTCTCCATGCATTTTTTTTTCCAGGCATTGTGGGTATTCATTAACTGCAGAAAAAACATTCTTCATGGCGAAAGCTGACACATGGCGCATTGCTTTGCTTCAGGGTGGACAGTATTGTTCTTAAAGAGCCTTTTGTAGCTACATTACTACAGTACTTTGAATAATACTAAAGGACAATATGTACAGTTTAAAAAGGACGTTACAACTGCAGCTACTTTTATTATGTTTTCTATGCAGCAAGCGTTCTGCTTTCATATAGACTGATTTGCCCTTGAAACAGAAATATTGTTGTCCTTGTTCTTGAATCGGATCCTTTGCAGGATGATAACACTAATCTTTGCAACCATAGTTTTGTTTTCTTTGTTGTTTTTTTTTCATCCCATGTTCTTTGATGGAAAAAGAGGAGATTGAAAGTGTAATCCTGGTTGGTCAAAGGTCCCTTGTTGTCACAAGACCCTGATCTCTTCAACCCCACATGGAAACGGGTGGGTGTGTTATGAGATGCAGCATGGAGTTACTGTGCCTCTGTTGACAGTAGAGGACGCAGTGAGTGATTTGGGAGTTTGAAGCCCCGGTTAGGGATTTGTTTTCTGGTTGTTGTGATACTCTGTACACCTCTGCACACCAGCCCAGTCTACATAGCTGTTTGTCTGTCTTCCCCCCCGATACGGGTGAGGGGGAGGACTGCTTATGAAATGTGGCTGAGGAGGGTAGAAGAGGTGTAGCAGGGCGATTGGGCTGGTTTCAGATTGTGTCCTTCTTTTATTCCTTCATTCATTCCCCTTTCAGGTAACCGTTAGAACTATTCCCCATCCCTCTGCTCCTCTCTCTCCTCCTCCCAGCCCCCAAATTTCCTCCCGCCCCTCCTCCACCCCCGGCATCTGACGGATGGTTTGACCAGCCATCCTCGGGCCCCTCATGGAAGCGCAGCCGCAGAGTTTTGCGGATGACCAAGCGCTCCACGATGAAGGAGGCGCAGAACCAGGGCACGGCGTACTCGGCCGTGATCAGTCCCATAAAGTTGTAGCGGAACTCGGAGTAGTCCCAGGGGCAGGCGTTGAACTGGCGCAGCAGCAGCCCCGTGCCGAACTCCCACAGGTACGTCCATAGTGTGTAGATGATGCAGCGCAGCAGCACGGGGCAGCTGCCGCGCAGCTTCAGGTACATTCGCTCAACGATGAGGATGCAGGTGCCGTAGATGAAGAGCGCCCATACGCTGGTCACGCCAGGGAATTTCCAGTTGCAGTTGACCACAAACTCCCAGGCGGCGGTGAACATGACCTCGCAAAAATAGCCATGGATGGCATAAAGGTACCAGCGGGACAGCGCTGTCAGAGGCACAGGAGCTTCTGGGGTTGCCAAGGTCTCCATCCTTCCTCTGCTCTTACTCTATATGTGTGATCTTATTCTAATAAGATTCAGATCTGAAGGGAGAGGAGAGAAAGAAAGGTGTAAAAAAGACATAAAGGCAAGAGAGTTCAATAAATCAATTCAGTCCGACTTCTTTTAATTTCAAATGGTGCCACGCCAAAGTTCAATTGAGGACACGGCGATGAAACACTTGACTGACATCAGTAAGATGAATTTAGAGACTGCAGAGCTACACAGCACTTAACACGCTGGCCTTCCTTCAGTTGATGCTATTTACTGACTGACTGAGGGGGTTTCTTATGTAAGGTATAGCTTTATCATCTGACTGCCTACATCATGTGCTCTTTTTCCAAATCCCGCAGCTTGACGCACACAGGCTTTGGTGTCAGGTGTCAGGAGGCCCACGCAGGGTTGGATCCTTCCTCTACTCTTTTTATCACAACACATGTCCAATAAAAAACACTAAAGGCAAACAACACCATACCGAGGAGTTCAAAGACCACATAGTTGAGAAGGCCACTGAACGTATATCTTCTACTCTACAATGCCTCCAGAGGAAACTGTGTCAAAACAGCAAGCATTATACAATGGATCATAACCGCTCTGTAAAATACAAGCACAGAGAGAGGCTAGGAGTACAAAAGCTTGTTTGAAGAACAAAAGCCGATTTTTTTTGTCTCTTTTTGTCTTCAAAGGCTGGCTGTGGCCCAGAATGGGCCCATGGGGATTAGCACATTTCTCCCAAACAAGGAACAAGGGTTTCATGTGAGGAACTGGGCCACAGCGACAGACCAACTGACCTCCCTAAACCTTTTACACCATCTTTTCATTGCCTCCCTAGGAATCTCTCTCTTCTCATCTATCCAAGCTGGCCTAGGTCAAACAGTATTTTGTAAAAGATTCTGAGCATAATGCTTCGACCTGCTACAAGAACTAAATGGAGTAAACGGATTTACTACATCAAAACATCCAACGGTGTTCAGACAGAACGCAAAGCAAATTTTCCACACGAGCACAATTAGATACAAAGTCAATGCAGAGACGCAAGTAGGCTCAAATTCGCCCAAGGCAACGTGAATTAAAAATCTGCGTCCGCGAGTGAAAAATTTGCACGCGTCGCTTTATGAATGTACTTCATGAACGTACAGAGAGGAGAGGTGAAAAAGGAGAGAGACTGGAGGGAAATAACAGAAATAACCGGAGTCTCTGGTGAGTTCTGAGTTCAATCAGAGGCTGAACTGAACACAAACACACAGAAATACTCCCACAGACACGGACGGTGCCCTCAGTCGCTAGTTAGTTTACGGCTAATGTACAGTAATGTATTTTGGCTGTTTGTGGTGAATTAACACAAATGATCCAGCAGTTAAACTCGCACAAGTAACGCAAGGCAAAAATTCGCTTTGCGTTCTGTCTGAACACAGCTTTAGATAAGTTGCTTATAACAGTAAAACTTGTCAAATCTACTTTTGATTTTTAGGTTGAAAAACTTCAATCATATCAGGGCTGCAACTAATGATTATCTTCATTAAATCTCGATTGATTTATTAGTTGTTTAGTCTGTAAATCAGTATTTTCCCAAAGCCCAAAGTGACGTCCTCAGATGTCTAGTTTTGTCCCGACCAACAGTCCATATACTGCTCTCATACGCGTGTCATACTAACTGGTACTAACTGGTTCCTGGTTATAGCCAGCCTTTTGGAAAATGGAAAACCTGCCATTATTTTCACATTATTTCAACATGGCTAGCTTGAGTCACACCGGATAAGTGTAAATGCAGCCGAGACTGGCCCTTTTATATTGCGTTACACATTTAGTTGTTAACAAGTGAAACCAGATACAGATAAAACATGCAGCAACTCATTTTGATTAGTTAAGTCAACTGTAGTGTGATTGGGAATGTTTTCTCTATAAACGAATAGTGTCAAACCTAAAGAAAACACTCTCTCTTCTCTCTGAAACATTAATGAAGGATTAATCACCCATTGATTAATGACTGATAAGATCTCTATGAATGCAAAATACAATTTTGGTTCAAAATTTGGTATAGGGACTTATTATAAAGGGATACTTGAGCAGGATCAAAAATGACTCACTCCATACTGTGAAGGGTCAGGATGTGAAAAGTGTGCTACTGAAATCTTTGAAAGCTACAGGCGAAACGCGTTGTTCACTCCTAATAAAGTCACAGTAAAGTCATTCCAGTGTGCGGTGGTTAATTTAGATTTTCACCTTATATGTTCCTGCAACCGACCAGCACCCAATACTGGCTGTGCATGGGGAGTTCTGTCTTTTGAAGCCCTGTATTAATATTGAATTTCCAAATAACTCCCAATAATAGCGGCTTTGCAGCCATATTCCACAGGTTTGTTGACACTACTGTACTTCTTTTCACATATCTGTCATATATCTAATTTCTCAAACTCAAATTACAACTAGTAGGCTGGTGTAAATATTTTTTTCTGGCTGCTCATACTTCAGTCTGTACAATGTGATGTGAATCCAAGTCATTATAACTGAGTGTTAACATTGGACACTCAAAATAAAGTGTATTTTGGGCGCCTTTTTTGCTTTTATTCGACAGATAGTAGAGACCTGACAGGAAATAAGGGCAGAACGATGTGGGTTGACATGCCATAAAGGTCCTCGGGTGAACTCAAACCGGGGATATTGCGATTACATGGTCAGCGTCTTAAAATCCTACGCCACCAGGACGCCCCCACATACCCTTTCTGTGTGTGTGTATTTCAGCATATCTATTGACTTGTTGCCTCAGCATGACACAGTTCACACACTGGGTGCTATTTGATTCAGCTGCTGTTGTTGTTGCAGCTGTTGTAGGATATCGCCCACCAACCCACCAGCCCTCTCACAGGCCCAAAGTATTGATCGGCGAGGTCCCTGCCAGCTCTTGCTGCAGCGCCCCACTTCGCCATTGCACTCTAATGAACCCCACTAAGGGACATCACTGTGTGATGGTGATCAGAATGGCAGATGTGATAGCACTACATGCTTTGTAAACCTCCCGATGACCATGGGGAGACACAGTGCAGGCAAGGGGTTGTCTGAACTGAAAGGAGTGTTGCGGGGTGGGGGGTCTCACCCAAGAGTGCTGGGAGTTTGTCTGAGATCACAGAGGGAAGACACCAACTGACTGACTGTGTGTGTGTGTGTGTGTTTTTCAATGAAACAGAAAGGTAAAGAGTGAGGTAGAGAAAGGGAGTGAGCGAAAACAAGCTTTTACCAGAGGGTTCTCATTGAAAAGAAGGCTGACAGGTCTGTGAGTTAGACAGTCCTCTGACAGCAGGTACACAAAGACGAGCGTGAAAAAAAACACAGATATGGGAGCAAGCCAAGGTTGAATAAAAAAGGGGCAAAACAAAGAGGTCCCTTTACTGTGCCCAAAGCATGCTGACAGCTGTGAACTTTGACACCGTGATTAAATCAGAAACCGAACACATTGCTGACCTCACATCATGATATAATCCCTGTTCCCGGCTCTGGCTGTGGCACAGATCCCGGGTCTATGCAGACTTTTGGAAGGTCACTTTGGGAGCTGCGGTGTAGCGTATAGAAACCAGCAGTATCCAATGCAGCTAAGTGCCAGTGACCAAGGTGACCTAACCACCACTTCATCAACTGTGACGGAAACAGCAGCTGCCAGATACATGCCCCTGTAGTCGCATCTGTCTTCATGAAAATAGTGTATATGTAAGGCGATTAGCTATTCTGCAGATTGACAATTCGGGATACCAATAAGCTGACAGGACTGACCAGATGTGCTGAAACGATTTGTCCATTATTCAATCAACAGAAAACTAGCCATGACCCAGTGATGAGTAAGGTGCATGTCACGCGAAGGGGAGAGTAAGAAAGACGGGCGAGGGTGATGGTAGGGGAGAACCATCCGAGGCAGCGCAAAATAGCCTAAGCTGATCCCGATCAATCGTAAAGACAGGGTCAATTACACCTGAAACAGCAAGCTGGCTCTTCCCCCTACATTATCACATGACTCCTTCTCCACCAGGAGAAAAATCACAGGAGTTTGCTTCATCAAGTCATCATACATTGCCAAACCTCGTTTTTAACTATTTTCAACTCAGATCTGTACAATTCTGGACTTCTAGGCAACACCAATGACACTTTTTACGATGAACCACATTTTAACCTTACTTATGGTATCATGATAAACTTTTCTTTACCTTTAAGTCTCCACTAAAGTATGTAGAACGTCTTTCAGAATATTTTCTATGTCTATATTTGCACATAAATACCTTCTCGATGACACCTTGATGCTGAAGAAGGGCAGAAAACTACATTTCCCTGACCAGGGTCTTCCAGCCATTGTAAGGTTTCAAACAAGCACACTTATCCCTCCTCCCTTCATCCCCCTAAATCCAGAGATTCCTCCTGAGGCACATTAAGTATATTGGTATCAGAAACAAGAATGGCTTCTGATAGAGCTGGAGAGACGCCATGAGGGCTGAGACTAAAAGCCTGGACGCGCCATGGCCAACAGGGGCTCATATAACTTTATAGTAGGCATCCTTTCTATATCTGCAAGGTGAAAGCCTGAACAAAACAAGCAGAGTGGGGAGGGCTCCATGTAAACAGAGAAGCAGGAGCTGTACTCTGAAGGGTTCATATCAAAAACACTGTATTGATTTGGGGGAAATAAAACCTGAGGTCATCTCAGGATCATAACTTTTTGTCTATATTATATCATAGAAGATTCATCTGTAAAACAGTTTACATTAGCTGATACCCTTTTTCAAAGGAACTGGCATGTCCTTGTCAGTGTGTATCAGGATACAAACTTTATTAAATGGATGGAGAATCAGCCAGATACTACGCTCAGTCAGCAGCTTTGACAAAATACAATAGAGCTGGGCGATAAATTAATATAATATCAATATTGCGATGTACTGTATGATTAAAAATCTACTTTTTTAATCATTTAAGTCATAAACGTAACATTGAATCATACTAATTGCATGATTGTTGAATTTTTGCATATTTTAAAAGGTATAAAATACCACTAAATTTGAGTTTATCAATATCACAACCTGGTGCCACCTGGTTATTTATCAATTAACAGTTTCTAAATTGAATTTTCAGTAAATATACTATACCAAGTAGTGCTCATCAATAAATTGAATAGTCAATCAACAGAAAATTAATTGCAATTTTATATATTGATAACTGATTAGTTTAAGTCATTTATAAAGCAAAAATGCCATCTTCTTTAATGTAAGGATTAGTTGCCTTTCTCTCTTTTATGTAAGTTTAACTAAATATATTTGGGTTTTCGACTGCTGTTCAGACAATACAAGACATCTGAAGACCTAAATGTGTCCTCTGGGAACTTGTGATCGTTGCGATTAATCTAGAGAAAATTGACAGATCAATCGGCAATGATAACAATTGTTTGTTGCAGCCTTAACGCCAAGATTTATTGCCATCTTCACATGCTGTACAATTAAATATACCATATTATTAAGATTTTATCCATCCCTCAAATGCAATACAAACTCTCTAGAAAAATGTAATTAAAATGTGCACAAGCCCAAAAAGAATGTTGGTATGTGAATAAAAGATATAGAGGAAAAGGAAATAAAAGACTGAAATAAGATAGATTGTTTGTGTTTTTAATATATAGATTTTAAATTGAAAAAGAAAAATGTTCTCTGGTATTGGATCGGCTCTCAACCTGGTCAATAAACTGAGTTTAAATATTGTAATTAGTATCAGAGGAGAAAAAAGTGTATCTCTAATTCTTGTTTAAGCATAAAGTGTAACTTTCTGCTGATGGTGGATATCACATTTTGGAGCATAACACCACTCGGTCACTTCAACCTTCACAGACTGATGGTGTGTAGTGTGACCTCTGTTCACTCTTTATTTGATGAATTTGGTCTTACGGTAGCTTTTGGACTGACAGCACACTGTGTCGCAATCTACTTTGACTTTTAATCTATTCTGTTGGTTAATCTAAGCTGCTGGCGGGTGGTCTTTCGTGGTATCTCTTCTCTGTAACTTACTGTCTCTCTGCCTACCTGCCTCCCTGCCTGTCTTTCTATCTCTTAATTGCCCGATAAGTATCCCAAAAATTACCTTTATACACACACTGACATTTATAGTTTAAATCATTTCTGAAAGTGTCTTCTCCTTCTTTCCCTCTCTCATCTGCCTATCACCCCCCACACACTCATTAAAGCTCTTGAGCTCTTTGCAGTTTAATGAAAGACCCTAAGACATGGGAGCTAAGCCCTCTCTCCTGAATAGTATGTGGGTCATGCCCCATAGATTAGAAATCTTGGAGCAGCTACAGAGAAAGCAGGAGATTTACTGACATGGTCATCATGGTGCCGTGGAGAGTATTGCCTCTGACGGAGGGATACATGCGTATGTTAATCTGTTATCAGACAAAGAAGCTTTATAATCAATCGCTGACAATGCATAATTGATGCTAGCTGCTCTGCAAAGATTTTAGGGCCAAAGATTTTTGACAATCAGGCAAGGTCTGGAGCAAATGTGTCATCTGCTTTCAAAAAAGTCAAATATTTAGCATGTTTGTCTGTTAAACTGAAAGGGGCACATGAAAGGGGCCCATTGCTCTTACCAGTATCTTATGCACGTGCATGGAAAGGGTCATACTGGGGCGCCTAACATCTCCCTATGGTCAGCTAGACAACCTCCAATTTGCCTCTAAAGCACAGAGAGGTACTGAGGATGCTACATTAACATTAGTGCACTTGCTTACCAAACACATCCAGCATCCTGAGGCTTATGCCAGAATTTTATTTATTGATTTTAGTTCAGCTTTTATTACGATCAGGACTGACAGGAAGACTTTTTATCTGACCGCCCCCAAAGAGTCTTTGTACAAGGCTCCCTGTCTGATGAGATCATTTTGAATACTGGGGTTGCATTTTATCTCCTGCACTTTTCCTATGTATATAAATGAAACACACACATCTATGACAGCAACTTTTGTCTTTTTAAACATGCAGATGACACAGCAATGGTGGGTTTAAGGGTAATGATGAACTAGAGAGTTCTTACAACAATCACATCAACAATCTATTAACATGATGACAAGACAGTGCTTTGCTCTTAAACGCTAACAAGACCAATGAACTCGTTGTCAACAATAGGGGTGGGCAACCAATGTGTCAGCCAACTACAATTGAGGGCCAAGCTGTAGAGATAGTAGGTTTTAAACATTTGGGAATGATTTTAGACACCAACTTAAATTTTAATGAACAATCAGACCACATTTTTAAGAAGGCAATGCAAAGATTGTTTCTTTTAAGGAAATTAAATGGCTTTGACATGAGCAAAGACGTCCTGAGAATGGTTTAAACCAGTCTAGTGGAAAGTATAATTTCCTACAACCTCACATACTGGTACAGAAACTTAGTAGCTAGAAGCAAAAGCAAGCTCACAAAAATAGTTAAAGGACCAGTGTGTAGGATTTAGTGGCATCTAGTGGTGAGGTTGCAGATTGCAACCAACTGAATACCCCTCCCTTCACCCTCCCCTTCCAAGCGTGTAGGAGAACCTACAGTGGCCGCAAAACTCGCAAAAAACGCAGAGGGCCCTCTCTAGAGCCAGTGTTTGGTTTGTCCGTTCTGGGCTACTGTAGAAACATGGCAATGCATCATAGCGAGGTCCATGGAAAAGGACCTGCTCACTAGGTAGATATAAAGGACTCGTTCTAAGGTAACAAAAACACAACAATTCTTATTTTTAGGTGATTATAAACACATTAAAATATACTTATGAATATTATATTCCATTTCTGCCAAGTCTGTTCTGCTAGATGCCACTAAATTATATACACTGCACCTTTAAACACAGCCAGCAGACAGTTGGTGGAGCTGTACACCACATAAATCAGGAGGAAAGCAACATTAATAGTTCAGGACCTTCACATCCTTTGTTTAATGAATTTGAAAACCTCCCTTCAGTAAGACGATATAGGGTACCCACAGCAACGAGAAACATCTTTGAGAGATCTTTTATTTCATCCTCTGTCATCTCACTAAACAAGTGACTCTTAATTAGACATTAGTGACTGCTGCTGTTTTTTTGAAGTATATTTAAGATATGTATTTATTGTTATTATTTTAGCATTTTCATCCCAACCATTTATTATCACAGGCCCACTTCTTTATTGTCTTTATCTCAAGTATTCTAACCCATGACAGATAAAGTTTTTAAGTGTATGTATGTCCGTGAAGTTTTGAAGCGTGTGTATGTCTGTGAAGCCAAAGACAAATTTCCTCGTGAGTGGACAATAAAGATGTCTATTCTTATTGTTTCAAATCTAAAGGTGCAGACAGGTGTCTAAATCGCAGAGACCTATTCCAAAGAAAACGCAAAACCTACTTTTATATACTTGCATCAAGCAAAAATCTTATTTTAGGTTAAGTAATACTTAAAATACCAATATTTAAATACAAAAAATCTGATTATATATCAGCCAATATTTGTTTTTTAACATAAAATCATACAAAACTTTTAATAAGTATCCCTAAAATTTGGTTCTTAAAATAATTGTGATAAAGATATGTACTGAGCATATGTATCGAGACATCTGCCTGTTTAAAAATCTACTTTTCAGTCCTCTCTGGCAGACAGTGTAATATGAACACTGTTTCCAAATGACCCCAAACATATCTTTGTCCTATCCATGCTGAAATTTCTTGGCAATTATCACCTGACATATATGCCAATACTGATATATCTGTGATAAGTTAATATATCTACTATCCGGCTTATTCATCAGCTACGCTGTACTTTTATTGTTAGTCATTACTATTCTTCAAAGCCATCTTCCCTTGCTTTGTTTTATTATGGAACATTTTGTATCTCCATAGAGACAGCGCAACAGTACAGAAATACAATTTTGTTATTAATGTGACTGTATTACAAATCTTCAAACACACACAGTGGAAATTTGGTTTGGGAAAGTAATTCCTTTCCCACAGCAATTACTATTTGTGTGCCTTTAATGTCTAACTGTGCCTTCCCGACATGTCCTATAGGCTATGGTCTGTTAAAATCAGAAGCAAGAAATGAAAAACCTGCTTAAATACATCATGCTAGGCAGTACTAAACCCATTTGTACTAAATACTTCAATCATTGAGACCCACAGCTGAGGTGGGCTCAATGTTATTTTATTTCTATCATGGTGTCATTTTGAGATTCATTGCTGTGAAAGGCTGTTATAAATAGGTCCAAACTGTCAATACGGTGTAAAACTGAGAGGGGATATAGGCTACCGAGGCAGCAGCAGGGATTATCTCACCCCAAATGATAGTGAACTGCAGGCCTTATATGGAATAAATCGATGAGGGATTTTGGAAATCCAACCCACAGCCCCATATAGCACCATTTCTCTGCACAAAGCATCCACGAATGTAACTTTGGTGATGAAATGAAATCTGACTGAACTAAATCAGCCATAGAAACACTCTGAGGGTTGTAATAATTATGCTACATGGCCAAAGTCATTTTTATTTTGTCCCTGGGAACTACGGGCCAGTGCGCAGGCCCGGCTGCTGGGACTCCGCTGCAGCATCCTTCACACTGAGCAGTGCGGTACGTTTAGGTTCCTCAAACACTAAAAAAATATCACCGAAAATCAACAGAGGATACTTGAAAACACTTTTATAAGCCTTACAAAGAAACACTGGAATCCACAAGACGCAATTGGACACACAGGCTACTGTTGGAGTCCTCTTTCTGAGCTTGCATCGCCTTGTCCTATCCATATTTTAACAGGTGTAACAGCCGAACTGAGGATAAAAAAGCACGCCGAATGAAGGGGAATGCATCCTGATTTAAAATAAAAGCTCAGCTATTTACTTTGCACAAATTACAGAGCACTGGATTTGGGACACAGTTAAAAAAAACATGCTTGCACAGCTGCCAACTTGCAAACACTCATTAAAGATGATCCATTGCAATTCTCGAGGTAAAGCTTGTTAAATTATGCTAACAACCGACCGATTTAACTTCTCAAAAAGCCTCACAAATGCATATGCTGTTCTTATAAATAGTCATGCTTCCTACATCCTAACATGCTGGTTTCATGTCGGCTCCAGCAGACGGACATGAATCATCCTCAGTGCAGGTTTTTTTTTTTTTTTACCTTCAGATTGGACTCTGCGGTGTCTCTCTCTGCACACAGGCCGGTAGATGAAACGCAACACCCGGTGAGATCGTCCTGGATGTCGCTGTGGCCGTCTGCTGCACGTCTGTCGCCGGCTTCTCCTCCACGGTGTCTCTGCTCTCCGATGAAAATTGACACATTTTACTTCACTGCAGCAGCAGCACATGCTCAGACAGACTCACACAGTCCTCGCATCTTTGGTTAACCATTTGCTCACCGCAGCTCAGTGTCCAGACCTCCAGACTCGCTGCTTCTTACCGGAAAGTCTGCTGGAAGTCCACTTATTCAGTCACTGTGGAGCCGCAAGATGACAAACAGGCTTTACACGAGTCAGTATTTACGTGGTCATCCTAAACAACATCAAAGCCCAATTTCATCGAGAATGCATGAGTCACTGGTAACACTTAGCTAATCTTAACCGCTGCATTTAGCATTTATGAGCTGCAGAAAACATAATACTATGCAGTTATAAGCAGATAATTGTAAAGGAATGGTTTGACTTTTGGTGAAATATAAATAATAATATATTTTTAGCAGAGTTGAATTATATGATTGATAAGTTAACTTTACCTCTCATATGTCCGTTCAATATGAAGCTACAACCAGCAGCCGGTTAGCTTATCATAGCTTAGCACAATGACAGAATCAGAGAAACTTCTAAAACGCTAATTAACACCTTACCGTTTCCTTTTCTCTTATATCTTATATATTTTTTCCGTACAAAAACCGAAGAGTATCCGTTCAAACCAATAATTTGCGGATTTTTCCAGCAGTTATGTGCAGACTGCTCCTGGTTGGGCATTAGGTTGCCAGGCAACAAGTGGTTTTGCCCTGTTACCTCCTTTGTGCTAAGCTAACTAGCTGCTAGCTCCAGCTTTACGTTAGCTTAGAAGTAGCCATAGCTAGTTAACTGCCATTTTAGCTTTTGAAGCAAGTTGTCACAATTTAGTGCAGACAAACTATTTTTAAATCACATATTTAAATTTATTTATTTATATTAATATATTTAAATAAATGTATTTAATAAATGTGCATGTACTGCCTTTTGTAGGGCAGTTATAAACCATTAATTCAATATTTATCCACCCTAAATGCTAAATAGAGGGGTTAAAATTAGGTGTTTCTGTCACTCAAAATATATTAGTGGATAAGGATTTAATCACTTATTCTTGCATTTCTGACACATATTAACATGATGTTAAAAGTAGAAAGACTCCCTTGATTTCATCCGTGAACACATTTCCCTTCTCTCACGTCTATAACATCAGGTAATTGCTGTGTTCTTGCAGGTATATACATTTGCATAATTTCCAAACACCCATTGTTCCTAATTCCTGTTGAGACTATTGTAGTTACTCAAGACTTGGGAATGTTTTTCCACCCTTTTAGACCTTTGTGGGAACCTGGTTTAGTCTCACCGGACGTCTAGTGGGATGAATATTTCAGGAGTTTGAAGAGGTGTGAAACATCACACATATCAAGTGACAAAAGAAGAGGTGACACATACCTCAATAGTAATGTCTCTTTCTTTGTATGTTTGGAAAGAGCCCGAAAAGGTCCTGTTTGACAGGTTTGTAGCAAACTGAAAACCATATCAGTCATAAACATCAGTAACATCATGATAATTTACTCTCACATTACTTCGTTCAGCAAAATAAGGTCAAGTGCTTAAGCTCACATATAATTAACCCCAGACAGTTGCTTAGACTTGCAGCTGTACTTGCAGAATTTCTTTTTTCATTTTATATTCTGCCAAAAACTTTGTCGTAGTTTAAAGGGTGTCAACAACTGTTTAAGGCCCTGACAGTATTAAGTTAAGTTCCCAGACTTTCCATAGAAGTGTATAAACTCTCAGACATGTCGCATTGGTGTTAGCTGATGCTCTTTTCCAAAACAGTTTTAAAATTACAACTTCAAATAACTAATAATTAGGAACCCAAAAAGCCGTTACGGTATTCCTGAAAGAAGCTCTAGGGTACAAGTTCCCAAACGTTTTTGTCTGACGTACCAACGTATTTGACAGGCCCTGTCAAATGAACATCAACACCAAATGTCACGTCAAATGTTATTTGACACTATTATATAGATGTGGATTTTATTGCAATATTTTAAGCCATGCTAGTGGTGTTAGCTGTAGGGATGTCCACCACAGACTGAAATATCTTAACAGATATTGGATGGATTGATATGAAATTTTTTACATACATTCATGGTCCCCAGAGGATGACTCCTAATGACTTTGGTGATCCCCTGACATTTCCTCTAGCGCCACCAGCAGGCTGAAAATTTCACTTAATCCTGTGAATTAGCTCCACATCTACTTGGATTATTGGTGCAAAATTTGATACATACAGACATTCATGATTCCCAGACGATGACTTTGGTGATCCCCCGTCTTTCCCTCTGTCACCACCATGAGGTTGACATTTGTGATTTTGAGTGAAATATCCAACTATTAAATGGATTGCCATGAAATTTGGTACAGACATTCTTGTTCCCTTCAGGATGTATTGTAATAACTTTGATGATCTGTTACCTTAATCTAGCGCCATTGTCTCCTCTAAATTTCAATTTGTCCAAGTTATATTGATACCTGCAAAACTAACAAAACTCCCATCAGCTGTACTTTATAATTAGTGCTAAGTAGCAAATTTTAGCTAACACGCTAAACTACAATGGTGAACATGGTTAAAACCATACCTGCTTAGCATGTTAGTATGCTGATGTTAGCATTTAGGTCAAAGCACCTCTACAGTTAGCATTACAGAGCCGCTGCTAGCATGGCTGTGGACTCTTAAGTCTTGAATTGTCAGTTAAGGCTTGGTCTCTTTTTACTGTAAGTTTGGTCAAGTTTGCATTCATGTTACTATCACTTATTGGAGCAGCAGAAATGTCCTACTCCGTTACTTTTAGCTATCGATTTCAACTCCTTTGCTAACTCTTTTTTACTGGTTTTTACCCACTCTCAATCGCAGCACATGGTGTTAAGGTGTATGTACTGTATTGAATATAAATGGAGGGAAAATCCTTGAGTAGTAGCTTTGGAGCAGTAGAGGATGAATTTGTTGTTGGTTTTTTTTGGAAAAAATTTAGAGGATAAGGGTAAGACAAAATGTCCAAAGTCCAAGGACCATCAGCTGTACTGTTGTCACATGTACACGATAGTCAAAATAACGGAAACCACAAAATTAATGTTCCACAACAGCGTAGAGCTTTACTGGTCTCTGTGCAGCGGGAGAGAGACTCTTTACCGATGCAAAATTAGCCCATAGTGGATTTCCAGTAACAATGGCCAGTTGATAGAGTATGCAATAGCAAAAGGCACATTTAGTAAAATCATTAAACCTGAAGATGCATGATAATGTAACACAATTGACTAAAACAACTGCATCCATCCTTTCTAGTTTTAAATGGTCTTCGAAAGGGAAATGTTCCCATCAACAAGACATGAATGGTCACTCAGTGATTTGAAAAGCATTGTAACAATATTATTTGTATGCTCTAGCTATATCACCAACCAGATATGATTTCAATTGGACATTAATGGGAGATACTAAAATACTTTATAGACTCCATTTTCCACAGAGCCTTGTAAAGATGAGACGGGTGCTCACTCAAAATCATAATGTTAGCAATCAGCATCGACCTCACACTGCAGATGAGTGGACTAAAGCAGAAAATAACAGCCTAGATCATTCATCTACAGTAGGAAGGAGAGGAACAAGCATGCATGGTAGCAGAGCTTTTCTTAAAGCAGCCTCAGACAGAGCTGAGGAGCATGACAACCCCAAAACTCCCAGACAGACAACACTGGAGTGGCTTCAGAACAAAGATCTGAATACAGCCAAAACTTGGACTCAGACGTCCATTAAAATCTATAAACACGTGGATCGCAAATTATCTACATCCAATGTGACACAGCTTGAGCAGTTCTGCAAGGAAAACTGAGAAACTGCCCAAATACATACAGTATAGAGCCTCTACCATTAGTCAATTAATCAACGGACAGAAATTTAATCTGTAACTAGTCTGAGAAACGAATAACTGTTTTAATCATTCTTTAAGCAGAAATGGCATTTGCTGGTTCCAGCTTCTCAAAATGCAGATATTTGCTGCTTTTGTATGTTTTTATATCATAATAAATTGAATATTTTAGGGTTTTGGACTGATTGTCAGACCAAACAAGACATCTGAAGATGTCACCTTGAGATGTTATTTTTTACTGTTATCTGACATTTTATAGACCAATCGATTAACTGAGAAAATAATCTGCAGATTAATTGATAATTGAGAATAATCATTAGTTACCACCCTAATAGTAGGCTATGTGAAAAACTCATAGAAGCAAACAGATTTAAAGTTGTAAAAACTGCCCTTCATGCTTCAACAAAGCACTTAATAAAATGTTAGTACTTAATGTCAGTTCTGTTGTTTTGTCAGTGTGCTTCCTTTTCTTTTACTTCTTTATGAGTGTGATCCCTCAGTGATAAACATGTTCTTGTTTTTTCTTCCTCTTTTAATTATTCTTCCGTATATTATCTTGTTGCTAAGTACTCTTGCATACGGCTATGTGCAAGCATTTACCTTGCTTTGCATACACCGAGCTAGAAATTTTCATGTCTTAACCCAAAAATCTTTTGACCAGGTATGGACTTTTTCTAACCAGACATTTTATGAGAACTAAGAGGGATGATTACAGCACACCTGTTTTAGCCTCTTTACACTGACTTGTATTGAGATCTTATTGATTAAAGACTTGTCAAAGCCTGTCTCCTTGCTGTATGCTCTAGCTCTGACCTTTTAGTACCATATGAGACTCAAATCCTTGGAGTTCTTTAATCCATTCTCGGCTTAAAACCAGATTGGACAAAGCCTTTTACAACTCACTGTACTCTTGTCTCTTATATGGTGTAGTTTTGGATGTGTGGGTTGCATCACTGTGGAGCTTTTGGTTTGGTGGTTTTTTGGACAGAAGAAAAAGTTTGGAAACTGCTCTCAGGCCCACATTTGTCACTGTATACACACACACACACACACACACACACTTGACCCTTGATTGCTAACACATGGTCACTACTACACAAGCCAATTTTTTAACTTGCAATAATTTCCTGAATTTAAAAGCGTACACACATTTTATATCAACACGTTCAGTCACTCATGCCACACCTAAGAGAGTTCAGTTATTTTCTGTTTGAATTCAGTCATTTCTCCGCTTGCAAACTGGGTGTAGAGACTTTTTTCATGGCAGACATTTACACTGATCATTAGTGATGTGTATCCTTGTGAGTAAACATGGCTCTGAAACTGAAACACTTACATGGAATGCGGTCATTATTCATGTTATCAATAACACCTGCATTCTTCCTGCTATGACAAGTCTTGCCTTGTTTGCTGTGATAAGGTCTTAAGGAGCTTGCTTAAAGTTTTAAACCTGGGTACATGCAGTATGTTAAATATACCATCATGTTTCATCAACTCATGGTGTAAAAATCTATTAGAGACAATTATAGTTCTGAGTGAGGACTCCATTTCTCCCTCACAACGTCCTACTCTCACAAAACAATCCAGATTACATGCATATGGTGTTTGGCTAATTAGAGTTCTCCCAGTCAAAGTGTGTTTGCCTGGATCAGTGGGTAGCATTGTTGCCTCTGTTAGAATTAGTTGCTCCAGCTGTCAGCCTTCACCAAAACACTATCAGTATGATTGAGGTTAGTTGTTTCAACACTTCAACATAACTTCCAGCTTTCACAAGACAAGTGGATGGTGTTAGGCTTGTAAAACCTCTCAGGAAACAGTAATTCTGGCTGACACAGGCATTACAACAGCTGCTGTCCAAACAAAAGGTCCAGGATTTAAATCCTACTGCAGCCAACGTTCTGCTTGATGAAGGTACTCCCACCACTTCTATTTACTAAGATAAGAGCCTTACATTTGTAGCTAGTTGATTAGGGGTTTTAAGGCTCTGTGATATGCACAGACACACTGTCTTTCAGCTAAACCAAGCACACTTTAAAGGAAAAAAATTCTAGTTTTTATTAAATTTGCAAACATATTGAGGCATGTAAATGGGGATTAAGTTGAGAGGGTTTAATCAACAGTAAAAGATCAAGAATGAACTGTTAAGCTCAATATCTAGTTTGATAGAGAAACTCAAAGTAATTTGAGCAGATGTGTTGGATATTGGTAACACTTTAAGTCAATCAAATTAGTATTTACTGTATAAGCAATGAATAAACATTCAATAAGTGGTTTATAACAAACTAATCTAGTTATAAGCAGATATAAGGACATTTTAAGTGTTAATGTACGGTATTTGTCAGCAATTATAACCTCCTATGAAGACATTTTATATTATTTTGACTGTTCATTACCTGTTTATATACCAACATCTACTTATGGTTGCCCACAGGAGGACTTATGATTGTTAACAAAAACAGAAATAAACACTTGTATCTGCTTACAACTGCATTATAGTGTCATAAACCATTTATTAAATGTTCATACACTGCTTATAAACGCTAAATAGGAGGCTTTAAAGTGTTATCTGTATATTTTCTCATAGTGACTGATAGAACCACTACGACTGATGTTATATATGCAATTGAAGAGTTGCCACAAAGACATTGCTGCTAATTAGCATAAAAAACATATTGACAAAATGAGTGGATATGGAGGCAAAGCACGTGTCCGTGTCATTTTTAGAACTTTGCTCACAACATGTTTTTGTTTGTGCATTTAATCGTTTTCTTTTCTAATACCAATCATTTTTCTAAGAACAAAATATATGAAGCAATTTAGACAGAAAAGCTTTTTTTTTTGCATATTATACCCTGTTTGCATACCTGTGTGAGTAGAAAAAAGGAGTGAATACCAGCTTAGAAAATGAACATTCAGTGCAACTTTTGACACCTTTCAACCTCTGTACAGACACCAAAAGAAGAGGGAAAATCAATTATCTTTTTTTAATTACATTATCGAAGCATAGATGCATTACTTGTGAAAAAGGTAGAAAAAACAGCAAGTCTTTCTCAATAAGTTAAACCTCTCTGGCCAAAGAGCGGGGCCGGCTCACAAAACAGAAGATTCCCGTAAAGCATTCAAATTCATTGAAAAAAAAAAGACAAGGAGTTAACTCAAGTCGCTGAAATAAAAGTGCGTCTCCTTGTGGAAATATAACTTGTTAAAAAAAAAAACCCAAAACAAAACAAAACAAAAAAAACATAGAAGATGCAAGTGGCTTATGTTACAGTCCTTCCACCCTTTTCCACAGGGTTTTGCAAGCATTTTTCATGAAACTTCACAAGTTCCATCGTTTGATCGAAAAACAATAAGCTGAGTTATAGTTGGTAAAAAAAAAATTATAATAACAATAACAATAATTACATTGACAGTAATAACGAGAAATGTAAGTAATAAACACAGTCCTGTACAGTCAGGCTCATCTTCTGATCGACCACAGCAAAACTGATCGATTATCAATTGGTCTTCAGTATATCTGACAGACCAGAACTGTCTGAAGCAAGGTGGCCAATGCTGTCGTCTCTTCTCCTTTCAGCTTCACTCAGCTGCGCTCTGCTATGGTTTACTGGAAAATGTCTTTCAGTTTCATGCCCCCCTCTGCTGTGAAAAAAAGACACAAGGGAAAATCATTATGAACACTTCTCCTGTTGTCAAAGAGCAGTTAATTGTTTGGGGTATACTTTCCTGGCAGCGCAGTCAACCTGAGTACAATTTAATTAACAAAGCACTCACAATATCTTCTCTTAACCATAATGATGCGCACAGCTGTGCACACAGTTCACAGCTACTTTACATGTGATCTCTTCTGGATTTTACAACATCAGAATAAACCTTTAAGGTGCTTTCACACCCAACCTGCAGTTTTGTTTGTTGGGGCTGGTGTGAAAGCTGTCAATCACAATTTTAAGGGAACTCTGGCGTTATTCATTTTTTAGTGTAAAAACTGCCGAACCACAGGATTTCTGTGAGTGGATATGTTATAACCGGTCAAGGCAGATGGCTGCCCACCTAGAGCCCAGTTCTGCTTGAGGTTTCTTCCCGTTAAAGGGGAGTTTTTCCTTGCCACTGTTGCCAAGTGCTTCCTCATGGGGGAATTGTTGGGTCTCTGTAAATTAGAGAGTACGGTCTAGATCTGCTCTATGTGAAAAGTGCCATTTAATAGTGCTATATAAATAAAATGTAATTGAATTGAATATTTTGGCGTGAATTAAATCCACTGATCATAGGAACTGTCATGAAAGCAATCTGTAGAAGCGATGTGTAGCCTATATTTAAGCAATATAAGATAAATCAACCCCAAATTTAAGTGCTACAGGTCTCCAGAATTTGATTTACCCACAAGGGTTCGTGTAGTGCTGATGATGCAGGATGGCAGTCAATAAAACAGTCAAATCAACTAAAAGGCAATCATGTTTAATTTTCTTTACCCCTCTGGACCAAATAACTGAACCACAGGTGTGAAAGTATCCATACTACCAACAAAATCAGCTCAAAATTGTAAGAAATCTAACATTTTAAAAACATGACATGCAGTCAGGGTTGTAAGAGAAACCCAACACTGCATAAAAAAGAAAACAACTACTACTACCGAAGAGCCAAAGAAATAATCCTTAAAGATAATCCTCAGAGAGACCCGGCAGCGCGGCTCACCTCACTTGGGTTTGCAGTAGAGGTCGTTCCTACGGAGTGTTCAGTCCAGTTCGTGTACCTCGTCCTGCATGGGAGCCGAGGGCCGCGCCACTTCATTCACCCGTTTGGCCATGATGTCCCACTGAGGAGTCAGGGCTTTGGATTTAGTGCCTACAGACGAGGAAGAGCACAAGACATGTTGGTTCAGGCTGGAAAACAAACACAGACACACACAAAAACACACACAGCCTCCCTCAGTCAGCAGTCAGTCCACTGATACTAATACAGTAGATACACAAAAGGATAAAATCTTCTGCCCTCTGGTGGCTCCATAAAGTACTTATTTCTTTAGTATATCTAAAGAATATAAATGATTATTCATGTCTGTTTTCTGCCTTATTCTACAGCGCTTGAGGAATTCATATCCACCAACCAGGTCTTTCTTTTTTTATGTAATTAACAGAAATGAATAAAACATTTAGTGATGTAGTTTTGAATCTTCACACCTATGATGTGAACTCCTTCAATCCCCTCAATAGTGCTTTACAACTGTTGAACAGTAAGTTCTCTCCTCTGCTCTCGCTTTGTGCAGAAACAATTCATCAAACACCAGTAAACAATTAAACATTCACTAAGTAATCTTTATAAATATCATAATATTGTGGATGATCTGATTGTGATAAAGTCACAATTTTAACAATTTGGCTTGTTTGACAGCAACTATTGCATTTAAAGTGTCTTTTCTTTCTTTGCACACTTCATAACAACATCTGCTGTGAAAACCACCTTGGCTAAACCTGAGTTTGACCTGGAAAAAGACAAAAGACGGATTCACAAAATACTGACATGAATTCAAACCGAGAGAAAGCAGATGATCCGTGACATTTTTCGAAGTTGCAGCAAAACAAATTGAATGACTCCACAGCCACACTAAAGCCTGATCCTCTGGCAAATATTCAATTTGAAAGTACATTTCAACATTTAGAGAAGAAGCACGTAATTCACCCTATAATAAGAAATGGTTGTTTTTACATTTCTGTCTGCACACGGATTAAAAACAAGACACGACGTGTTAATTAGTAAACTTCAGACATCCTAGCAGGTGGATTTGTGAGATGCCTCCAGTCTATATGCTAAGCTAGGCTAATCACCTCCCAGCTCGCCTCCATATTTAAAGCACAAACATGAGAGTGGTGCTTATCATCTCATTTAAACCTGCAGAGCGGAACTTCTACATATAAATGAATGTCCTTGCCAAAAGAAGTTCACACAATGCTTATTAAGCTTATGACTGTCAGGTAAATCTCTCTTTATTTCACAGTATACAGAGTTTTTAAATCTGGTGTCAGGTTTGATATTCCCACGCTGGCTGGATGAATGGATGAATGCATACTGCGCATGCTCTATGGGCTTCTGCCTCTAGACTTCTGGTCAGCTCTCTGCTAACTTGATAAAATAATATAATCATGCAGCTTTTCTAGACTTTCCAAATGTTATCGGACCAAATGGATCAAATTCTGATAGTGAAAACGAGTCATTTTGCGGGGGTTGTGTGATTCTCAAAACAATTTATCCACCGTTTTACAACAGCTGCAACAGTAGCGACGGAGTAGTAATGTAAGCATGTGTTGACAGTGTTTTTGTAATTACTCTCACTGCCAGAAGAGGGAGACAAACGTCCTGCACTCCAGCTTTAACTCTCTGCAAGAAAGCAAATAAGCATATTTCCCAAAAATGTTGAACTACTCCTTTAATTAATTCCACAGAGAAAATTGAAATTTCCTGATTTAACAACTCGCCCAAAAGAAATAATAAAATTTGTTATGATTATCAATTAAAAATAATACAAGTAACATGCTTGCAGAAACCTTTCCTATCTTCTGTATGATATGAACTATTATGCTGATATATTGGTGTTAAAATAAAAAATGAAAACTAATCCCTAATCCTCAAGCTTGGCTGATTTCCAACCCAAATCTCCTCCTGGTGTGTTATCCCAGCCTGGGCCTGAGGTGGGCTCACAGACCAGTGGAGATGCTCTCCCTCAGGATACACTTACCGAGCCCTCCTCCTCCACCTCCTCCTCCTCCTCCTCTCCGCTGTTACCATGACAACATAGACTGTAGCCTCCAGCTAAAGAAGCAAGGCCGATCCCATCCTCTCGCAATCTCTCTCCCTCTTCTCTCCCGTCTTTCTCTGGCATCCTCTCACTCTCTTGATCTCTTAGTCTGTCTCTTCCCCTCTCTCGTATCACAAGGGACAGGGGAAAGTGGGACATAACCCAAAAACAAGGAGCCCCATACAAACTCTTAACCCTTGAGCAGCGAATCATAACCGTGTGTTGTAGCCATCGAGTAGGCTCGGATGCGCCTTTGCATGCTCCTTAAATATTCAAATAATCAGTGTTTAGCAGAAATATTAAAGCTTTAACATTTATGAATAATTTAATACATTTTAGTTTGTGTTAATGCAGTTAAAATCATTTAAAATTATTCTGTAATGATTCAAATTCCACAAAAATATATAATATATAAATGTAATTCCATTCCAGTGATTCATTGAATGAAAACAACTACCTTAAGACTCCAAACGAATACAAACATACTACAGAATGTGCACTATTTTAATTCATTTCCTTCATAAAATCTCATATCAGAACTACCCAGTAATCAGTTAGTTGTCAGATAAGGTGATCATGACTATCAATTCTAATGATTTGAGAAAAATATGGAAAATTGTTTTTATGTCAATGCACTTTTTACATCTTCTTCATCTCATCTCATGCCCATATTCAACTACAACAGGAACTGTAATCAAATGAAATGTGTTAGAGCGTGCTTATGCTGTAAAATAACTAGTGGTGGAAACTAAAATTGAGAATATATGACCACGAGTTACAATAATTAATAAGTTTGATTCACGGATTCAGTGAAAGTGAACTACTAAGAAAGCTGAGAAAGCAAAACATAAATCCAGACACACACACACACACACACACACACACACACACACACACACACACACACACACACACACACACACACACACAGACGCTCTCACCATCCAGTCCGTTGTGCTGTTCATAGGTGCGTTTGCCCAGGATGGTGGGTGAACCATTGTTGAAGATGGGAGAGGATTTTATGGGTGTCAGGCTGCCTGTAGAGATGGAGCCTCCACGTATCGGGGGGTCAGGTTTGGCTGGACGGGGATGTGCTTCTGTAAGTGAAAGAGGGAGATATAGAGGGAGGAAGTGAAAGGAAGAGAGAGAGAGAGAGAGAGACAGAGAGAGAGAGAGGAGTAGACAAAAAGGGGCAAATGAGGATTACAAGATAAAAAGGGAGTTTTTTTGAGTGATCAAAAGTAAAAACAAAACTGTTTTCCTTGAACAAGAGGTGAAATGAATGTTGCTATCATACTGTACATCTGTGTTAAAGGTATCCAGTAGAGTATCTGACCACTAGTAGTGCCATGGAGAAATGTTTTTATGATTGGCTCCATGTTTTGTTTGTTCTTGTGCACGAACACAAACATTCCTGCCAATGATTTCACACTGTTCCACTGATCTACAGGTGGCTGTAACACAGTAATGCATCTGCAAAGGCAGGGAGTAAAAGGATTGTTAGTAATGAAAACATGCCAACAATGAGGGTTTAAAAATTGACAGAAAAATCGACTTTGCCAACATTTGATGAGGAAGGAAATGTTTGTTACGACCTCAAAAGATACTGTATACACTATGTGTTTTGGTTAGAAACACTGAATGTAAACAGAAACTTGGTTTAGAAGAAAAGGCACCTTTAGGGCGTTTAATGAGGCATGAAAAGTCACTAACAATGACTCAAACTGAAACAAGATTTTTATGCTTGGATACATATTTCTGATGATGAAAAATATATACATATAGTGAATCAACTTTAGTCCTCTTTTAGCCCTTTTTCCTTAAGAGTTACTGTGTGTTCATTATAGTAACAAAGTGTTATTATGTCAAAAGGAAACAAAGTTATCCATTTACACCACACCCAGTTAAAACCAAATGAAAACAGAAATCCAGTTCAGACGCACTGGGTGACCGGCTTTCTCTTACCTAAATATCGAACCACAGACTCCAGAGGTTTACGCCTCATAGGTTTTAGTGGCAAAGGCTTTTTTGGCCTTTCTGGCAACCGCAGGGCACCTGTAGAAATTCATTGCAAGAATACAGTTGATGAAAGAAATAAAGGAACAACTGGGCTCTTGCAAACAATAATAACATGATCCATTTAATGAAGAAAAAAAAATGTCAGTTTCTCTCTCAAATACAAGCATCGACTTCAACAAAGTGCTGGAGCAAGAACACACAGATTGAACTTTTATGTGTGATATTGTCATAAAAAGACAGGTTCAAAAGGCTGCTTACATTCTGCCTTGATGGCTGCTGTGTTAACAGGGAGGTAGGGGTGCCTGCCCAGATATCGCGGCCTAATGATGTCATGGCAGAGGCGGCGCGCCACTCGTGTCAGCACGGTAGTCTGCAGGTAGAAAGCCTGTCGCGTCTTCACTGCAAACTTGGGGCTGCCGCTGTGCCGCATGGGCAGGCCGTGGGGGCTCTGGAGGTACAATCAGATTAATAACATGTCTGTTTAGGCAAAAAAAAACAGTGTGTTGGTGGTTTGTGCCTTCACAGATTAATGATCATTGACAGAGTAGTATTTCACAGGACAAGTCTAATTATCACCTCACTTATGACTAGAAAAACATTTGTAGTAAATCATTATCTGAAATAGATTTAATTACTTGAATTTATCAATGCTGGTTGGCAAAATGGAGCCGACTGGAAAGCTTCCCAAAATGCACCATCCATTTAACACAGTGGCCTGGCAAATGCAGACTACCAAAGTCATTTAATAGCTAATAATTTACTTGGGTTGGCAGATATTCAGATCCTTTTCAGCTACGTTTATATTTGTGGTACTTCATCTGGCTCCCTGACATACTACAGAAATGTTTATACACCCACATTTACAAGATTTGGACATTACTATTGTGAGGACAGATTGACAATGTTCTGATCTGAGAGTCTGTAGTTAGTGTATTTATATAGAAATACTTATAATTAAGGATATAATGTAGATTTGTTATGGAGTGAATCCAAAGTTAAACTCGATCTAGTCTTTATGCAAAGCTGAACTAACCACCTCCTGGATGTAGCTTCATACTTAATGGACAGATATGAGAGTAGTATCACTCTCTCATTTTCCATAATGTCAAACTATTACTTTAACTATAATGGAAATATATCAAGCAGCGTCACATACAGACTTACATGAAGGTGAGTAGGAAGGGATTTGCCTGGGAGCTGAGCTATTTCTTTAAGCGTAAGGTTAGTCTTTAGGCAAACAGTAAGGCTGTTGTTTGCAGAATAAGTAAACTGAATGTCAAGTGAAGCATTCACAGCAGTGTGTGTACATACGCCTGACTGCATGTGTGCGTGTGCGTGTGTGTGTACCATGTTGTTGCGGTTAGGTCCAGGCCTCTCCCCATCCAGCCTTGTGGGCATCTTTAGCCCGCCGTACTTCTTCCAGTAGGTCCAGCATGAGGCGCACAGGCGACATTGCATGTTGGGAGGTCCCCACGAGTACCACTGGTAGGAGCTGCTAGCTGCATACACACACAGAGACACATATAATCACATGTGAGCGCAGATATTTAACACACGTATGCATAGAGAAGAAAGTGAGCACATTGTGACAGAGCAATAGACCGACACGTGCACAAGACGACACATAATCCAGACATAATCAAAATCACGTGCTCGAGCGCACACAGTCGAGAGCGCAACTTTTAATCATTCATCACTTAATTAACTATAACCACTAAAATAACTCAAACAATACTCCGCTGCAGGGCACGTAACGCTCTTCTCTCTGCACTCTCCGCAATGAGAAACAGTATGAAATGTGTGCCTCATACAGAGAGCAGAGTAGTTCTGCACTCTTTAAATCACCTGATTTATAATAAAATGTTCCATCTGTAAATTAATGCAGAAGCTCAAGTTCTATTGCTGGTTCAATTTAGAGGTCTGTTGTAATTTTATGTTAATCAAAACACAAGAGGAGATGACACATTTTTAAGATTTACTGGAGAGCACAAGTTCAATGATCACTTTGTGGTTTTTTTGAATATTTTGTTAGATGTTTTTGGACATTTTATGCTTTTATTCAATTGTGCCAGTGGAGAGATTTCAGGAAAGGAGGGAGAGAGAAATGCAATAAGGGTTCCCAGCTGGACTCAAACCAGGGACGTTGTGGTTCATGGACAGCGTTTTAACCCCTAAGCCTTGAGGACGCCTACAATTAGATGCCAAGCTTGATCTACTGAAATCATGTAGAGAAAATACAGATACACAGTTTATGGAAGATATCCATCCATTTCCTCCATGGATGGATGGATGGATGGATGGATGGATGGATGGAGAATGCCTCTAACAGTGAATGACTTACTGTAGCAGCTTTCACAGGCTCTGCCCAGGCCGGGCGTCTGCCCTTGGCCTGGAGGTGCTGGGACAGTTGCGCCTGCTGCTCCGTTCACGAGGGGTGGCTTTACATTGTTACTCAGCTGGTTAGGGTTTGGCTTGTTACTGGTGAGGCACAGAAACAGGAGACGGAGTCAGACCAATAAAGACTGGCACACTGAATGTACATTCACTAAGAGAACAGACAACATTCATCAGCCTGCAGCCAGAGACAGCCATTACACTGATACTGTACTGAGAGCTGTCATGACTGCTAATACAGTGAAAGAAGGGTTTGTGTCCAAACAGCAGCAACAAATGTCCAACTTTAAAATACCAGAGATGTTGCTGAGAAGGTCAAAAGGCTCTAAATTTGATGTCTCAATGTAGTATAATGACAGAGTGGAGATACTCACTAGTTAGGGATGTAGACCTGCTTTAACTTGCTTTCTGCTTCGGCTGCTTTTAATCGTTTCTGGAGCGGAGAAGGAGGTTGAGGAAGTGGGAGAAAGGAGAGAAGAAGTGATGTGATTAGACAGAAGAGTTCCTGTGATTTGAAGACAGAATTGATGGATATTTCTGAACGAGACTGATATTTGACTTATTTTTTAATAAGCATAGACAGATTAAGAGTATACATGTATGCCAAAAGGTATACTTCCAACTGACAACATGAGTTTTGGGGCCGAAAATGAGGTCAAGGGCCAGAAAAGGTTGTGAATCTCCAAAGTTAAGTGTACAAAAAACAATGAATATTGCCTTTTACGCCAGAGATGTAAGTCATCAGGTGTGAACAAAAATCAGAGTGAAATAGTTATTAGGATATAAAGAAGGGAAATTATCATTAATAAATATAGCAAGCTACAACTGATGTGTAATGAAGTTTTTTACCTGCTGTACATATCTGTCTGTGGTCTTCCACATGTAGTAATACTCGATAATACTCGTCAGAGACTTCCAGGGCAACTGGAGAAGTAGAGAGAGAGGACAAAATAATCATTATTTCCCTCTAGAAGGTATTAAAGTGTTGGGAGCAGACTTATGATTGACAGGTCACAATTTCAATCTCCAGACAGGTGGAGAAAGTCTGAAAGATCGAAGTGAACGTGTACTATTCAACACACGCTTCACTGTCCAGACACATTTTATCAATTCACTTCACCAGGAATATTTTCAGAGCAGCTGTTAGTGATCAACAATACTGTGACCACCTAAAAGCTTCAGGTTGTCTCTTTCAGAGCTAAACTGTGTGTAAACAGAATTCAGCACAATTTTTTTTATACATTTATGACAAAAAAAACCCACTTTACACTAAAAATATCTTTCCCTAAATGACAAAAAAAGCACAACTGGCCACAAAATCTGTTTGAACCTACAGAGGCTGTACTGTAAAGTTTCCTCGTAGAAGTTTGAAAGGAAAATGAGCTGTCAAGTAGTGGCCCCACCCATAATGGTGGTTTAGTCCTGTTGTTTGAGAAAAGGCCGGGGTGGAAACAAGAGTGAGCGGCACTGACAGCGGCCAGCCACCAGGTGGTGGAGTGATGCACACGGTGAGAGCTCAGCACACAACGTGTAGTAGAGAAGTCCACAAACGGCAGCACTATTCTTCTCAGGCTGAAAGCACAGAGGACATTCTCTGAGCCTCTAACTTAAGGCTCACACTTTGTCTAATCAAAAATGTTTATTTGGAATGTTTCAAGGGATAAATGATCATTGTGCTTTGCTTAAGTATTTTTCACTGTTTCCTCTGAGCTGGATGTAATCTTTGCTTACAGGACCACGACTGTGCTTGGAAGTTGTTCTGTACAAAATCAGCTAAATGCCTGAATGAAGTCCATATGTCTGCTGCAGAAGTTCAACTCTAATTCTGTGGTTTCTGCACTCAGAAGCAGCAATTATGGGTGCACTGAATACCTACTACACACATCTCTAAATTAGATTTAGGGATCCCACATAAAGGCTGATGAGCAGCATACTGTACCAAGTGCTCCAAAGGTCTTCCTTGCGTATCTCAGCTATACCATTCAATTTAGCAGAAATGCCTTGCCCTAAGCTTTTTTTTGTTTGTTTGTTTTCTACTTACAAAATCCTGTTGGATATCGGTGAAGTCTTTGCCGTATTTCTCTAGCGCCTCCTCGAACAGGTTGGCCTCTGAGGCGCTCCACTCCTCCATTTCATCCCTACAGAGGACGGGCCCACCCTGAGGCACCAGCGCTGCAATGGCTCGAGTCATGTCATAGCCCGTGGCGTGGAGGGTGTCCATAGCGTGAAACTAAACACAAGATGGAAATAACTGTTGGGGATTTTTTCATGTTGTTCTGAATCTTGTTTGGAACAATTAAGCAATTAATTTCTGCGTTATTCTGCTGAGTTCTTGGGACGAGTATAACACATTTTTATTTGCTCAGTCCAGAGAGTTTATATGCAGCCCCCTGTGCAAGGCTTTGGGCTGTGTGTGTGTGTGTATGTGTATGTGGTGTGTGTGTGTAGCTAGAAGGCCTCTCATCTATGTTTTATATATGAGGATAAGATCTAGGGCAGAATAGACCCGCACCAGGCTTCTGGGGCCCACTGCTTGTTAAGGATAACCAGACACAGCCCTCAACAATCACTAACAGACACACACACACATACACACACACCAGCATTTTCTTTGATTAACAGCACTGCCTCTCTCCTACACTTTCCACCTATGGCGCGATGCTGATTTAACCCAAGGCCACTTTCATGTGTGTGCATGTATGTATGTATGTATGTATGTATGTATGTATGTGTGGATAGCTCACCAAGGTGATGTCTCTGGAGGCTGCTGCAGCACTCATGTGAAGGCTGGGCTGCCGGACAGAACTACTGCAGTCCAAGGCTCTGGCGAATGTACCTACTGACCTGTGGGACACGCAGAAAAAAAAAAAAAAAAGATCTATAAAGAGACTTTTACTATGTAGGCTTGGGATCTAGTGTATGCATAGTTACACCCAACATCAGATCTTATTCAGAACTATTTATGCAGAAAAAAAAGACAAATCAGCAAAGTCATAAATTTGGTGCTTCCTGATGAAATATTCAGTAATGCAATTTTGCAAAGCAAATGATACACTCCTGGCCAATTATCACTGAATCAACTACTATATCTAGCTCTAAAAAAGTTGAAACACACGTTATGAAATGTTTGATTTTTTATGTTATTGTTAGTATGTTTTTTTTTTTCTCTACTGTGTTGACTTACCGAGCTACTACTAAAAACTGGTCGATCTGTTTCTCTGTCAGTGAGCTGTTGGGGTCCCAGACTTTCTCCTCTAGTTTCTCCAGGTCCCTGCCATCTTCCTCACCTACATGGACCCACATGCATACAGAGAGAGAGAGAGAGAGAGAGACAGCACTGTTATAGTAATTATCTGATGTTGTCCAAGGCCAATGGGGTTTCCCATTGGTCACATCTGTACAACAACAAATTGTAAAATCTGCAATCAAAATGAGATTTTCTTCATAGTTTCCTTTTTAAAAAAAAAAAATTCCTTGTGTAAAGCTTTAATGAATCCCAGAGTTGAATAGGTGGGTTCTGTCAAGCTGCCAGCCTGCAACCAACCAGCCAAACTGCCCGAGCTTCTAACACATGTAAAAAAAAAAAATCATTAACATGGGTTTAATTAGAGAGCTTAATGTCCCATGGTGTGCTAATTGCAATTTCAGAGGTTTTCCCACCTGCTAAGAATTAAATTCTGGCAAAACAATGAATAGAAAATCTGGCATTAAAATAGTCATATTTGTACTGAATATCTGCAAAAAAATACTGGCACAAAATGTCTTCAGCTTCAGCCAAGAATATCTGTCAGACTGCTGAAATTATGATAATTATAGATTTAACATTATGGACAAGTTGCAAAGTCAAGAAACTTTTCCAAGAAGTTATAAAGTCTAAACTGACATTCTTTAGCTTTAAAATAAGGCCCACATTACTAATAAGATTTGGATGTTAAATGTATGAGTAGTTCAGCTTTACAATTTTGCCAGTAATGAATATAGTCATGCATCTGATCCTTTCCAAAGTGTGCTGCACATAGACAACATCTGTTAAAACGCCTGCTTTAAGTTCATGAAATGTTCCTGAGAATTGAGCAGTTACAAAAACTTCCCCTGGAAAAGTTGAATAGTTTATGGATGCCCTATTAATGTTGAAAACTTTGTTAAAAAGGAAAAAAGAAAAAAAAAAATCAGTACAGAGCAGGGTAAAATGTCCCCTGCAGAAAAAAGTTAATGTGCTACCCTGTAAAAACGCTGCTCAGGAAAATGGTCAATTAAAACTCCCCACATTTAAGTATGAGTACCTTCTTTCAGGAGGTCGGTGATGTCAGCCTGATACTTGTTCCCCACGCGGATCTCCCCCTTATCAGCCAGCAGGGTCTTTTGCTGAGGGTCATACACCAGTGAGTAGAAGAAGGCATCCTGGGAAATACAGATGACAGGAAGGCGTGAGGACTGAAAGGAATGAAAGGAACAGGAAGCGAGACGGGCAAGCGGAGAGAGGCGAAAGAGTGGAGCGTATGCGCCAGTGTGTGTGTGTGTGTGTGTGCATTTTCCCCCTCTGCTAGTCTCTCGTCTCCTCATTACAGTATGTGAAAAGAACATTCTGGGTCAACACATTGAATAATTCATCTGGAAACAAGAATCTCTGAACTCATAAGTCTCTTACACACACTCTCTTACATACCTCCTGAAATCTAACACGCCTAATCACAGCTTAGGAGACCCCGTGATGTTACCGAGCATGTGGAGCTTGTGTACATACATACCTCTCTGTCCAGGTAAGACTTCAGGGCTTCCGTCTCATTTAGCAGTGTCACACAGCACTTCCCCCTGGAGTCCGTCGAGGATGTATGGAAAGGAGATGAGAAAGAAGAGGAAGTATGTGAAAGGGGGGAGAGGAGTAAAGAAAGGAAGGGACAAAAGATTAGTAGGAAGGAGATAAAGAAGAGGGAGAGAATGAAGAAAAAATGGGATGGTTAACATGTGTATACAGAATAGTAGACGAGTTGAAGTCGTGTTACATAAGTGCGAGATGAAAGCTGCTACTCCGGTCCGCACTCTCCTCTGCAAGAGAAACTGTCTAAGAAGAAACTCTGATGTAGGATGCATCTCAGAATCTGCAATGATGAGATTGATTTGGCTCCAATCGGCGCAGCCTGCTATTTGATGAGTCCTGGGTTAGTGTATTGACACTGACAGCGCTCATCTCCGTCCCTTAACTGCTACTGTCTGAATTCAAATTATTTACCAGCTAATTAGTCACACCTCTCTGGCCTGAAGCAAATACGATTTGGCAGGGCGATTAACTCAAAACACTTCGAGTAACCTTGCTGCTCGCTGGTGTTAAGATAGAAAAGTTAATCGAGTTTGATTATCTTACTAAACAAACGGCTCGTCAGTGAATTTTTATTCGAGCAGATGTCAGTTTGCACTTTCTGCGACTCTTCAGAAATGCCATGTAATAATGTGGTAATGATTAGGTGGGTTTGCCTGGAGCGTACTGATGAGCGAAGGCAGCTCAACATGCACACTGCAGATGAGTGGATTTTTTTTGTGCCTGATGTTGTTTAAAACCGACTGAAAGTTGATAGGCTCAAACTGCTTCGAGTCATTGTGACCCTTGAGTGGAGGAATCAATAAATGATGACATCATCAATGACCACATTTTTGGTCAGGGCATTGCAGTTATTTACAAGCACAAACAGGATTGAAAGAGGTAAAATGTGCTTTGCATAGCCAATAAAAGGGGAAAATGTAGTTTATGCAATGTAATACTGAAAACAGAAACATGGTAAGTAAGTCAAATAAGTAGCCAAACTGTTAAAAAGCTGTATAATCAGTGACTGAGATGTGAAACATCACCAATTTAATAGCATAAGCTGCTGTTAAATAATTCATTCAACCTGGAATACCTACCGAATGTTTCATCTTAACAGTTAAAATTAAAACAAGCGAAAACAATTCTGCCAATGGAGTGAGATTATTGCATTAATTGTCATTTTCCAGTGCAGTAATTGCCTTTATTTTGACTTGTTTCAAGTTTCTTGATAATCAATGTCTTAGAAAATTGCATGGTAGGTTTTCCTTGCTTTGAGAACATTAAGATTTCTGGAGTCAAAAGTAGCCAAAAAGACTTATTAAGATAGAAGTTTTTGGTTTATGCAACCTGGGGGAGGCATTTGCCATCAAAAAAGTGCACTGAGGGGGTCTAATTTTGGGAGAAAGACACAGAAATTTAAAGAGAAACTGAAATAAAAATCATATCATGCAAATTAAAACACATAATTTCATGGTATAATACCAGGGAGGTGTGCAGCAGTGTACCTGATGTGTGTGGCAGGTAAGGACTCCAGTTGGCGGGACAGGAAGAGCTCTCTGTGTCTGAGCTGGTGTTTCTGTTTCTCGGGGAGGTCCGCCATCTCTGGATTCTCCATCTCTTCCTCCAGCTCCCCTGGAGGGTTGAGGGCACAGGTCAAACATACACACATCAGATGAGGCGGAACAATAACGTCTACAGGGAAAAATGGAAGGGGGGGGCTGGGGGGGCGGTGATGCAAATGTATCGGCTGCAGCCACAAACAGTCTCAGCTGCAAAACAAGCAATATAAAGCACAGGGATGCACATTTGATGAGCTGGAACAATGAAGTCCTCAGGGACAAGGATACCTAAGCATACACAAGCATTTTACACAAAATCTTACAGATTCTGTTTACATGGGACAAAGTATGAGACAAACAACGGTATTGCTACACCCATAGTATTGCAGTGGTTCACACTCCTCTTTGTCCCCTCAGGATTCTTCATCATTTTAATGCTCTCCTCTTGCTTTTTTCTCTCTCAATAAAATCATTACTTTGGTAATATCCTGTATTTCAAGCGTGGAAACTATAATAAGAACCTGAATGAGGTGTAAAAAAAACAGAAACAAAACAATGTCTGAATAGATTTAATCTATTTTCTCTACATAGGAGGAGACTACAAAGGTATGTGTGCACAGATAGCTTCAGTTTTAGAGATATCAGTTTCTGAGATTTCTGCCAGCAACCGATACAATTGAGGTGACTGGAATTTGCTCAAAATTTGCTCCAAAACTTACATTTAGCAGCAAAACTTTTCAGAAACAATGTCCCACTTATTCTGGATAATCCTCAGACCTCAATGTCAAAAAGGTTTTCATTGGAGCTACTTTTTATTTTCTACCTGTCCTGAGGATTATCTCAAGTAATGGGGTCACCTTTGATGTATTGGGGGTGGAGACGGACGTAATACAGATAGTGTTTGGGTAAACTGACCATTTAAGGTTAGCATTGGGTTTTAAATTCAGGTTATAAGTGTGGTACCAATGGTTAAAATCCCCAGAAAAGTCCTAATGAAGACAGAAGTACAAGAATGTGTGTTGATGTTCAGCTTATGTTGTTCATTGAGCTCATTTTTAGCCATGTTAGCGTCATGGCTTCAGTCTGTCGGTAGGTCCACTACTTTGGTCCAGACTGAAATATCTCAATAACTGATGGATTGATTACCATTAAATTTGTACATACACTCATGGTCCCCAGAGAATGAAGCATGCTGACCTTGTTGATTTCTCTAATACCACCATGATGTTGACATTTGTGGTGAAATATTTCAAAAACTATTGGATGATTGCCATGAAATTAGGTCCAGATATTTATTTTCTCCTGAAGATGAAATAACTGAATTTTTAGCATCACCATCACATCAAAAAAGCATTTTTTCCATGCTTTTCTTGATGACAACATACCTGCAAAAATGATGACATTTCCATTAGCCTTGGCTGTACTTTGTGTTTTGTGCTCATCAGCTAATGCTAAGATGCCAACTCGTAAAACTAAGATGATGAACGTTATATCTGCTTTTCATCTTTTTATGAAGTCTCAGCAGGTATGCCGCTGTGTCTCAGACACTATGAGTGTTATGCAAAATGGACTCTCTGAGAATTTTCATGTCACCTTGGGTACCTCCTGGTACCTTGGATTAAAAAAGAAAAATATTGGACATTCAGTTATCACACATCTGCATCTAACGATTAGTGAAAAATGTCAATCACAGTTTTCCAAAGTCCAAGGTGTAATCTTCAAATGTTGTTTAGTCCCAACCAACAGTCCAAAACCCAAATATATTCAATTAACTATCATAGCGGACTAAAGAAACCATGAGATATTCATATTCAAGAATAATGAACCAGAGAATTTTGGCATTTTTTCATAAAAAAAAAGACTAAATCGATTATTCTATCACCAAAATTATTGGTGATTGACTAATTGTTTGACTGACTGTTGCAGCTCTACACAGATTATGTCTAAAAAGAGCAAGAGTCGAAGGTATTTTGTGACAAACAGTCCTTAACGATGGGTCCAGAGATGAATGGACAGAGGGACGGTTGAAGGACTATCAGTCCATTTGAGTAGGTCACGTGTCTGAGTCATTCTATAAGAATAGCTTTAGCTGCTGCTAGTAGGCAACATCTCCACCACACATCTCCCTCTCCCTCGTATGTGGATGAGATGAAGGTGGGTGAGAGAGGAGTTGAGGGAGAAGAGAAGAGATGGACAGGAAAATAGATAAACAGAGAGACAGATAAAATAGGCAAGAAGACCACTAAGGGAGAAAGTGTGTAAGAGAAAGCGAGAAAGAGAGAGGGAGAGGAGGAAGGAGAGCGATAGAGAAATCAGCAGGGAAAGAGAGAGGAAGACAGGCAGAGAAAAAGCCAGAGAGAGAGAGAGGGAGAGAGAGAGTAAGGAGGACAGTGAGAGAGCCGAAGTGAAACGGAGAGAGAGAGAGAGCAGTCAGTACGTGCTCCAATTCATTTGGAGTTTCATTAGAGGAAGCGAGACAGAAAGAGGGAGACGGGGAGCAGAACAAAAGCAATCAAGGGATTTTCAGGAGAAGAGATGTGTGGCCAAAATCAATAAGTACTTCTTCACTCCCTCACTCTGCCCAGCACTCAGCACCCACCAGACACACTATCAGTGCCCAGTAAGAGCGCGCACACACACACACACACACAGCATGAGCCTCACTCCATCTTCTGCTATGTAAACCCAACAAAATATAAACCTGAATTATTAATAAAAGATTTAAGGGAAAAGGAAATACGGTGGGAAATATTGTGACAAAATGTTGGCGGACATGAACTGTGTGTGTGTGTGTGTGTGTGTGTGTATTAGAGAGACATTTAAGTATACTATGCACATGTGACATGAGTAAAACGTGCTTTTGGGGGGGGTACCTACATGTGTTTTACATTTACTTTACATTTAAGGCATTTACCGATGTTCCAGTAGCAATCCAGCCAGGCAGTTTATAATGAGCTCGAAAATGATAGTGCTGGTCGTGTTTCCACTACAAGGCACTGCATTTGCATAAAAATCTATAACGCTGCAAAACTGATTCACATTCAAATTGCATTAGGAGTGTACTTATTAGCACTGAACTGTTTTTTTTTTATTGTTAAGGAGAAATAAGCATGTGTTGTACACAAACTCTTGACTTTATACACCAAAGACTATCAGCTAGATAAAAAATTGGTCTAAACCGAGTTGTATGAATTCTTCTGCACTTTTTGTCAGCAGATCAGTTTGAAACATTAAAAGAAAGTAAATGGACTGGAAGAAAGATGAAGACGGTGACTCCAATGTTTTGCAGGAGAAGAATTGTGGGAGTTTAGCAAAGCAGAACTGTGGCACGACTTTTTTTTAATTATTTTTTTTTACACAGGTAACACAGAAGCTGCTTATGTTTGTTTTTAAACGGAGTTGCACAAAGAGTCCCACGCACAACTGGTGGCCTCGGCCGGATGGCGACCAGATACATGTACAAATCCAGGGCATACGCTTCAAAAACTGAAGTGTATAGATCACCAACAGTCATCTAAAGTTTCCCACAGGAAATTGCTCAGCTGAGGAGTTACACGATTCCCACTTTTCCTCTCACATATCAGCACCTGAATGTGAATGATTGGGGCTGTTTTGTCTCTATTTTTCCCCCAATCTTGACCAAACTCTGCAGGGTTTATTTCCTGACGGTGCAATATGCTGCTTTGATTAATGATCAAACACACAAAGTGATAAATGAATCAATCACCTGCTGAACAGCATCAGATAGATCCTGTCACATCTCATCTCTCAGTATCAACTAGATAATAGTTTAAACAATCGTTTATTTACTGATTAAATACATGGCTTTTGCTGTGTGTTGTAGTGACACTACTCACTTTCCTGAAGGTGAGCTGGCCTAATATTACATTTTATAAAAATATTATTATTTCTCCTGACGTTAGCGAAGCAGGGCACCTCCACTATACACTATAACCTGTGAATAACCACATAAGAGAGGTACTCATGCACAAATTAAGACTCTAGGTTACTCGATTTGGTGGATTTATTTATGTTTTCTTACACCCGTACATGTTTACACATCCACTCACTACACACATTACTGATGAACTGACCGCATACTTAATTTTGTTTTTTTTTTAAAGGGGAGTTTTTCCTTGCTGCTGTCACCAAGTGCTTGCTCATGGGGGAATGTTGGTAAATGAAAGAGTACAGTCTAGACCTGCTCTATGTGAAAAGTGCCCTGAGATTAACTCCTGTTGTGATTTGGTGCTATAGCTATAAATAAAATTGACTTGAGTAAATTTATTGTACTTTAAAGAGTCATGTATGGTCTCTACATTTCGTCCTTCCTTTGAGCTGAGTCGTGACAAAACTGGGGCTCGATCAATCAGATTTTGCTGGTATTAATTTTTCTTTACTCTTACTTTTGGGTGGAGTATCACATATGTCAGGTGTGTTTTGTTAGTTTGGGGAGCATTATCCATTTTGGGCTCATTGTTTTGAAGTAAACAGGTAGTACTAAAATGTTTGGTGCAGCATTATTTTGACTCTGTGAGGCGTAGCAGCAGGTTCTACAAGAAAGTCTGTTGCAGGGTGTTTTTTTTTTAGTGTGACGGAGAAAGCGGTTAGAGCAATTGGCTCGGGATCACATTCAGGGTTTCTTGGGGAGGTTGCTGTTTGTATGCAGTTCCAGTCCCTCCAGTGCCACTGAGTTACAGCGAATAAGTACCTGCCACAAGTATCTGAAGACTAGGGATGAGTTTAGTTAGCTAGTTAATCTTACTAGTTAGTTTAGGATGGGGAGACTCCACTTCTTTTAGCCACTTGTTGCATAGCACAAAGGTTTTTGCAGAGTTTATTTGGTTGCTGGCTATGTTTGACACTGTGGAAGATTTAATTCAGTCTCCCTCGGATGAGTTGCTGGTGCAATGTACCAAGGAACAGCTGATGAAGATTGCTCAGCATTACTCTGTTGAAGTTGAGCTCAAAATGTACAAAGGAAAACCTGGAGAGTATCATAAAGGACAACTAACACTTGCTTAACAAGAAGGTGGTGTGCTGATGGACAGGGAGGTAAGAGTGGTATAAGTCTTTCCATGGTTGGCTTAACATTTGAACAGCAGAAAGAACTGCTGCTTTTGCTTTTTTTTTTTTTTTAAAAAATCAAATACAAAAAGGAACTGAAATTGGATTTGCGAAAATTGGCATTGATTAAAGAAGGTAAAAGGTCTGCATCTGCTTTAAATGAGGAAACCACTTGTTCACGTTTTGATGTCGCAAGTAACTTGAGTTTGTTGCCAAAGTTTAATGAAAAAGGATGTAGATTTTGTTGAGCGTGTTGCTTTCTCAAGAAACTGGCCTGATGAGAGGAAAACTTTAATGTTACAGTATGTCTTTACTTTGCTCCATCTTCTGAAGACTGTAAAGTTTACGATGCGCTAAATCAGCTGTCTTGAAAGCAGTTAGTTCCTGAAGCATGTCACCAACGTTACAGGGGCTGGCGAAACAACTGGTAAACAAACAAGTGGTATTTACACAGGATTTGATCGCTGGTGCTCTTCATCTGGGGTGAAAACTTTTGATAAAGGTATCTGATCTAGTTGTTGTCGAACAGTTAAAACAGTGTCCCGATTACATTGCAACATATTATTAACGAACACAAAGTCACATGTCCTAGTGAGGCTGCAGTGCTGGCTGATAACTGTGCTGACACACAAATGTATCTTTGGTGAGCAGTATAATAGTGACAAATCCCAGAAAGCAAATTCTTTCTCCCCAAAGTTGGAACAGCAGCATGATGGAAAGTGTGATCCAAATGTGTATAATTATTGCCATCAAGAGGGTTACTGGAGGAAAGAATGTCCTTTGCTAAAAGAAACAAGCAAAATATCCCATGTGAAGTCGACTGGTCTGGCTGCACCTATCCCTAATCCCACAACTGGTGACGCAGCAGAACTGGTGGCTCCATTTCAAATGCAGGTTAAGCCAATAGACATCTCTGAGATGGACTTGGGTTATGCTCCATTCACGTCTGACGGCTTTGTAATTCTAATTGGGAGTGACAAGAAAGTTACAGTCAGAATTTTGAGGGGCTCAGGAGCTTTGCATACCTTTGTGGGGGAGGCAAATCCTGCCTTTTCTCTTCAGGTTTCAGACACAGGGAGCTGTGTTCCAGTTAGAAGGATGGGGTGTGCCTGTGCATAAAATGTTTTTGTCCTGTGATTTGGTACAGGAAGACGTGGAGGTTGGTGTTCGTCCAGAACTGCCAGTTGAAGGAGATGACATCATTTTAGGAAATGACCTGGCAAGAGGTCAGCCAGACGATGTAAGACCAGAGAATGTACAAATACCTAACATGTCAACAACAACAAAAACAACAAAAAAAAAGACATGTGCTTCATCCCTTGAACCTCCAGAGGTCACTGAACCAGAGCAGGCGGTTTCTACAGTCTATGCTTCAGAACCACAAGGGGTCACTGAATCAGATCAAGATGTGTCGACGGTCTGTGTCGTGACTCGTGTAATGACTGCTGCTCTGGCTGATAGTGATGCGGTTTCGGAAAAGTTTTGTGATGTAAAAAAAAAATTGCATTGTCAGTGCCAAATGATCTCTCTGTTTCTTATTCAGAGCTGGTAAAAGAACAAAGAGTGGACCAGTCTCTGGAGGACATGTATGACCCTGATTTTGCCTACATCTCAGGAGGGAAAAGTTAGGCAGGGGTATTTCCTCCAGGATGACCTCTTCCTCAGGGTGTGGGCTCCTCATGGGAAGGCATTCAGTGGTGATCCTGTTGTGCAAATTGTACTGCCTTCAGAATTTAAGACATCGGTAATTCAGACAGCTTGTGATAATAATGCAAGACATATGGATGTAACATAAGATGTCCTTTGGTAGACTTGCCTATCATTCCTTTACATTTCTACTATGCCAGTTTTGATGTACTCTTAAAAAAGTGCTCCCTCTGGATCCAAGGTTGCTGCGTCGTGAAGACTGGGAGGGGTAAGGAGGTACTGGGAGGTGATAGGGAAATTGTGTGTTGATAAAGGGTTGTTGATGTAAATATGAGCTGATCTCATTTCATGTTTGTAGATCATAATGGATTAGAAAATTGTCAGATATTAACTGAATTTTCTTCTTAATATTTATTTTCTTCCAGGATCTGAGGTGGGACCTCGCTCTAAAAAGAGGGGGGTGTGACGGCTTGCAGGCCTAAAGACCAATTTCCTGTTTGGTCTGGGGAGTGACTCATTTGGAGTGATGGCTGACACCTGGTTTGGTTTGACTGTACAGTATATATTCATATATTAGGTGCCTGAGCAGTCAGTCTCTCTCTCCTCTCTAAGTTACTTGGTTTGATTGGACTTTGATTGATTTATTTTGGTTTTCTTATACCCGTACATGTTGACACATCCACACGCTACACACATTACCGATATTTAGTTTTTTTAAATAAATTTATTGTACTTTAAAGAGTCATGTGTGGTCTCCACATTTAGTCCTTCCTTTGAGCCCACAATGCAACCTAAAATGTCTTTTTTTGTCCCAAACAACAGTCAACAACCCAAAGATATTCAGTTTACTATCATGGAGGACTAAAGAAACCCAAAATATTCATATTTAAGAAGATGGACCCAGGGAATTTTAACATTTTTTCTTTAAAAAAATTACTCAAAACGATTAATCGATTATCAAGACAGTTGCCAATTAATTTTCTGTTGACAACTAATCATTGCAGCTCTAGATGGGATATAATTTTCACTTCAAGGAAAGTCCTTATCACAGCAAGAAGAATAAAGATATAGGAGAGAAATACAATTCAGAGTACCAGTTGTTATGATGTCTTTCTTGGAAAAATTAGTTTTCAAGCCTCCAACAGAAACTGTAGGAACTTGGCTGCTCCTTTGCTCTGTGTCCTTGAGTAGCAACTCAACTCCCCAACCTCAGTCCTTCTCCTCTCCTCCTCGGAGCCAATCTCCTGGAGGTGTACCCACACCATACTCTCTACAAATTGCCTCTCCATCTCACCTGTCCCAGCCAATTATCAATTATTGATGAATGGGTCGCCTTACCGGGCTGAGAGACAGCGAGGGGAGGGAAAGGAGAGGAAAGAGCAGGCTTGAGGGCGAGAATAGGAGGTGAGGGGAGCATGGCAGAACGTTATTACCTTAACAAACTGACTTCACCCCGATGATACAGTGTGTGTTAATGTGGTTCAGGCAGGAATGCAGACAGAAGACGACAGCTACATGCGTCAAAAATCACTGGTCAGAAGTAAAGTAACAGTTCATTATTCCTGCTAACGCTGGGAGATCTGTCAATAGAAAATCAATACTGTGTGAGACTAGATTTCATCTGGGAGTTTTGTTGTCATAATATTAAGACATAACTTAAATATCCTGGTCTTAAAAGCTGCATTACAATTAAAGGATGCAAACTTACCAGACTGTCCTGTCCTTTACCAACATTTTTTTCTTCTTAGTGACAAAATTATTTACCTCTATATTAGATTAACTTCGCAAAAATACCAGTAAACTACACATTATCAATGCTATGATGAGGATTTTGTCAGTACTGCTCAGCTCTAACTCCTATATTAAAAAAAAGGCGATTGTGTCGACAAGATCATGTCCAACATCATGTTAAGGAAGTATTTCAATTTTATCATCATTCCTTCTTTCACAAATGCATAGTGGACGTTTTTCTTCATTCGCAGCACATTCCAGACAAGAGTAAGGACAAGAACAGCACAGTCAGGAGAAAGCAAACAGTGTAATAGGACAATGTAGTGCTGATCATGTTGTATTATGGTGACAATGGGACCCTCAAGTCTAGTTTGCAAGACATTTTGTGTGTGGTTTTTGCTGAAAAGTTGGAAATGCAGAATCACCCAGTATGTTGTTTAGTCATCAAGTTGCCAACATTTAATCCCAAGAGGTACAACTCCATAAGAAAAGTGTGAAATGACCAGTACAACATGAGCACATACAATAAGTAAAGTCCCCTGTATGAAGTGAACAAGTCTGCGAATTTGGCAGAATCAGTGTTTGTGATTATGTGACTGACTGAGTCTTTATGTCTCTTAAAGTTAAAATAAATATAATAACTGAAATGAGAAATGTGTCTTCACAGCCACAAAACAACAAATCATTGTCAAAAAAGACATCCTAGCAATGACCAAAATATCTAGACAGCAGCTGTAGTTTTTATTATACCCATCCTACAAAAATTTGAAAATGTATGAACAAATGAACACATGTTCATGTGAGCACATGATGCTCCATCTGAATAAGGTGCAGAGTGTAAATACAAATGACCTTTCCTCCAATAAGGTGGATTAATAGACTCACATACACTCACCGGCCACTTCATTAGGTACACCTGTGTAATCTAATGTAATCCAATACAAAAGCTCTGTCATAAATTCTACTTTTACGAAGCTTATACATTTTCAGTTTTTGTTGACATTGTCAGAGGGGTGATAATTCTACTTTATGTTTATTATTGAGGTGGTAGTGGGTTGGTGGTGTTCCTAATATTTTGTCGACTCCATTAACATACATGAGGGGGGCAAAATATTATGAACACCTTTCAATATAATGCACTCCAGTACACCACAATCACCCATTACCACCTCAATAATAAACATAAAGTAGAATTATCACCTTTCTGGCAATGTGAACAAAAACTGAAAATGTATAAGCTTCATAAAAGTAGGATTTATGGCAGAGCATTAGATTACACAGGTGTACCCAGTGAAGTGGCTGGTGAGTGTATGTAAATCAGTGTGTTTATATGAGCTTCAGTGAACTCCAGTGATTTACTGTCGCAATTCCGTTAAGTTTGGGGACTTTACCTCCCCCCAAAAAATCCAGCACATCGCATGTGAAATCGCAACTGAATTGTGTCTTTTTGTTAGATCCTCCCCACCTGATAGACGCCTGCGTCTTTCAACATCCATGTCGCCAATTTGCAATTATTTTACAGGAAGCTGGCGTTGCGGTCTCCACACACAGTTAAACTCGGTGACATCACAAGGGATATATTCTCAGACATGACAAAGCTCCTTTTAGAGACACAGAATACAACTGTTTTCCAAGGGGTAATTAGTTCTCCTCATCAGTGGAGCTCATCTTTAACTGACTGGAACCAGACAGGATGAAACCAAATGTCTGTTCCTGTGGTAAGGATTTTAGCTATTTATTTTATCCTATTGCGTTTTAGCCATGCTTTAAAATATCACTGCTGTACATTCAGTGCTAGCCTTGTTTCAACAATGTGGTCAGGAGTAAAGGAGAAAATCTAATTAGGGGCCAAGTGCATGTAAACATGAGTTTTAGAGTAATTAGGTTGTTGCAGCGCATGTAAACGCAAGTAGCCTGGTTTTTCCTTGAGTGCATGCAAATCTGGTCAAAAACACATGAAAGGTGGCAAGTCATGAAAAACAACGGCAGTTTAGTTTACTATAAGAAAGGTAAACAAGTCTCAAAAAGTTTACGTCTGCACGACATGTAAACATATGCAGCAGAGGAAGGTATTTTTAGACTAATTTCCTCCTTTCTTCCATGACAGATTACTTATATATTTATACTTTATAATATTAAAAGATTTAAGATTAAAAAGGTTAACATTTTTACTACAATGCACATTGTAAAATCTCCTTGTTCTCCATTACAAGCACAAGGATGATGTTGCTTTCACTTTATAATCATTACCATTGATAAGGCTGCAGCTCTGCAGCCTGGGATGCAAATGAGAAATGTATCTCTCACTGTAGGACTTTGTCCCATTATAACATATCCTGTCAAATACAGAGTGGTTGTGTAACTGAAGTGGTACAACATGATACTGCTACTGCCATGGTGAGGGGTCTCACATAGAGACTCCCCGTACTGTGAATGTGTTCACTTATAGAACGGTGAAGTACTTTGAGTAAAGCATCCATAAAAAAGGGATGTGACCCAAAATGCGTAGAGGCACCAGCTATAAGAGACCGACTGTTATAATATACTGTACTTAACCCACGGCCAGCTTGACTTTAGTCGAACTGGTTCTACTTTAGTGGATCAGTTCACTGGCAACATTGTTGTCTATTGTTCATGGGAGCTAGGAGCCACAGCTCAGAAATAGAAAAAGGTTTGAGTCACGGCAAATTCAAATGTCTGAAAGGAGGGGCTAGGGAGGTAAAATGCCAAGTCCGCCACAGAAACTGACCACTCAGGAGGCTGCTTTGGTCACAGGGGAGGAGCTAATGCCGGAGCTGGAGGCCCCATTGAGGGAGCGCTCAGAATCTCTGCAAGCAAAATATTTGATCAATGACTCACAGCAGACACACATAAAGACACATGGGCTCACACACACACACACACACACACACACACACACACACACACACACACACTCAACTGCCATTCTCCACTGATCCATAAAGAAACTGAATTAAATGTACCCCTCTAGCAATTACTGTGACAGGGCCCAGAGCTAAAAAACTCCCAGGTCCATCATGCATGTATAAGAACACACACACACACACACACACACACACACACACACACACACAAGCTCAGAGAGAGGCACATACAGTGAGGCTGCAGCTACAGAAATGCAGACAGGATATCGCCCACACCCATGCGGTACGCAGCCATTCCTGCCATGCATTTTTTACATATTGCAAATGTCTGGAAGCCCCTTACCAAACTGCAGTTAGTAGAGCTCAGCCAAAACCAAAGAGGCCTATATAGGAACAGCCTATACAAACATTATTCCATGACAAAAAATCCATATCTATCAGTGTGCCAATCCAATGAGATGATGCTGGGTAAGCACATTTGTTTACCCAGAAATGCAACACACCAGAGGTTTTGGTTAATTAACCTTGGTTGTGAATTAAATATTCATGTTTACTTCACATTCACTGTGCAAAAACACACACACCAAAACAAAACAAAAAAAAAACACCCGAATGTCTGTTTTATTTTTAAAATTTGGTAAACTGGGCCTAGAGAGAAGTCATAATGCTTCATCATTCTATTAGCATACACCCTACAAGAGACTTCTGCAGAATAACTAAACATCCTGCAAAAGTGTACTGCGCAGATAAAGCAGCATACGTACGAACACACACACACACACATACAAACACTGCTCAAAAATAATCACAGACTTCCTTAAAGGGACACACACACACACATATACACACACACTCCAAACTGATGCTGTGTGGTCCAACAGAACAAACAATCCCCCTTCTGCCACGGATACACCCCCAGGCCTCCTCTGTGGACACTGTGGTCAAGACTCACAAATACACACACACACGTATATACACACGTACAAGCACATGCAGTCTCGCAAACACATGTGTGCTCGTTTAAACAGGACACTTGGTAGCCCTTGAACACACACACACACACACACACACACAGTCTTTCACACCCCAAGAGCCAACATTCAGACGGCCACACCCAGTCAAAGTCTAGTGGTAGGTTTTGCTACAGGATGGCAGTGTTTTTACTGTTAGTCTAAAAAGGACTTCTGGTGATATGGTTGTGATTTAAATCCAAATGTGCTGAAATGTACTTGTCTTTTTTTTTTTTTTTACATGGACTTTATTAGCCTGCTTTCTTCTAAGTTTTGTGCATTTATTTCATGTGCATTTCAAGTTGGGAATGAGTCCACTTCCTGCAACCATGTCCATAAGCAAGTTCAAATAAGCTCACATGACCATAACCTGTGTTTCATGTGTTTCTCTGCACTGATGTTATTTCTCATGCTGCTGCTGCTGCACCACAAAACACACACACACACACACACACACACACACAGACTTGCAGGCCATCTCAGTCCAGATGTGAGACGGATACAGTCTACTCATCCGCTTCACTGTGCTCCCATGTTAATATGTTTGCACACAACAGCCTTGGCTCTTCTTTTTTTTTTTTTTTTTTTTTGCACCTTTGCTCATTTTAACACTTAGAAAAGCCACAAAAGCAAGTCACAGATTAACCCACTAAACAAATTATTTCTCACAATTGTTTCGGCATGCAAGATTAATAAGGATCATGTCATGTTTGACTGAATATGAAACAAAACAACAATATAATCAGTTTCTAAATACACAAACATGACCTCTAGATTGCAAAAAATATCCAGCTGCACAAGTCATTTAGTGTTAAAACTGAGTCACGTTTTTCCTTAAAGCAAGTTAAAAAAATCTGGAAATGGTGTGAAATCATTCTCTGCCTATCATAGAAGACATTTAGTCCGACCACTATTCATGGTTCATTATTTGAGATTCTTTGAAGAGTGGAAATCATCAAAACACTCTAAAAGGACTCTCTAAGAGTTGTCATCTTCGCTCTCCCTTTTCCTTTGTTTGCATTTCAAGATAACTGGTAAGGATGTGGGTAGTGGGTAAATTTCCTACCATGATTATACTGGAGATGGAGCAGGGCGTATATATATATATATATAACCAACAGTGACCCACGAGAACAAATGCTGCCTACGAACATCTCGTCTTTCAAAATATATATCCTCAATTCAAATAAATTGATCTTGTGATGTAAGGTTGGCTTGCACAGGGTTTACAGTACAATCCAGCCACCTCACAATTCACCACACCATGTACAACGTTAACATCAAGTCATCAATAAAAGGCGTCAGCGGCTTTGAACGGTGTCAAATGGTTGTAAATTATTTCAAAATAAGACAGTTCTCACATGATCAGAGAGGCAACATAAAATAAATGTTCCAGAGAAAGTAAATAACCTGCAGAAGAAGTAAATCCTGCTTCTTCAGTCTTTAAATTCAGGCACTCTGGAGCCGTGCCCTGAAGGCATCATTTCCAACTGACCACCGAGGAGGTGACCCGGACAGTTAGGAACGGCTCTTGACTTTAAGTGGCACATTTTGGTTACCTGCAATCTCCCTTTCTGTCTCTTCCATCAACCATTTTAAAACCACCTATTGTTGTTTGACTGCCTTTCTCTCTCCACACAATGCTGCTTAAGGTAGAGCCCATTCAAAGTCTGTTCCAGATACTGCAAAATTTGCTCCAAGCGCTGGAGAACGGCAACACAATTCAAGTACAGGCTACACACCCACGGTTGAACAGGATGAGCCCATATGCATAGAGACACACACACACACACACACACACACACACACACACACACACACAGGTGTCGTCATATTGATACACCCAGCAGATCGAATGCTGTCTGCAGTCAGGTCTATCAGAGGAGGGGTGGGTGGGGGGGGGGGCTGCAGTCTGGACCATTTCTTTCAGCTCGGTAACAGCGCACAACCTCGATTCAATTTTGAATCATCCCTTGATAAAATCTGGTGTGCAAACAAGCCTTACAATCATGCCAAATAACAAATAAGAGTTGTATTTTCCATTCCTGATTGGATGTGAAGGCACTACAACTGGAAATTAACTGAGAAAGTGTTGCCAAAAAGAACTGTTTTAAATCCTGGCTGGCAATGTTTTGATGTCTGATGTTCGCTGGCTGGGTTATGGTCACTCACTTGCATGTTTGTCTGCCAGGGCGATGAGTGTGCTGGAGATGTCCCTGCGCCGGTAAAAACACACCACTTTGGCCTCCACGTTCCCATTGGCTGTCTGCAAACCAGAGACAATCGGCGTTACCACGGCAACAAGTGGTGCCGCACACAGAGCACCCACACATGCACGCACGCACACACACACACACACACACACACACACACACACACGGATGAAAACCTATAAATGAGGCTAATTCTTAACTTTGGCTGAAAATGCAGTGTGAGACTACAACGATTCTCCAAAATCACAATAAGTGTTGCAGTGACCAGGACGGTGTGGCGTGTTTTGGAGTTGTCTGTGTGCAAAAAATTTGACATTATTTTGAAACACAATGAAGGAAGACAGAGTGAAATTAAAACTACATTAATATTAGTGGTGGTGAAAGAGACCAATAAGGTGTTATGATGCAGTTTTTCCACGTAACGCTACACTGATATGTTGATACACTGAATTTAAATTAGCTGTATTATAATGTTTTATCACATACCACATAAAAAAAGGGAAACTATCAAGGTAGAATAGCTTATGTGTAAAAAAAAAAAAGCAGTGAGGCTCATTTAGAAATTGATTTGTGGCTTTTACCTTTTTTTTTTTAAGTCCCTACACATAAAAGGAAAATGGCATAAACATTTTGCCTGCATATAAATTGCAATATTGATACACTGTGCTTCTTTAAAGTGTTTCATATCATTGACAATCCCATTTGTATCCTATTATGGGCCGGGCATATTGGATTAGGAAATCTCATGAATCCTTACAGTGAAGTATATCGTGAGAGGGAGATGGAGAGATGCAGAATAAGCAGATTCAACACGATATATATATATATATATATATATATATATATATATATATATATATATATATATATATATATATATATATCTATATATATATATATATATATATATATATATATATATATATATATATATATATATATATATATATATCTTTACATTCTGCACAACCTTTTTATTGCTGCAGATATTCTACTGTGCCATTCATAAAATAATTAAAATCCAATTTCCCCACATTTCCTTGTTTGAGAAAAGCTGCAGTAAACAAGAAAAGATCATTTCCTCATGTATGATTGCTTCTGAGCACAAACTCATTTTTTAACAAATGAGGGAAGTTTTTAATGAAATGCCGAGGACGTCCACGCTGATCTGTGTTCCCGTTTTTTTTTTTTTTTTCAGATTATGCAATATGTGTCATGCTCTCTTGTTGTACGACACGAAGACACTGCAAGCGTAGATGCAGCTGCAGCTAAATCTGAAGATGTAAAAAAACACTCCATTTAGCATTTTCATTACAAATTCATAGTTAGCACCAGTCGGGTTTTTCATGGGAGTAGAAAATGTAACACTAACACGGTTTACAGGCCTTTAGGCATCAAGGTTTAAACATGTCAAGCTGCAAACTTGATGAACTTCCTAAAAGCATTACACCGAGATGATTTTAAGCAAGTTGATGTCACACTTTTTGTAATGATTCTTTTACATTTTCAACAATTAATTGTTTGATCTTTAAAATGGGAGAAAAAAAAAGAAAGTGAAAAACACCCAAAGTGACGTCATTAGATGTCTTGTTTTGTCTGACCAACGCTGTAAAACATTAAGATATTCAGTGTACCATCACATAAGACAAAAAAAAAACAGAAAATCCTGACAATTGAGAAAGAAGCAGAAAGAAAAGAATGACTTAAATGATTAATCGTTTATAACAATAGCTGGCGATTATTTTTCTGTTGATTGATCGTTTTCAGCTCTACACAAACCTAAATTCCACCCAGAGATTATCTACTCATTATTTATCTATCAGTGATCAAACCATGATGACAGCAAACCACAGTGATCAGGATCGTTTGTATTTTTATTTTTGAAAAAACATTTGTGGCACTAAATAAGAACACTGACTGTTACAGACTCCAGATTTGGTTTTACATACACATGTTTTCAGGTTCAGTCAGTTCAGTCAAATTCATAACGTTTTGTTTTTAAGTTGTTTTGTGAAGGTGGAAATTGTTGGGGTTTTTTCTCACTCTGTTCTATATTTTCTAGACCTGCATCTCAAACCTCATGGATGAATGAGAAACCCTAAAGATCCCCAAGGAGCAGAAAAAAACTGACAGCGACAAGCAGAATAGAAGGATCACTCTGAGCTCTGTGTCAATCACATTAAACAGTCTCCATATTATCCAGCACAGACCTGGGACAGGGGACAGACGGCGGGCACCTGTAACTGGTCTACAGAGACAGGCCTCTTTTTCTGCTTCTTTGACTGAACAACGTACGAGAAGGCAGGCTGGGATTTACCAGACACCCTCCAGAGCAACATTATCATCATACTTCTGACATGTTAATACAATACTGTTTTTACTGCTTTCACTGCAGTTAAGATATATATTTTAATGACACATTTCCCTATATTTAAAATAGAATATTGCAATTTTATTTTCCAAAATAACTATTATTATTATTATGATTATTATTATTATGTTATTGGCATATTGACAGTTGTAAGTGCTGGCTGGTTATCTCACAAAATGTTGGCATAAGATGTTAAAAAAAAAAAAAAAAAGCAGTTAAATAATTTATTTTTTTAAAATGATAATCTTGACAGTGTAAATAATCATCCCAGTGTCCCACAAAATAATACATTTTCATATGATAGCCATAAATAAAAAAAATCCTCTGGATTAGAGCTGCAACCAACAATTCATTTCATTATCAATTGATCTACTGATGATTGATCTCTGATTGTTTTCTCCGTAAATTATTTGGTTGATAAAATGTCACAAAATAGTAAAAAAATAACTGTTACAGTTTCATTAAGAACAAGAGATACAGCCTAAAGCCCAATTATTTCCAGCTTACTGTCATTTATGAAGAACAATGAAGAAAATCTGCAAACTGTCACATTTCAGGAGCTGAAACACACAATGATGACATGTTTGGTATTTTTTTGCTTGATAAATGACTAATGATTAATTATTAAAAGGGGAGGTATTATGCTTTTCTTTATTTTCAGACATATATATAATGTCACAATGTCGGATGTTCATGTTAAAAGTGGCCAATGTGTAAAATAACGAGGTAAACGTATGTAGCAGTAATCCCTGTGACTGTTCTGAATGCTCGGTTTCCAACGGTTTTTTCTACTTTCAGCCCGAGCTGACATCAGTTCGTGATGGATTTCTTTATATGGACATCTGCTACGTACACAGCGCACGAGTTCACTGAGTAGATACGCCAAGCCACGACGCTATTACACAGCACAGCAAAGTAAAATAAGTAGTTTACCTGTTGGAGATGTGCTGGTTGTCTGCAGCTCTTCATAAAACATCTCACTGTGGCTGTTTCTGCTTGAACTATTCCTCCCTGCGTTATTTCTAACTGATCCGCTGAACAAATAGCTCCAAATAGCTCCATAGGTTGGTGTTTTAACCAGTTTTTAGCGCCACTAATTCAGTGAGGAACGTGTTTTTACTTCCTGTAAATTCTTCACAATAAAAGTCTCCTGTTAGTTATTCATTTAAAAGCTTTTAATTTGAAGCAGTAAAGCAGGAAATGTTTGGTATTGTATTTGGTTTGTAAAGTTACACAACTCTGATACATAAAGCTGGCCAATCAGAACAGAGTGGGCTCATCAGGAGGGGGGCTTTAAAGAGACAGGAGCTAAAGCGGAGTGGAAGAGAAACTGTGTATATTGAGGGGCTGCATAAAGAGCCAGTATAAGATAAATAAGGAGTTTTTTGAACTTTGAATCATGCCGAGCTACTCTAGTGGAGTCCAAAAATAAAAATTTAGAGCTGAAATGAGCATTATAGGTCCTCTTTAATTATCAAAATAGTTAGCTGATGAGTTTCTGTCGATCAATTCATTGATGTCATGTCAATTCTGTGAATAAATTCAGAATCTTTCAAAAAACAGAAATTTAATTGTAAACTAAAAATTTCCATTTTCATGAACAGATTTTGTGTATGTGTTGTTTCATTATAATGGCTTGTAAAGTGATAAATGTACTGATCCTGATCTGAGCTAGAAAATAAGAACTAGAGCTGAAACGATTAGTCGATTAATCGATTAGTCAATCAACTGAAAATTCATGGGCAACTATTTTGATAATCAAATATTTGTTTTTCAAGCACAAATGTCAAACATTTGCTGGTTCCAGCTTCTCCAGGTTGTGGATTTACTGTTTTTCTCTGTTTTCTATCATTATAAACTGTAAACTATTTAACAAAATAACAATATTTTGGGGTTTTTTCTGTTGCACAGACAAAACAAGAAATTCAAAGAAGTCACCCGGAGCTTTGGGAAACTGTGATGGCCATATTTTCTGTGACTTTATAGACCAAACAACCAATTGATTAATCAAGAAACTTATCAGCAGCTTAATTGATAAGGTAAACAAATGTGAGTTGCAGTCCTAATAAGAATATTATATAGTATCAATATTTTCCCTTCCAAACTAATAGGAAGTGAGAATTTTAATTAAACAGTGCAGAGTGTACAGTATTATTATTACAAAAGAACACAGGTATACGTTTATGAACACCCGACAAAAAAAGTAGAGACATCCTACAGAAAGTAAAGATTTGCTTTACACTAGAATCTACATTTTGATTTGTTTCTGTTTTAATGCAATAAGGAGCACGGTGTGCATGTTGTGCATGACATGACAAGGTCAGATCTGTGCTGCGTTCGAGGGTACGAATTCAACCTCTGTCACACACACTCACTCACTCACCTTGTTCAGCTCCTCTATCCTCCTGATCAGCAGTGGGTTACTGGACGAGTTCTCAAAATAAACATAATCTGCAAGAGGAACAGCAAGAAGGAAAAAAGAGGAAGGGAAAGAGAAAGAGAAAGAGAGGGAGTGTAAAATGGAAAGAGAAAGGGGAAAAAAAAAAAAAAAAAAGATCAAGAGAAATGTCAGTCAGCATTGCAAGGTCATCCAAATGTTCAGGGTGATTTCCAGTTGCACCACATTATGACAGCTTAATTAGTCAACAGGAAAGTGAAACACAGACATCCACCAAATGTTGGTTTAACTCGATTAGGCTAATTTCATACACAGGAGATCCAGTTGTAGTTGGGAGGTCTGACTCAATGAGACAGTGACGCACCAATAAACACACACACACACATATACACACACACACGCCGAACTTTCCATTCATACTACAGCCTTGTATTTCCTCCGCCCTCATGCTTTCTTTGTCTTATTGCTCCTTTCATTCCCCTCATGTGTGCTGTTATTGTTGTCCGCGAGCATGTGTGTATGAGAAACTCTACGGTCTTTTAACACACGTGTATGACTTTACTATGCATTTAAGTATGTGTGTATGCGTGTGTGTGTGTGTGTGTGTGTGTGTGTTTGTGTGGCTCCTGGCACCGCTCCAGGCCCATTCGAGGCTTAGCTCTCACCAGGATGTCCCCGCAGGCCCCAGTCTTGGTAGGGTGCCTGGTCTTAGCCCTGCATGTGTCTTGGCTGAGTGCTGTCAGATTATACCCCACACTTGGTAGGCTGCCTGGAGCTGGAGCTATCCTCCCATCACCCCAGAACACCCTCCCATCCCCCACAATCCCCACAGGCCTCCATCTTCTTGACCGACTAGGCCAGAGATCGCCCGAAATTCTACCAGGAGAACCGCGATACACACTGACTCTTGCTTTTTTTTCCCTATATCTCCTGTGTCCAACACTAACTGGTTTAGGAACAGACCCATCATGCTCGCACACCCAGCATCTGCTCTGACATCCAAAGCGATCCTATATTACTATTACTGCCGCTGTTAAAAGGGAAAAAAAACCCATCTACAAACACTGCAACAATTATCTGTAATGTATCCTGTATTTTTGTTGTTTTTTTCTTTGTAGCGGCACAATAAAGATATTGTAGCACGCTGAAATAAGAGCGCACAGTGCTCTTATTAATCAATTAACCGATTCATTAACTGACTGAAAATGAATCAGCAACTATTTAAGCTTTTAATCAAGCAAAAAAAATTACAAATATTAGCTTGTAAGCTAATTCTAGCTTCTCAAATGTAAGAATATGCTGAATTTCTTGTTTTTTTTAATCATTGTAAATTGAGTAACTTTGGGTTTTGGACACAGTTGAGGTACTTAAGTCTGGTCTCTGGTTATTCAAATAAAATGGACTGGTCTGGTCCTCTTGCAGACGTTAATCTCAACTGACTCCAACTGGCTTTCTTGCCATTTTATTAAGGCTGCAATTAACAATTATTTTCGCTAATGATTAATCTGTCGATTGTTTTCTCAAATAACCAATTACTCGCTTGGTCTGGTCAGAAAATAAGGGGGACAAATTTCAATCATTGTTTCCCAAAAGCCCAAGGTGACGTCCTAAAATGTCTTGTTTTTGTCCTGATCAACAGTCCACAACCCAAAGTTAATCACTTAACTGTTATAGAAGTCTAAAGAAACCGGGAAATATTCACATTTAAGAATCTGGAACAAGAAAATAGCACTTTTTATTAGCAATTTTCTATCAACCAACTAATTATTAATCAACTAATCATTGCATCTCTACATTTTATGCAAATATATAAAGCTTGTAACATTGTGCAAGGGCATTTCTTTTAAGATTATATTAAGAGTTCTTTTAGCAATTTTAGTAAATGATGAAACATCCAGACTACAGCTGGTTTCCTGTTTCTATCCCACTTACAATTTCCCTAACTCCAGCTAAATGGACTGAGCGATGGTTGTTATATCACAGTTGACATCCGATGAAAAACAGTGAGACAGAAGTATGAGGAATATTGCATGTTTCTTTTATCTTGGTCTCAAGCATATTTGGCTTTGTCTTAACTTGATTGCATAATTAGCCATATTTGGACCGTCTCTAACTCGACTGTTCTTGACAACAGCCCAGGTTTTTGGACTGACTGTCGGCCTATGTCGGCACTGGGAAAGTTTTCACCATTTTCTTGACATTTCACAGAAAAACCTATTCATCAAAAAAATGATCAAACAGATCATTTAAGTTTTTATTAATTGCAGGTACAAAAAGAGTTTGATAGCTGAATAGGTAAATATTTCACATCTGTATGCTACGGCTGCTAACCTCAACGTTTTGCTGTCAAGTTCAACAGTCACACAAAGAGAAATCTGGTATCTCATAGACAAAAGAGCCAGGAGATGCCAATTTCTCCACCCACACTGATCTTCAACAGAACATAATGCAAAGCAGCCACAACACTGGCTGCGTGTAAGGAAGGGCCACACGCCTTTGACTTCTCTACTGGAAAACCTTTTGGTCCTCTATTCCTATTGGTATTCCTCTCTCCACCCACACATGCACACAACTGAAAGGAACTGGTTCACACCCCTTTTTCTGGGGCTCTTCAAAAGAAATTGTAAGACATCTTTGGTTGGAGTAGCTAAAAGCTGGCAGGCTGAGGAAAAAGTACAGTATAAAATGTAATTCAATGAAATAATTACAAAATAATTTGTATGCACTGAACATCACTGAATGAGAAAGAAAGATGTGGGTTTACTGAAGCAGCAGCGGTAGTTCAGAAAGCATGTAGAGTGTAATTTCTATGACAGCTTCATCTAGCAACCACAGACACATATTCACTACGAGATGGAGAGAGAGATCGTCACATTGTGCCTGTCTACGCTTTACCCTGTAACAGCTTGTTACTAGACTCCACTGACACTGTGACATCTTCGTCCCGCTGCTGAATATCAAATAGGCCAACTTGAAATTGAGCGGCACTGAGACAGCAAATGAAGACAAGATATCTGACTTGCTCGTTTTCAACCACGGAGGGGGAGGTCATAGGTTAGGGAAACTGGCTTTTGACTTGCTGTTATCACCAGACTGGCTGGAACACAAAAAAAAAAAAAAGTGAGTGAGACTCTACCCCACTGGTGAGCAACTAAAGCTGAGCCCTTGAGCAACAAATTTAATTAGAGCTGAAACAATAAGATGCTTAATCAATTAGCAGATCACCAGAAAATTAACAGCAACGGATAAAACAAAAGTCAGTTTTTAAACAAAAAAACGGCAAACATTTGATGGTTCCAGCTTCGCAAATGTGAAGATTTGCTGCTTTTCCTTGTCTTAAATCATAGTATATCAACTAAAACAACTGTTCCCAAATGTCACCTTGGGAAAATGTGTTTTTTCTAGATCAAAAAAAAGAATCTATGGATTTAATTTATCATGGAAAGAATCATTAGTTGCTGACCTATAATGCAACTAATGAGCTGGAAATAACAATTATTGTCATCATCAATTACTTATTTGGATATCACAATTTTTTGTGAAGGTGATCTTCAAATTGCTTGTATGGTCCGTCAATCAGTCCAAACCCAAAAGATATTAAATTTACATCACATAAACAAAACATCAACATGTTGTATCTTTACATTTGTGGAGCTGAAACCAGCATGTGTTTGCTAAACGACAAATGATCAATCAACTAATATTTTCTGTTGATCGACTGATGTGAATGTACGTGCTGTTATTAGATGCACTGCTGAAAGCTTTAAGCATGACTGCTAAAAAGAGAGAAAGTTCCCTGTATACATAAAAGGTAAATAAAACTGTCAATGTTCAAATGAACCCTGATCAAAAAGGGTTTTTTGTTTTTTTTCACCCTGAAAAACAGGAGTGGGTCTCAAGTCAAACCGCGGGGAGAAAAATGTTGACGTTTAACTGCGGCCTTCAACGTTCGCCAGCTCTGAGGGAGCCATTGATCGCAAGCCAAAATGCGTCATGACACAGTAAGACATTTTTTTTTGGGTTGGTGACGGCACATGTCTCCCAGCACATTTAGGGTCACTGTGAAGGTGGGATAGTGGGACAGCTCGCCGTCTCTCTTTTTCCTAGCTCGGGAGCTTACGTCATCAAGGCTGGAATCGCTTTGAACTAAAAAGCGATGTCCCCTCCTGCCCCCTCCGGCAAGAAAAAGTGAATAAAAGGGGGAGAACGGTTGAGTTAAAAGTGACAGTCGAGAGTGGGCTGTTGGACTTTCCATCGTGTGAGAAGCTGAAGACTAGTTGAGAGCAAGCTGGAGAGCAACTCAAAATGAGAGCAACAGAGAGGAAGAGAGGGCCTGTAGGCACTGAGCAGTGTCACTCAGTCTCTCCATTTCCCATCAGCCCTCCTGCCGCCTCAACCCGCGAATACCCCCCCACCCCCCCCCACCCCCACCCCTCTCCACACTCTCCATCCCCCGCTTCCAGTATCAGCCAATCAGCATCCTCTGGCGCCTGTGATGTCACAGTGCAGTCGAATTTCGTGTGAGCCAATCAAGGCATGTTACTGAGCCCCAAAAGAGAGAGTCTGCTGGGTTGATTCAAACCAGGCCAGAGAGAGACAGACAGAAAAGTCAGAGACGCAACGATGAGAGAGGGAGAACATGCAACAACTGATAGGGTCTGAGCGAGAGAGAGAGAGAGAGAGAGAAAGAGACATACATGGACAGACAGAAGGATTTTAAGACAGGCAGATAAGTACAGAGCATGATAGAGATATAAGTGGACAAATGAGTTAGTGAGACAGTTACAAAAAAGGACAAAATCTAAAATGAGAGACAATGAAAACAGTATTGACATTAAGGGGGAGGGCTAATTGGGTAAACATGCATTAGCTTGCTACACTCCCATCCACAATTACGCACCTGCATCTTAACAGTGAAACAGATTCAATTTATACACGTGTTTGTTGCCATAGTATTGTCTGTGCTGATTTGTTAATTATGTAATTATGGCTGTCAAAAGTCCACAGTGTTTACTGTTTATTCAGCAGAGAAAACGGTAGATGTCACCTGTGCCTACTTTATTAAAGCATGGCAGAGAGTGAAAACACATATCTTTGTGTGTGCACGGCATCTGAATGGAGAAAGTATTAAGGCTGGTGTGTGCTCCATCAGAACTGCTTGACGGACAGTCGAATAGCTTCGGAAACCCCCCCCTCTCTCTGTCTACCATACCAATGCCGTATTAGGTAGGCAGTGTCTGGCAATTTCTGTAACTTTCCGAAACAGACAATCTAACATGAGAAAGGAGTCAGGTCCTCTTTTTACCATTCTTTACACAACTATTTCTGTCACTGTTCATGTGAACAACCAAGAGCAACACTATGAATGCCTTCCAGGAGAGACAGTCTGAAAATGTACACTGTTATTGTCATATTCAAAAGATATCACGTCTTCCACCTCGCTATGACGGCTAACTTTTCACTCCGCCTTTGAACGTGGCCTTTCGGCCTTTTTGTGATTTTCTGTTATCTATATACTGTTTTGATGTCAGATATCTATGCTTAACATGGTCAAAGTTCCAAAACTTGAGGTTAACATATGTAAAAATGCTCCCTGCAAGTCAAAAGCCCAGGCTTTAACTTGCTCTGAGCGCTTCATTTGCCATGTTTTTGCTGACAAGCTGATGTCATATTGTTGCGCTTGCCCATAACTGGCCGTCCGTTCAGTAGCCTCCGTTGCTAAGGTTGTTGCTAAGTTTCTTCCATGTGTTGTTTGCGTTGTCTAATTGCATACTTTGGATGAGATTTCAGCTCGAACATGTACAGATATATTTGAGAAGTTGACATTTTGAGTAAAGAGCGAGAAAAGTAGTAAATCCGACTACTATAGTTTGTTTCATAGTTTGTTGACGTTGTCTCCCAAATGGCTGGAAGTTGGCCGTGAAACAGCTTTTGGAAGCTGACCAATCAGAGTGGGCTCATCAGGAGGGGGGACCTTAAAGAGACCAGAGCTAAAACTGCCTGTTTCACACACAGAAGCTGAACTGAGGGGCTGTGTAAAGGGTCATTATGGGTTAAAAAAGGAGTTTTTTGAAACTGTAAATCATGCAAAGATATTCCAGTAGAGCCCCAGAATATAAATATAGACCTGGAAATATGCATGATACGTCCCCTTTATGTTTGGTCTGATGATTGTTACACACAGCCTGACAGAAGGTGGTTTAAAATGTTAAAGACTATGTCATAACTGATTTTTTTCTACAAGCGCAGGAACCCCTATGGTAAACCTCAGGGATCATGACATGATTAACAAGATAGAAAATAAGTTTCTTCTTCTTTTCTAACATTTCTGCACACAAATTTATGTATATTTTTCTTACTTTTCCCAACATTTTCGCCTTTTTTTTCTGAAATACTGCAGTTGTACATCCTCAGCACTGAAAAGAAAACAATTTGAGAAGGGAATACAACAGTTTGGTTGAATGGCTGACAGCTCGTAGACATATGCAACCCGTATCGAGAGGGTGGGAGATGGTGTTGTTGCCAAGCACAAGCCAAAAAGGATACCATCTTATATATCCTAATGATGGAGCTCTGCAACCGCATCTGTCACACTATCTGCCAACATTTGGTGATCACCTGATAAAGAATCAACACAGATTCTACCACCAGCGCTCCAGTTCAACAGTTTCCCCCATCCTTGCTGCTACGCAATATGGTGCATGCCAGCAACAAAGCCTAATGGTAGCGAAACCGGTGCTTGCAGGCATAAAGAGAGACAGGTACTGTAGCATCGAGAGCAGACCACCTCACAAATATATATATATATATATATATATATATATATATATATATATATATATATATATATATATATATATATATATATATATATATATATATATCTGAGTTTTGATATCTTTTCCTTCTTATAAACAAAAACTTGAATTAAACCCAACTTCTCACATGCATCAGTGTTCAAAGTTGTCTTAGTAAACAGCTGTAAATTAACTTTATACTGTATTTAACTATGACACTGAAAATCGAATTAGCTAAATTTGTTTAAGAAAAGGTAAGGATTCAGTGCCGACTTTTCAATACTCGATGCATCATTTGAGATTTAAAAAAGTACTGAGGCTCCATATGCAGCCATTGTTAAGTACAGAGGTGGCGTCAATGTACAGTATAGTAATGAAAAGGGTTGGGCTACAGCTAGGAAGAGAGATGGAGAAGCAGGAAAAGGAGAACGTGAACATCCGCCCACGCTTGTCCATGCACATATACCCCCTCCCACACCCCAACCGACACACACACACACACACACGCACACTGGGAGGTGTGTCTGTCGTCGTGAGCAGCAACCGTGGAAAATATAATGGCTCACGCTGTCATAGTATGGATGGAGGTTTCTATGGTAATGGCAGGTAATTTCATCTTCTGAATCAGTCCCACACCTTGTTTTCACACTTGTGTATCACTCACTTTCCCTCTAACGAGGATTTTCAAACACATCTGTTCAAGGTGAGACCTGAGAAACTATCTATGTCTCTATCTATCTGTCAGTCCCCATTCCTGTGGATTCTTACTTTTAGACAATAGATGAAAGCCTTTCGCTTAATTTGTCTTTATCTCCTTTCTGACCTGTAGATACGTGACATGAAATAATATATTCTAAAACTATAAAATCAAATTGTGTACAAAGGCCAATCAGGACATACTTTAATGGATCGATATTGGCTGAAATAAACCTGATAAAACGGCGGTTCTTTCTTTACTGTACTTTTCTGTGTTTTGTCGACCTCAGCCTGCTGTTGTACGCCTGCTCTTTTCCTTTATGACACCTGGGCTCTACAGCGCAAACATTTCACTGCATATGTGAGTGAAAATTAGAGCTTTTCAGTGCGAATGAGTCACTTCTGACATCCGGGCTGGTAAAATACAGTGGTTCACTGAGCTCCCGACGCTAACGAATCTGTTTTCTAACAATTTATCTCTCCTCTCTCTTTCACTGTTAGCAAAAAGTAGCAGTGTGCAAAACTTTCAGGTAGCAGCTTATTTGTAGCCAGCGCTGACCATCGCTTTCTCCAGTTAAAGTGACAAACACTAGTGGCGGCAGCTCATGTCAGCTGTCACTAATTGATGTTAATTTCATCAGTAACTTAAGGTCATCTTAAACTTGTTTGTTGTGTAGTTAAAAATCTCTCGGCAGTTAGTGTCTGTACTCAGCCAAAGATCATTTGTGAGGGATGAAACTCTCTGTGATACCACTGTACAATTGTGAGTTGATTGTTTTTGTTGTTCCAACAGCACCAATAGAGTTATACTGTATGTCATCTCTCTAGGAGCTGCATTCTCCAATTTATACCCATATTATATAGCTTATGCTTATGACCTTATTAGTTTTAAACCAGGACTTTCAGTATTAATCAAAGTATAGATTAAGTAGCTTGTGAAAAATAAGATGTGTCAAATTTAGCAGGTTACACATGTTATTTCAGTGTGTCAGATACATATTTAATTAAAATTGCTTATCTTCTGCTGATACGTATATAATTATTTTTACATATACTGAGCATCTTTGGCACAAAAAGACTTTCAGGATGAATTTAGTTCTATTTTATCTCATTTTTAAGTTGTATCTTTAGTGCGCACTGGGCAACTGTGTCGTTTAGGAGAATATAAGTATCAGAATGGACTCAGTATTGGCAGGTACCCATTACTAAAAGATTCAGATTGGGACCAGGACCAAGAAAACTTTGATTTAAAACATGAAATATGCCTATCTGTCAAAGTCCTTATGTTTGGTGATATTTAAGCAAAGAAGGATTTTGATCTCATAAAACAGTAGCAACTTAACAGCCATCACGCATCTGTCCTGCACTTGTGCTGCAGCCACCACTGCAGCTTATTCTTATTTAAAAGTGATTAATCAGCACAACGTGTGCAGGTTTTCAACAAAACTTCTCTCTCAAAGAATTATTGTAGGGCAGTTCAGGCTACCAGATCTTTAATTCCAAATAATTGTGGTCCTACAAAGAAGCCACAAGGCAGCCAACTTGTATCAAATACCGTTTATTGTGACGGCTGTTTCGGTAGTTTGGACCCTCGATAAATGATGGGGACACTTTGTTGAATAAATCTAGTAGCTGCCATACTTCTGTCCAACTGACTGTCCTGAACTCGGCAGGATGGCAGTGAGCAAGAGAGAACTTCACTCTGGGAGTACACCCACCAGACCTGCGAGAGAGACAACTGGCAGCATGGGAAATTAACACCAGCCAAACAAAGTGTGGGCGCTGTCAAAGTTAGTCAGTTGGTAAATTAGTAAACACTACAACACCTTTAAGTAGAATCTGAATCATAAACGGCATACAGAAAATCCTCACCAGTCACCAGCCAAAAGAAATGTAGGCAGTGACAAAGTTTTTAATAAACACTACAACACATAGCACATTCTGTACAGGATCTGTCACACTCCAATAGCCTTGGTGTAAGTATTGTATGTGGAACATTCAAAACAATCTCCTAATTGTCACATGAGAGTCATATTTGCCTGGGCAATAAGTCTGCAGCAAGTCTTGGTGACTGGATGAGGTTTAGACTTTTAAACCACTGTGGCCAGTGCACAAAACCTCTGGGCTAGCCTCTTTTCCCTGCACAACATTAAGATGGTAAGACCTATGGCATAGTCTATACTGAGTCACCAACACTTTCCTGCATATGGGGAAAGCACTGGGAAGAATCGCTGCAGGCGCAGGAAGAGTGGCTTGTGGCCTGCACGGTAAAAACAAAGACATCAAGGACTACGGAGCCAGCTTTTGTCCACGGTTCATTCACAAGGGAAGTCATTGCTTTTCCAAGATGATCCTTCATTGTCTTGCAAAGTAGCGGCCATCTTTCCAAGGGTTCTGCTTTGTTCTGATGTTAGGCTGAATTGGTCTCAGGAGAAGCTTCAGTCAATTATAAAACTTATTTCTGACCTAAATTGAGTTTTGTTTTTTTTATCTTAATTATTTTTGTGACTGTGGAAACACAATTAAATAGTATGTTTATTCAGTAATATAATTTGTATGCTTTGTGGTTTCAGATTAGGTTATTAGACCTATTTGTAATGTTTCAATTTTGCCAACAACGGGCTAATTTTAATTTCACTTCGATCTTCAGAATGCTACGGTATGCACACAAAAACACATCTACAAACTGCAGAAAGGCAGGCGAATCACATTAATTACTAATTTTTACTACTTTGCAAGCAAATTAGTGTTCATAAAAAGCTTCATAAAGGCTTAGCTGGTTCATATCTCATTGTAGGAGGCTGAAAAAGTGGAGAAACCTATCAAATTCAGCAACATTTGGCTAGTGAAGTGTTAACTCTCTGCCCTGCCGTGGACATAATCCTGTTCTCACTCAGGTAGGCCTTGTTTAATTTGACTAAATAAGATGGGCTTTGACGTTTCCTACAAGCTATTTTTGTTGCAGGTTCCAAGCCAAGAAGAATCACGTCACTCCAGTTTCACTAGATGTTTGTCAGTCATCATGCTTAGATTTATCTTCAAAATGTAATAAATGACTCTCTCTCTCCTTCTATCACATATACACACCCTCACATTAAGTGATATATAGTATAGTAAAAAGCTAATCCACCATTACAAGGAGAACAACAAACTACGGTCATGTCCAAAAAACCTGAATGAAAATATTGTATGATTAATAGAAGTGCAGATTGACCAGATAAGAGAACTTGTGGCTGGATAGTTACACCTATATAAGTGTCATGGCACACCTATATGTGAGCCAGTTTTTTGACACTTTATCACAGTGAAATCAGAAAACTATTTAGTAGTAACACAATACAGTATCACATGAAGTCAAACTTTTGTAATACTAATACTTGTCTTAATGCATAAGGCATCTGGTTGTTCTACAATCCTTCTTTATATATAGCGATCCAAGGAAACAGGTCCAAAAAAAAAGAAGCAAAAAGCACCTTATTTCAACAATGATATAGCTCTACAGTAACTCTCATGTGACTATTTTTACACAGCACCTAAAGGATGTGATTGAGGGCAACATAAGCAGAAAATGAGTGGGAGGGGAAAAACAGGAATACTAATTAGGTATTAACTGGGGTTGCCTGTGCAAAAAAAAAGAAAAGCAATCCTGATAAAAGATGTGGAAAAATGCATGTTTAAACGTGCTAGGAGATTTTAATCCCTGTTTTCGCATCTAAGTTCTTGCAGGTAAAAAGCAGCATTTAACTTTTTTTTTTTTTTTTTTAAATCTCTGTTGCTTTCTCTGCACTCTCTCTGTAAAAGCATCCACTCCTTGCTGCTTCCCTACAAGTCTTAAGGGGTTTCTGCAGGTTAGTGAATTACTAATAACATTACTTCTCATTATGAAGCGTTAGCCCGGGCAGTAGTTGAATAGCACGCAAAAACTTTTACAATACGTTCGCCATGATGCCTTAAATATATAGAAACATAATGTATGTTACTTTAGGTGCATCCGCACATAGAAGTAGTTGTTTTGGGGTCATCGTAAGTTACAACAAGCACAAAAGAAACGAGGGAATCCAGCAGCAGCTCTGTAAGCGAACCACTACTCTTCATCACCACCATCCTCCTCTTCACACGGTCACCATCATCATCTGTGGAGCACAAGGCTCTTTAGCTTTAGGGAAATAAAAGAAAGGGAAGGAAAGACGGACCGCGCTCCGTAAATACAAAATACACCCGCGGTGAATCATGGCGTGTCCGCCATAAAATTAAAAAAAAAAAAAAAAACACACGAGAATGTCCTACAATGTTGTCCCCCCCTCCTCCTTCTCCTCCTCCCCCCTCACCTTACCTCCAACCCGGTACATGTTCGCTGCCATGACTGCCCCGGTCCCTGGCTTCCTCTCCAGGTAGAGGGGTGGCTCTCTTCTCTCTCTGGCGCTGCCGGAGCTGTGTTAGCACTGCCGCCGCTGTGTGTTGGAAAATGGTGGATTGATCAATACGAAACAGACTAGCCGAGAGAGCTTAAAGAGACAGTACACCTTTTTTTTTCACCCCCTCAACACCCGAAATCTGGCGGCAGTATATGGCCACGAGTAGTGTAACAAACAACCACTTAAATTCCGCTTATTTAGTTAACGTTAACGTTAGCATTTTAAGAAACACACAGCTGCGTCACACACTTAGCCGTAGCCCCACACATGAACATGTAAGTGACGTCACGGCCTCATCCAGAACCAACGGTTAAACTTCTCCCATTAATTTTCTTAGTTAACGTTACCTGGTCAGTTAATTAGTTGTTTTGACACATAATTAAGATGATAAAAATGTGGAAATTATCGCGTTGTTCGGCTAGAAGTGGACATATTTCTACTAAACTGACTAGGTGTTGCTCAAAACTATGCACTTCAGCAATTTCCATCAAGCAAAGTCTCATTACTCTGTGATTCAAATAACAAAGCTATCGCGATATTTTGAGTTTAAACCTTAAAACATTCGAGGATTTAGTTGATGAATATCTTATAGGGTTTAAAACTACCACCTACTACCTATTCCCACAGTGGATGGGACACGACCAGACCCTTGTAGACAAGCACCAGAGCTTTTTTTTTTTTTTTATAAGCCATTTACCTGGAACTTGGTGCTCTTGAAAATTAAGCATCCCTGCCTCATCCCTAAAGCCAACTCTGTGATCCCAAATCCCTTAGCTCAGTGGTGTCAAGTGAGGTCCATGAACCACCAGGGGGGCGCCCCATGGGGTTTCTGGCAAAGAACAGGCTTAGTTAAATTTAATTAATGTATGTGAAAATGGTTCCTAAATCCATAGCCTAGGTTTATCCCTCACCACTGCTTAATATAGACACGTATGCATATGAAATCTCATCATGTTGAGGTATCTGGCCTAATTCATGGGAAGGCCAAAATTGCTATACAATATGTCAGTTCAAGTGTTTTTTATTTTGGTTTATGTATATTCATGTGTAGGCTACTTTATGGTGGGTTTTTTTTAGGTTATCAAGGTCATGTGGGGTATTTTCATATAGGTGCAGCATGATAATAAGTTTTTATGTGATATTTAGGATTTATTTATTTAGTTTTGTCTCATTGGAGTCTTTAAATGTAGTTAGGGTTATCAATTTCTTTCATTATTTTCCTGTCTCAGGATTTCCTCAAGTCCACAATTTCATTAATGTGGTCATACTTCATCAGCTGTATAGCAAAATTATGCAGAATCACAGATAAGTATAGGACTATCAAGCTTATTACACCACCTACTTGGGCTGGATTTTGGAATTTGGCATAATTTGTTAAAGAAAAATGGGATATTTTGTACTGCAACAAAGACTAACTGTGACTATTTGGACATTGTAAGATTACATTGCCAAAATATTGTAATAAAAACATAAATTGCTTCAAAAATAAGTGCACAGCTTTTGTTCTGAGTGAAAACAGCCCTTCGTGGAAGGCGTCTAATAAGTGAGACAATGTATGAGCAGAGAGGAAAATATAGATCAGTTTTCCAGCTATGGTTGTTTGATTAGCTCAGTTTCTGTGTGGATATAAGCGTTCAGCCTCCATGCTGGAGGAATGCTGTGGTGAAGGCTACATCTGATCTATACCATATGGAAGCCTCAATTACTGTGGCCTAGCACAGGGGACTACAGTCTGCAGTCACATGACCCTTATAAGCCAATCGTGTGTACTTACAGTACAGTACGCACTCCTGCTCAAGTGTGCAGGCTCAATGTTGGATCTGTGCTGCACTGAAAGGGATTTTGTATCGTGTCTTAGGGCTCTGATAGTGTGTGTGTGTACAACCATGTATTTAATTCAAATAAAATTAAAGTGATTTTAAGAATGTTTTTAATGCCATTGTGCATTGCGGGCACTACACAGTATTTTGCTGTGGACTATAATTTTGTGTTGAACAGAGCATTATGACCCAATGGATGTTTGTATAGATATAGCATGGTGCTCACTGCTATATGCAAAATACTGTGCACTTCAGCATCTGTCAGACTTAAAAAATCCAGCCATTATCCGACTGAATATTGCTGCTTAGTGTTTAGAACATTGCTCAGTCTAGCGCACTATATTTTACACGCTTACCTTGCTAATTGACTCTCCTGTGGAACAGTAAACATGTACATTATTGAAATATATTGAAGCCTATCTCTGTACAATGTGTGTGTTATTTGACATAGATATACTGACACGAGATAGGTTTCTTTTAAGCTGTTGTAATGTTCCCCCAATTAAACTGGGAAGAAAACAGTGCCAACACTTAATATGGTCTTAATTAAAGGAAAATAGGTGGTCAACAATGTAGCCTTGTATTTGGGAACTGTGACTACTTTCATTAGAGATGTTTGTTTACTTGGCTGCTTGCTGATGTGCAGATGTTCTCTTGAATCCATTGCTCCTCTGCCAGATGTTACTGCAGTCAGGAAGACAGGCAGGCAAGCATGTAGGCAGAACTCTATACAACACACTGCAGGTGTTCTCCCCAGTGAATCTCAGTCTGTGGAGATGGATTTGCCCGAGACGCGCAGCGCGTCTGCATAAACTCCCCTCGGTTTGGTTGCTGTGCTGGTAAATGACCTTTGATGGCCTCTCTTTCTATCTACCTACTTTCTCCTCCTCCTCTCTCATCCTCTTTCTTTCCTCCACTCCTCCGTGTAGTGGATAAATCCACAGGAGAGGCAAAGACACAGAGGAAATCAATTAGGCCTGTTTCCTGGCAGAAACCATTCCATATCTTTGATTGGGCTTCCTCATTTGTTCTCTCACTGGGTGTTGTGCTTGGATCTCAGAGACACTATGGGAGATGCAGCAATAAAGGGACTATTGTTAGAGCACGCTCTCTTCTACACCTAATAGTCAAACTGTGCATAGGTGTCTTCTGTATTAATGGTTGAAAAACATTACCCAATTAATTTTACCAAGAATTTCTACCTGACAGTGTTGCCTGGCTGACTCTTAAACCTCAAAAATAGGTGGTGCTCACACCCCACAGAGTCGCTGTCAGTCAGGTTAGTGACAACGATGTTTCATGCTGCACCACAGTCATTGTGTCAATAACCACATGCTGTACACCCCCTGCTATGACTCTTGCTGTCGATATAAAGGAATAGTGACTGTGAAATAAACATCTACAGCAGTCCAAAGAGACCCTATGATTTTATGAATGCACAGACAAAACTGCTCAGTTAATTCCACCTGAAGAGGCATCATCACCATTTCCATTCCATATAAATAAAAATCTCATAAATGGTGCAGTCTATCATGTCACACAAGTATTATTTTTGATTGTCTGACTTGATTGTAAACAAGACCTAAACATGACGGCTCTCTGTTGCAGACTTTATTGGTGACTAGCCATGTTTTCACTATAATAAAAGCCTTGGCACGAAGCAGCACTGACTCATTTTTATTGAGAATCTTTGCTGTAGGGGATCTGTCAGATAAATTTCACAGCTAAAAATATCAGTAACTGAACAGATACCTCGCAAGGAATCATGCAGAGGATGTACAGCTTGTATTTATATATATCAGACTACAGGTGGAGCTATTGTCCTGCTTTTGATAAAAGCAAGAAGTTCATACAAAGGGATGGCTGCTTTAAGGCCATGCACAGTTGGATATACTACAATATATAGTTTTTAGTTCATGTAAAACACACATTTAAGCCCTAATACTCACCATTAACCATCAATAATGCGAATGTCTGACTGAAAAACATCATTGACTTCTGTTATAACGTGCTCCAAGATGCAGTTACCAAAGTCTACCAGCAGGGGTCATGACTCACACAGGCTTTTCTATTGTCCTCAGTTGCTCCCAAAAAAAGCAGTTATGAAGTGGGAGAAATGAAAAGGCCAGCCATGCAGCCATCCACAACGGAAATGCCACTTCAGTGAGTTATTATGAATTCTGGGACGATGCCAGCCAGTAGCATCAGGGCTGACACAGAAATGTTGCCTGCTGATCTCTAGCACAACATAAATCAAACTTTGCCATTATGTACTCATTATCGTGTCTCTGGTATAGCACAAGAAAGATGGGTTTGTGTGTGTGTGTGTGTGTGTGTGTGTGTGTGTGTGTGTGTGTGTGTCTGTGTGTCTGTGTGTATTTGTGTTCTGTCACAGGCCACTTTTGGGGACAAATTTCAGACCAGTTAATTGGGGACGGCTTGTACAATTGGGGACAAAAGCCGTGTCCTCAATTTGGAAAAAGCTTATTTTTGGGTCAGTGGTTAAGGATAGGTTTGGATTAGGGTTAGGGTCAGTTGTTAGGGTTAGGTTTAAGCAAATAGTGGGCATGGTTAGGGTTAGGGTAAATCTCCAGGAAATGAATGTAAGTCTATGTGATGTCCCCAAAAGTGACCATGATCTGATACCTCTCTCTCTCTCTGTGTGTGTGTGTGTGTGTGTGTGTGTGTGTTGCATTTGGGAATTGTCTTTCATCTTTCATCTGTTACTGCAGACATGGTTTGGCCGGAAACACTTATCTATACTTTGAAGGCCTCACAAGAAAATTATGGCCCTAATCCAAAGGGATTAACTATATTGCACTTGTGGGTTATTGATACTGTGACCTTCACAGAATGAAAGTGTTAATAAATGTCAGACTGAGATGCAGGACTGTGGATGCAGACAGTGGACTATGTGGTTTATACATCCCAGAGCAGCCAAGGGTGTTTTCTTCATCCGCCCCACCTTGCAAGGGAATCCTGCTGTCAAGTGTCCACCCTCCACCACAGGATCATGTGCCAAAATGCCAGGAGCCACCAGGCGACAGCAACACTTTTTTTTCCCTTTTTTTGTGGAACAGCTGGTGAACCGCCAAATGTGTCTACATCTTCAGAGAGAAAGACTGGCAGTTGGTGAGAGGAGTGTACGATGTGGGGGAAATCCCACAACACTCAGACATGAAAAAGGAATCAGTGGAATGGCAAATGGCTTCATAAAGTCATATATTAAATTTCAGTCTCAAGAATGTTTGGCATTTAATTGGTCAGGACATGATGCTAGAGCTGCACCAGCTGAATTCAAGACACTTGAAGAACAAAGACTAGCAACGTGACAATTTAATGTCTAACTTGGCATGCAAACAAACATGCACAAACTCACACAATCTATTTGATATTGTGCACCAATTAGATCACAGAATGATCAATATTGGACACAGAGGTGCTACTTTATATAACTAATAACTAATAGATGCAACTAGGAGAAACATTGTGTCAGTGTTGAAATAAACCATACACATACCATTTAATGTTTTATGGTCTTCATCAGACACACTCTTGACAATGGAAACTGGGAGTATGTAGCAAAAAAAAACAAAACACGTGTGCACAGTAATTTATACTACACTAAATTGGGCTCTCAAGTGATGCATCACTGAGGTTTTCAATCTTGTGCAAGTCTGAGTTCCTTCCAAGAGAAGATTTTTTTGTCCCACTAAACACAAATAACACAAATCTCACTCTACTGTGCTAGTTAGGGACTTCAACTTGTTGGTTGTTTGGTTTGGATGGAAAAGTGATTACTCTTGAGCTTCCACAGTGCTTGATTCGAACCTACAATATGGGCTTGTTTAAACGTCTATTTGGCTTGTCCAGTTGAAAAATTTTGGGTAGACATAGAAAATTGCTTAATAATTAGTTAGTTAGAGTAGCATGTTTGGCATGTTTACTATCAGTGCCTTTTGCCTTCTGAGGCATCTAATTTCATAATAAGTTGATTATTAATATCTAAATTGTTCTAATGCTTTGCTAAACACGATTCAGGTTTACTCAGCTCACTAAAAAGCCAAAAATAACAAAGTTTCTTTATCTAGCCAGGTTGTTAAATATTTCATTTTTACAACGGCATTTCTTCTTGGACTACATGATGGTACCCATTATGACAAGATGGGTGAGTATCTGGAAAGCCTCTTCAGAAGGATCAATAACCTAATGATGTATTAGTGCTTTATAGGTCAGTGCATAAACCTAGGAGATTGATACATCCCATCATGTAGTATAGTTGACTGATGTGAAAATATATTACACAGTAGAGATGCGCAGAGGGCCCAGTATTCGTATATGTATCTGTATTTGTTGAGGCAGCAAAATTATTTGTATTTGTATTTGTATTTGAATAAAAGTAGAAAGAGGCTTAAAATCCTGTTTTTGTTTTTATTATGCTTTTAATTTTAGAAAATTGAAATGTGACGATAAGTGTTCATGAATAAACTACCTTACGCAGGAGGTCCCCACACCGGGTCTCCCAGATCATAGACGACTGCGCTGACTACTGAGCTAAAACTTTACTCATCGCCTCATTGCAGACAGACCTCTACCTATTTATACACCCATAACACAGAGAGAGCACACCGTGTAACATGTAGCTTTGCACTTTTCATTTATTGCCTATTTTTCCCAACCTAACTTTGTAGAAAGGAGAAGGGGAACAACATGTTATGGAGAGTCCCTTGGGAGCACTTCGCCTGTGTCAGTAGCTTAGCTTTATCTGTGGGGGACACCCCTAACTCTGGGAATGATATCCAAATTAGGAAATGTGCATCATGTAGCAGGAGGATGTGACTCCCCTCGTTGAGACCTACTGATAGACGTAACAGTGCAGCAGAGGAGAGAGACTGAGATAGCGATGTAACTGACCTGCGTGCTGGTATTTGACATGGTTCTTCCCAAAACAAATAATTTTTAAAATACTTGTATGAAACAAATATTCGTTAAAAAAAAAAAAAAAAACCTGCTATTTGTGTTTTGCCGAATAATGTATTTGTATTCAGACACAACCCTATTACACACATTGGATGTTCTTATTATAACTGGCATTACATCAAGTTTCCAAGTGCTAAAAGAGGCGTATTCCACTTCCTTTATCCTGCAGGGGACTGGGGGGGATGAGGTAAAAATCTAGACTTGTCTTTTAAATACCCCTGCAAACACCTAAAATAGGATGGGACCATTGTTTTCCATTACACCACCACACTTGTCACATGTCTAATTATACACCACAGTAGCAATGGAACAAATTTTTTTTATGTGCTGAATGTGACCGGTCATTTTGACTTGGACCAAAGCTGCGTAGGGCAGCTACATCTGAAATGTCCCTGACTATGTGAAATAAACAGACAGGCTTTGTTTAATGCTGAGGTACAAAAAAATGTTCCAGTGCTGAGTTTTTTTATGATGAAGTTTGGGCTCGAGAGGGGTAAGCAGGCAAAACCTTGTCACAGTGACTGATATTGTTTGTGGACAGACTCGGCATGGGAACGCCTGTCAGATTGAGGACAAGTTAAAAAAAGTAGGCATTTTCTCTAGGGGATTTCCATCAGGCATCATTTCAAATTCCTCTGACTTCAAGTGTTCATAATAATGTTGGAGAGCCAATGTAGGGGGAAAAAAAATCCCCCCAAATTGTTGCAGTTGCCATAAACCTTACCATAATATGCTAGAAGTTGGTACCAAAACAACTATTTTGTCTTTTTTTTTTTTTGCCAAACGTTAACACTGTACCAAACTAAACACTTGATGTGTGGCAGAAAATATCCAAAACACTGCATAAAATTAAAAGAATAGTTTGATGTTTTGGAAAATACACTTATTCTTGCCAAGAGCAAGAGATCAATACCACTCTTGTGTCTGTATGCTAAATATGAAGCTAAAACCAGCAGACGATTAGCTTAGAGGAAAACAGCTAGCCTGGCTCTGTCCAAAGATGAAGCTAATCGTCTGCTGGCTGCATTTAGCATTGGCTACAGAAATGAGAGTGATATCTTTTCATCTAACTCTTGGCAAGAAAGTAAATAATCATATTTCCTAAAATGTCTATAAGTATTCCTTTAAACTATTCCTTGCGTGTGTTAAACTCTCCATACATGCAGACTACAAAGCCTCATTCATACAGCTGCAGACGTCAGTCTTTAGCATTAAAGTACTGAATGACTCCCCTGCTGACTGATGCATGATGAATGAAGCACACACAGCACATTCACCAGTGGAATCCTCAGCAGCAATGAATCACTGATCAGACATATTGATCACCAATCAGTTACATTTTAACTACATGCTGCTGCACAAACAGGAAAGCCTTGATCAGTCAGACATTCAACTGACTGCTCTCTAGTGTGATTAAACTGTGTAACCAGCCAAAGGGCAGGAACGTAGAAAGCATTAGATTTAATGCTATTTTAAATGTTGGTTCAGTCACTCAGGTCAAATCACCTTCTAGTATGTAGCCTAATTTATCTGTTAATTATCTTCTTCATGCTAATATTACAATTCAATCTAAGATGAACATGAGGTCGTATAGACGCTCTGTATTTACAGTGTAAATCCCATGTGCGTCACTGAAGAGATTCCCTCGGAAATGATAGGGAGTCTGTGAGAGGGAGGATCACAGAACATAGAGATAGGGAGATCAAAACCTCCAGAAACCTCTGCCAGCTGCCTCTACCACACCCTCCTTTCACAGGGACAGTCACTGGGATACGTCCTTGAAACAGCACAGCACATGTGCCCCCCCCAACGCTTACATGGGCAGAAAATCAAATGACAGATTTATTGAATATACACTATATGTGCCAGTTAAAAATAGGCTTTTCGGATGAGACAAGAAAGCAGTAAAAGTGCAAGCAGTGGAACACACCCACATCACTAAAAATGGCCTTCTGTGGAATCTAAACCCCTCACAGTCCCAGTGGGAATAAAATATCTTAAAATTGACTGCCAACGGCTGACGAAAATACAGGAGCACTCTCCCATCTGCACTTAAAAATAGTGTAATGGAGCCATGGTTGCTTTGTCTGTAACATCCACCCCAGTGTCAGGTCAGAAGTCCCAGTGCGGATGTACGTGATGAGCCTGAGTTAAAGAGGTCACTGAGTCTGTGACGAAGATTTGGCTGGAGGTGATGTTTAGACCTGAGGCGGGTCTTCAACAAATAGGAGCACCCATTTAGTCAGATGGCTGATGAATACCATTCTAAATCATTGTGAAACATCCCCCCAATCTCCATGTGGTGTGGCTGCTAGACAACTGTAGGAACCTAGTGAAATTTAATTCAGTAAAGCTTTAGTACAACATAAGTTTACAGCCTAATTGCAAATTTTTACCCCGGGCCCCCAAACAGATTAATATGGCCATGGTTGTATCATATTGACAGATGCATAGGACCAAACTTTATTGTGATAGACTATTGATTGGTGATTCTTCTTGTCCACTCTACACCCCTAAAACAGAGACTTTTGAAAACGCTGCTGACCCCGTTTTAGTTTGAAAACTCCGGGATTGCATTTTAGTCTGGACACGTGGAAACTGAGACTTTTGAAAATAGTGATGCAGATCCCTACATTCGCTTCCTGGGTCTTATCAGTCATGACATGTCCTTCCCTGATTCGTCAAGCCCCTATCACATGACGACTCCCAATCTATTTTCCGCCGCCTTGACCGCTTTATACTCGTGTTACTTTCGGTAACAGTTCCACCTCTTTGTCGGTCCAAGCAAAGAAATCTCTGGTCTTACTTTTCGCCATTGCTGTTCTTCCTCCATAGTACTTTCTGTAACTAAGCAACCAACCGCAGAGTAAACAATCTGCCTCCTGGCACGCACATACCCAGTGTACATTCATGGTCATGTGATATGTGTTTTCAGGTGTGTTAGCATGGACGGAGATTATTTCTGAAACGGTGCTAAAAGTGCTCATGTGGACAGAGATCGTTTTAGTTTGAAAATGCCATTTTAAAATGAAAATGTATTTGTATGGATGTAGTCTTAAAATCATTTTAAAGGGGACATAACATGCATTTCATGATTTTCTATCATTTATATACTGTTATAATGTCGGATGTCTCTGTTAAACATGGTCAAAGTTCCAAAACTTGAGGTATACATAAGTAAAAATGCTCACTAACAGTCAAAAGTCGGGGCCTCAGCCTCCTCTCTCAGATTGTTCGCCCATGCCCAAAAATGGCTGTTTGTTCCACAGGCTTCGTTGCTAGGATTGTGTGTGTTGTCCACTCGCATATTTCGGACTGGATTTTGGCTTGAACATGTACGGATGTATTTGAGAAGTTGACATTTTGAGTAACGAATGAGAAAACAAGTGAAATCTTACTACTATTGTTTGTTTATGTAGTGTCTGGAGCAGCTTTCAGAATCATATAATTAAAAGAATAGTTTGACGTTTTGGAAAATACACTTATTCTTGCCAAGAGCAAGAGATCAATACCACTCTTGTGTCTGTATGCTAAATATGAAGCTAAAACCAGCAGATGATTAGCTTAGAGGAAAACAGCTAGCCTGGCTCTGTCCAAAGATGAAGCTAATCGTCTGCTGGCTGCATTTAGCATAGGCTACAGAAATGAGAGTGGTATCTTCTCACCTAACTCTTGGCAAGAAAGTAAATAATCATCCCAAAATGTCTATAAGTATTCCTTTAAACTATTCCTTGTGTGTGTTAAACTCTCCATACATGCGGACTACACAGCCTCATTCATACAGCTGCAGATGTCAGTCTTTAGCATTAAAGTACTGAATGACTCCCCTATTGACTGATTTCAGAATCTAACCAATCAGCACAGAGTGGGCTCATCCGGAGGGGGGCCTTAAAGAGACAGGAGCTAAAACGGCCTATTAAGACAGATACTGAACTGAGAGGCTGCATAAAGAGCCAGTTTAAGATAAATGAGGAGGTTTTTTTTAACTGTAAATTGTGCAAAGATATTACAGTAAAGCCCCAGAATATAAATATAGACCTGGAAATATGCATGATATGTCCCCTTTAATGCCCAGAGTTATTAGTACCCTTTTTCATAAAGCGACTCATTTTGTCGACTGATTAGCATTGTTTTTAGCAACATAATATATTTTAATTTTTCTGCATATGTGTCTTTTTCTTGTGTTATTTCTAATCAAATGCTCTTTGTATACAATTGGAGAGGCTTTGCATTGATATGTGGTGCCATTGCTGTCCGACACCTGGATCTCACTTGATGGAGATGTAGTATGAATAAAGTGAAAGCAGATGACCAGTAGCGTCCAGGATTTCTGGTTTACATCCAATTAATAATGAAATAATCACAAAGCATCAAAACTTTACAACTTTACGGCTTTACCAGAATGATATGATCCATCCAGGGGACAGATCCATCACATTATGAGACCCAGAAAAAGAAAACAGATAAAACTAGCCTCTCAGTCTTATCCACAAGATACAATATCTACCCATTAAAATCTCACTGAACACTCAGTGTCCTAGACTCTGTCATCCACCATATGGCTTATCATGTACTGAGAATGTTTAATCTTACCCCTGTCTCCCTAGCAGAGCTAAACATAGGCTACTGTTTCTAAAATAATCGCCACTCTGGAGTATATGTGATGGGAACATTTCAATAATTAATTCAGGCTCTTTTTTTTCTCTCTCTCTCTTACTCAAAGACATGCACACGCTCACCCAGCAGATCACGTGTCTCCCATACAAACAGTATATTCTTACATTTTCAGAAATTCCACAGCTGTTTGAGGTCTTTTAAATTATGTGCTTGTACAATTTAAGTAGAGGCCTCGATCCAACCTAAATCATCTGGTTGCTTCTTGCACTTGTGCCCACCTGCTGAAAGAGGCAGCCTGCTGCGGTGATGGGCTGGGCTCAGACTGGCCATTCTGTGGGCTCCTCAGAGCAAACGACATCACGTGTGGATTACGCCTGCATTTGCATCTGTGGAGACTGAAAGTGTGAGTGTTTGTGTGTGTATGTTAGAGGGTGGGTGGGTGGGGGGGAGACAGGAAGGAAAAAGGAAGGAACTGAAGGCAGAGGCACTGGATTGTTGCCGCCTGGGGCCAAAAGCAGCTTTGGCACCTGTTTGGCCTTGGGGCACAGGGCTTATATAATATCTGCCGGGGTACATAGTGTTTAGGACAGGTGTGTTGCTGGAATTCATAAACACCCATCTGCTGCGGGCTGGGTCACTGCTCAAGGCCTGGTGGTCCTGTGTGGGCCAAAGGAGAGAGCCTGAACACGGGTTAGGGTCACGATGAGTTTGTTAAGGACAGCATTGCAATGACATTTACATCTTTTACTGTACTGTTCAAAATGGTAGTATTATTTATTATCTCACAAAAAACAAGACAATGTTTCCAATTAACTGGCATTAATATAATAAAGTAGTTTTGTGCATTTGGAAAAATAACTGTAATGAAATTCTGCTTTTTTTGAGGAAGTATTGCATTCTTTTAAATTATTTTGAATTGCATCTAGAAAACTTTTTTTTTTTAATCTAAACAAATATAACCTTATTTAATTTGGGTTATATGTTTGCATGTGTGTATTTATTTGTGTATGTAAGTTTGGTGAAAAAATGTCAATAACTGTTTCCCAAAGCTCAAGGTGATGTCCTCAAAATGTCCTCAAATGTCTTGTCTTGTTTTGTCCACAGTCCACAACCCAAAGATATTCAGTTTACTATCATAGAAGACTAAAGAAAACAGTAAAAATTCACATTCGAGAAGCTGGAATCAGAGAATTTGGACAATTTTCTTCTTAAATAATGAACTCAAAATGATTAATCAATTATCAAAATAGTTGCAGATTCATTTAATAGTTAGCAACTAATCATTAATTGTTGCAGCTTTAGTAGGTAATACTATGTAATTTGTGTGTGTATACAATATGACCTGATTTAACTGGTAAATGCTGAATAGAAAAACTTTGACTAAATTGTATTGCGTTATTTTTTAAATGACCTGATGGATGTCTACAGTCATGCAGTTTTGAAAAAATCAGATAAAACTTATCACTTATCCCTTGTAAGGCAATGTTTTAGAACACTCTCTGATCAAACAAGATCAGAATGTGTCATATTTTCAGGCACTTTTTCCGCCCTTGTTTGCTTTATCCTAAGTCTATAAAAGTAACATGCTTTCAGGCCCTTAGGACCACTTCACCCTTCTCTCTCTAAACTCTTTTCTGTTTACTCCTGTCTTTCCACCATGGGGCTGCATGGATGCTTGATCTGCTCCGGAGAAATAGTGTGGGTCTGAACCCGCAACCAGATCAGAAACGAGTTAAAAGTAAAACTAGTGGCCTGGATATGTCTACTTAAGTCTCCTCAGAAGCAACAGATCACACAAGCCTGTCAGGAGCATCTATTCCCTCACTTATCATTCAGTTTTGCTCTATAAGTCTCCGTCTTGAGAATGATTGGAAAAAAGTTTTTAAATGTTATTTTTCGAGGGAAGGTTTGCTGATGTTTTTTTTTTTTTCAGAAGTGCCAAGCTTCACATACATGTTTTATATTACAGGGAATAACCTCCTCTTCATCATTTTTATTGCATGTGTTCAGTGGAGCAAGGATTTCAGAGAACATTGGCCCTTCAGTTTTAATCTCTTACCTGCTTTTTGTCTCCATTTCAATTTGTAGTATATTTGACCTTCTCTCCTCTCAGCAGATTTGAGTCTGATTGCGCGCCACAGCTGAACTGGCAGCAAACTTGCAACCACAGCAAACAAGTGGAGGTAATGAACTCGTGTCCTCTGTGAAAGACACACCTCGAGTGCTGAGGCAGGAAGCCATCTCTATTCCAACTGTTTGCTGGGCGATTCAAGCTGGGAAACATTTTGAGACATTTTCCTGGTCACCAGGATTGTCTCCAAAGTTGCCCGGTGTACAGTTTTGTGCCTTTAAGAGGCCACAAAGTCTCCAGTTGACCGTTAGACTGAGGTCTTTTAAAAACAGTAAGCTCAGAGATAAGAAGGAACCGATTACAGGCATGCTGACGGGTGCTAATCAGCTGGGACAAAGATGTGGGAAATATCAGAGTGTCTGTTCCTGGACCAGGACCTGCACTGTGTCACCAGGCAGACAGACCAGACAGCACCCATGTGTGAAAGAGATGACCTCAGTCACACACTCAAGAGGCCCAGTGGAAAGAGGCAGACTCTTTATTTGAGGAACTGATAATGTATTGTCTGTGAGTGTTTTAATTAGTCACCGTAAATGAACGCAAGAGCTACTTGTCATCCTGGACTGTGGGAAATTCAGAAGCTGTTATTTTCTGCTCCGCCTGTCTCCTTCAGCAGGCCTAAATTGTCATGGATCCAGCAGCGGTAAGGGAAAGCTGATCCACCCGAGCCACGTTTCAGCATCTTCCGCTGCCTAACAAATTCCTACAAGTCACTCACTCTGAAAGAGTGCATTGTGATTCAACCAAACACTGCCTACTCCTCTTGTGGAAAAGGGGAAAAGGGAAGTGGGAGTGCAAGTCTCCCTGTGGACTGCCTCACCACTTACTCAAAAGGTTTCCCGCCTGGTCTGGGATGGCTGTGACATACCACAGGCTGGCCCAGGGAGAAAGTATTGCTGCCTTCAAGTGCGGCTCGTAAGACTCACAGCTCAAAATACGGAATGTCTATGAATATTTTAAGTTGTACCTCGAAGGCTGCAAATAACAAGTATTGTCATCATCATCATCAACCATCAGTCCCAAAACCAAAAACAGAGATGTTAAATTTACTATCATATGTGAATCCTGGACAAGCTGGAGCTATTATAGAAACATGGCAATTCACTGATGATTTATTTATTTATCATATACAATTTGAAAGTCCTCTAGCCATATGAATTGTCACGCATGCTGAAATGACACTGTGACAAAATGGACACCATGGTCACATTTTTATGGCTCAAAAATAGAGTGTGTTTAGAAAAAACAACTCCTAATATGAAGAAAAGTTACAAAACTGTTATTATGTTTATACTATCCTTTCCGAAGGGTTATCTCAACACAAGACCCCAAAGTGTTTGAAAGATGTTTGTTGATGTTGATGTTGATGAATAATACAAATACTACAACAAGAATGTTGCAAATCAGTAGTGAAAAAAGTGTTCAGATCCTTTACTTAAGTAAAAGTAGCAATACCATACTGTGAATGGACTAAATTAGAAGTAAAAGTCCTGCATTGAAGTACAGAAGTATTAGCAGCGAAATAGCAATACTAGTGCAGCAGGATGGCCCATGTGAGACTTATATTATTAGATCATTAGTATTGATGCATAAACATGTGAAGTCCTTTAATGTTGCATTAAAATACATTTTAATATTGCTGTAGTTCAAGGTATAACTAAAATAGACCGTGTTTTATACTGTTGGGTATAGTTTAATTTAAGATTAAGGTGTATTTATTTATTTGCCTGATGATCACCCACTCATTGTTTTAAACTCTTCTTATTGTTTATACTATTTTATCTATTACTATTACTTTTACTATTTTAAACATTTACTTTTTTCCCCTTACTGCATTGTCGAGAAGCTGAAACCTATGATTTTTACTCTCTACATACTTGTGTAATGAGATGTAACAATAAAGACACTTGAAACTATGTAAAATATTAATTTGCAAAGTATAACTGGTAAGTTTAGCTGTCGGACAGCATAAATGTTGTGGTGTGGTACAATTAATTATTAAAAGTTTAAATGTAATGGACTAGAAGTATAAAGCAGCAAAAAAATGAAAATATTTCAAAATTGCACATAAGCACAGTACTTTAGAATAGTTAAATTCCTGCACTGCTACAACTGATTTATTTAAGACAACAAAGGAATCGTTTAATAATGTTTGGTAAGTACAGTGGGCCTATGTACACACGAATATCAATTAATTGTAACGTTCATGTATAAATTATGATTATTTCCCAGAATACGTGAACGCAGCATACGGACGGGTATCGTGGAGGGGGGCGGGGCTATGCAAATGAGCGGCGGTTGACTGAATAGATGCTCCCAGCTTCTGTGAGCGGAGCGGGACACTTGCTGTGGAGAGAAGAGAGCCAGAGGACGAAGAGAGAAAAGAGAGAGTGTGGACGCCGCTCCAGAGAGAAACAAACAAACAAACAAAACATATAGATCACTTTCACTCGACCCAGAACATCGCAACATGGCTTCAAAGTGCCCTAAGTGTGACAAGACGGTGTATTTCGGTGAGTATTGTCCGTTTTAATTGGTTCTGGCTGTGGAAATTACTTTTGGCACATGATGGTGACCCCCGCTTGTTAGCCAAAAGATACTCCTGATAAGGGATCGATTGTTTATGTAGGACAACTTGTCTCACATTTTTTGTATTGTTATAGCTGAATTTTAGTTCACGAATTCCATAATTAGTGCCATCATTTATAGATAAAGCAGCTAATGCCCATTCATTGAAAAAAAATGTACATTTCATACGTCCAATTACGCTATATTGACATTTACTTAAAATGCCTACTTTTTAAATGGAGTTCTGAATGTGCACATACAATTTTGACTACTTCTGTGTGTTTTGAACAATATTTAAACCTTCAGGAGGATATTAAATGTATTTATGTAACGTATGTTTGACAGTAGCCTAATATTAGTCCATAAAATTCAATATTGCTTATTTTTTTGTGTGCAATGGTGGGAGACATGTACATTTCTCATATATAGTAAGTGAAGTTCACAGCATTCCTTAGATTAGGCTTTTTTTTTTTTTAGGGAAAGAGTTGCTAGAAATGTAAATGATTCACAGAGTCAAACTTTGGGAAAACTAAAAGCTGGAGAGGCAAAGAGATCAATGTAAACAAAAGCCCTATGAGCAAATATTTCAACAAATTGATAATTAGTTACACACCTAAAATAATCTTGACGTGTGTGAGAGAAGACATGCCCCTGTCTGCACTGTCTTCACAAGTCTGGATGAATGATTTATGTTATTTTGACTCTGATCTGTGCCATTTTTCATTTGTTGTGTTTGGTAAACATCCAAGCTTTGGCAGTTGGCTTTGGAGGGGTATGCTGATGGAAGCCTTTGCCAAGAGTGCAGAAATGCCATATGCTGAGATTGCCCACTCACGGAGGAAAGCAGTAACAATCATGCTGCGTCAGTGGGAAGAAAAAACCTGTAAACATGCATCTTTTTTTTTTTTTTGCATCTCTGTAAACAAAGATGGGAAAACAAAACACCCACTTAAGCAAAGAGCTTTGAGTCACACTCAGTGGCAGCGAGGAAGATGGCATATTATATTTACTATAACAGATGTTTATAGTGGAAGAAATGCACACAGGGAAGAGCAAAAGCAGAGGATTAAAGGAGCTTAGGTCGTGAAGATAAACAAAAATTTAACATGGGTGCATTGAATTTTGAAGGCTGCACATGTTCTTGATAAGTTGAATGTATTTTTAGGAAACATGCTTACTGTACTGTTGAACCCTGAGTAATCCTGTGTTTATGTTTTGCTGCATGCTGGTAACACACACACACACACATACACAAAAAAAAAATCATCCTTCAGCAGGGATCTTTTCTACACTTCACAGCACACATCAGAGCTGTCACGGGGGTCAAAATCAATTATGTGAGTGGATGGAAGTCCTCTTACGTAACAGGAGTGGCAGCGAACATCACAGCTGCTGCTCATCCTGTGGGTCCCCAGAGTCACTGGCATGGAATAATATCTGCGCAAATAAGATGTATTCTTCCTCAAATACAGATTTTTTTATGCATGTCTGAGTATTCATTTGCGGTTGTACTCTTAATTCGCTGCAGCGAATGAGTCACAGCTCCTCAGTGATGCATGTTATATGTTTTTTTTATTTTTTTATGTAACATACTGAGATCCAGCCTAGTGTGAGTTATTTTTGGGTTGGGGTGTGTCTTTTGGGTGGAGAGCGTTCGGGGCAGAGTAGACTGTAAAGATGATGAGGATGATGAACGGCTACAAAGAGGGAAGCATGGCTGCACGCCAGGGAGGACTGGAGAAAGTGACGGGAGGGGTTAATGACATTATTAAAGTTTTAGCCATTGCAAGGGAGGCTGTGAACCATATGACAAGGCATGGGAGAGGTCAGGGAGGGGAGAAATGTTGTATGTGTGTGTGTGTGTGTGTGTGTGTCTGCTGTGCTGCTGCCCACAGTCTGAAGCGTCAACATGATGTCAGTGATAAATTTCAGATACCGTAGAATGAGCTCAGCAGCTCCACCTACATACGTCCTCCACATCCAGCCACTTGGCTTTCAAGAGACACAAGACGTTCTGTTCTGAGGTGAAATTTCAGGTCTGCAGAAACCATTAATGTCAGAAAACAGGCACGAATGAGGTAGCAAAGTGGAAAAAAACACCCTGCTTCTGATCTACATTAGAACATGTGTTATTGATAGAGAAAATTGTCTATTTCCTGTCCCATCTTGCTCCCATTTCTTTTTCTTCTTTGTGGCGGTGGTTCGTGGTGTGCTATATGGAGAGTGGTGACTGGCCCACCCTGCCGTTAACCCACCTGGTCCTCCAGCTGGTGTTGTCAAATATTGGATTTAGTAGGCAAGGCATTCAACGTTTTACTCTCCTCTTTACTCATGTGCAAAACAACGTAATTTCACATGGTGGCGGTGAGCCACAGTCTGAGGAGGAAAATCCTTTTGGTTTCAGGGAAATGTTTTAATTATTATTTTCTGTTAGTTACTCTAATGAACAGCTGTTTAATGTGGTTCCGTTTAATTGCCACTAAAGGCAAATGTTGACTGTTGCTGCTGTTTTTCTCTGTTAAAGTTAAAGTCCCCCTCCTCTCAAAAAACGTGTTTTGCTTCATGTTAACTTCAGTTGGATGTTTGAGCTTCACTGTGCAGAGTTTGACACTAGAAGGCTGTTTTCACTTTCATCTCCTGAACAGGGAAAGTTTCTATGTGCTCACCCAAAATCAAGAGTAGCTACGAGCATGATTTGTAAAATCACAGCTAGTCTGGAAGCCAATCCTGGTCCAGTATTCATCTTACACAAGTGTGATGTGGAAACTTGAAGCCTCAAGTGCACAAACACTGAGAATGGACACCTTATGTCCAGCAGTTCATCTTTAAGTTTTAAAGTTTGAAAACAAAGCGACCATCTCAAGGGGGTTGCTCTGATATTAGATTTTTTTGCTAGGGTTAGCTGAACTCAAATTCCCAGTGGTCACATTGTGGCCTCACATATGTTGCTTCCTGAGATGGTCAGAATACACCAGGGACTATTGGCGGACATGTGACCGGGCCCCAGTGGAAATACATTGTTAGCATGTGAGAGAGAGAGAGAGTCCATGCAGAGCACAACACGGCACGGCTCACTAAATCTCACCAACAAGACCCAAATTCGGCCGAGCGATCCAGCCACAGCTCTTGTGCATGACAAACGGGAGCAGTGCATCTTTGTCCAGCCGAGTGAATAAACGAGGAACTAAATGTGAACTGATGGCGCTCCACTGTGAGTTTCTCTTTCTCCCTTTCATTCACCAGTTCCTCTCACTCTGTCTCTCTTTTCCTCTTCTTCAATCACTTGGTCTTGCCTCAGGCCCTGAATTCCTCTTTTCCTGAACTGCAAGGACTGGGGGAAATGGAGTGAGATGGCCCGCCTTTATTTAAACGGAGACTCTCAAAATGCCTCATGCATTATAATTAGAAACGACATCTCTATTCACACAAGGCTCTTTCTGTCTCCACGCACGTTTGGCCTTCCAGCGAGGCAGAATACCTTCGTCCTCTCAGCCCCGACGATACGGAGCGGTGTGCTGTTTCCCACACACCTCTTTTTATGCCCCTTTTACCCCAGACGTTCACACAATTCCCTTTTTTTTTTTTTGATTCCAGCTCCCTTCTGTCAACACTAGAGTACCCTGTTTTCCACTTTGCTGCCCAGTGGGCTGTGTGAATGTGCCTCGTCAGTTATGTAACATCATTTCTTGAGTCGTTGCCTCCTGCTCGGTGCCATTGCATAACCTGCCAGCTACTGTGCGCCAGTCAATGAGGGTCCTTCTTCTCTGTCTTTTTGAGGCACAAATTTGATCCCCTAATGGAGACGGCATTAAGCTCGGTGCTGAAAGTCAGGCTGCCTCCCCCCCTCTCTCTCCCCCCCCCCAGCACAGGTGAAACCATTCCACCTTGCAGCAGTAAAACTTGTTATGTAACAGCAGAGGCACAGAAAGGATGGTTGTCTGCACTTCATCATCCAAATAATTCATAGTATAAAGTCAAAATCCTTATTAAAATGGGTTTGAAATGAAAATGTTATGATTTTTGGCCAGCATTTTTTTCAGCCAGTCAGTGTCAGAGTGTGCAGCCAGCTAAAGATGTTTCCAAAAAAAAAAAGCTGAAGACCAGATTTTAAGTTTTTAAGCAAAGCAGTTGTGTAACTACAAAAACAGTATTGGATAAAACATAGAAAAGTCATTGATGGTAATCACAAATCAGAAAAAGATCAGATCAGTTCAACCAAAAGGATTATAGAATGAAACGGTTCAGTAGCAAGAAAACTGGAAGGGCAACACACACCCGCAGCGTTTGACACATGTCAAAATACCAGCACTCATTATTCTCAACATAAACTCGCTAACTGGTCGACTCATCAGTTAATGTCACCCAAGAAAAACAGCAGTTCACTCCCTGGATTGGCTACCTTAACTACTTCCTGGTTGCAGATAAATTGACCTTCCAATTGATGAATTGACTAATGGTTGCAGCTCTAGTTCAAAGGAATGAAAACAAATTAGGGCTGTAACTAACTATTATTTTCATTATCGATTAATCTGCCGATTATCTTCTTGATTAATCGATTAGTTGCTTGGTCTATAAAATGTCTGAAAATGGTGAAAAATATCAATCACTGTCTCCCAGAGCCCTCAAATGTCATGTTTAGTCCCATCCAACAGTCCCCAACCCAAAGATATTCAGTTTGTCAAAGGAGACCAGAAAAGAGCAGTCAATCAACTAATTGATTAATCAACTAATCGTTGTGGCTCTAGAACAAACATGTTCCAATTAATTTGAACGCAGCCAACAAGCCTTATTATCTTTTAACCAAAGAACATTTGAAGATTGAACATTTTCTGTGTTTGAACTGTAGTTTGAATTTCAAATAGAGTAACAGCCCGAACCCAAACACAAGGGATTCACTGGAAACGACGCTTACAAGCATTTCATGTACAATATAATAATGCATTAGTTCAGTATTACTGTGTCAGACAACATTGTTGAATCTCTTCTTTAATCTTCTTTATTAAAACAATGTGACTGCTGGATCTTTTGCTCTATTGCGTTTCTCTGAGTGGCCACTCAAGGTGAATTTGCCATCCCCAGTGATCAATACACCTGTCATTTCCAATTTTACCCTGTGACTCGCATTATTAAAATGCCAATACAACCAGTTACCAGAGGTGTTGCCAAATCAACTAGAGGCCCGATGCATAAAACTCTGTGTAGATTCATGACTGAAACTGTGTGTACGCACAAAGCCATAAATATGCAGACGGATCCTTTCCATCAGGTTTCGTCAGGTAAAGCTGTACATACACATGGTTCTGTTTTTATAAATCTCAGTCATTGTGAAACTGGGAGAACGTGCACGAGCCTCATTTCCACTTCCACAATGAGCCATAAATGGATGAAAACATGCCTTGAACCAACGGCTTTGAATGATATCTCAGAAATGACATCATCGATTAGTTTGCGGTGCTCTTATCTTAACCGACTTTACGAGGTGTGACACAACTAAGGATAAGATAGAAAGAATATTAACCGCAAAATGCAACGTTGACTCCTGTGTATATTAAAAGAATGATAAAATGAAACCTTTAATAAATGCACCTTTTGATTGGCATTTTACAAATCTCTGTGTAAACGCAAAAAACAATCACACAATCAGTGCAGCTGGTTGTCAACATAAACAATGTTTTACCAAAAGATTTCGTCTCTCACCTTTTATATTTCACCTAAATCCTCATCACATCACCCTCAGATCGCTTCAGAGAAATGTGTGTATGCTTGATCTGAAAGTTTATGTGCGGGAAGTGGCGTATGCATGGTTTATGTGTGTGCATGCATCGTTTATGCATCTGGCCACCGGGACTGAAATCTTGAGGATTTAAAGTTTAAGCTACTTGAAGCTACTTCCTCCAACACTTTCAAAGGAAACTACTCCACTTGACCAGGCTCTCATGTAGACATGGTCAATTTTATCACGCCACTTTACAAGACTCAGATGATTTCACTCAAAGGAGTCTTAAGCACTGCTACATTTTATGCCTCTGTCATATGATGTCTGCTCCTCAAGGGATGATTATCCAATTACCTCAGGCTAGATCTGAAGGTGCCATTCCACTGATAGATGTGCGCTCCCACTTTTGAAGACATGGTCCACTTCTCTGTAAGCTAGTCATGCAGACTAGATCTTTTTGAAGTCCCTGTAGTAGGGACACAGTGTCCTGACCAGTTAGAGATGCAATGTGGTGAAAGCAAAGCCCAGAGGTTCAGGGAGGGCGAACAAGTCACCGAGGCAGGGAATGTGGAGAGCTGCTTTGCCTGCGGCTTCTCTGGCCAGCGCAGACAGGATGCGAGTTAACTGCAGCCCATTTACGTCAGCCAGCAGGATTCACGAGGTCGGCCTCTTTTTATTCACAGAGGGAGGGGGGGGGGGGAGAGAGAGAGAGAGAGAAAGCCTGGGGAGGAAACCTCGCCTTGGCTTAGGCGACAGACGACCTCCAGACCAAAGTTTTGCTACGGGGTTGCATCAGCCACAAGGAGATCCAGATACATGTTTCCTAGACTCTCTTTAGCATCAGTCCTTTCCCCTGCACAAACACTGTCAGCACCACAGGAAGCTGCAAGCACACATCGACCCTGAACAAATCAATTCTAATGTTCAGCACATCACTACCACGTCAACTCATTTTCAGTTCACTCAGCAGAGGATGTGCTGCAAAACTCAAAAACATCCTTCTCATAAATTGTTTCCTAGTTTTTCAATCTTTCAACATTGTCAATGACGTGCAGTTGTTTGTTTATATACAGGTATTGCACAATAGTGTAGCACTGCAACTAATAGTTATTTTAGTTATCAATTAATTACTTTCTCAATTAATGGTGTAGTCTATAAGATGTCAGTAAATGGTGAAAAATAAGTTCCCATAGTCAAAGGTGAGATCTTGTTTTGTCCACCCAACAGACCAATTTAGGTATTAAATTTATTCATGTGAGAAGCTGAAAGCGACACATTTTTTCCAATTTTTGCTTTCAAAATGACTAAAACTATCAAAATAGGTCAACAAACAAAAATATCAAACATTTCCCCCTCCAGCTTTTCCAATGTGAGGACTCGCTTATTTTCTCTCTTTCATGTGACAGTAAAGTCATGGTCTATCTTTGGATTTGGACTGTTAGACAAAATCTGTGACTGACATTTTTTTTCATATTTTCTGATTGATATATTGATCAAACAACTAATAAAATGAATATTATGTGCATGAATCAATAATGAAAATAACTGTTGCAGCCCTAAATGTATTATTAATCATATAACTTCAAAATTCTTCATTTACTGAAAGTTTCAGCTTCTCCAGTGTGAGAAGTTGTTTTACCTCATACTATATATCATAAACTGACTCCCTTTTGGGTCTTTGTAACAGTTGTTTGACCTTGTAGCAGTAACAGATTTATTGATAATGAAAATAAACATTGGTTTTAGCCCTGTTGGACAGTATTGGCATATTGGCTATAACATCTTATTTCCTTCATAATGCCTCCTAGACTTGAAACTAGTCAAGATGTCGACATAAAAAAGACCAAAGCTGCAAATAAAATAAAGAAATCTGCACCCTAAATCACCTAAAATCAAATATTTAGCAAAATAACCAAACCTTGAGCACATTTTGACCCCAACTCACCACACACACACAATGTGATGAACGTCTAAACCTACTCCTCAGCTGGAAACTTACTTTCAAAGTCAGTTCAATGGGTGAGGTTGAATGCCCCTGTGTGTCTTATTTGAATGGCCATTGTGTTTGAAGTTAAGGAGAAGGTCACAAGTCCTTCAGGGTGTTTGTACTCCAGAGAGTATAATAGTAAGAGGATGCAGAGAAGGAAACACAGGCCGCTTGTTTTTTCCTTACAAACATTTCTTGTGAGCCGGGTTTCTACTGAATGCACCTCCCATGTTTAAGGTCCTGATTTGCCCTTGTTGCCCTCCCCCCCCAGTCAGTCAGTCAGGTGTACGGTGCTTATTAGAACGTGTAGTTATTATCACACTGCTGTGACAAAAACCGAAACACAAAAAAACACCCGCTTGGACTCAGCTGTCACTGATGGATGAAGGGAACGAGAAAGAGGATGGGGAAGAGGGCAGTGTGTGTGTGTGTTTATGAGTGTGTTTCGGTCGGGTTTACTGTAGGATGAGCTGAACAGATGGGTCCAAATTACCAGAGGGTGCAACAGAACAGAATCCGGCCAACCGTGAATTAGAGATACTTACAATAACATTGGTTACATCACGAAGATTACAAACAGACTTACAAACAGGCTCTTTAATCAATTAAGCTAGTGATTTGTCATGTCTGCTTTTTCATAATGGTGAACGCGTCTAGTGTCAGCCTCGTGTCACAAACTCACGGTTACAAATCGCACAGTTGTAAGCCTTTTGATGATCGGTGTTTACCATCATGCTCCGTCGAAGCGTGCTACATTTTTGTACATTTGTCTTAAAGCCGTTAAACATCCGGAAACCGCAGCCTTTACAGTTGATTTTTATCTCGCTGTAAAGGGACGAGTTCCTCTGGCCGCGGCGTTGTCCTCTTTGTCAAACGCATTAGATTTCCCCTCGTTGCACCCTGATCGAATTATTGAGTGATAAGAGAGCACCCATATGAGATTTCACAGCCCAACCCCTTGGCGGACATTCCTGTCGCGCTGTATGCTGGAAGTTCAGCTGTATAAATATTGAGTACCCAGTGCTTTTTTTTGTGCCTTTTTTTAAAGCTCTTGAGCAACAGAAAGGGCACCAGTTTCCTCCTGACCCTGAGGGGGTGAATCCCAGTTCATCCTCAGCTCTGGTGTTTGGGTGCAGCTGCCAATTAAGCAACCGTAATTAAGTCATTTGGAGAAATGGGCCGTTAATGATCCCCCTCTCTGAAGACTGCTTGTTAAAGTTCTGTTGCTTAATGTTCTGTCCAATTACAGTGTGTTTGTACACTATTTACTGCAAGCCTGCTCCCATGCTGCTCCTCTTACAGGCTGAGGGACTCTATATAATTGGTTTCACTCTGAATATGATCTGAAATGTATGTGCATCGTGTAACAGATCAAACAGAATGAATCTAATTATAACCTGCTTGAAGTTCTCTGATGTACCTCTGTCTTTGGAAGCTCTTACCGCTGGAATATCACATGAGTAATTCATTTTCAAAGAAACTCAAAGTGTTTGATGTTTGAATTGGTGTTTTTACTCTTTGCATTAGATGCCTTATGACTCCAATTTCCCTGGAATAAAGTTAGGCCCAAATAGTTATTTCCTTTCATCAAAAAGCATGACTTTCATATCGAATGGTTATGCTTTGACTCCTGATAAATCCTCATTTTATGGACATATATTATGGATAATATGTCCTCAGAACAATACACCTTTCTCTTTGTAGCTATAAAATGTGTTAGCTAGACCCAGTGCTCTGTAAATATGTGAATATGTGAAAGCTTTTTCCATTTAGTGATGTAAAAAGTGCTTAAACCCCTCACTCATGCTTTTAAAACTTAGTTTCGAATGGCACAAACTGCAAAAAAATGAGATGTTTGCCTTTAATTTCATGCCCGTGCAAAGCCAGCGGTGGCACCGACGCTGTCGTAATGCTTTTTTTTTCGTTGGGCGTCGAGTCAATTTCTCTTTGCACGGGAGCCTGTTTGGTAATTCCCTGGCTCCGAAAGGACTCGACTGTGGGTGGTGTGGCACTGCAGAGGTTGTGTAGATGCAGATCAGGTGGTGCAGTGCAGTTCTGGCACTCGTCTCTGCATGAAACTGTGCTCGTGTTGCCGCCTGGTCAGATCATATCTCATCATAAACACAAGCTCAAGCTGATATTCTTTTTTTTTTTTTGGCTTAAGTTGACTGAGAAGTGCACAAATCTAAACGAAATGATGAAAACACTCATATATATATAGTATTCTATTTTTAGCCTCTTCCATTTTATTAAAGATCAGTGATGTGAATCAGGTTTCCTCGAAGCAGGAGTCATCATGGCACTTAGCATAGTGATTTAAACCATATTGACGATGCAATCAGAGAAGCTGAACGCAGACCGAAGAGCTTAACCCTGGAATTAAGCAGCTTACAGCGGTGCAGGTATCATATAGTTATGATGACGACCTCTGACCAGCACTGTTTCAATTTTCCTCCGTCCTGGAGCTCAGTGATCTGCAGTAGCATCATCTGTCCGTCAGTACTTCACATGTTCTTAGAGACACAATGTGACTCAGTTTAGAAATGTCATCAGTGTGAAAAGTCTCACAAATCTGGAGCTTTTCTGGGCAACTCAGAGAAAGCAAATTGCCCAGCACAGGCCCAGTTTACAGCAATTGTACACTTTATATTTGCCACAAACTGTAGCTCCTTAGCTAGTCTAAGCTTTAGGCTAAGCTTAGGCTTCGTTCTTCTTAAAAACAGAAAGTGAATATTTTGTTTTCCACCAGATGGTAAAATCTGTCTTAATCAAAAAGGTGTCTCAGCACATCGTATAGTCACCTGTCGTGGTTGCTCTCTGCTCATCTCACCACTGCTCCATCCAGGCTTTCATAGCTTTAACCAGAACTGGACTTTTTTTTGGCTCCAGTAACTGCCAAGATGGTGGCAAGCAATAAATATCAAAGCAATACCTCATTGTAGCCACCCAGATACTGACGTATCTCGTCATGTGATCAATTTAATTAGTAGATTACAGCCTGAACAGTAGTCACACTCATTTGGCGTTTGCTGTGTGAAGTAGTAACTCTACTTGTTTTTTACTGAAGGTTAATGTTTTGTAATAATTTTTATCAATGTTAGCAGAAGTAGTGGTTTGTTTCAGGCGAGGTGGCCCATCTCCACTATTAAAGACAGCAAGAAACCTGAATTTAGGGCTGGAACTGATGATTATTTGACATAGTTGATGACAAAGAAAAGCATTAAATCATCACATATAAGGAACCAAAAACAGGAAAAACAGGACTTACAGCAATTCTAGACATATCTATAACAGACAGGAGTTACAGATGAGATAAATTACCACTCTCTCTAACGCAGCTCCACTGTTTACATTAAATCACAGGGGAATCCTCGGTTGTTTGTTTGTTTGTTTTTTGAGCGAGGCAAATTGCAGGGTGTCGTGAGAGAAATTAGATTGGCTAAAAGGATTTTGGCGTATCCTCATCAATGTTGACGATGTAAATGTGAATATCCGGTGCGACTTCCCCTCCCTGTAAGAAGATCTCGATTGTTTACACAAGTGGGTGCATTTACCTTCACGTCGTTGCCATAACGAGTTAAGGGAAGACGCGGTGACATTTCACTCGCTTAATTTGTGCCCACACGTTTCCTATTTTAAGAGACGAAGAGCTGAATGTGTTCGTCCTTTGATTCATTCATTATATAATTCTCTTGTGGTGTTAATTTTCTTTTTTTTTTTTATTGAATTCATGTAATAGTGTCGACCCAAATGCATGTTTTTTCTGGCTTTATTTCAGTGGTCGTGGCTATATGAAGGATAATAAGGATAGAGGCTGGCTCGGAGCTGGGGGTATAAACATCTGGGCCAGATACAGATCCCCCTCCACCTCCCCCACTCTATAACTCCCACAACACATAATACAGACAGACAGGCTCACCCCTCTTACAATAACAACTGCCCTTTAAAAGAGGGAGCAGTTAAACAGTGGACTTTGTTACTACACATAGACACAGTCATCTACAGAGGAATGAGGACACACTGGTGAGGCTCTGACGTCTTGTTTCCATTCATGCTCTAACTTTTCAAATCTGTCCGGAGGTGTGTTTCTGAGTCTCACACACACACACACACACACACACGTACACACTGAAAACAACAATGAGGACACACTGGCAGGGTTCCTCTTTTCCATTTATCTAGTCTGTTTTTCAACACTGTAGAGGTGTTGGGAGGTATATGGCTATCTTCAGATTTAGATGTGAATAAATCACACACACTCACACTCAGAAGACAGTTTAATCCCCTTCTGGTTCCTTTCATACTGTCTTCAAACATTGTCTAAAGGTTTTATAAGGGTTTGTGATGATTCTCTAATTCAAGATGAGGTAGAAAAGGTCACATTTTATGAAGGAAATGACACTAGATGGAGGTTGAAATGTCTTAAAATGTTAATTCCCTGCTTCTATGAAGCACTTAAAGTAGTTGAAGAGTGAAAGTTACAGCGTTGAAAGAACTGTTAAAAGTGCTGAAAGCAGTTGAACTGTCAGTTAAAGTGGAAATAGACAACTTTTTTTGCTTTAACTCATCATTGTGAAGTAAATGTTGATTGCACAGTTTAATGGCTATAGATTAATGACACCATCTGCCTTTTAGATGGGTTCTCTATAAGCCTATTATCATAGTGAAATGCAGTTCTTTCTGCCACCAGCTATGATTTCCCGGGAAAATGAAGGCTCGATTTACTGCACAAAGGAAATGCGTCAACCATTGAGCCAAAAAAGAGGAAGAGAATAGCGTTTTTTTTGTTTTGTTTTTTTTTAAATGGTGGCTATCGGTAGCTATATTTCAAAATAATCTGTTAGGTAGCCAACCTCTTTCTATTGTCTTAATGTGGAATATTGCACATGCAAATCTGATGACACACCACTTATATCCGCATACACTATATTTACAACCCTACAGCCATATGATACTGGATAAGTATCCAGTCAGGCTGCTGATCTACTCTCTTCAAATGAAAACTGAACAAACAGTGATGATGTTATCACCGTCTCCGTTGCGCAGTTTCTTTCATTTTGTAAAACACAAACATGCAACCAACCCAGCTTGCTTTTTTCAACATATACTAAAGAATTTATATCTGCTTTCATGTCTCCATTATAGACTGAATGAATGAACAAGCTAATGTTTTCTTCTAACGTTACTCCCACCTCCCCCCCGACACCAACCCCCCGCTGTAGTTACTTGTTTGTGCAAAGCAATAACGTCGAAAAAGTTGTCTGTTCCCACTTTAAAGCGTAAGAGATTAAAGTGGTTGAAACATCAGTTGAGCTGTAAACAACAAAAGCAATTTAATTTAGTGCCAGAGACAGTTGAACTGTCTGATAATTGAAGTGTCAGTTGGTGCGTAAGCAGTGACACGAAACAGCGTGTTATAGGTTTAGACACACACAAGCTACTGATCCCACTCATATATTTCCTTTTAACTCTTAACGATGGTGTCTGGAGGTTTTTGTGGTCGTCCTCTGATCTGATTTAAGAGCAGATTATTGAGCAACAGAGTAATTTATTGCAGGCTTTTTTTTATCCTGAATAACAGTATCTTTAAGAGTGATTTAACATTTCCGGCTGTGTCTTCTGGTCAAGTCAGCATTCCTCCGCTGTGTTGTGTTGATGGGAGGTCTCCCCCCACACACACACCACACCCCAGCTATTCTCCAGGGCCTTGTTGTTGGCCATTTGTCTCAGTGTTGTAATTGACAGGGAGAACTGACAATGAGACTGATTGCAGAGTAAACAGAAACCTCTGCAGGGAGTAGTCGGATCCCATAAAGTCATCCTGAGAAAACTCTTCCACTTGATACCCATAAGATAATTTTTGTTGTGTCTGTTTGGATATGTTAGACATTGCTCATGCTAAATTGGCCATCTCTTACGCTTGTTTTTGCAGCTGAAAATGTTAAAAATGTTATAGTCTGGTGCATCTAGGGTCCAACTTACACTATGAGTCAGGGAAAATACTTCCCTACTTGACATATGTCCATTTTTATAATGAACTTCTGAATTAATTTGAACCTGTTAAATACATGTTTTCCGGTTTTTCTTTTGTTTTTTTTAGACAAAATATTTCCTCGCTGTTGAGCAACTGACTCTCAAAATCTCTGACGTCTGAAATAATTAGCTTCCAGGAATGCGACACTGACGCAGGAATGTCACAAAACATCTACAGGTTATGGTACCTATGGAGGGACGAAGAACAGGAGGAAGTAATCGTCTGTATGTCCACATACATACTCTTGTTTGTGTGTGTTTTTGACTGAGGTTATGTAGGAAACAGACTCAAGTATCCGGTTATTTGTGCCCTGCCTTGATAAGAGAAGGTGTTTCCTCTGCTGCCTGCACGACTCCTCAGGGTCCATTGTGTGGAAGTGGAGGACATTTATTATTGGAAAGGGTATAATTAGGGTCCTTTGCTTGTCTGGGAGGGAGGGCTGGGAGACGCAAAGGAAAGGGGGACGGAAATGGGGTTGAGGGGCCGTCTGAAGCAGGATGGGTATACTGTAAACTGGGGGGGATGGGTGTGTGTGTGTCCATGTTTGGAGGGGTTACACAAAAGGATCTGGGTTACATGTGACCACCCCCTGCTGTTACAGCTGGACTGGGACTCGCGCCACTGTCTGTCGATCTCGCAATGACATCACCGCAACATCCTGTGTGGTACACAGGCATTCCCAGTATCCCCGCCTCCCCCTCCCCCCCCCTCCCTCCCAGAAAACAATCCTTCAGTTGGCATGATGACAGGATTTCCATCGGGGCACAGAAGTACAGTACAAGCTGATTGTTATTCTGTAGAGTGAAGCAATGAGGGACGTAATTCCTCTCCGCCACGTGCGATTGAACGTCACATTATAACGCATACAAAGCTCAACACGATAGAGAAAAATAAAGGCTGTTGTTCGCAGAAATGTATACGATTCGCTGCTCGACGTGAATGTTTGCACTCACCCGGATCCCCTCTTCTTCTCTCTCTTCTCTCTCTCTCTTTTGTCTTTCATGTGCAGCTGAGAAGGTGTCATCACTGGGGAAGGACTGGCACAAGTTGTGTCTGAAGTGTGACCGTTGCAACAAGCTGCTCAACGCCGGAGGCCACGCTGAGGTCAGTAACACGCCATGCGCCCAGCACCAACCGTAACAGCACAACACTGTCCCCGTTTGCTGAAATCATGCATGTGATACTGAACAAGTTTGAGTGAAATATTTTACTTTCTACTCCACTACATTCATTTATTTCAAAGCTTTAGTTACTGGTTATTCATCAGATTAAGATTTTACATGTAAAACATGTGATGCATTTATAAAGTAGGATGTATTGTTATGGAATAAACTGCAAGAGGTTGTTCAAATTAAATTAAAACTGTTAAAATGCTCCTTAGGCATCAATGCATCAGTAAAAATATTTCAATTATATATTTGTATGAGAAATATAACAGTCTGAATGGTGCCGTTCTGCAACATGAGTACTTTTGATATTTAAGTACATTTTGCTGATAATAGTAAGAAATTGACTGGGAGACTTTAACTTGTACTGGTATTTTTATTTAAACATTTAAGACATCTATTAGCTGTTTCATCTATACAGTTTCCCAAGGTAACGTCCTCAAATGACTGGTTGTGTTTGCACCAACAGTTCAGATCAAATTTACAGTAATGTACAAGTTCTGCTTCTTGCTTAAAGGCACGTCAGCAGAGGTTTAAATACACGCTTTCTGGTTTGAGGGACAATCTTCCTATTCACAATGTAATTGAATGCTGTAATTCTAAAGGAAGAGCCATGATGACATGTGGGTTTTCATTGCTTGTATAGCTCTGTGAGTGGAGCGCATCACTACCACCGCCTGAGGTGGGGGTTTTACTTTGCATTGAGGCCGTTCATTCTAACCTTATATGCACTCAGTGGCTAAAAACGTCCACCAAATAGCTTATTATGTTATGATTCTTTGAATTGACTTCATGGACCAAAGTTTTTCTCTTTTCCTCCTTTTTTTTAGGAATTATGTTGTTTTTCTTTTTAAAATATCAGTAAAGTAGTGTTACAGGAGCATTGATCATACAGGGTCAAAGGTCTATAACCCCCAGTGCCATTGCTTTTTTTCCCAGTTCATTGACTGCCATTGTGAAATCTGTGCAGCGTGTGCTTCTTAGCCATGTATGGACTTATTGACAAACTTTTTCTCCAGTTTGTTTACTTCTCCTTCTCTGTTTCATGAAAAATCTCTTGACATATATCCAATATATGCCAAGTTAAATTACAGAGTACATACCTGGGAGGGATTGCAGTATTGTGGTGGAAGAGGGTCTCATCAAGTGTACATTTTGTGCAGGAAATTGCTGAGCGCATGTCCTTTTCCTGACATGTTGTGTGCCCGGTTGCATCTGTTAATATGGCTTGTCCTCATGGGAATTTTAACCCTGTTAGCGCTACAGGATGACTCGCTTTCAGGTCATTTTACGCAATCAGACTGCAGTATATCATGTCTGGACTGAACTGTGGTCCTCAAAGCAGCGTAGCTCACTATCTGGCACCTTCACCCTGGGGATGTCCTTATCTTGGCCTTTTTGTTTTGCCTGTCATGACCCAGCCAACGATTCAATTCTCACCCTCTCAGCACATGGACGAATATCACACACACACACACACACACACACACACACACACACACACACACACACACACACACACACACAGGCACATTTCTCTGAGTCTCCTGCTCCTCTCTCTGCACAAGGAGGATGTGATCTCAGCGTCTTTGTACACAAAAAGCTATTTCCCTGCAGACCTCAAAGGATGCTGCTGTGCTGTTTAATCTCTGCGTGATTACAGCAATGTAGTCACACAATCTCTCAGAGGCCCGCGCGCTCTCTCTCTCTCTCTCTCTCTCAGCCCACCTTCCTCTTCTCCCTCTCCGTCCTCTCTCCATGGACAACATCCAAATCCCGCCCCGGGCTGCAGTGCAATGGCATGACTTTAGTAGGGAAAAAACTGAGCGCTCGATCATCGTCATGGAAACAGAAAAAGGCTGAGAGAAGTTGCGTTTTAAAAAAAAAAAAAAAAAAATGAAGGAATGTTGAAGGACTGTGGGATCGTTGGGGAGGGTGTTTGATGTTATCCCGGCCCGGTATGCAAAAGGTTATGAACCTCAGAGCAGCAGTTCTTTAAAAGGAGTCGGGAGGGCGGGATGAAGCCCAGTGTGGCCTGTGGTCTGTGGGCCAAAGGAGGGCAGCAGCTTCCTGAGGCTGATGGCAGAGCGCCAGGCTGGAAAAGACAAGGTGACAAGTTCTTTACTGTTGACCCTAATAGATCATGGCTGTGTTAACCCTTAACGTCAGAAATCTCACCCCGTTGTCTTAAATTTAAGAGTTTCACAGCTTACTGACTGACTGCATGATAACTTTATATTTCCTGTTTCAATCACTCAAACCATAATGGGAAGTAAAAATACTAAAATTCAAAACATATTAATCACAAATGAAAATAAGACACACAAGATTTTTTTGTCAGGTCCACTGAAGAGCTTTTTCCAGACCTTTCAACCACCTACCTCAGTCTTCACCCCCTGATGAAGACTGTGAGGCAGCTAAATAAACTTTTTTTGCAAATCTCCACACTTTTTATTTACCCTATCACTACATTTTTTGGTGTCACTAAGACATGAGACACGTTTTCTCAGTTCATTCATATACTGATTATGGCTGCAACCAATGATTATTTACGGTTATCGATTAATGGTCCATAAAATGTTGGGGAAAAATAGTATAATCCCCGTTATAACTTCTTAGAGGTCAAGGTAGCATCTTCAAATCTACAAATGTCTTGTTTTGTCCAATCAACAGCCAAAAATCCAAAGATTTTCATTGCACTGTCATGTATGACAGTGCATCTTCAAATCCTCACATTTAAGAAGCTGTAGCCAGCTAATGTTTGGCTTTTATGCTTAATGAATGACTTAAATGATTATTCGATTATCAAAATAGTTGACGGTTAATTTTCTGTCAACTAAACAATTAGTCATTACAGCTCTAATACTGATATTGTTGTGTGGAAAACCTTTGGACCTAAAGACAACAAAGTCAAAATGAGCGTAACCTGTTGTTTCACTAAAAGTGTTTCCAACCCTGGGGTCAGGACCCCTCTCAGGGGGTCCCAAGATAAATCTGAGGGGTCAGAAGATGATTATGAAAATAAGTTTTTTTTATCGTGAAACACTGGATACATTGACTTCTTCATGTCTCTAAAAAATCTTTCAAAAGGTTACCATCGAGAGAGGGGAAAAACACTCTTAAGTTAAACTGTCCAGCTTAATGCCGTAGCCTGTGCACTGTACCACATACATGTTAACTAATGGCATCTCTGAACAGCCTTAACTATCCTGAAAATAGCTAACAGCTAAGTGTGCCAAAAGCCTATAAATAAAGGAAGTGAAAAGCAGAACAAAAACAACCAGGGATTCAAAGTTAATCCACCATCATTTCAGTGTCTCATGCGTGGACAAACCAGCACAGCAGGTTGAAGTATTGGGGCTTAAAATGAGGATGAGGAAGGGTGCAAGTAAGGAAAGAAAAGACGAAGAAGAATACATATAGATAGATGGTTTTAAATGTCAGGATGTGGGAAGTGGACTGCTGGGAAGAGAGTGGGCTGTGCAGTGATGGATAATCCATTTTTAGGGTCCCTCTGCAGCTGAGGTTTCTGTCTCGCAGACTGCTAACAGACCACTCAGTTCACTTGACAATGAAGCCCTGTGTGTCCTGTCCTGAGAAAGCCATCAGTACTTAGTCACGGCCTTGCATCGGCGTCCAGACCCTCACGGATCTCATAAATGTCAAACAGGAAGTGAGAAAGGAGTGCGTGGCTTCTTTAACAGTAGCTGATCCTGTCATGGCTAATGCATTATTAAAGGTGAGAGAACAATCCTTTTTTCAGCCACACCGTCTTCTCAGGAAAAAGGAGCTCGTGTGGCCAAAGCAGAGAGGATTGTGGGTAGCATGTCCCTTGATTAACGCCAGTTTTTTGCCTCGCCACCCAGGGCCTGGCGTCTTGCCCGTGGCATCGGTGCTTTCGGTTCTTCTCATCTATGGGCATTGGGCTCTGGACCAGTGGGCACCCTGGCCCTCTGCCTTGTTCTCCAACTAAAGCTGATCACATGCTCCTGCATGACCGCTGCATTCCCAGCATGCATCAGCAACAAGCCATCTATGTCTCAGACTTGGGTTTTTTCCCCTTCAAGTGGAAACACAGACAGTCACGCATGTACAGACACGTCGGCTGTGCTGAAGCCTGGCGCTGGATTCATCAACAGAGTCCTGTTTCTTGGATACTGCCGCTGTCATTATTATGTGTTGAATGAACCTGTGACAGTGACATCATCAGGCAGCTGCAAAGGCTTGTTTCCGTTTTTGGACATAGTCCATCCGTCTCTTCTATTCACAAAATAAAAGATCAAAGCCAAAATTCAATTTAAAAAATGCGTAGCAACATTATGTTGACATAAAAATATGTCATGGTTGAATTTACCATTCTGCATCATCAGGGTTTTTTTTTTATCTTTACATGGTTATGTCAATGTATATATAGACTCATACAAAAATAACCCCTCTCAATCATCACTTATGACCCACTAGAAGTGTGTGGCAGTGTATTTATCTACAGAGACCCTTCCCTCTGCCTGGATTTTCTTATGATTTCTCTGTGTTCGGGACGTTTCTGGGCTGCAACCTTTTGGCAGTGGGTGTATAGCCCCCTGCCAATAACAGCGCACAGGGTATGAGTGTATAAAAACGTAGCGACCAGGTGCCAGATCATCAGCACGCATCCAAGAGGGAAGCTACAAAATGGCGGACACAGCGCCGATTGTTCAACAGTTGTTTGATGAATTGCTTGTACTGTCTCCCTTATTACTGGATTTTGTTGTCCTCTGCGGACTCTGCAGCAGACTGCTGTCTGCTCTGTGTGTGTGTGCGTGGGTGCGTGTGTGTGTGTGTGTGTGTGTGTGTGTCTGTGTGTGTGTGTGTGTGTGTGTGTGTGTGTGTGTGTGTGTCTGTGTGTGTCTGTGTGCGTGCGTGCGTGTGTGTGTGTGTGGAGCTCAGCCCCGTCTTCGTGCATACAGGCACAGAGAGCAGAGGAGAGAGACGTTGAGCCGGGGAGGAGGGACCAACTGTGAATGTTGTGTTTACAAACAGTAACCGACAAATCCTGCATAGTATGCCTTTAAATCTGTATGTTATGGTTTTTTTTTCTGTGTCTCCCACAGCACGATGGAAGGCCCTACTGCCACAAACCGTGCTATGCTGCCCTCTTTGGACCAAAAGGTGTAGTACATGTGATTTTGTTCAACACAAACTGCTTCACATTCTCATTTTTACAACATATATCAACATTAAAATGGAGTTTTCAAGCTATTCAGACATTAAAAGAAGTAAGTAGAAGATTTTATCAGTGCCATATGGACAGGAAATCACATAAATCTTTCCTTTTTAGTTGCAGTTATTCACTTTTCTCCCTTACCTTGCCAGGTGTGAACATCGGTGGAGCCGGTTCTTATGTGTATGATACTCCAGCCAACAACAACCCGTCTCCTACGAGTGTGGATTCAGCCCCCAGAGCTGAGGAGAAGAGAACGTTTGCACCCAAGGCACCATCAAAAGGTAAATGAGAAACATGTGCACGTATTCGTCCAGAACTATTGACTGTATACTGTACATTGTGGATCTATCAGCAAGTGTTGGTGCGAGAAAACATCTCGACAGAGCCGCTGTCCTTGCAGATTTGGGTGTTTTTCAAGAAGCTGGTGCTGACTCAGTGATAAGGACATCAATACAAACAAAGTCTCCCGGGGCTTGTGGGGGAGTTTCTCAGAATCGTTAGATAAGGATTTCCCAGGACACCCACCATATCAGCAGGAACAAAAAAAATCATTTTAACGACTGTTTTTGCTCAATTAATCTCCGCTGGACAGTTTTCAGTTAATGGCAGTTTTCCAGCCACTTGGTTGCTCAAGCCATCAATGATTTAAGATTTGCTTTTTGGCTCCACCTGCAGTTCCCAGCACAGAACTACACGTACGCTGAACATCCATTGGCTCCCATGATTGGCTCCTGTTGGTGGGAGTGAATTGTAAATCTCTTACCTTGGCAATCAAAGTATCTAATTTGGCAAGTTTAGCCCCAATAATTCCCTCATGAAACATATAAAAACTGTTTAGCACTTGGCTCAGTTTTATTTCTGTGTCTCCACATCATCATCAGCACACTCAATTTCACACTTAACTGAAAAGATTAGCAACCATTTATCGAACCATTTTCCTTTACTTGCCATCATGCGCAACCTTTTTCCCTCTCCTGTATCATAATGTGTCGGTAAATGTGTCGACAGCTGGCAGCATCACCACTTTTTCCGGAGAGGCCAACCTGTGTCCCAGATGCAACAAGAAGGTGTATTTTGGTAAGTAGTTCCACACTTCCAGGAAACAAGGTGAGGGGGGAAAAAAAGGTTGGAGTAAGAAGTGTGAACCTGCGAAGTGGTTGCTACGGTGTCTCACAGTTGTGTCTGTGTGTGTGTGTGTGTGTGTGTGTGTGTAACACAGCTGAAAAGGTGACATCACTGGGCAAGGACTGGCATCGGCCCTGCCTGCGCTGTGAGAGGTGCAGCAAGACTTTGGCGCCTGGCAGTCATGCAGAGGTGAGGAAAAAAGAGGCATATTTAGGAGGAGAAAATAACATAGAAAGGTGAAAAAAAAGGAAACAGTTGCAAAAATTTGATTAAAAAGGGCAAGAAGGTTGAAAATAAATGTTAAGACAGACCAAAAAAACACAAAAACAAAAGAAATGCAAGCTGAAAGAGAATGTTTTTATCGTGTTAATGGTTGTATTTTCTCCATTACAGCATGACGGCCAGCCTTACTGCCACAAACCCTGCTATGCTGTTCTCTTCGGGCCCAAAGGTAACCGCTAGGGGGTGCTGTCAACCCACCAATTATCAGCTACACTTGAAACACAATGTTGTTTGTCTGAGCACTCGCAAACAACTGCAGATCTTGCACAACATTAAGTGTTACTCAAGAGTCATTTCATCATAACATTGTGTTTATCACAGCAGCTTCGTGAGCCTATGGGCGACCATCCAGAAAACAGTTTTTTGCATCTTGTCCTGCTCATGTTGCACCTGCTCTTGCCCTCTCTTTTAAACCCCCTGACACCCTCTACTGTCCCTGTGGTTTTTCCAGGCGTGAACACTGGTGGTGTGGGCAGCTACATCTATGACAAGGAGCCCAGTGCAGTTACCGAGCCTTGAACCCTTTGTCCTCCCCTCAGCCTCATCCCTCTCTACACAACACTGACCATCAGCCACAGTATTATTTGTAGACTTTCTCTCTCTCTCTCTCTCTCTCTCTCCATCCTTCCTGTGCGTTCACACCTGAGACAACCAGCCTTCTGCTCCAGATCCTCTCCTCAGTCTCTGCTCTTCTCCTTTATCCTGACCCGCTCCCAGAAGTCCCCGGATCAGACTTAGTGCCACGAGGAATGATTCATTGATTACAAATGCTGCCGAGACATGTGTTATACGTATTTGCTCCAGGAGAGCCCTCAGCACAAGCACACACAGTTGTTGTTCTGCATCCTGCATTCCCACATGATTGCTATAGTTATTGCACTATGAATTTAAAATATTTCAACATTTTTGCCACGTTTACACATTTATAAATGTATGTGAGCATATTACAAGTCACCACAGTCAAATATTAAAGTCTTATATTGCAGTTTTTGTACCCAGGATTGAAGATGTCAAGTTTTTGAGATGATGTATTGGTATGCTTTATATAAAAAAGAAAGATGGATAGTGATTCTCAGGTGTGGAAAGCTGCATTTTGAGTGGAGGTGCAGTGCGTTGACTGTGATGTGCTGACAGGCAGAGGAATTTCATTTCGAAGGCTGCTGCACACACAGGTGGTGCTCAGGAGCACATTGCCAATAAATCTGTATTTTTTTCAAATGCCATATTTACGGTTTGGCTACCTGACAACATTCCTTATGTTTTTTTTGTTTTTAAAAAAAAAATCAGATTCTGTTCAACATATTGTATAAAGATTGTTGCAGGTGGGACAACGGATGTCTGAGCCGACTGTGACATTTTCAGCACATCCATGAGGCTGTATTAAAATATGAATTTGTTTTACTTTTGAGCGTTATGTTTATAACCTGTTTTACATCAGAATCTGGATAATAAGATATTACAATGTCTAATAAATAACACAAACTTGTCCCGGTTATAAATAATATATTTTTTAGATTGAATCATTCTAAGAGGCAGAATGTGGGTGATGATTTGGGAAAGGAGGGCTATGATTTGTCAGGGGTCAAACATGTATTTATTACTCTGTTAATAAAGTCTGTTAAAGTTCATCAGCCATTGTACTGACAGATTATGAATGAGGTAAAAAAATGAGGCGATGTAAGCTGTATAATTCTCTATGATGAAGATTTTTATCATTATTTTCAAATAAATAACCCTGCTGTTATTTTCCAAGAGACGACGCGCTATTTGAAGTATTATATTGTTTTGCCGTTAGCAAATACAGTAGCTTAGCTTGTAGAAACAGAGATGAGACAAGTCATTCTGTAAGAATGTGCGTTCTAGTATTATTGTATGATTGTTACTGTGTTTGTTTATTATCTATTGTACATCGTAGGGCTGTAGACACGGCAGGGCTCACTGTAGAACTGAAACTCTGCACTTCAACCCTGCTGCATTTGTCTTTTTAATCCCATGAATAAATATTTTAGAAACTCTTCCATCTCTGTTGCTATAATTTTGTTTTTGACAGATTTTCTGTTTACGAATTGCAATAAATCAACACTACAAGTGGCGTAAGTTTGTGGATTTGTCGTCAGATTAATTACCATTTATTTGTTTGACAGAAATTAAAGTTGAAATAAAGTTTTTTTTTGAATATTATGTGTCACTACACACATTAGACCTGTATTCAAGTTCAAGTTTGACTCCTTAAGTAATAAAACCTATTTGTAGCAGTGTCCTGAACATTATCTTATGACTGGGAGGTCACCAGCAAGGAAATGATTGTGTCATGTTCCCTTTAGAAATTATACCAACACACCCTGTAGTAAAACAGCCAATACACAAAGGTGTAGTAGCTGTTTTAATGGTACGCAGCGATGACTGCACTGGCCACGAGCAGCAAGCTTTCCCTGAATGAATCACAGTTAAGTAAACTCGGTCCTCTCAGGTCAGCCTTAACTGTCACAACTGTTATGCAGAATATTTTATGATGCAGAAAAGCACCATTATATAATCTGTGCTGCACGTGGGGAAGCTTTAAAGTTACATGAGGTGTTCCTCAGTAGTTTACTCAAGTGTAAACTTGGGTGTTTTCACAGCAAAACTATGTATATTTGGTGTTGACAGATATCAGAGACAGAATACAACATATGACATACATTAAGAGGTTGGACAAAATAATGGGACTCAAATAACCTTACAATGTAATGTAATCCCCATACAGTACCCCACATTAGCTACTGTTTTGATGTTTCATAATCTCTTGATAATTTCCTAAACTGTTTTCTAGAGAAAGCTGTTAAATTTAGTATAAATTACAGAGGAAAACAGAAATAATGTTATGACAGTACAAATGAGACAGTTGTAAATATCAACTTATTTATAAGTTTTTAAGAAACAACCTGGAAATTATATAATAGTTCTGTTATGCTAAGTTTATAAAGGAGGAATTTCCCTTAAAGAGCTGCTGTTAATGGATAGAAACACAAACAAAGGTCAATTTAAAACATAAAGTAAATAATAATTTATTATTGGAAACTTAATACTCCATAACGCTTTCATTGTATGATGATAGCATACAACTTCTCAGAAAAAAAAGCTAATTTTTACATTTTTAGGTGACCTGATGTGCACTGAATAAAACCTCTCTAGCTTACGGCAGCAATTAATTGTAATTAATTAACTGAAAATGTACAAATTGGACATTGAAATGCCTTGTAGCAGGAAATTAGTCATTTATGGCAACCTTCCTATGACTTTACACTTCTATATCACTTTCTTTCTGGGAAATTAACAGAAAACTATGAAAAAATAAAATAAGTTTTACCTTTCTTATATTTAGCTTATAATGCAAGTTTTTAGGCTGTCAGATAAATGGTAATTAAACTCTATTTGTGAGGCCATTGCATTAAGATGTTCTTGTTGCTTTGTCCACCCCCTTCAAGCACCTCACACATTGCAGGGAGGCTAAACTAGTAGCATACTGCAGTGAAGAACTACTTTGTTTGTGGTTGAAAGTGATACTCAAAGTCAGTATTTAGAAAGCTAAAGGAAGAATAACTGTGTCCCGGAAATGACTCGAGGGTGTCAACTAAACTGTCAGTGAGGCAACACTTGGCTCACTGTTTCACATTGAATACGCACATACAGACATTATGACTGAATTGCCTCTCCCTGCTGCAGGGTTTCACTCTTACATCACTTTTAAGAAATGTGGAAAGGTTTCACTGGTGATACCTGTACAGACCAGTAGCATCACTCGTACATGCTCTCACACCCAGACGCAGGCTGCACAGTTGCGCTCTATGTCATCATTTTAGTCACAAAATCTAAATATGAGCTAGCATTTTTTCCACATTTGGTCACTTTCAATTACACTTTGGAAACATCTTTGTACCGTTGTACTGGGCCGCACCCGGCACACTGTATGGTTGCCTGGATACCAAACAGATGTCAGCATAAAGAGTCACAGCGCCGCCGACAAATGAACACTTTATTGTTTTCAAATTAGTGGCGACAGACCCACACACACCTTGGACTGACTATGGGCTTGTTATGGAGACTGCCAAACCAAACCATCTGTTGCAGATAAAATTAGACATACAGGATTTACAGAGAATAGAGCTGTCACCACCTGAAGTTTGGTCTCTGGAATAAAGAGTCAGCAGCTTCACTGAGGTTCACTTAGTTTCTGTACTGAATGAGGAAAGATTGTTCTGTATGTACATAAATAAAGAATGCACATATGGAAATGTGACTTTGCAGCAGCGCCACCAAGATAGCTGCCAAAATCCTCCTAGCTGGCCTTCTTATCTCTTTCATCTGCCTTTCTGAAAACCTGAAACATGCTGAATTTGTTGGGTTTTCCATATTCAGAGTTAAACGGGTAACTTCTGCTGAACTGGGAAGAAAATATGAGCGTTTAACATAGATATTAGCTGTCTTGTCCTTTTTCTCACGGGACATGTGCAAGGCCATGTTGTTGCGGACAGAAAACCCAAGGACAGTTTCCAATTTATAGGTCTTGACCCCATGAGAGGCTCTTAAGTAAATCACATCACAAGATTATTAAAGGGATAAGAAAGTTACTCAAAATTCAAGATTTTTTCTGCCGTCATCAGTGTGTTCACACAGAATGCAAGGCGAATTTTCGAGGCAGCACGATTACATACAACGTCAATGGAAAGACGTGGCGGAAGGCAGAGACTGAGCTGAAAACAAACACATTGGCAAACTCATATACAGACACAGTCAGTGGGTCCAGTTACAGCTCACATCTGTTTAGTTTGTGCATTGGTTGTTTGGGGCAAATAAACAAGGGAAGGCAAGGCAACAGTGAAACTTTGCTTTGTTTTCTGTTTGAACACATCTTAAAGCTCTGGGGATGGCATAGTCCGTCGGTTACTTTGGTCCAGACTGCAATATAAATATTTCCATGACATTCATGTTCCCCAGAGGATGAATTGTCATAACTTTGATGATCCTCTGACATTTCCTTCCTGACAATCATCAGGTCGAGCTGTCAATTTGTCCAATACTTTGGTTCATGAAACAGCTGTAAAACCAGCCTCAGTTGTAGACTGTGTTTAGTGCTAGTGAGTAAGTGTTACAGTATGCTGACACAGTAAAATCAGATGGTGACCATGGTAAACATTACCATCTATGGCATGATAAATTTGTGAACATGTTAGCACGTCAGAAAAGGAAAATTCCCTTGGTTGTCCACACTGACAGAGGTCACAGAATAGAAATTGCTTCATCAGGGGCTAAAACTAAAAAGGTTGAGCACCAGTGCCCTCTATATGTTTTAGATTTTCAGAAAAACACTGAAAGAAACCCTCAATGATGAACAAACATCTCACTCAGCAAATAAGAGATTCCTTCTCTGTATCAAAGGTGTCAGATATCTGTTCTTTATGTAATGTCTTTCATAACTGCTTTTCCAATAGGGGATATCAATTCCTCCCTGTGTCTTTTTTTCCCTTTGGATCATTTCCTATTCATTGAAGGGAGCAAGACTTTGTCTCACATCATAAAACAATATTTCCACCATCACAGAGTTATTCCCTAAATAGAAATTGCATACTGGGGCTGTGAACGTTTCCATGGGCTCAACCCATGTACCAGATGTCCAAAAGCTTCAGTTAAGTGACCAAAGCTGCCATATTGGAGGGGAGGGGAGTGTAGGGGTCACTTTAATGGAACGAGGACAAGTCTCTGGGGATCTCTTGGTCACGTTCCCTGGCAGACAGGTCTCGCAGGCATAAAGCAACGACTTCCCGTGTCCAAATGTGGCTTAGGGGCAAAAATGCTGAAATTCATTGCAAACTTCTGAGAGCATTACTTCAAAGAAATACGTCAACAGCTTTGTCTGTCCATTAAGATTGGAGCTGAGGTTGAAATTAGCTTAGCTTAGCATAACGACTGGAAACAAGGGGAAACAACTGGCGTGGCTTTGTCGCCAAGAAGTTACATCCCATAACTCTTTGTAAAACCACAACTTTTTGGGGATTTTTAAAATTTCTGTGTGCAAATTAAACAAACGACATATCCATAGGTTTAACTTATGGCCACCAGTTTTAATTATTGGAACTTCCTTTCTGAGAATCGATTGTTTGTCTCTCATTCTGGCATGGTTGACGGCTCTAAATATATCACCCATGAGCCTCGGCAACCATTGCTATGATGAAGAAGCAGGTCAGAGGCGCAAATCAGAACAATACCAAATTTGAAATGCTCCTTTGTTGCATTTGATAGCAAAACATGGCACCATTTGATTCAGAATTCATCACAAATGAACAGAAAATCTGAAAATAAATTGATTTAATCTGCAGACTGTGAAACCAGTTTTCTGAACACCGTAATCTTCAGCTTCAACCAACTTTTTAAGTTCAGCAATTGGATGTATCTTGCTGCAATGCATTGTTGGATTCATAGTTAACATCTACCCTGAAGTGTTCTTCTTTGACTTTTTATGAAAATAACCAAATATTCTCTAATACAGTCGTTAATCATTTGGATTGATGATTGAACTGAGTGAGCTTCATGTTCTTTCATGCCATAGAAGGGCACCAACTCTGAGTCTTGTATTTGTCTTTGGGAATAGGACTTTAACTTTGCTCCCGTAAAAACTCTTCCCACTCATTGTGCTTGAGATGTACTGGTAAGCATAACTTTGGGGAGAGCTTCCAGTCGTTATGCTAAGCTAAGTTATTAGCTTCCTAGCTCTCGCTTCTCACCAAACTCTCTGCAAGAAAGTGAATAAGCATATTACCCAAAATGTCAAACTATTCCTTTAAATAAACTGTGTTACAACACATCAAGTGTGACGGATTAAAACAACATTCAAATCTAATAAGTCCGGTGTCACTCCAACGCTGACAATGTGAAGCAGCTGTACAGAACTCTCTGTACTGGATTTCACCCATGTTGGATTAACTTCTGTCCCAGTAAGGTGGGTGACAGACTGCAACAGAATCAATGTTTTGTTTCCCAGTCAGTGAAGCAGGCTGAATGAATTACAGAGGCGTCTCCTGGTAATTAGGTTCCACATTTCTGAACACTAATTGATCTGCAGCGATTACAGGGACTAACGAATCATGAGAAATTTACACTGCTGTTATGGTTATGATTTTTCCAATTGCAAATCACTCCAGCCAAGACTCCAAATCAGCAAAACAAGTGATGTGATGAGGAGGTTGCCTGCTTAATAACCCAAATCACACATGTGGTGTCGTTAATTCCAAAGGGTGGTTTTTGCATAAGGACTCAGTCTGGTTTAACAGTACAATTATATCAGATCCTGCATATTAGTAAAAGGCGTCAAGGGCTTTACAAGCATTGTCCACTTCATCTCAGTGACAATGCCATCTGTATCTACATCCTTCCAATGTCCCTGATGGTTTTCTGAACCGTCAGATGCTGTCTCGCTGCAAAAACTCCAGCGCTCTCCTTTTTTACTTGTTTATGTGGCAGTTGTCTGCATCTAGAGTCTGTGATGTTATCAGAGAGAGAAGCAGATGTGAGAGTTTAATCACAGAACAGCCCGTCAGCCTCTCCTCTCTTCTAACATCCTCCCTGTGGCTGCGACAGCTCGGGACCTGAACTCAGCCAGATGGGCCGACATTTAGAAAGTGATGAAGATAATGTTGCAGCAATTCCACCCCCCTGACCCCCCAAAAAAGGGAGAGAAGCTGAACCCCAGAACCTCCTTGCTACCCCAACAGCCCATACTGAGACTCTTCCTCTGCCCCCAAGCTACCCCACATGAACAATCACTCAGCACAGGTGGGCCGTCTGCTGTTTCAAATTGATGAGAGCAGCAGTGGAGAGACATGAAACCATGGCGAACTGCCACTGTCCGGGCCTGCAGCCAAGACCTTCCCTCCCTCCCTCTTGTCTCCTACGCTCTGAATCCTTTGTATCCCTCTCTCCCACTGGTCCCTCAGGGCCTGCCCAGCCCACGATGAAGGGATTTTTATCATGCTTTTGGAAAAAGGAGCTCTACTTTTTGCACAGATATCGCTAACTCAAAGAGACCAGCTGCCTTTTTCAGGCTATCTCACACCTACAGTATCTGTGTCAAAGCTGTGATACAACATGGCAGGGGTAATTGGGGACTGGTGGCTGCGACGGTACGGATAAGCTCTGTTTTGGATCACCGCTTGTCGATGCCGCCAAAAGATATCGTAGATTAGTTAGCAAGGTATAGATAGACAGTCTCTTTGGTTGCAACTCCAAGACCAACAACAGAGCTGTCTCTGGTCTGTTGAAGTGGATCTGCTCAGGAAAAACAGAACAGATTAAAGCAAAAAGTGAGATTATCAAAATATTGTTGGAGCAGCATCTGGAGATTTAGTTAGTGCTGATATTGGAATGATGTTTCTGAAGCTCTGGCTCGTGTAACATCCCCGTTCTTGACCTCCCTGTCTGTTCTTTCTGCAATATCTAACGTCAGGTGCACTGCCCGATCTCATTTCTGAAAATGTACTTTTGTGTGGTTACTGATGTCAGATTGGTTACATAATGTTCAGCCACACCCTTCAGACGGCAGGAAGCAGCTGTTAAACTGATCACATGGAACGGTCGGCTCCTCATCACATCATGTCTCTCCTGAGTTTTTTCCCTCTTTTGTTACCATTTCCTGTTTTTCTGTTCTTTTCTGCAGGTTTCCACAGTGCATATTTAATTCAGTGTGTATACCTACAGGACCTGTGGATCCTGTCTACGGGAAAGAGGACAATGACACGATTCCAGCTCTGCACACTAACAGCCTGCAAAGGCTGTTATTCAAAAGCATGGCCAAAGGTGAATGATGGAAAGAGTAAAAGACGTCTTGCCATCTCTGAATTAATATGGAAATTTTAGTAGCCTCTGTTTCCATGTTTTTTAAAAAGGAAACTTGGCTGTCCATTCACCTTTTAGTATTTGTTTTCTGTTCAGCCAATTGGAAAACTGAGAGGTACTAAAAAAGGGGAAAGACAGGACAGAAAGTTCTGGCGGGAATAAAATCAGGGCTGTAGGTAAGCTGCTGTGCTCAGATCCGTTAGTGTGTCATATCAAATGTTAAATGAAAAGAAAGGGGTTGAGTAACAGGAAAGAAATACCTCTGAGACAAGTGAAATGTTTCAGCATTTTGGTCTTAATCACTGTCTGCAGGGTCAGAAGTCCATTTACGTCTTAAGTATAATGGGGGTTTATGAGAATCACAGTCACTGTAAAGCTGTTCAGCACCATAAAACCAGATTCTCATCAAGTGAGCTAACATCATCGAAAAAGTTGCACATTAGAAAATCAGGCAATCAGCATTTTATGCCTTTATAGAGTCGCAACAGTTGAAATATGACAGGAAACAAGGGAAGACAGAGACAGAAGAGGAATGACATGCAGCAAAGGTCCACTGCTGAAATCGAACCGTGCACATTGTGTTTACATGGCACACGGCTACCAGGGCGTGCCAGCTTTGTTAATGGATCAAATTATTATGTTTAATGTGAAAGGGGTGGCTCACAGGGTTGAACCAACAGATAATTATCACGTGAGTCTGCAGTTCCCTTCAACTCTATGGGGCCTTTTAGCTCATAGTTTTAGATTGATGGCTCACTAGTCTCACCACTCTTATTAACCTTCTTTTCTCCTCCAACCTTGTTATCGACCGGCTGGTGAATATAGTCGATCAAATTAATCAATTAAACGTTATTTGTGTAGCGCCTTTTGTACAGGTTAGTGCAATTCATAGTGCTTTAACGTTGACTGACAAGCTGATAATGAAATAGTAGTGGAGCATTTAGCAGCTAAAATGCAGGATATTTCCCCCAGGAGTCAGTGAATATTGGACTTTCATTCATCAAGTGGCCAGAGACACAACTTCAAATGAATGCTGATGTTGCTCCACATCTGCTGGATGTGAAAATAGACATTTGTTTGATAACACGTTCACCAAATCAACTTAACAGGTAATGATATCCAAAAAAATAAATGAATGCTGCTTTCAGGACTAATGCAGTTACTGTAGTTATCAGACAGGGGGCCATTCATATATGTGTCATCCCTTTGAGTCAAAAAGCCAACATGTGAATGTGTGCTTGTTTCAACAAAACACCACAGAACAGAAGATTTTTTTTTAACCCACATTCACTGATGAAAACTGTCTATTAAATGAGAGAGCACTGCATTTTGTAAACCTCAAGTATGTGTGATTGAATGTCTGTGAATGCAGCTGCAGTCATGAGTAACTCAACCTAACTCTTATCTTTAACTGAACTCAGAAATAAAAACAATGACCTAATTTATTTATTTTTTTACCTTTATCTTACCAGAAAGTCCCACTGAAAGGCAAAAAATCTCTTTTACAAGAGAGACCTGGCCAAGCTAGCAGCTGTACACAATCACAACATATTAAAATGTAACATATACACGATATACAAAAATTCACAATAAAATAGAAGAACAGCTATTCAAACACAATGGCCTCTCAAGAAAAACAACATCCCTCCATCACCACATTCTTTATGAATTCTAACAGCAGTCCTGGACTCACTGTGTGCACAAAAACATGTTTGGGAATTAGTTATCAGTTGCACAAGAAGACCCAGAAGATTGTTAATGTGCTCAATTTCCTTTTGGTAGTCCTAAAACTCATTGCATCCAAGGTTGCACCCGATGATGTCATAACAGCTTCCCTCATTGTCGAATATCCGGTAAATGGGCAAAGCCTCTCCGTGTACAATGGATCCAGTGTGCACGCTGCCAAAATGAGATGGAAAACAAGTGAGGAGGGGTACTGAGCTAAAGCGCTGCGAGCAGTTTGTAGTCACTTGTGGAGGAGGATGAGCGATGACTGGAATGCCAATGAGAGGAGATGATAGGTAAAGAGACAACAATAGCAGAGAGGACAAGTGAAGACGGTGACAGGGGTTGACAAGCGCTAAAGCTTAACTGATACAGGAGTTTTTCCTGAATTGTAAGTCAGAAGTTTGCTGTTTTACATTGGAGCTTTATGCCAGGCTAACTGCAAATACAGGAGACAGCAGATGGAACATAAACTAGAGCAAACACTAAAAAAAAAAAAAAGAAAACGGGTATAGACAGGATTTCAATTCTGCACACTTAGCCTGCAAAGACCCCAGCTGTTACTCTGATATAATTTCACAGAGTTCTTTAGTGGTCACACAGTGTTCCCACATAGTAAGCCCACCACAGGGACCCTCTAGAGCCTATCACTTGGGAAAACATCTCTGCATTTGCCTTTTATTTGCTTGGCGAGGGAAATGAGGCCTGTTTGTGTTATGGGGAGGCGGTTGCCAAGGAGACCCAGGTTTCTCAGACGAGCAGCATTCCAAGCTTTTTCGAAACATCTCTCACTTTTTGTTATGATTTGGACAGCCTCTTAGAGTTAAAACATATCTTCAAGCGGAAATTATAACTTGGACATCACTCCGTTCCATCCTCAGTGGTGGATGAAATTTAGAAAGAGATCAGATGCAAATGTATCCTTGATGCAAGCATGTCTGAAAATTCAAAGTTCTTATAGGAATAACATGTTATTAGCGCTTGATTATTCTCTGGTCTGTGGCTGGACAAGCTAGATAGTATTGCCAGATATGTGGCTCAAAAAATCCCCCTGCCGCAAGAACTTTTATTTGATTTGGTCCACGTAGAAATTGATCAAGGAAAACCACAAGATTTTTATGGTTCCCTCCAACAGGAAAGAATGTGGTTTGACCCCCCAAAATAAACTTTACTCCAGTCTTTAGGAAAATATCTTTAGACGGTGTGTGATGAGCACGGCTGTTCTCCTATAATTGTCATGTTCTATATTTGCGTTTTTATATTTGTGTGATTAGAATCTGTTTTACTGTGTATTGTAGCCGGGAAGAAGCACGCCATTTCTAAGAATGATGGTGGCTGAAGCGCTGAAGAGGCCGAGTTTTGTCCATGTTTTTGCCAGATTGAACTGACCGTTCTCTAAACCCCTTCCCCAAACAGCGATTTTCAAATCCTAGCTTAGAAACTGTATAGGCACGAGACAGGAGACTTGTAAAACTTTGGATTTTTCCACATGTCGGGGGAGTGTGCGTGGGACTCGAGTATGAGTAATACTCAGTATAAAGATTTCAGAGGGTGGTGTCTTTATTTTTTTGTCCTTTCCAACAGCAACAATACAAGACCAAACGTGTAAGGGATGGACTAGCTTACTACCTTACAACGGATTTTTAGCTTACAACAATGACAGCTAGTACTCTGCCGTTACTTTCTTAGGCCAAGGAGCATTTCATACCACATTACAGTGTGGGGTTATAGGTTAAATTAAAAAAAACTTTTAAGAAAGCACATCACTTTGTAGTATTGCAGGTTTATGCCCAAGTTTAGAGTAAACTGCTCTGTTATGTTATATTACTATTATTACTATGTGGAGATAGCATTACATTCGCCATACACATTGGTTTGTCCTCATCCTCTTGTAACGTGAAGGCATATCGTTAGCTAGAGTAAGTAGCCAAACAGGGTTGTATTAGAATAAAATAACAGTGTGACAATGTATTTTCTTTATCAAACTCATCATTAAGACTAACTAGCTTTACACTGTGATACAAGAAAAATGCTGTTTCCTTATTTCCATGGCTGTGTCACAGCAAAATCACACCATATTTACCATTTACCCTACATTATTTTATTAGTGTTTGAATTCTGACTGTGTAAATTTACCCACTATATAGTACCCTCAAAAATTGGATGACAAAAGTATGTACACAATCCTAAAAAGCAATGTACCACATTTGATAGATTGTGCAACTCTTCAGAGTGATGACGAAAAATAATGATAATAATCTTAATTTACTGTCTGAAATCTCAGTTTATTGCTCTCTACTGAGTGAATCATTGAGTGTCTATTATACAGGGAGTAGTGAATGAGTGAACAAGGGAGGGGTAACAGACACAGCCTATGTGATCCATAGATTATCAACTGGGTGAGGATGATGACTTTTTACCTGGGACAAGCAAATTTAGCCTCATTCTTTTACATTTACATTTTACTCCAACTCCAGTCTTTTAGTACATTATCAAGTCTGTAGTCATCAAATGCATAATTGTGATCCCTTTTACAAGAATCTCCCTTAAAAGGAGTCAGCTAGAGACCTTAAAAGGTCAACTGGAGACGGCGTTTTCAACCAGCTCATGGAGCTAATGTTAGCAAAATTAGCTTGATAGCTGAATTTGTGACTTCAGCCAGCAAAACTGACAGTTGCCAGATAGAAATGAGATGCCTTGAGAAATTGGTCTACTTCTGTCTGAAATCAAAGAGCCACTGATTCAAAAATTACAAAGAATTTCAAGTGGTAAATCTGCCACCGTTATTTTAAACTGCGTCATGTGCCGGGCTAGAATGGAAATCTTGACAGGCAAAACCGTAAGTAAAGGGGACAGAACTTAGCAAACAGTCAATTGCCATGTGTTTTAATTATATTTGTGAGGCAACGTGCAACTTACAAAGCTGCAGTGGTTGAAGCTCTGAAGAGGCAGGGTTGGACATTATCCATACTGACTTCTGGACTGAATGGAAACTCTGGACTCCCTGAACAATAGTCTCCAATGTGCCCCTTAAGCAATGCATTTTATCACCAATTTCTCCAGTGAAGCAGCAAGTAGAAAACAGTGGTTCAAAAGAATAAAACACATCCCAGATGTAAATGTGTATGATTATGATTATGTCATTCACGAAAGAGAGCACACATGCACAGTCAAACTTTCCTGGATAATTATAGGCCGCAAATGCACCACAATGGACCCATTTGCATGTTAAGCTTTGTCAGAATCCATTTACATCTACACCCACTTCAAAACACATTTTCAGTATCTGGTGCTCTGCTCAGTGTAACATCCAGATCCCTCGCTGAGATACGACTCACACAGGGGCCTCGCTGAGCAGCCAGAACAGGACCACATCACACACGGCGATTATAAAATCTGCAGCACCGATTTGGAAATAGGGTTATCTTTATCCAGATGGAGCTGAATGAAGCAGAGTCAAGAGAGGGGAATGGTTTTCTGGAGGTGTGCCTTGCTGGTCTGCATACTGTCAGGCTGAGAGCTGCAAATCTGAGCCTTGACGACAAAGTAAACACACCCTGGGACACACAGACGGTTTTCGTTGAAGGGTTTTTTTAATGCATGTGTATGTTTCACTTTATTGCATTAAATCATGCAGTTCATGTCCCTCCCTTGATTCACATGGCCTTCAATGCTGCATTTAAAACGGGCTGAAGAGAACAACAGCGATTGTAAACAGAAGATCATGAAGGTGGCCGCTCACCACAGTTGTGGGAATAAATCTGGAAGGAAGAACAGCAAACAAAATACACAGTTGGAGTCAAGTTTCCATAAAATCTTTGAAACTGTGTGTACTTCTTTAGGATAACAGTTACATAAAAACCACCACATTAGAGTCATCGTTTGTGGATTTGAAATTAGATGTTACACTGGGAGCAAAGAAGCAAACAGTCACAATAAAACTCTCAAAGCGTTTCCATTAACTCATATAACGCAACCTTTACCTTGCAGTTGCACATCTCCAACTCCCGCCAGCTGTCTACAGTGTAATATCCCTCAGTTATGCAGGAGTGAACCAACTTTATTAGGGTTTATGGAAATACAGACAAATGGTTCTCCAACTCCGATTTGACATTCACTGGCATTCTCAGATTCTGTCCAAAGGGAAGGCTGATTGGTTTTCCGGCAGCACAGGCATAAATATCATGAGATCTATTTTTTTTTCCATTCACTCAGTGAAATCTGCCGTTGCAAAGCGGATACTGTACAGTGGTTATTTTCCAAATACCAGCATTCAGTCATTTTGGCTTACTAATATTCTAAAAATGGCATGTGAGAGAACGTGTGAGAGAGTAGATAATAAGACTGTTAGATACGTCAAACATGAGAATTTATAAAATCTAATGTAAGCATTCCTTCACGTTGAATTTGATTGATTTAAGTACTATTAATGGCTTTAATTGTGGGTCTTACGGCATACACTGCTGAATGCATCCAAACTGCTTCATTTTTGTGATTATTAGAATAATGAGCTTGTGTGTTTATCTGAACGGTTATAAATACATCCTACTGGATATTCTCCAGTCCCTCTGAGATTTAGTGAATTTTTGTAACATTGTGTGCTTAATAAAGCATGACACTCTTTTTTTCATCATCCTAGTAAACTATTGATTGACCATGAAGTGAGCCTGGATAAAATTTATAGTTCGTCACTGGTCACTGTTCCTGCTGCTTCTCCTGAACATGACTTATGAGGAGAAGGAGAGCACAAGCACGTAATTTCCTGCACTTTGTGAATCATTAATTCAGTGATTGATCTGAAGTGGGATTTTTGTGGCATTTAAAGGATAAAAAACGTAACTTTTCAAAGCTTTTGGTTGATGATTGCTTACAGTGTTCTGGATTTAAGTGCAGTTTCAGCTGAGATTGAAACCAACCATGAAGCTTTTAAAAGAATCAAAAGAAAACCGCTGTGTGATGAATATTGCCTTTGGTGGGTGAGGCAAGCCGCTCGGATTGGTGGGTTTTTGCAGGAGCAATTTCCAGACCTAATCTGGAGCCTGTTAACCATGTGAAATCACTGATGAGGAAGCTTTGATTCTCACTTATAATTATGAATTTCTACAGTAGCCACCTGCCTTTGAATAAGACTCAATACTCAAAAACAGAGAGGAAGCAAAAAGGACTAACAAAAGGTGGCGAGACAAAGTTACATGGAGCTTTACTCAAACGTAACCACAACCAGAGTTTACAGCCAAGCAAGCATAAGCTTCTTAAGCTTCTCACAATGACAGTGCTAACAAGCTGATGTTTAGCAGGTGATGTTTACCACATTTACCATCTTAGTTTAGTGCACTAGAATGCGAACAACTGCTAAATAGCACTAAACACAGAGTACAGTCACAGATCATTAGTTTTGCTGGTGTAATTAGGTCATAAACCAAAGTATTGGACAAACTGCAATTTTGACCTGATGATAGTGCCAGGTGAAAAGTTCGGGGATCATCTTATAACCATTTATCCTGAGGTGGACATGAATGTGTGTACCAAATTTAATTGCAATTCATCCAATAATTGTTGAGACATTTCATTCAAAACTACAAATGTCAAATAGAAGGATGGTACTTAGGATGCATTTTCTGGGCTCCACAAATATTCATGCCAAATTTCATAGGAATTCACCCAATAGTTGATGAGATATTTTACTCAAAACCACAAATGTGAACCTCATGGTGGTGCTAAAGGAAAAGTCAGTGGATCACTAAAGTCATTAGGATGCATCCTGAGGGCACGATGAATAATCCGTACCAAATTTCACGGAGATCCATCCAATAATTGTTTAGATATTTCAGTCTGGACGAAAGTGGTGGATTGACCAAGCACCAACTGACTGACATTACCATGCATAGAGAGTAGCTATGAAGACAGCAGCCAGGCAAACAGAAGCCTTAAGTCCTCTTACAAATATTATTCAGTTGTTATGGTCTCTCTGGGAGCAGCATGCAAAAAATCAAGACTTTAATATAAAGCATAACAAAAATAATATGCTTATTTTTTAAAATTTCCACAGCCTGAACTCCAATTGCTCCTTGAACAGCCAGACATGCAGCCTATACTTTTGTGAATACAGTTCAATGCTATTGACCTCCATCAATGGGTAAGAAAATAGACAGTAGAAATATGTCCAACACTGTTGGCTAAATATTTACACTTTGTTTTGCTTGGAATGAGTCTCCTCCTCCATCTCAATCAGTGATCTGGGGACACAATCCCTTCTTTGTTCACTGGCCTCCAACTTCTACTGTATACAGTCACTAAATCAAGTTTGTCCCCTCTGTTGTGTCTCCCATTCACTGTGAGCAGAAACCAGACCGACAGCCTTCTTCCATTAACGTCCATCTTTGCCGTACGTTAAACCACTTTTCACTGAAAGGTGTCAAATATCTCTTGACCATGGCCCTCTAATTTAGCACCTGTTGACACTCTCTCAGTTGTTCATGACTTTCCCTCTGGTACCTTTCTGAATGTGTTAAGATTTCTGCTCATTAGAGCCTAATTTTGGCTGTGATGCCCAGTCATGCTACTTTATTATAGAACCACTGCACCCATTAAAGGTCCGCAGAGAGATTTTTATATTTTTTGTAATATAAATGGAAACACATTAAGACAAACACGGGATTTGCAGTTGCTAAATCAAGACTCATTTGTCAGTTTTTAGTAACTCAGTGGGTCGCGTCTCACCTCATTGTAGACTTGGCACGCAGTCCGAACAATCACAAGTGTGAAAGCATTTACAACTGAGCAGCTACAAACTTGCTTTCTTTTCTATTTTTTGGTTGTTCAAACGTTTATAGTAGGTGGACACATGGTGGACTGCGTCACCAGGCTTTGACTTGGACAAATGGTGTCTCATAAATACCTCTTATGCAATATTTGGCGACACTTTCTGTGTCCAATATCTGTTACTGTGCCAAGTTGGCCCTTGAGGCTGGACTTCAGGACCAGACTCTGTGAAGAATTCTGCAATTTGGAGACCAAAATTCAAAATATTTGTAAGTGGACATCAAGCTTCTGGCATTATAGTTTTGTTGGTTTTTTTGCCATGCTAGTGGCTTGACTCTAGGGATAATAATATTGTCTGTCTGTTGGGCTACCACTTTGATCCAGACTGAGATATTTCAACAACTATTGGATGAATTGTCATGAAATTTGGTGCAGATATTCATGGTTCCCAGAGGATGAATCCTAATGATTTTGGTGATCCCCTGACTTATTATCAAGAGCCACCAACAGCTCAAACTATGAAATATCTCAACATCTACTTAATGGATTAGTATAAAATCATGAATTTTAGTACACACATTCATTAACATGTAGTAACTTTAGTGATCCCCTGACTTTTAATCCATCATCTGATCAAAATCTTATTTTCTCCATTATTTTGGTTTATGATCAAATACCAGCAGAACTAAAGGCATTCCCATCAGCATTTGTGTTTGTGTGCTAATCAGCAAATGTCAGCATACTAACATGCTAAACTAAGATGTCGCACATGGTACACATTATTTGCTAAGCATCAGCATATGAGCAATGTCATTTTGAGCTTGTTAGCATGCTGACGTTAGCATTACCGCTTCACAGAGCTGAAAGGATATTTAACCAGGCGAATCAGATAAGAACACATTTTTCAACAAAACTCTCACTGAAGAGAGTAAAATACAATAACATAACAACAGAGACGCATAAGACGTTAATTTGCAGAATTCAGCAGGAAACATTTAGAATTTGTGCTGCCAAAACAAGAATACCACTAAAAGCCATTAAACCATGTGGTTTTGTTCCTGAGTTCCTGCTCTGCCTAAACTGATCTCTGCTGTGCTTTCATTCAAAATAATATCCCACCTCCAGCCTCAGTGTGATTTTATATAAAGCAATTATCTGATTGTGGAAAATTAGAGTCATGCTCTTTAGAATAAAAGACCCCTTAATTTGATCCAGCATGCAAGCTAATGAGTTCCAGCAAAGCTGCTTTTGACATTAAATTTGAGGTGATATTATAAATTGTGCCTTTAAAACAAGCAAAGAAATAGAGTTGTTGATGAGACGCCACAGGCTGAGTGATGACCAGGTGATGTGCCATTTGGCGGACAGAGGTCTGTCATTACGGTGCCGTCACAACTGAAGCATCACAAACTATGCATGGTTGACAAGAGTGTGTTGACAAGGAGGATAAATGCAGCTTATCACTTACCAGTCACTTTATGTCAACAAGCAAAATATGAAGCTGTGCGAAAGAGACCTGAACGTGGAGCTGCTGCTGTGATCCAGAAAACAGACTCACATAGTTAAGAGTGAAATATGATGTTTCTCTCTGTCAGAAAACAAATTATGTGAAGCGGGTTACGATGCAATGAATAGGTAAGTATGTGCAACAAATCTTAAGGCACAAAATGGGTCCCAGGAGGAAACTGTGAGGCTATTTGCTGCAGTGACAAAACCAGATGTTGATGATATACAACTACTCCCGGGTAAAATATATTATTGATGCATCCAAGCAGCAGGCTACTTGTCTTATTTGAGGACACATCCATTTTTTTATTTACTCATTTATGATTGATGTTAGGTGAAGCGGAACAGGTGGACTGCAGGCGCAGCAAGGTTGAAGAATAACTTCTTTATTTTAAGCTCATGCTGGCAAAAACAAAACTGGCAAATCAGAGTAAAACAGAATACAGAACAAAGAATCCAAAAAAATTGAACTGAGAATCAGGATTTGAATACAAACTAAACTAATGAAACAACAAGGAACAGGTGGCAAGACACGAGGGCAGGCTGGGAGCTGATTGGCTGTTCAAGACACAGGAAGCTATGCAGAGCAGGTGTGGCACACAGGAACACAAAAGGGAAAACACAGAGCAAACAGAAAACACAATATATCCATGTACAAACTGTCCCAGAACTCACATGAACACAACTTAAATAAATGCACAAGTCACAACGAGCACACACAGCAAAATAAACCTCAGCTGACCTTGACGAAAACATCAATCTGTCAAGCAGAGAGGCTTGCATAATAATTCTGCATGTAACAACATAAATCGAACTAAAAGACAACTGCATCTCTGAATATCATAACTAGTGTTTCAGTTCACTTTAGCACTTAGTTCCTACTAAGAGAGTCAATGTAAAAAGCAACAGTATCTCAAGTGGTCCTTAAATAATAATCTGCAACCTCTCTTATCTGTCCTTCCCCCCACTCAGTCCAGAACCATAACAATAGATCATATTTCCTCGTCTAACTACTTGGATTTCCTCCAGAGTTTTGGGTTTAGTCGGATTTGGTGTTTATAAGTTTACCGTGAGCAAAGCCCTGCTTAGTGTTGCGACTAGCTTTCCACTTTCAAAATGCACATTTTGATAATGGGGGCAGATTTACCACTCATAATTGTTATTAACTTTTTAAACAATGGATCCTTGATTTCAGACAGAAGTAGACAAAAGCAGGTGTCTCACTTCTATCCGACAATCACCGATTTTTTCTGAAACAAAAATCATTGCTAGCAGATTTCATTAGCTGAAGCTGGCTAAATAATCAAACTAATGTTAGCTTCTTGCTCTCCTGTTCTAATGTTTCATGCTGACTTGCTTTAAAATGAGAACCTTGTAAAAGAAAAAAAAGCTACATGTTGTATGCAAAAAAGTGAAAAGTACTTATTTTAATATAACCTGTAACCCCACAAAATGCTCTTTGGCCTTGGAAGTAATGCTGAGTTAAGTTACTAGTGTAGGTGGTAACGTTAAGCTAGTTCACCCGACAAGCTAACGTTTAGTGCTTACATTACAGAAGACTAACACAGTTTTTAACACATTACTTAAAATTTTGCATTTATATTTTTGTTTTGCAAATGCTTAAAAAAAAACCCAGAACACTACACTCCAAACTCATTAAATTCAAAGTATTGCGTTTACTACGGTTCCCTTAACACTGCTTCAACATGTGGCCAAATATAAAGCTTTACAGGTTTGCTGTGCCAGTTATGGTTACTAAGCTATGATTGAGGGGTTTATGCTGTGTTCACTTCATATCAGAGTTACCATAATTACGACTTTTCGACTTGTAAATAGTGCACAGCCTCTAAATTTTAATTACAACTGGGAAACTGGGGTTTTTCTAAAGCTAGCTCTGATATATCTGCAGATACGGAAGTGTTTGAAAACCAAGCAAACAGGGACTCCTCACGTCAGTGAAAGTCTATCGTTCAATGTAATTAAACCCAAATATATATTTGCCACTGCACAGTATTTTAAACCCTCATACGACCAGCTTGGCTATCATACAACCATCCTGAATTGTCAGACAATGTAAACGCTTGCAAGTCCTTAACATGTGACTCATCCACCCACCATTAATGCACAGTCAACTTTGAAAACAAATCGTAATTTTGAAACGATTTGAATTCCTTATTCTCCCCTTTCTAATATCTATATTGATAAATGAATGTAGAGAGGACTGTACATAAAAAAATAATGTGATGTTTGTTCTTTTTCATTTTCATTCACAGTAAATTTGTTCCTCTACAAATCACAAGTAAATCTGTGTTGAAATGACACGAGAGGGAAATTTTCTCTCATTTCTTTAAAAGGAAATGATCACATAGCAGCCTCAGACACATGCAGCCTCTTCGTTTCCTGTTATTGAGGAACTCACCGTTGCTACAGCAACCCCTCAGACAAACAATCAACAGTTGCCAAGGAAATTGTCGCTTACCACAGTGTTTATTTGTTTGACTTTTCTTTTCCTACCAAATAGTTGAGCTTGTGCCAGCTCCCAACATTAAATAGGTCCTAATGAGAATAGTTTATCGTACCACAGCGGGTTTAAACGGCTGTTCTGAATGTGTACGATCTGACTGGTTTTCATGGTATCCTTTCTACCAAAAACGTCTGCTGAAATGTTTTCCTCTTGATTGTGCCCAAGTTGGGCTTTCCTCTCTCGACAGTTCCCATGAAGACTCAAATTCTTGACCTGGTATCACCCTGAGCAACAGTGTTTTGCACTGTACATGCGTCTGTGTGAGCGTATGTGTGTGTCTGTGCATGCACATGAGTGCGTTTGTTTTGATTGAAGGGCAACACCTGAAAGACGTCCAAGTCAAACAATGTTTGAACTTGTTTGCCATCTCTGACTTCTTGCAGAGAGACTGTGGAATATTTATGTGGCACTTTACAACCATGGGAAGAAAAGGACACCCAAAGTAAACAAAACTTAAGCACAAACTCATGATGAGAGGGTCGCTGGTTCAAATCCAGGACATGCTCTTTAGTACTGTGTAGAAGGCATGGTTTATTTTGTAGTACTTTTCAGCAACAAGGCAATTCAAAGTGCTTTACATAAGACATAAAGACACATTACGACAATGTAAAAAGACACATATAAAAAGGATTTTAAAAGTGTTTGAGTATAATAGAGTCTAATGAGAGATATGAATGAATAGTATCAAATTTAACAAACATAAAGGTTTTCTGGGAGTTTGTCCCAAATATGTGGTGCAAAGCTGCTTCTCTGCATTTTTAGTTTTTGACTCTGGGGACGGGGAGCAAATCTGTCCCAGACGATCTGAGAGGTCTGGATGGTTCATTGCAAAACAGCAGATCAGAGATGTGTTTTGGCCCCTGAACTATTTAGTGCTTCATAAAAAAACAACAACAACAACATGTCAGCATTTCTACAGGGCTAGAAAGTCAGCAAGCCAACAAAATCTTGCCTCCGGTCATCATGACACCAGGATTCATTTCACCATTACAACACTTACATTACATCATTCACTCATCTTGAACAACCAGTATGTTACAATAATCTATGATCTGCGTAAGCGGGTGAGCATGTTCAAACAAGTTATGAACATGATTAAAAAGAAGGAACGCCTCTAAGATGATGTGATGTAAGACAAATGACTCCAAAAACATGTCAGTGAACTGAGTGATGGTGACATTTAGGGCAATTGAGGAAAAGTCTTTATGAAAGAGTACAGTGTTGTACCATGGAAATCATCAATACCACACCTGCTATTAGTGATGCATATGACATATCCTTTAAAAAGAGGGTAACATGTGAAAAAGCTCCCCTCATTACGCTTTTAAATGGATCATTTCACGTTAGGCAATATCTCATTTTGGGTCAAAATAAAACACATACAGTCATCATCCTGGCTGGATCATTACGGTTCTCTGGAAGAGAGTTTTCCTCCGCTGATTACAGACGCCTCATTACAGGTGCCGACAGTCCAGGATCAATCAAGCATTTCCTCTAATGTGGAGAAAATTATCAATCCAATGACCATTAGTCGCCCCAGCAACCACAACAAGGCACAGATGCTCCAGTGTTTTCCCATGTCAACTCAGAACGCCCTGGACGAGTGTGTCTGAGATACGAATATCCACAAAGTTCTGCGTTCAAACTTTTGATTACATAAAAGTAAACAAGTACAAGCAAAAAAATGCGCTCACATATCCAACAAATGATTGTGAGTTTAGTTTTGTTGTTGGGTGGAACGCTTGTGTCTCCGGTTTTGTTGATTTTCACGATTTCAATCAGTTACATAAACAAAGGAGGAAAGCCAGAATTGGCAAAGACAGAAAGAATAAGGAATAAAAGGGCTTACAGAGGGAGAAGAAAGAAGAATAAAGAGGAAATAAGAAAAGTGGTAAGAACAGGAGGGGAGAGGAAAGGAAAGAAGAAGAAAAAGTGGAAAAAAAAAAAACTTATTGGAAAAAAAAAACTATTTGTCGCTCATAGTGACAAACCCACATAGAATTATCACACAATACTGCAGCTTGTGGAGCATTTTAGTGTCTTTTAGCTCTTTGTTTTGGTTTTTCTGCCCAAAACTTTACTGTTTACAGCAGCTGTCATGGACTCATGGTTTAGGACTCTTTGTATTCTTTGGGTTTTCTGTGTCACACTTATGTTGCCCAGTCATTTGGTTAAGCTTGTTTATGTTATTTGACTTTGAAAGACTCTCTTGCATTCCCGGTTGGATCGTGGTTTGTGTGTTGTGTGTCCTGGGATTTGGTTTGCTCTGTGTTTCCCTTATGTGTTCCCTCACTCCTCCTGCGTTCATGTGCTCGTACTCTCACCTGCCCTGCATTACCCTCATTAGCCCTGCCCTGCTTTGTGTTTTCCCCACACTTGTCCTGCATTAACCTCGTCAGTCCTGCCCTGCACCCAGTGTCTTCCCCAGCCTATCAGCTCCCAGCCTGCCCTTGTGTTGCACCACCTGTTCCTTGTTGTCTGATTAGTTAAGTTTGTATTTAAGTTCAGTTTTCAGTTCAGTCCCTCATGTGTTGTGTGTTATGTTAAGTCTGTTCTGGTCATCTTGCAAAGCTCTGCAAGCGTTGAATGAAGCAGGTTTTCTTCATCCCTGCTTCTGGTCTCTGCATTTGGGTCCACCTGCTCCGCAATACCTGACAGCAGCTGTACACTGCCAACAGACAAAGTTAGGAGCATTTTTAGCAGCTAATGAGATACTGTATATCCCCTGAAGAGCTCTTTTTTTCTTCTTGTTTTCCACCATACCAGCTCTTTAAGGAAGCAGTAACTTTTACCTACACCACATGTTTCTCTAACCTTGAACAAAGTGATCATTTTAACCCTTAAACTAAACCAGACCTTAACCGTAGAGCTGTCACATCACCATTTTTAACAGTGATTTGTAACAGTTTTGGAAAGCACAGACAAATTATGTCCTGCAGTAGGGGTGTCAGATCACTAAACGCTTGCATGTGTCCTCGTGGAGTTCATGAACCGGCAACATACAGTATTTTGTCCTTAAATTTGGAGGAAATGTACTTGCTAACTTTCACTTCTGCTGTAAAAGCATCCGCCACACGTCAGACTGTGAAGTTATTATATTCTGTGTGCTGCGTGTCCATGCCAACATGTCTGAATGTGAATATGCACGCATATGAGGCAATGCAGTTAGTGGCTATATGTGTGTACTTTTTTTTAAGTGTGTAAAACCGAAGCTCTTCCCTCTGTGACTCAGCCACTCTGGCTGCATGTGCCTCACTGAATGGACACTGTGTCCTTCTCCAAGAGGCTGTGGTGCTTCGCGGCCTCATGTTCTTCCCAGCCCGGTCTCCCTCCTCTGGGTCTCCATCTGACAGATCTGTAGGATTGATGGCCTACACCCAGCCACGGCTTGTTTTACTTCACTCCCTGATTTCCTAAAAACAGATCATGTTTGCTTGTGTCTTGCTCTGCGTGGACCCTGATCCATCACTGTGTGTAATTACAGCGCTGCTCCCATAAATTCACCGAAACCCAGAAAATAGGTACATTAAAAACAAGCATTGAAGGGATTATTTTCATATGCATGACAGGAAATTTATTGGTCTCATTTTGTAGCTCTGCAAGTAATCTTCAACCAGCAAATATAATAAGCCCCTCTAATTTTCTCTTAGTTTATTGATTAATGCCCATGCAATTTAAATGTCAAATGAAATGCTTTTTCTTGATTCGTGGATGATGAAATACTTTAACAATGTGCAGATTTTCCCACAACAAATATGGAGGTAGCAGGCTCTGATGTCTTGCTGCACAATTTAAGGCTCCCAAAAGTCAAACGTACTTCATCTGACAGTAGCTCACAGTAGCTGCTCTGTGTTTTTGCGAAGTTGTGCCAAGCGGTCACAGTGAACTCCTCTCTGGGTCAAGGCGTGTTTGGATCATGTGAATTCATTGGTCAAAGGTCACCCTCCCCATGTGTTTGAGCTGAACTGAATAAAGAATAAAAGTGTAGTGTTACTATCCTAACAGGGGAAAACATGACATAATTTTTCAGTCCAAATAGTGGATGCGAGATCCAACCCCTTTTTCACTCGTAAAATTAATAAACTGCCTCACGATGTGCAGTTCTTGAGGTAATTTGATGAACTGGATTCTTCAAAGGCCAACTTAGTTTATCTTTTAAGCATTTTTGAAGTATCTTCCTCAGAAATAATTAGCTGTTTGGTCCAAAGTGGTCGCCAGGATTTTAGAAATACTGAGATAATGCATGAGTCAAAGTCCCTCTTACACAGCTCTCTACACTTTTTAAAAATTATTTGGATTTTTAACATCTTATTTATTAAGTTTAAGGATACATCTGGTGATATTCTATATTTTTCTTTCAACAAATCACATGAAAAGACTAAAACCAGCAACTAACTATTAAGAATTGTTAGTCCGTGTAGTCAAAGCTGATACAGCTTATTACTCAATAAGTGATTGACCTCCATTGTTGTCCAAAGAAGAAATATTTACTTAACAACAAATGGGCTGGGGAGGTCAAAGTCTGTTGCGGGATGGGTTGTTGGTTTTGGTCTTTTAATGGGATGTGTTGAAAATAAAAAATATTGACAGTTTTCCACACATTTTCTATTAAATTTTGTAAAATTTCTTAACATGAACATCTACAGTAAAATGCTCTTTTACACCTTCTCCACACTACTCAATATAAAACTAGGTGAAAAACATTGTATATCAATATAAATTTAAAAATATACGGGTATCCGCCTATTAAATACCCACAATGTGAAAATCTCAGGTTGCTAAAACTCCCAAATTCCCAGAGAAAATACAGATGACATTACCTTCAGGTCCTCAATGGTCCCTACAGCCAACCGAGTCACCAGAGGAGCTCTACCTGTGCAACATATTGAATTATCTGCCTGTATAGCTCAAGTGTGTGTGTGTGTGTGTGTGTGTGTGTGTGTGTGTGTGTGTGTGCAATGGTCTGTACTCTGCACATGTCTTCATGTGGTAGCGGTCTGTGTGCATTTATTACTGTACTTGATTGGCGATGTAGAATGTAAAACCTCCATGTTAATCTAGTCTAATTTAAGGGTAGAGGGCTGATCACTGCGAGATGTAATTACAGAGATACATCAGGGGCCAACCTCGCTGGCTGGATGAGAGCCCAGCTGACCCTGGAGCAGGAGCGCTGGCCGCTGAGGCGTGACCCTCGGCTACCTGGGCCACTGGGATAATTTAACTCTTAGATTAATCTCCTGAGGGCAGAGCTTCTGCCTGGCATCCCTGAATTAATGGAAACCATCCCACGAAAAGAAAATTACAAGGCAATCCTCTCATCCTGAGGACTTTGAAGATTCTAAGCAAGTCTGTAAAACTTGCAGGTAAATCTGTCACTGTGAACCAGATCTGAGGAAGATTTAAGGATACATCAATATGCTGAGTCTTCATTATTTTAGTTGGTCATTTTTTATTAAATCTTCCTACAAGGGGCCAGCCAAAAATCTCCAGTGCTGAGGACTGGGAAAAGATTAAGAACGGTTTTCAAATCTACGTCACTTAGTCGAATTGCTGACAGTCTCTGGTTCGTTTTCACCCTTTTGTATGATTCATTTGTGATGGGAATGTGATCTGACCTCAATCTGATTCTGACCCAACTATGAGGTATACATTGTGAGTATGAGCTAAACAGCTACTGTAACTGGTTGTGCTTTGTATACTGGGATGTAGATGAGCAAAATCAACAGTTGCTAGAAGGTAGCCAGAGAATAAATCTGTCTATAATCAGACAAAGTATGTTGCTTTGATTGATATTTGGGCAGACACGAGATCTTTTTACAATGATTTTGTTGTGTGCGTGAAAAGAAACCGATCCAAGGGGAAAATGCAACAACTGTTTCAGACCAGACCAAACAAACTATAGGTCTGAAGAGTAAGAAGAGTCTACACCCATGCTCACAGCTCTGAGGATGTATTTATGCTAAGTGGTGCTTTAACCCTCCTATTATGTTTGGCACAAATAGGCACAAAGTAATCAATTTTATTGCTTGTAATGAACAGAACAGGCATATATATTATAAGACCATGAGAGGCTAATGATAAACAAAATAATTCCCTAAATAACTTGTTTGTATTTTCTTATACATTAAAATGCGCAATTATTGTTACATCTGTTGTTATCTGGTGTTGTCTGGTGTTATGAGTGTGCATGCTGTGCCAGGTGTTTAGTGAGATGTGAGAAATAAAGCATGAGAAAGCCCCAGCCTATATACCGCTATACAGCTGTGGGACAGGAGATGTGTTTGTCTGTGTGTCTGTCATAAGCTACTTTCGGGGACAAATTTCATACCAGACCAGTTAATCGGGGACAGGTTGCCCAATGGGGGACAAAAGTCGTGTCCCCAATTGGGAAACAGCTGATTTTTGGGTCAGCGGTTATGGGTAGGTCTATGTAATGTCCCCAAAGGTGACCTAGGTTAATGTGTGTGGGTGTGGGTGTGGGTGTGGGTGGGGAGGGGTTGTGAGTGAAAGACAGAGTGGGGGTGTGTGCATGAGATCAAAGTCCAATCGGGGCTGGTGGATCAATCATCAGACCGATATTATCATCACAAGAGTCATGCCGCTAATGGTGCTGAAAAGGACTTAAAAACAAAGCAATCAGCAGTTTTCTGTCAGTGAAATTCTTTTCTGTCTTTATTTATGTGTATTTAATATTGCTGTTCATGTTGACTAATATTTCTTCCTCCAAGTAGGACACTGCTGCCAGAAAAGTAAACATAATCCCTCCATGTGTCCTGCCTGTCTGATACAATGTGTGTAGAAAGGTTAAATTGTTTGTTATTTTTGTGACTTAACCTTCATCCTCAGTTAACCTCAGTTAATCAAGACTAGATAAATGTATGAAAATGTCATCTTGATTAGGCCAGTTGTCCTCAGAAAACCCCGGCCAAGCGGGAAAAAAAATACCAAAGGTCTGTGCAGTAACACAGTCGGTCTGACAACATCAGCTTTCTGTTTGGTTGCCATGGCGATATCATGATAAGGATCCTTTCTATCTTTTAAAAGTCACTAAACTGCAGCGGAAAACGCGCTTCACCACGAATGTGTGTCTGCATGTTTAGCTGTACAGCGTGCATAGACGCCACATAAAAGTAAACACACACACATCAAAAAGGAATTTTTTTATAACCTTCCTGTTCTGGTCAAAAGTCACCGTGTAGTTGGGTGTGATCTGCTTGTGTTGTAATGATTACACCCAGGACTCTGTGAGCTCAGAGTCAAAACAATCCAAGACAGAGAGGCATCTGTCATCATCATTCTTATTATCATTAATATTATCATCATCATCATGGTGCAATCACAAATCAAGCTGCAACACTGTGTTCCCAAAACTGCAAGCAAGCAGTTGTGTAGCTAGTGGCCACCTGGGTTTAGTCTGTCTGACCACAGGTGTATCTTAAAAAATTTTACTAGTACAAATACTACTAATAAAACTGATAGTATATTTAGTAGATGCAACAGTCTGTCACTTATTTTAGAGTTACAGAGTCCTGTAAATATACATTTACGAGCACTGCACTGCTGACTCTACAAAGGTGGTTCTCCTTAGTAACTGCCAGTTCTGTTGATTCACCTCACCTTGGATCATTCATCAGGTGGGTTATCTGGCCATCCGGCGAATAAAAGATTGGTGGAGTCGCATATCAAGTAGATTATGACGAGTGAGGAACTCCCTTTTAATTACGTACATGTCTCACCAGAAAGTAAATAATGAAGAGTCAGAATTTGGCAGCTTACCAACATGAAGTTAACAGCTACTTCTGGAGTTTTATGTTTTATTATGGTTCATTCTACTGGTATTTATGTCCTATGTTCAGTGATCAGCAATCAGAGTTGTTTGAGTCAGCATTGTTCATTTTTATCATTATTCAATTTCAAATTATCCCTTGAGATGAACCTTTTTTATTTTTTTTTGCAAATAATATCATTATGACCTACAATAAATACCCCTTTATCTACTAGATTACAAAAAGTCATATTCTGATACCAGAGACACAAACTGATAACCCCCCTGTGACCCTATGATCACATTTAGTACTGCTTTTGGTAAACATAATAATGATAATTGTTCACACAGCTCTGCAGCAGCTCTCTGATAAACTCTGGGAATGTGTCAAATGTGTCAAAAAGTTCCCAAAGGGGAATTAGGCCTGGATAGAAGAACAAAGGCAAAGCTATGAGAATTAATAATTAAGTGTTTGTTCCACAGAGGTATTCTGCAAGACTTGTGAAGATTAATTAGTCGACCGGAGTATGAGATGCATCCCAGTAATTAGTTGACTACATATCAGGTCCAGCTGTTGGCATGCAGACTTTGCACTTAACTCAAATGATGATGAACAGTCAAAGATGTTGGATTTCTTATGTTGTTGCACAATATTTTTACATTATAATCACATTAGTGTCCTTGGAAACAATGTGCTTTTTATGGTGGTCACTTAATCATTATCCTCTACCTCCTTCTTGACTTGTGACCCTTTATCCAATGTCACATTTTTGCTGGAGAGGTAAAACTATCCAATATTTCACCAGAACTTTTCTGCAAAAACTAATTTAAACTAATTTTATGCAGCAGATGTATAATTTTTAAATCTTTTCTGAAATATTCATCATCTAGTGACCCCTCACATATACCTCATGACCCCTTGGAGGGTCCTGACCCCCAGACTGGGAACCAAAGCTGTACCTAATCCAATACCAAAACAGAATAAAAGAATATATAGTAAAATAAAATAAATTATGATTAAAATTAAATGCATTTAATGTTGTATGTAAATTAATCATGCATTAGTATAGAGAAACATCTGAATCTTTATTATAGAGCATATAAAAAAACTGAAAATGCTAAAGAGAGGAAGAGTTTAGTGTAAGTGCAGCAGGCTAGTTCTCTAATTTCAGAGTCCCATGTGATGTTTCTTGCCCGCACACACAGACCCAACACAATGCGTCTGAAGCCTCTCCCACTAATGGAAAAAAAGAGAAGAGTTTCAGTTGAACTATTTCCTCGGCACTATATAAACAGGAGGGAGCACACATCTGCACTTCACAGCAAGGCGTGGTCAGAGCTGACAGGTGGGCCCGTGTACAGCTGCAATACTTGATCCAGAGGATACTTAACTGCTTCTTTCTTCCCGGCAGATAAACACATACAGCTGCAACAAAATGCCAAAGTGCCCAAAGTGCCAGAAGGAAGTTTACTTCGGTAAGTTTTTTCGCTTTTATTTGATTTTAAAGTCCTTTTTTTTTTCTGATTTTTTTTATTTGCAGAAACGTGTTAAGAGCATTTCCTGGTTTATGAATTCTTGCAGCTTTTTAGTACAAATGAAGAAACAGGAAGCTGTACTTTAAGAGTGACAAGCTGTCAATCGCATAACTGCAGGCAAGTTATATACATGTAAGATCTTAAGGAAATTTAGTGTTTAAGTATGCAGGTAATTAACTATAAACTGTAAAAGTCGCAGTACCACAATGTAAAATACTTTAGTACAAGTAAAAGAATGCAATTTGTTACGTACAGAAGTATTTGCAAGAAAATAGGCTACTGTACATTTATGTATCAGAAGTAAAAGTATATTATTATATTATTGGATCATTATTATTGATACTAGAGCATGTATTTTAATATCTAATGCACTGAAATGCAGTGGAGTAGAAGTAGCAAGTTGCAGAATATGTACAAGTATTTGAAGTACAAGTACTTCAAAACTGTATTTAAGATACTGTTCAATGGATTTTTGTCACTTTTATATATTGATTACTTGCTCACCTTCTTTAACTGTCAATCACTCACCTCAGTTGCACTCAGCTGCTTATTTTTATTGTTTACATCTGCCTGTATGCATGCATTCCTGCAGAAGAAATATTAAGAGACATTATGCAAATAAAGAAAACATGAAAGACTATATATAGTATGCATGCATTCCTGCAGATTAATGACTGGTAGCCTCAAAAGGTCCATGCACTCTGCAAGCTCTCTTCAAACAAGGTCAAACAAGTTTAAGATCTGCGCTCCCTGGTGGAAGTGAGCTGTCCTTATTGATGACTGATGAGCTACATGAATAATGACTCAGTGAAGCAGAGAGGTCTCTTTTCTCCTAAAAAAAACAACAAAAAACAATCTTGTAGGTCTGTCTCATGAGGATACCATCAAAGTTGGGACCAATTACCGCATCCAGGCAGGAAGGGACAACTCCATTTTATTCATCGTAATACATTTACCACATTGTGTGTAGCTCAGTAGTGTGCAACAGAGTAAATCTTCTCCTGAGACAGACAGAAGCTGAGGCCAGTACAAAGCCCGTGTGCTGCCAAGTCTTTGGACTGTCAGTCAGATGAATTGACCGCACGACTGGGGAGCCATCCTTTCCATTCTCTCTCTTCATGGATAAACTCTCTCCTTCTGGGCAAAACAAGCAAACCAATTTGTTTCAGCCGGAACATACCAACCAATCTTTTTTCAAAGCAGGACAAGAAGAAATATTCTTTTCTAAAATATAGCTGAGGGAGAAGTAGACTGAAACAAAGCTTTGTATTTATGTGGATGCACAGTCTTGTTATTGTCCTAAACTGTCCGCATCAGTTTCCCACCAAAAACCTCCTCCGTATCTCACTCCGTCTTCACTCTGCAGTCTGTGATCGTCTCCATCACACCTCACAGCTCCACTCCCTTCTGCCTCCTTTTGCTGTCTCTTTTGCTACTCATCTGTCTTGATGTTAGCCCTCAGATGGAAACAATCAGGCTACCGCTGCTTGCCTGAATGATGGGATGGGGTGGGGTGGGGTGGGGTGGGGTGGTGGGGACCTGGTCCTCATCCAGAGACACTCCAGAAGACAAAACATTTACTGTAAATTAATTGCTCCTGCTGGATACTCTGCAGGACTACCAACTTTGAAAAATGGCGAGAGTGATTGTTGGAAGCAAAGAGGGGAACATGTAGTGTAGGTTATGTGTGCAGAGACTATGAAAGCATAAGAAAAAAGCAATGTCTCCCAAAATGATTGGGGGGAAAAAAACACAAACAGGCTCTTCCATATTTTCCCACATGATGCATTTATCTAATTCATGATTCTTCAAAATCTCAAAGTTCAAGTTTATCAGTCTTAAAGTAATAATTTGACATTTTGGGAAAAGCACTTCCTGAGATTGACTCGACTCTCATATCCGTTCAATATGAAGCTACAGCCAGCAGCCAGTTAGCTTACCTTAGCACAAAGACTGGAAACAGCTAGCCTGGCTCTGTCCGAAGGTAAAATCTGCTTAGAAGCACCTCTAAAGTTCACTAAGTAATACGTTATCTCTCTCTCTCCTTTTTTTAACAGATTACGAAATATAGCGTGTTAATAAGTGAGCTTTAGAGTTGCTGGTAGGCAGATTTTATTACCATTGGACAGAGCCAGGCTAGCTTTCCCGCTGCTTCCAGTCTTTATGCTATGCTAAGCTAACTGCTGCTGATGTGAGATTCATATTTACCGCACAGACATGAGAATGTTGATTAAACTCTTATGCCAAGAAAGTAAATAAAGATACTGTCCCAAAATTATGCAGACAGTAGCTAGCTAGCTTAGCACAAAGACCAGAAACTGTCCCGAAGTAAAATTAATTTACCAGAACCTCTAAAGCTCACTAAGTATGTACTAAATACATATTATATCTCTTTTTTTGTACTGAGTAAACAATATACAGTATATATCACATTAATTAGTGAGCTTTAGAGGTGCTGGTAGTTGGACAGAACCAGGCTATGCTACGCTAAGCTCATGTTAGCTTCATATTTACAGTACAGACATGAGAATGGTGTTGATCTTCTAACTTGTGGTAAGAAAAGATGATGAGAAGATGTTAAAAAAGAGAGATGTCAAAGAAATGTCAAACTATTCCTAAAAATAAAACACTCCAGCCAACAGCTGGCTAGCAGCACTGAAAACTGGAAACTGGGGTAAACAGGTTGGTCATAGCTAATCTGTCCAAAAGTACCAAAATCCATTACTAGCATCTGAAGCTAACTAATTAACACGAGACTCCAGGAAGTCACTGGTTCCAGCCTGTACGCTAAGCTAAGCTGACGTTCCCTAGTGGTAGCTTCATATTTAATAGACAGAAAATCTTTTCATTGAAGAAACTATTCCTTTAAATCTTTGATATTCGATGAGTGCCACTGTTTTTAAGGTCATTCACTCAACTCTAAATGCTTTGGACTGCAATCTCAGCTTCTTTTTTTAGCATATGTTACACAACCTCTCCAGGAATCTTATTTAGGGATGGAATGAAACAAATAGTTAAACATCCTCCTCTCTCAGTGTGTTTTTCCATTCAGATTAGTCTGTGTTTGTGTATATTGGACGGCTTCCATATTGCTTCAGTCTGCGTGAGTTGATGCAGAGTGCGGATTATTTTTCTGTCCGTCACACCCCGTTTCTTGCACACAGGCATTGTAAGCTTTATCAGATCCACATACAATCAGGTGTAAATCAACATACACTTACGTCAGACTGAACAATCAAGGTAGACTCTGTGCCCTAACTTGACCTGGGATACCATCGCCATTACTGCTTAGACAAGCAAGAGCCCTGTGTTTGCTCAGTCTACTGGTTTATTAAGTACAGTAATTAGTTCGGGTCAGACCACCACATTCTGCTGAGATGTTTTCATGGAGCTGGCCTGAGGGGCTGACCCCGTCCTGGCACACTTTCTCTTTTCCTGCTGCCTGTTGCATAATTTCATGCTGCCGTGACGGGCTATTTTTACCCCGTTTGACAAGGATATATGCCAAACAATATCCTGGTATTGTGGTTAAGCCAGCATGTTTGTGGCTTCACCTGTTCATACATTCTCTGAGTTTTCCCTAGGGGCCCAAAAGTGATACGAGAAATAAACACGCGAATAAATGGCCACAATAAATTTAAAATAAAATAAATAAAAATTAATTTAGCAAAAAAGGAATAAGAATAAAGTGTGCAGTTAATAATAATAAATAAATAGTGATAGAATGGATAATCAAATATTTATTTGCTTCATTTATTTATTTATTTCCAGTTTTCTTGGCAAAATGTGGATCTAAATACATTTTGAGATTAACAACAATAATAATAATAATAATATAATGTGCACATTTATTTATTTATTTGTTATGCTTTGCCGGAAAAATATTTATTTTTTAATCATTCAGAGTCAGTTATTTATTTATCTCCTGTGTCAGTTTTAGGCCTCCATACTTTCCTCGCTCTGTTTTGTGCTTTTAGAAAACTTGCATCACGTTTTGCACTCCTCAGTTGCACCATCGTTTTGATAGAGATTGCCGTGACTAATGATAACACTTCTCCATTTTCAGTGTTTCCTGTGCTTCCCCTCTCCGACCTTTTGCATTCACGGAGCAAACAGCAGGCTTTTCTCATCTTCGCATGCATATACTTGGTCCCATTTCCCTCATAATCATGGAATAAGACTCTAAATTCCATCTACTACAATAAAAACCTGAGACACAAGACGGTTGGGCCAAATTCCTCCACACATTTACAACCCTCCTGATGGGTGTTTGTGCATTTCAGCCCTGCAAGATAAAGACCATCTTTATCAGAGTTTATGAGGCAGGAGGAGGATAGATTCCTCAGGGACATTCAGTGCACTTTTCCCACAAACACCACGCCCAATCAATGTTCTCGAACTAATCTGCAAAGAGATCTTGTTTGTCCCATTAAACGAGAATGTAATCCAAATGCTCCATCTGAGCCCGGTTTACTGACCCAGTGTAACCCCCGTCACCCTTCCATCTCCGCTTCACACTACAGTAGTTCTCCTTGTCGTGGAAGTTAGAGAATGTGGTTATTAATTTTCAATCTTTTGATGTGTTTGGCAGCCGAGAGGGTGACATCACTGGGCAAGGACTGGCACAGGCCATGTCTGAAGTGTGAGAAGTGCAGCAAGACACTTTCAGCGGGCTCACATGCAGAGGTGAGACACATGAAATGCATGACATGGATATTCTGTAAGTTTGCTTATTGTACACAAGGTTGGGATTCAATAACAATTTATCAAATCTGAATCCAGTATTGAATCTGAACCTCCAATCTGTTATTGATTTTACACCAAGAGTTACAAATAAGTTAATATTTAAGAAATAAACCTCAAAGATTGGCATTCAAAATACTAAAAATCATATATTTGTTGCTGACAAAACAATCCCACCACAAGATCTATTTAGTAGCCGTTCTGGAGCTTTCAGTCGTTCATCCTGGAATCGCAGATGTTCAGATTTCCATTTTTTCCCTTGAGCATTTTAAGCACATCTCATCTCATCAGATTAAAATTCATTCCTGACATAGGAAACAGTATTTGACAAAACAATATTACCACAAAGTCCATTTAGTAGCTGTTCTGGAGCTTTTGATTGTTTTGATCACATATATATTCATACATAATCTATAAATATTTGTTATTAAGCTAAATTGATACCTGAAAAGAAAAAAAAAGAGACTTCATTAGAGATTTGTTAGATTGAGTTTATTTACCAACTTGAAACTGGATCCATTTTATTACGTTATTGGTACCCAACCCTGAATGTGCAGTGAATACAGTAAAAATGTACATGATATTTTTTTTGTAATTTTGGCTCATAATGAACTTTTCTGGACAGAGCTTTTAGCAAAAAAAAAGTTTCAGTGTTGTAGATGCAATAAAACAATGACAATATAAAGAATATTCCACATTTAAGATAGAGTTACCACCAAAATGCCAATTAATCTCATTTTTATGTTATATCAATATTTAGTATTAATATTTTTAGTTATTATATGGTCAGTAATAATACAACTCTTCTTCGCCTCTTACAGCATGAAGGGAAGCCATACTGTCACAATCCCTGCTACGGTGCAATGTTTGGACCTAAAGGTAAGCATTGTTATTTAAAATACTCACATGTTCTCCTCACATGATACTTTTCACACAATGAATGAGTTCACTCTGACCTACTGACACCAACAATGACAATCTCTTAACTGTTAAAAAATCTTAAGTCTTTCCCTGTAAGGTGAAATATTTGTGACTAAATACATAACAATCAAAGTTAAAGTAAAAAAACAGCCTTTGTTGCTATTTATTTTTTAGTATTTTACATTCAAAAACACAAATCTGCTTCATCAAGACTGTTGGTGTGATTAAAAATGTTGCTAAATTCTGATTGATCACCTTTTTCCAATTGAACTCCGCCCGTCTCAAACCAGTAAGAAGAGCAAAAATATAGAAATCTGCCGTGTGAAATAACCAAAACTGTTCTCACTTTAGCAGACAGTTATGTGCTCATGTGGGATCACTCATAGGAAGAAACTGATTGAAAAAAACAACAACTTTTAGGGCCTTTAACTACTATGACAATAAAAATAACAAGGCAGGATATGTCAGAGTGACCCTGGCAGTGATAATGATGAAAGCTCAGTCAGCTTTGCTCATAAAGTTGTGTCACAGCCAATAACACCCAGTGTGAGGATGCCTTGTAATTGATTTAAACTTGTAAATGATCCTATCCAACCACACAAATTTCTTGAAATTCTTATCTTGAATGAGAAGAATAGTTGTAATTCTCTACTAGATTTCCAAAGTATAATTCTAATTTTTTCACTGATGTTACTCTTCCTCTGTCCCTCTTTCTCCCTCAGGATTTGGACGTGGTGGAACCGAGAGCCACACATTTAAATAGACAGGTAAATGTGCATGCATCCATTGATCAAATCGTTTGCTCATTTGCTTGTTCGCCGCCTATATTTACATGCTATGTTAAGACAAACAGACCTTGACCCTAAGCAAATCCATCCCCGCGCTTTGCATTGTCTGATGTGTGTTTTCTGTTTCATCATCAGGTTCAGGACCTGCAGTAAACAATATTGCCTGGAAACCAGCTCAAAGAACCCAGCATGCTCACAATAAGTCACAATAAAAACCAGCAGACAAACTGTGCTGTTATTCTAAGGAAACATTTTGTGTGCGTGTGTTTTTATTTCATGATTTTTTTGTGGTCTCTGTCTTCCTGTAGTCTCTTCCTGCTCTTAAGGTGGACATTCTGATCAAACACTTTTTAAAGTTTGTGTCATTTTTCCGTTTATTCTCCCTGCATCAAACTCCCATGAATTAGAGCAATTCCTTTAGCTGATAACATTCAAGTCACTTGCATTTAATGTTAATGTATCATCACTCTGTATAATTGAATTTTCATTCCCTAATCCATTTCAACCCATGATACATATTTTTTTGGCTGACAAACACTTAAACTCTGTGTTTTCCCGTTACATCAACCCTTTTACTTGTAAATAAGATTATATAAGTCATGACACTTAATCGCCAGATCAAAAAAATTTCCCCTGAATGGAACATTTCATAACATAAGAGAAATTGTGTTCTTTATACACTGACCATCGTGTATTTTTGGCAATAAAATCATGAGTTTTGAAAAGGTTTCAAGAGCTCAAGGGTCATAAAACCTTAACTTGGAGGACAATAAAAGTCACAAGATTTTTACCTGGCCATCAGCAACATTTAGCAGCAGTAAATGGCAAAAAAAAGCCTGTTTTGAAGCCTTTTGATCATATCACAGGATATTTCTTAACAGATGGCTTTGGTCTATTTGTTGTGGAGTTAGAGGTGTTGCGTTAAAAAGTTGAGGTTGAAAGACTTTTTAATGGTATTTTACCTTTTATGTTAAGTTTAGAGAGACAGGAAACACCAGAAAAATTAGGTTGTGATGACATGCAACAAAGGCTCCCGTCCAGGATTCAAACTAGGAACATTTCACTTAACATGATACGGATCTAAAAACAATCCAACATCTGGACATCCCTGAGAAAGTTCATTCTTGGAAAAAGTCGTGGGCCGGCCTGTCATTCCTTTCTTTATTTCTTTTTGTTGGTATTAATTTGGGTTTTATTCTCTACCCTTTGACTCGGCTTGAATTATGTTATTGAACTCTTAACCGTTACATGCTGTTCAGGTCAAATTTGATGAGTTTTTACGTATGAGAGCAGTAACAATAACATCATTCTTTTAGCCTGACATTTTATGACTGTTCCCTCAGTGAACCACAATGTACAAACATTGTTTTTGTGCAGCTGAAACACATTTTCATACGCAGAGGGTGTTCGAGGTTAAGTTTGACCCCTACTTGGTCAGAAATTTAAAAAACACCATTCAAAAATCCATTGTGGGTGTAGTGCTGAGGCCGGACTGGGGCTGAGCAGATCCAACAGATGCTTCCTCTATGATATTTTTGGGCTCCGTCGACTTTTGCTCTGCGCAGCCACCCTAACTGTTTCAGAACCACTGCAGCAGCAGCAGCAGCAGCAGCAGCCGCCGCCTCCACCACCACCAACCATGACTCTGCCATCACTGGCTGACGGTTGCTGTGGCAACAGACACAAACATGCCCCAACAGACATTCAGTGTGTGCCCGTCTGTCTGGCTATCACCCTTTCTTCTCTGCAACAAAGACTCTCAGTGTCACAGAAAAATCTCAACCAAGGCCACAGACACTGAATTGACTGAAGCACTGAAACATTTTTCAGCTGCTACTATAAACTGGCTGTAAAATGAAATACAAGCGTTGCTTCTTCATACATTTTTGCAATTAAAGTGTTGTGAGAGCAATAGGCGGAATATGGCTTCAATGCTTTTGACATTCACTCACTATTTTGTGGTTGTTTTAAGCACTGGGGTGCATTATTGCTTTCAAGTTTGAAAATTATCCTTCATTTTTTAAAATTTAATCTCCGAAATAAATTATATTCAAATACAGGAACTTTATATGCCAAATCAGCCATTTACTTCTCTGATCATTAGCCATTTTAGAATGTAGAAATCTGAGTAAATACAACAAAAATGTCGGCTTTCTTCATGTATAGAGTTAATATTTAAGACATTTTACACTTCTAATTAGAGCAACTATTGTAGTGGACATGAAAAAATAAAGTCAAGTTTATTTGTATCACACCTTTTAAATACAGCGGCAGTTCCAAGTGTTTTACAAAGAATAAAATGAGATAATAACATAAAATGAAATGTAAACACACAAAATAGAATAGAAATACAGTTACAGTGAATTAAAGGTTGCCTCAATAAATGGTTTATAAAATACTAAAATGTAGTTACAAACAGATATTATGGCATTTTAAGTGTTTAATAATGTAAATTATTCGTTGACAATCATAATGTCTCTTATGAAGACATATTTTTTATTATAATAAGTGTGTTTTACTATATCTTCATTCATTATCTGTTTAGACACCAGCCTCCACTTAAAGGTGCCCACAGGAGGATTTATAGTCGTTGACAAATACATTGACAAACACTCATGTCTGATTGTATGTTATAAACTGTTTATTAACTGCTAGGATACTGCTTATAAAAGCTAAACATGGTGATTTAAAGTGTTACAGAAAAAGAAAGTGTAGTGGTGAAATTAAAGGCGCAGAGGATCAACTTAGTCTTAAATTTAGATGTGTAAGTGGTTTAAGTTCGGGTGCTTTTAAGATCATCTGGAAGTTGGTTTCATCTGTGTGCAGCATTGCAGCTAAAAGCAGCTTCATCATGGTCGGACTGCCTCCTAAAGATCCAGGAAACCTGCTGGATTTATATTCTTCAAATAGATCAGACATGTATTTTGGTATTTTGATTTTTAAGCCAGCAGCATTACTTTAAAATCTACTCATTTTACGACGATGACTAACCGGGAGCCAGTGTAAAGATTTAAGATTAAGATTTGTTTAATGGTGTTTTTGAGAACACCAGACAAGAGACATGAGTTGATATTTTTCTTTAAAAAAAAAAGTTTGATTTAGCTTCATTTCTTCGTGGGAGAAGGGTAAGAATAAACTGGAAAAAAAAGATCAGGTCCAAAGAGGTTGATCCCTCCTGTCTGAACATTCACTGTTCAAAGGTAGGAGAGTAAAAAGTGTTTTCATTGTTTTGACATGGTCTGGTGATGTGAGTTTAGATTCCCTCTGTGATAATTGTAGCATGTCATTTTGGAATGCAAATATTTCGATCTCACACAGATCTTAGTACAGGAAACACTGCATATTGGTAGTCATGGTGATGCATCTAAATATTTATGCAAATCCAACAGCAGTAGTCAACTGATATAAGGGGTATCCGGTGCTTTAAAACGTATCCGGTGCTATAAAAATGTGAACAAACACACCAGAATTATCAGTTGAAACACAACAAACACACCCAGTGAAGAAAAAACAGACACTAAATATGTTTCTGGCTCCTAAAAGTCTCACAGCGCAGGCTTAATGTATTACGCTGAGGACCATTTCTTGATGTGATCATAACAAACGCACCCCGCAGGCAGTAAGCACACTCATAAAGCACTTATGTTCGCTTACAATGGACTTAAATTGAGGTGTTGCCATTTTTTTTTTCGGTCGAGCAGGATGGAGAAGGAAGCCGGAGTAATTTGCCAATGAAGGCCTGCTGTGTCAGCATGAATCAGAGGCCTTCAGTCATGAAGCTGTAAAATTAAACCCATAAACCTATTAAAGGCTGGAAAATGAGCATGGAAATGACTCCCAGCTATAATAACTCATGGGTGCAGACCTGGGTGGGCCTGATACCTCAGATCAGCTTAATACATTGATTCAATGAAACTATCAGATGGACCGAAAGGGTGTGGATGTTAGGTTATGAATGGACTTTAGATTAGTTAAATCCAGATTATTTGACATTATGAGAGTTAAATAAGACACAGCTACAAATGAGAAGGAGGACACAATAAATTCTAAAGTTGTTTTTGTTGTGGTAATTGATCTAAAGCGAGTAATTCAGTTAAAGTGGCTAAAATCATAAATCCAATATTTAAATGAAACAATTATCTAGTTTATCATCAGTAAAATCACATCAAATCAAAACAAACAAGAAAAAATAAACAAATAACAGAAGAATTATAAGAGTCTTAGACTTTTCCATAACAATGTTACCTTCCTTTTAAAGCTCTCGTGTGCAGGGTTTTAAACTTTCTGACTCTGGCGACTCCTAGTGATCAAAAAATACACTGCGGCAGACAGAAATACACATCAATACACTCATCACCTTACAGATCCAACCTGGAGTCGAGGGGGATGAGAGACAACACAAACGGAGACTTTAAAACAAAGGTGGTTTCTGATATTTATAACATCCAATAATAACCCGAGGCACCACATAACCCAGAACCAGTCCCTATGTTTGTATAAAACAAGAACAAGTCTGCACAAACATGTTCAGATTTGGCAAACCAGGTTCAAATCAGGTTTTCAAAGTTCTTGCATTAGTTTATGCTACAAATAGTCAGACCCTCAGGTAACCTGTAAGTTTGTGTTTGCTCTACGATTACACAGCAGTTACCTGCAACGGTTTGATGCTCATTTGTTGAGCAAAAGCATGAATGTTTGCACACAGTTTCATGGCAAACAATCCGATAGTAGTTGAGACATTTCACTCAAAACCACATGGTGGCGCTAGAGGAAACGTCCTCCTCCTCACCGTGAGTTACTGTATTATTTAGAGCTGCAACGGTTAGTCGATTAAATGATTAGTTGATTGACAGAAAATTAATCAGCAACTATTCTGATAATCGATTTATGTTTTTGAATCTTTTTTTTTTTAAAGGAAAAATGCTAAAATTCTCTGGTTTTAGCTTCTTAAATGTGAATATTTTCTGGTTTCTTAAGTCCTCTAAGATAGTTAACTGAATATCTTTGGGTTGTGGACTGTTGGTCGGGACAAAACAAGAGATTTTAGGTTGCATATGGGATTTTGGAAACATTGATCAACATTTTTATCCATTTTCTGACATTTTAAAGACCCAAAGGCAAGCAAATGATCAACAGATTCATTGATAATTAAAATAATCATTTATCGCAGCCCTAGTATTATTGCTATATTGTTGGAATTTATGTTTATTGTTTTAGGAGTATTAATACTTGCACTTAAGACATTACAGTTGTGAGACAACAGATTAAGGGACTCTTATGAGAGGCACAGCACATCCGCTCCTCCTGGTTTTATGACAGGATCTTTCTGAGACATCACAACACAACTGGAGAACAGGAAGGATTTTTCATATCCTCAAGCATAACAGTGAATCCTTTAAACTGTATCAGATATGTGAATTCATAAAAACAGGCCTGTCAGTTTTAATATGGACCAATGAACACACACACGGCTTTGGCAGCGGGCTATTATTATGCTGAACATCTGTCTTTTCTACAAGATTGGACCTCTCAAAGTGGACCACTTAAATATTATGAAGTGTATTTGTGAAAATAATCTTTAAATTCACCAGTCTGTGCACATGTGGTCCACTCAGAGTTTCCACTCTGCAGTTAAAGAGAGTTGTGAACAGCCACAACCAACCACAACCATATACTTTTCACTTACTTAAACGCAGACCCTTAAAATGATTCAGAACAAACTATTTCTTATTCTCAATATGAATGTCAAGAGTTATTTTTTTCCCATTAGCAGGATGATTTTTTGCTTTGATGGCAGTTATTCCGCCAAGGTATGTAATTTTTCTACAAGGCTGTTGAAGTGTTGAATCAAAATATATGATTACTTCCATCCTTGGATAACAGCTGGAACTGGGACATTTTTATTGCATAAAGTGGCGGTTCCCAACCTGAGGGTGGGGTCATTTTTTTTCTTCTTCTATTTAATTTATCACAACCCGTGTCCACATTAAATGACGTAATAAATGATGAAGGTCATTATTGCTGAATTTTAAGGGGTCGTAAGCCAAAAAGGTTGAGAACCATTTGTTTAAACCTTTGAAAAATTACAAAACAGACAAGTGATCTGGTATTTTTTTTTAAATTTTAACACTTGATTTGTCAAACTTTTTAGCTAAATAATGGAGAAAATAAAATTATACAGATTTGTTTGCCCTTTTTTTTATACTACATATCGATGGCTGAAGAGCAAAACCTCCTATCTGAAAAATGCACTTTTTTGAGAAAACTAAAAAAAAACTTGTTTTCTTGCAGAATGCTATTTGTTAAGGATACCCAATACATAATACACCGTTTTTGGACTATAATATCATATTATGTGTTAACAATACCGACTAGATATTAATGCCTCGCAAAGTGCAGATAGGAGCTTTTGCACTTGGTGCAAGTTGGAAGAGGTTCTACAAAACGATGCTCTAAATTAAGTTAGTAATTAAAATTAAATTAAAAATAAAATTAAGTTTGTTTTCAGGTAAAAAGATGAAGTAAATGTAATAGTTACTACATTGTAGTATACTAGGGTCAGAATTCCTTAAGTGGGAAATTCCTTAAATTCAGTGTATTTGCTTCCTTGTCCACTGGAAATGAATGTTCAGTGATTGTGTGACCCACTCGTGCTGTAGCCTCTCTACACATCCAGGGACTCTGCGTTGTGTTTTTGTTTTGTTGTGTGACTTTTCTGTCACAACGAAGGGCGGGATTATCTTGCAGACAGACTGAATATGAGCAGCCTTCCGTGTTCTCATCATCCAAAGTGAAATCCGCCAATCAGAAAATTCTGCAGATAGGAGGTTTTGTGCTTTGGCCATCGATATTTAACAGAACGTTTCCAGAGTTGTTGCTTTGTATTGATGACCCTTCAGAGAATGATCGCCCGATTGTAGCTCCTCTTGGATTTATGGAGTTTTATAACAACTTTCAGCTCATTGTTTCGTTGTCTGGCTGCAACTCTACTGTTTTGGTTCACTCTCGCTGCTGTAATGGTCTCATTTTTTGCCGCAGCTGGCGGCTGTTTTCAGCAAAAAAAAAAGCTTTAAAAAAGCCTTAAAAACCCACTGTACACTACTCAGCACCAAATGGCAACCAGACACAGTTAGCGACTAGCTGGTGAACGTAGTCGAGCATTTAACAGCTAAAAAACCTGATGTTTGAGTGAATATTCGCTAGGTGGACAGATACATGACTCCAAATGAATAATAATGTTGTTTCGTAACAGCTGGATGCATAAATAAGCAGCTGTTTGCTAACAAGTTCAACATAACAACAAAGGTGAAGATAAATGATGTTTTGTGCTCAGAACTTATTTCTGCTGCCCCAAGTGGCCAAAAATCAGTTAATGCAGATTTAAAGAGCAACTTAACACCAGTTGAAATCTTCCTGCAGTGATGTAAACGTGTACTCCAGGGCATGTCAGTACAGCATGATGTCATAATGGCGGATGTGGTTACAGGTGCAATGGACATGAAACTCACAGAGTCACAGAGGGAAGTGAAACAGCCAGATGTTAAGTTACTTAAGTACTTTATGTCCATAATAGAACAAATTCACATTGAAGTTCCTCATTTTAAATCACAGAATTTTGAAGAATTAGGTCATGAAAGTCAAAAAGTTGGACTAATATTGAAAGAAAACTTAATTTTGCAGCAACACCTTCCTATCGTCATTACTGGCTTCATTCAGGGCAAATAAAGTGCAGAGTGTGAAATTTGGATCACATGCCCCTGCACGACCTCCTGCCTTGAGAAATGGTAACTCAGGGAGTGACTTCAACCCTGTGAAGCCTCCCCTCAGACTCCTGTTGGCTTGATGTTTCAGCTCTGAGGTTCCAGCAGAGTTTCATTTTTAGCGGATGACCAGTCAGGCGTTGGAGTGATTAGAGCCGTGGCGGTTACTGAGCAGAATCTGGTCCTCATTTCTGTAATTGAATATGCATGGTTGTCTCAGATACTCCCTCTGTTCACAGTCCCTCCCTTTTTCATTCCTTCCTTTATCGCTCCACCTCCGTTGTTTTCATCTTCCCACCTTCCATCCTCCCTCCCTTCTTACATTACTCCCTACCTCCACCCATCCTCCCTCCCATCTCATTTACCAGTATTGGGCTGGAGTTGATTAGTGCTGCTGGATGTATCTGTTTCCACTGCAGTGCCCCGTCTCAGCAGATGTGTATAAATAGGCCCTCTGGCGTTGTAAGTGCTAATAAGGATCCAGCGTGTGTGCAGAAAAGAGGAGCTGCTGCCATAAGCATTAGTATGGCAGCCAGCTCCCCCTAAATGCACACAAAGATGGGGATTCATCAGCAACTCCAAGCCCAGGAGGAAGCCTCTGCACTGGGGTAGATAATGAGGCAGCCAGGCCTCAGAGCCTGGATCTCCAAAAAACGTTTTGGTGCATCAATCATGTTTTTTTTCCTCTGTATAAGCCAAAGGGTAAGAGCCTGGCAAACATTCATCTCCTCCAATTAGAGTTGTAGCAGCTTTAATAACAAGGGCCTCCCTATTAGACTGCAATGAAAACATGGACACCAACATTAGTTCAGTCTGTTTCACACATTTTATACTCTCCTCTCCATCTGTCCATATTAAACTTGTGTAATTACAGTATTACTGAGTTGGAACTATTTGAAATTTCATTGATAAATGTTTTAATTATGTTTACATTTTGTGATTGGCAGACACTTTTATCCAAAGCAACTTACAAGCGAGACAAGACGATCATTATAGAGGCGTTAGAGGCATTAGCGACTCAAAAGAGCTGCGGTGCAAAGTCTCAAGTAGCTGACCGGGTATAAGTGCAATGAGAAAGAGCGCCAAGAAGTAAGAAATGCATGGAAGTAGTCGAGTCATAAGACATACCATAAAGAGCATGAAAGTAGTGCAACAATCAACAAAGTGCTAAAAAGGTCAAAAGGGGCTCACAGAAGAGCTGAGATGTTTGAGTGTTTCTTGAATGCACCAACTGAGTCAGCAGACTGTTATCAATTAATTGTTTAGGTCAAGCAACGATGCCAAACATTAACTAGTTCCAGCTTCTCAAATGTGAGACGTTGCTGCTTTTTTTGTCCATATAATCTGAGATAGAATGCCTTTCGGTTTTTATTAGCCATGCTACCAGCTGCATCAAGGGATGGCAATTCCAGTCAATTGGTCAGATGGTCCGGACTGAAATATCTCAACAACTATCGGATGGATTGACATTAAATGTGGTGCAGCCATTCATGGTAGCCAGAGGATTAATCCTGCTGATTATGTTCATCCCCTGACTTTTCACCTAGCCTAGAAATTGCTCAATGGATTGAAACAGACATCGATGGTTCCCAGACGATAAATATCGGCTTTGATCATCTGACATGTCTTGTGCTACCATGACGTGGACTTTTTTTCCAATGACCATTGGATGGATTACCATTAAACTTGGTAGACGTTCCCCTCAGCATGACTTTAACTTTACCTCTCGCCATCATCAGATTAAAAGATTTAATTTGTCCAATAATACTTTGGTATCCTGTGTTTATTGCTAATCAGCAAATTTCAGCATTTTAGCATTATCATTGTGATCATATTAGCATGCTGATGTTAGTATTTAACTGAAAGCACTGCAGCCATACAGAGCTGCTAGCACAATAGTAGACTTGTTGTAATGTTGGCTGGACATCACATCAGGCTCCGGGTAACTGTCATTGATGTTGTTTTATACACTAAACTATTAATCAACAGGCCTTACTTTCAAGTTTGTACCTAAAATTTTATCCACTGTTTGGAAACATCCTGCAGATTTTAGCTGCCACTTTTCACATAAATCTCACACTTCTTTGAGGCAGATCCATCCAGGATTTGGCAGGTCCTGGTTCTCAGGCTGAGAGTCCTCGTATCACACCTCCTGCCGGGCTCAGCTTGGCCAGGCACACACAGTATCAGTTGAGCATAACAACGATGATGATAAATCTTTGTGCATGTGCGCAAGAGAAAAAAAAAACAAAAAAATCCCCACATTAATTTCCTGTTTCTTACTCCTACACACATTCTTGTTCACACACACACACACACACAGACACACAGGAGAGCACCTGGCCACATTCACCAGGATTTCTCTCGACACATGTTGTCTGAGCCTTGAGGGGACTTGGAGACAGGAAGGTTGGAACGAGGTCTGTGATAAATAACCTGTGGTCTCTCTGCGTTCCGGTGATGGATGCTCTGCAATACCAGTGCAAATATAAGTTATCATTAAGTTGGAGGAATTTCTCAGAAGTGTGTTTTTAAATGTAAAAGACGACAGCAATTTTTCAAACTCGAATGACACAAAGAGATGGATGCGAAAGAGCTTTTAGATTCAGCATTTCCCACTGAAATCTTCTAAGGCTTCGCTCTAATCTCTAATTTTCTGCAGCTGTAAGATAGCTAGATAAAGTTGTGTTCTTGTGCTCAGGATCCCTTCTCCCCCTCCCCCCCTCCCATCCTCAACTCCCAACCCTCATATTTGTCTTCCTCCTCCTATCGCCTCCTCCCACGGTTTGGAACAGGCAAAAAGAGTACATGAGGACACATCTGAGCCGCATGCTGTTCTTGTTTGCCTTTCCCAGATTGCCCTGCTGCTCGCCCTGGTGATAGTGGGAGTTGGCAGTTCCCGTCATCATTTTATCTCCAGTGTCAGATCCCGCCATGCTGCAGTTCAGTTAACCATCCTACACTGCCACAGTGATACTGTAACACACACAGACACGGTTCTTGTAGAGGTTTTTACATTTTCTGCACCATTTCTCTGCTGTTGTACACCAGAGAGTACAAAAATATGATGGCAGGCCTGACGAAGAAGAGAGAGGAAACAATAAACTCAATAATCTAACAGTGAGAACGCAGAACACTGAGTGCACATGCAGCTGGTGGGAGGAGACTTCATCATTGACGACTCACTTGAGGTCCGTACAATACTGCCAGGTACAAATCCTTATTTTAAATCTGCAAATTTCAATGTTAGCATCTTACATTTGAACTTCAGTAACCGAGTAGCAGAACTTTTGCAAACCTACAGATAGGCAGGTGCGTTGGAGAAGACCATGGGTCGACAATAATAGAACAAAAGAACCCCAGGACACTGTTTTCTGTGCTTGCAATTAGAGGAGATTTATTGGGAACAACGTTTCGGTACACAGACCCGATGAAGGAAATAAACCTGATGAAGGTCTGTGTACCGAAACGTTCCCAATAAATCTCCTATAATTGCAAGCATAGAAAACATGGAGTTCTTTGTTCTGAACTTCAGTAACAAGAATTATGTATCATGAAATGAATAAAATACACACAGTATGTTTATTTTGAGTAACGCAGGTGTTCTGCTTTATGCTTTAAAAGATACCAAATAGAGAAAAAGCGGTAAAAGGTGCAGCATAACTTTTTAATTTAGCCCTAAAGTTTAGATTTCTGTGAGCAAAGAAGTGTGTGCATCTTGATCTGGGCTGAAATCAATATCATAATATTGATCAAAAGTGTTTTCAAGTAATAAAAATATGGCAAAAATATGTAAAATCACTTATTAAATAGTCAACTTGCAATGACCTGTGTTTAACTGTCAGCATTACATCAGATAAAACTCATGAACAACACAGCATGCAAAACAAAAAAACTTAAAATACATTTTGTTACTTTTTAACCACAATTTGCTTGGAATAATAAATTTGGATGAAAGGATTTTGTAAAAAAAAAAAAAAAAAAAGAATTCCACTGACAGATGAAAAATGATACTCCAGACATTCTTTCGGACAAAAAGAGAGAAATTATGGGTCTCAAACAGCGCAGCTTACCACATATTATGATTTAAAATGTTATGACGGGTGTATTCTTAAGTTTTGCCTCGAACAGCTTGGATGATCCCCAAGAGGATTCTGGACTATAATAAAGAGACAGCAAAAAAAAAAAAAAAAAAAAAAAAAAAAAATGAAGTAAGCAAAGCAAAAGATCCAAATGCCTATTTTAGGAGTTGTTTGATGTTTGATGGACAAATATAAATGAAAGCATGAAAAGATACAGAAACAGCTGGACAGATAGCTGCACAGCTGGACGGTGCTGTGTAGTTTTGTATGCCATGTGTGGACCACGTCTTGAACTGCTGCTGCTGCTGACTGTTTTTCTCTTCCTTTCTTAGTGTGATTGTTTAATATGTTTAATCATTTAAATATTTTTATTGTGTTAAATGTTTAATTTTTATGCACAGACTGCAAACTAATTTCCCTCTTGGATAATAATAAAGTTAATCTTAGTTGACCCTAGATCCACAAAAACCCTAAATGAATACATTAATAAATAAATAGTAAATAATAAATTAAATGAAATAAAGATAAATAGAATAAAATCCAGAAAAATAAATTAGAATAAAAACAAAACAAAAAAACAGTGGTAATTAATTTGTGGTAGTTAGAATTACTTGCAAATTTGTTTGATTTTGTTATATACTGAAGCGCTATATAAACTGAAACAATAAGGGCCCTTAGGTGTTAGTTGCATTATTATCCATTATGTCTTCTTTTATATGGCCCTGTGTTAAAATGTTTATATTTTCAGTTTACATTATATTTACAGGGTGCATATTCCTACATAAGATTGTGTTTAATCAACAACTGACACACCGTAAACTAGGTGGAGGTCATATTCCAGTTGACCTGACTGGTACATAAATGCAGTATATAATACACTATATGTACATAGAATATAAGAGAATAAAGATTTTTTTTACCCAGAGGCCTTTTAATGAGTTAATCTGACCTTCCTTTTGCCTCAAACCAGTGTTATAATTCACAACACTGGTTTACAGTGGAAATAAACAACTTGAGTAACAAACAGAAGCCTTTTAACCCATCAAACCATTAAATGAGAACAAGAAGGAGTTTTCTCTACAAAATAAAACACATCTTGATAAGATGATATGAGAGACTCTGCACAGCTCGGCTGTCAGCTGTTGTCACGACGACGCCCTCCTCTGCTCTCCGTAGGTACTGGACTGCATGAAACACTGCAACGATGCTGCCCCCTTGTGCAGCTTGAGGAATACTTTCAAAAAGAAGCAACAATAACACCACCCATTATTAACTTGGTATGGTTTTAGATCAAAGAAATGAAAAAAAAAAAATGACACAGTCTTCATTAATATTTTAAAACTTTAATATACAGTGCTTCATAAATCATTACTAAAAACACAGGTGGTAAAAATCAAATCGAAACAAATAAGTTACACTGTAGTAAAAAGCACTTGAGATTCCTTTCCGTTTTTCATCATTAGTGTGAACCCCATATGAAAATAGCATAGAAAGTATGCAAACATAGAATTTCATTCATATATATTTTTCTAATCTTTTAGCTAAATAAACCTTTTTGTCCCCTTAAAATTCCCTTAATCAAACTGGATGAAATAAGGAAAGTTGTACAGCTGTGTGTTTGTGTCGTGGGCCTCAGTTTCATCCATAATCCTATTTCTATTTAGAACAGTTTGAAAACTTTCCGTCACAACAACACCCCCCACCCCACCCCACCCCCCAACCCCCCCCCGCGAGAACCTCAAGACGAGCCCAAATAAAAAGGAAATATAAATTAACATACCAAACATGTGAACAGTCTGCAAAACCTTTTTTTTTTTTTTTTCCATTGACTGGCGTACATTTAAACATTTGACCTCAAAAGCACCCTCGCACACACACATGCACACTTTTTTTTTTTTACCAGTATGTCCACACACACACAAACACACCCACACACACACACACAAACACACAAACAGTCTGTGCATAGACCCGAGTTTAACTTGTGGAGTAACTGGTAATTGGAGCCACTTCTCCCCCTACTCCCCACTGTGGTTTAGTCCAAGGAAAATAACCTTTTAACCCATTTGTTGCTATGGCAACAGAAGCTGGCTCCGGGCCGAAGGGCTTAACGTAGAGATATGTAGAGAAAGACAGATCAAAACATGTCGTTTCCATAGTCCGGTTCAGTGCCTCCTATCAGCAACAAGGTAAACAGATAAAAGGCGACCATAGATACACATGTTGAAGTTACACAGAAAACAAAAATATTGAGCCAATATTGGTCTTTAATAACAGCCAGATACTTCTGTCCACCTCAGATATTTTGAATTCCTTCCTAACCAAAACTATGTATTTGAAACCTGTCAAATCTACATGTAAATTTGACTATATTTGCACATTTTTTCCATTAAATTATTCACCCTTAGCATACATAAGCTGTGTCACAGCGCTCTTCAGTAACTGCTGACCCACATAACTCAAGGTTTCAACGAAGCGTGTTAGTGTCAAAACAAGCTAAACAAAGTTAAGACACTTTTCCGTTTGCCGGCAAAAGAGAGAGAAACATCTTTCTGGCATTAAAGGGTTTCGAATCAGTGACTTCAGTCTGAAAATATAAGTCTCAGGTTCAAAATCTCCTGTAAAAACCTGTAAAATGTGAGTTAAGTGTGGATCAGAGTTAATAATGCTTCTTTCCTTTAATGCCTGTTGATTAAATTATTTACTACTAGTAAAAACTAAACTGGCGGAAACGCCGGGGTAGAAAGTACATCACAGGTTGATATCTGGTTCTAAAAAGTCTCATATTGGCACTCAAAATCAGCATTAAGTATGGTTTTGCAGTGAAGAATGTTTCAGCATCTCTTAATGCTTGTTAGCAAATAATTTACTGATAAAATGTTACAATCATCAACAGTCTGTGGAAAGCGTAAAAAGTAAACTCTGGTTGAATTGCTAAGGTAGAAAGTATGTCATAGATGTTGATATCCGGTTCGAAAAAGTGAAGAAAAGTCTCATTTTGGCGTTCAAACTCTTCAAAAAAATCAGCATTAAGTATGGTTTGCTTCAGCATCTCTTAATGTCTGTGAATAATTTACTGACAAAAACCTACAATCATCAACAGTCTGTGGAAAATGTTTAAAAAAAAGAAAAATGAAGTGTGAACTGAAATGTCAGGGTATCAAATATGTTCTAGATGTTGATATTTGTTTCCAAAATGTGTTCTGAATTTGTTTGTGCTGTTTGTTGTCATTCCTGCTTCATTATGTGTATCTATAGAGACCTGCGGTTTCAACAGTCCGAGTCAGTGCCCGCTATCAGTTACAGGGTTGACAGCGAGGCATCCAGAGCAGCCGGTCATGAGCATGACACAGAGTTGGGGAGGAGGATGGGGGGGGAGGGGGGAGGGCTCAGACGCTCTGGTAACGGGGGGGACAGGAGGGGAGGGGGGGGGGTCAACTTGTTCTATTGCACATACGTTTCTGCCTTTTCTTCATTTCTGGCTTCCATAAAAATCTCACAGTTATAAACAGGCAGCAAGTAGCATTATTTTTGTTTTTTGTTTAAATTAAAAAAAAAAAAAAAAAAAAAAAAAACAGCTATGGACAAGTACGGGAAAAAAAGCGCTCAATTAAATTGCAGCCAAAACTTGGATATAATAATAATAATAATATTAATAATCATCAACAAGAATATTCACAAAAACAACAATAACCATATATAGCTACACAGGCAGAAAGAGTAACATTTACCTGTATATATATATTTATAAAAAAAAAAAACAACAACAACAACAACAGTGTAAAATTGATTGTCATTTCAAGATAAAAAGCATCAAAACATCCAAGGCATCAACAGTGAGGAACAAACTGGAAACTATAAAAAGTGACGAGGGCTGAAAGGGGGGTGGAGGGGGGGGGATTCACAGAACTATAAAGCCCGAATGCTCATGGAGAGAGAACCTATTTGGCGCACGTCATGCGTCTGAGAAAGCTTTTTGGCAGCCTCGAGTGCAGAAGAGCGGCTAAAACAGAGGCGATAGTTTGCACATGCCATCCAGAGCAGGAGAAAACTAACAGCGCGACCCCCTCAGTTCGTTTGTTTCGCCTCGCTGCGCCTCCCCGGCTTCGACGTTTCAGTGTCCGTGTGGCCAAAACTTCATCCGACGCTGGACGGGTTGGGACGCAGTTTTAAAAAGCGAGGGCAAGCTGTGGCTCATCGAGAGAGTGAGAAAGAGAGAGAGAGAGAGAGAGAAAGAGAGAGAGAAAGAGAGAGGGAGAAAAAAAAAGGGTCCAAAAAAAGTTCCACACCTGTCGAACGAAGCAGGGCGAGACTCAGAAAGTGCTGAGGAAGGCCGCGGCCTGGCGTGGAGAGAGCAGGACAGCGCCGAGAGAGGCGGCATGGCTTTGATTTGACCGAGCCCTGTGACCAAGAGAGGTAAACTCTTGAAAAAGCTTTTCAAGCAGAGTAAAGGGGTGTTTTGGAAAAGCATACGCACACACACACGCACACTCAGCCAGTCCACACATTCACACTCAAACACATACACCAGTAAACCTGTCCCTGAATGTGCCGAGCAAAGGGAAGTCTTCTTGTTCCACAAAATATACAGAAAGTTCACAGGAAGGTTTCTTCTTCTTTAAAACGTTCCTCCTTCCGCCACACGGTAGAGAAAAAAAAAACAAAAAAAAACCGCTGCGCTCGCGTGGCGTCGCAGTTACTGCCAGTCCTCGTCGTCCTCGTCCTCTCCTTCCGACGAGTCGTCGTTGGTGCTGTCCCCGCCCACCTGCCGCGTCCCGTTCTGCTGCCTCGCGGCCAGGATGGCGGCGGCCTCGGCGGCTGCCTTCGCCGCGGCCCGCTCCTCGGCCTCCTTCTGGCGCAGAGCCGCGGCCTTCTTCTCCTGCTCGGCGTGGCTCTTCATGTGGGCGCTGCGGCTCTTCACTTTGTAGAAAATCCTGCATGATAGAAAGACGAGGTCAAAGGTCATTTATCTCTTTTCAATCTTTTTCAGAGATTAACGTTGCTGTTGCTGGTGATGCCATTCAGACAAGGCTTCTGCTACATAAATGTTTCTTACAGTCTTATTCAGACGTGTCAGCTCATCTTTCATATGCTGCATTTAGAGCTGTAACGATTAGTTAATTTATTAGTCAGCTGATAGAAAATTAATCTACTATTTTGATAACTGACTACTTGTTTTAGTCATTTTACAAGCAAAAATGCCAAAAAATTCACAGGTTCCAGCTTCTCAAATGAGAAGATTTGCTGCTTTTCTTTGACAAAATGAATGAACGAATGAATTCTAACACTCATTTTGCTGTTGAAGTCTTAATTAATGACCGCTGTGATTGCATTGGACGCTCGGCCCCGCTTCTCACCAGCAAATCCTCCTATAATCTCATCAGTGTCATCATTTATTAGACGGGAAATTCTACTTCCTCTTTTATAACATCCCAAAAGCTCACAAGCATAAAATAAGACATTAAGTTCAGACTCTCATTTCATTCTTATCGCACGCTGTACGTGAAGCATTTAACTAGATATTTATCTATGCAGTCAGTGCTGATGAATATTGAAAATATACTGTGGTTTTTGTTTTGCGTCTTTTGATCTGCACTGCAATGGAAAAAAACAACAACCCAAAAACATTTTCATCGACTGATACAACACACACACACTTCTAACACAATTTTTATTTTCTTTGTGCAAAGGAGATATTAAGCGAAGGATAATTTTATAACAGTGGTCTTAAAAAGGAGGAACAAGATGTGCATTTCATGTTTTTCCTCTGTATTTAACTTTGTGCTGACGACATTCGTTTCAGGCTCGTGTTCAACGTATTACAGGAAAAGCTGTCTTTTACTGGTCTTATTAAGACATGAGGCCCGCATGTAAAATTGCCATCAGATTTATGTAATGAGGTGGATGTCTGAGAAGGAAAAGAGCAGAGTAGGAAAAAAGAAAAGGGGATGGGGGCTGAATCTTATTAGTTCTTGTTAGTTCATGCAGTTTGTTGATGTTCTGTAAATTCCTGAGGCAAAACTTCCAATCTGCCTGATTAGTGAAAAAAAAAAAAAAACTCTTATCCGGTACGTTGTTTACAGGTTGGAAGATGGATAGAAAGCATCTCTGTTAACGGCCCAACACATCTTACACATGTTTCTAAAGTCAGTACTTTAATAACAGTTATTATCCTTTTGATCGCTCTTCATAAAGATTGCGGTTGAATGTAGTAGGATGCCTGGAAATAGTGGCTGGCTAATGACAAGCTGTATCACTCTACAACATTATTCACAACAATGAATGTCACAGCATGAGACACACAGCAGTGAGTCTATATGCAATTTCCAGCATCTTTCAAGCATTGTAAATGTCTAATAAGCCCGGCTGGATTCCCTGTAACATATTCTAGCAGGCTGTGTAGCGGTGAATAATCTATAACGAGCACACTTTGAGCAGGTGAAGTATTTAAGGGGCGAGTGCACTGTAGCTCTTATCAAGTTGCTGGGTAGAGTTGCACTGACAGGAGGCGCAATGTGCCGGATCTACTCTGTGTTTCAGTTGCTAGGACACAGTTGGCAATAACAGGTCCGGTGTTGCCAGAGGACAGACTGTTATTTAATCAAAGCATGACAGGACGGTTTGATTCTTTCAAACACTGTGACACACTCGCCTCTATTTACAAATACATACTCCGAGTGGGCAATTGCAATGGCAACATTTCCTGCAGAAAATATGTGTTTTACATCTTACTCGTTTGGACTGAGGTCATTTATGTAACTCGACCGCTTGCTGCTGTCAGCTTTGCATAAATAAACATCGTCTCCAACACAACAGCGACTGTGACATTTCTGATCACTGACCTGCCACATTTCTTGCAGGGGAACTCTCCCTCCTGGCCGGCCGAGCCTTTGTTGCCTACTGAGGGGTTGGTCCGCCGTGTGTTGCCATCGTAGTGTGGTTTGGAGGTGGGAGGGGGTGGATGAGGCGGGTGGATGACCCGGGACAGAGGCTGGTCCCTCCCAGAGTCCTCCTGGCCTTTAATGATCAGGACGGTCCCGGGCTGCACGCACAATAAAAAGTGAGAGATGCAGTTAACATGAAAGCTCCTAAAGACATTTAACAGTCACTGAGACCAATTAAGAAAGTAATGAGACTGAAGCCGCTTTTATGAGCTCCTTTTATGTAAGATAGTATTACAATGGCACGCCAGCACATATACATACGGACACACGTTTTGAGAAAACAGCAACACACGACGCCTGTCGACAACTTATTATGTGTGCTAAACGGTGAATGTAGATTATGAGGATAAAGCTTTCCTGCTGTGTCATTGTTTGCTGAAAGACATAATGGGGTTACACAATCCAGAGAGGGTGGACATCAGCCAAGTTAGCGCCTCTAAACATCCAGCAGGGGGCAGCAAAACCAACGCCTCTCCAAAAAGGACAAGTCGGGCAGAGTTCATAAGGACAAACATGATAGTCTGATGAGGCCAACTGAGGTTTCTAACCAGGAGCATATGGAGGTCGCTTGTTTGTAGCCTTAATGTTGCTATGCTAGCAAGTTTTCGTTGAGTCTATTTAAAGTGAGTCTTTGAGAATTAGTCAGATCTAAAAGTGTTGAGGAAGCCTAGTTAAAGCAATGGGAGGCTCGTGTAATGTATTCATAAGAGGAAACAGGTGCACTTCTCCTCCTAAAAGTCAGCTGTGTCATTCATAGTTTAAAAAAAAAACAGCAAGACAAGGTGATTCTTTTGTGTGCGTGTGTGTGTGTGTGCCACCTTTTTTCCTGACTTTGTTCTGGAGAATACAAGCAACGTGCCTTTGCAGCCGTTGAGCAAATAAATTCTTGACAAGTTAAAAAGGCATTTCCCTGACGTCTTTACCACAGAAACAGAACGGAGACTGAATAATCTGTCAAGACGCCAAGAATTACCGGTGTCGCAGAATGTCATGACGAGGAGCTCGAAAAGAGGAAAGAAAAAAAAGAAAAGTCTGAGAAAATTATTCCAATCCGTTCCAAGAGCCTGACGGGAAAGCGCGCAAGTATGCGATTCCTAAAGATGAAGCATTAACTGCACCTGAAAACACACTCGGACAAGCTACACGAACGGGGCATTTGGGAGGGATTTCGTTACACTTTAATGGAAGTATTTAATGTTTCACTTTTATGAGAGAAAAGACTTTAAGGATGAGGACCATCTTGAACTAATATTATCTTTCCCAGCAGGACTAGTCTGAAAGCATTTTGTATCTTTAAAAAGACTAAAAACATGTGTTGGAAAAAGTTGGGGAAGGAGGGGTGGTGGTCATCTTATATTCAGGACAGTAAATCAGTAAACATGCAACCAATTTAATACATTTAATTGCAGATACTGTCGTTGTGCAAAAAAACTACAGAAGTTATATTTTAAAAAATTTAAAAAAAGCTTCCTTGGCTGTAAACTGATGACAGAAACACACATCCTGGACTTAAAATGGATAAAAAAAATAGTTATGAACCATGTTGTCACTCCAAAAATAAATATCTTCTCCCACGAGGCTACAGACTGGATTTTGGCCAACGTTGGAACATACTAAACAAAGATAATATTGTTTACAGAATGAAACTATATTTTTATCTCATCTTTGAGGGCAAAGACATTTGAATAGTTTCTGCATAAAAACAAAACAAAACAAAAAAAAACTGTTATGGTATCCATTATCTACTTATTTTATTTCTCCATTCAGTCATGGGTTCATTTCCCCTGCAGAGCTGATTATCAATTTCACACACTCACGTTCTCAGAGGACTGCACCGCGTGTGTCACCCTGGTGGGGCCGACATCCTGTTTCCTGTCAGCTGACCCTTCCCACTTCCTGCTGTCCTCCTCCCTCTGCGGCTCCAGTCTGTGAGAGCCCTGCAGACGCAAGCAATAAGACATTATAAGGAGCAATCGTCGAAGATGATATTCTTAGATGATATACACTAAATACTTACAAAAAGAAAAAGGAGGCCATTTGTTAATTTATGTATGCATGTAGCGTTGCACTGTTACCACAACAACCACCAAAACTGTATCTGCAATGTTTCCGTAGATGAAAGAAATCTCTGTATCTCATATTAAAATCAACATTGTGTAACACAGACAAACACACAACAAATACACCACTGGTGGATCTGAGCTGCAGCTGCCCGGACGGTTCAGTTGAACACTCGACTGGTCAATGAAAAATATTCTGATCCTAAATATTTCTGAACTGACACGCTGCAGTTTCACATCTAAATAAAGCGCTGCTGTGTCACGTCTAATCATATCACCCAGTGGTTAAACATCGCGTTCATTCTGTTGATTCCTGATCAGATTAACTTGTGACACCCGCTCCATTACTCCCTGTGTACTTCAGACAGTGCCCCTACTCCCTTTTTGCAGAAGCTTGTGAACTAGCTAATCTTTCATACTTGGACAAGCTTTGGTCTGCTTTGTGTCAGGGTCTTGATCCTTCCTGTGGGGGCGTAACTTGCTAAAAAATGTCTATACAAGAAGCAACAAACTACATCTTTATCTCAAGTATAGATATTAAATATAACATTTCACTTACCTTATGGTCCGTCTCCTCCTCAGTTGTCTTGCTCTCAAGAGGCTCGGCCTCCCCGTAGATTAGCGTCCCGTTGCGGCCGATCTTGACATGTTTCTTGTACGTGTAGTAAAACTCCACACACTGCGCCACAGTCTTAGTGGTGACCTGTGAACAACAGACACAGTCCCTGTTAACTTTGAATAGTCTTTGTTTTTTTAATGCCACTGAATGTCACTGAGCACCTAAGGTCATTTTGGAGGTATGCAGGAAGTACAACCACAGCCAAGTATAAGACCAGAAAGAGCAACTTCAGATGATGTGTGACCTTTGGTACCATTTTTAATGCATTGTTGTTTGTATTTGTAGTGTATGTAGTGTATTTTGTAATTTTTTGTGCTTTTTTGGCAAATGCTACTAATAAATTTCCAACTTTAGATAATAAAATTAAAGTTGATGTGTTTTGTTGCAGCTGTTTGGTACAACAAATGCCTAAAGCACATTCATCAATAAAATTTAAAAGCCCTTAATCTGGTGATTTGGCCTATAAACACAGTAAAACTATAAAACTGAGAATTTAGCCTCACCCTGGATCAGTGAAGTGGTGAACACAGGAAAATCAAATACTTTTGCACTCTTGTGGAGAAGCAATAATTGACTACGACACTTCAAATAATAGGTTAGGGTTACGGTAACGTTGTTGGAGGAAGGAAACATTGTTCCAGAGTGACTGTATTTTCCTTTACCCACCCACGGTCAGACAATATATCATCATGTGCAGACTGTTTTTTGTTGGGGGGGTTACAAACTGTTGGTAGAGAGGATTGAATCCAGCAGCTACTGGGTAGCCTCGTCTAACTAAGAGTTTTTTTTTAAAATTCCTTTTCCTTTGTGTTTGAAACCACAAACATACCTGTTTCTGCACCATGAAGAAGTCCTTCTTGTATGTGGAGATGCCTTTGTTGAACTGGCGTCGCTCAGCTGCTGTCCAGCTGTCTGATCCTGAGGGAGGGAGGCAGAGAAAGAGAGAGAGAGAGAGAGAGAGCGACATTTAAAAACAGAAAAAGACGCAACATCTTAATGGTCAGTTTAAAAAACACTCTAGTATCTGCCTCCCAACTGATATCTGGAGATCCTGACATGTTCAACCCCAACCCCCCAACCTTAAAACCACACACACACACACACACACCAAAAAAAAAAAAACACTCGATAAACAATGGGTCTCTTGTCTTCTGCTTGGGGATTAACCACATGCTGTAAACCCCCTCCCTATTTCCCTCCTTCCCTCATCACATTGACCCTGACAATCCTCCACAGTCACTCACTACCACCACCACCCCCAATACCACCACCACCACCACTACCACCACCACCACCAAACTCTCTCTTCTGCAGCTGCCATCGCTTAGAGGCAAGGCTGGAGGCTTTTAGAGTCCATCACTGTCAGATGGTAAAAAGACTGGGCAAGAAAACGATTCACTCATCCATGATTATACACTGAATGAAAAGTTGACAGATATGACAAACATCCACACATGCAGGATTCATCTTTGCTGAAATCAGGACTTTCAACTAATTATGAGCCGATTGTGAGTTTGCTTTGAACTTCTTTAATTTCAGAAAATCATGACAATCACAGGAAAATATTTAAGTATCAATTTCATATTTACTTTCTGTGACTGATAATTCACTTGTCATGGTCGCTGAATCATGTTGGAGCAGTAAAAAAACAAAACAACACATCCATTTGCTACTGTAAGTAAGAAAATCTATTGAAATATTATATTCAAAGGTTTTTAAATGACCAACCTGAGTAGTGGTAGTTCGACAGATAATGAGACTTTGGGAAAATTGGATTCCTCAGCATCAGGAGAGACAGAGCAGCCTGAAAAACAAATAACATTTTATTTAAAACTGAACAAACATGGCACATTAGCTGAACAGCAGTGATTGTTATGAGCTTTTTTATACAGCAAGTCACTCCTGCCAAGCAATCCGACTCCTGGTCTGTTAGGCGCTCTGATTGCACCTTATAAACCCGTAAAACACACTGAGCCAAACAATGAATCTGTTGCTTACAGGTAACCAGGGAGTGAGATAACCATCGTTCTCATTTTTCCTGCATGCATCAAGTTCCTGAGTGCACTATATCATGTTTATGCTCACTGTGGCATTGTCAAAATAACAATTAACTTTCTGCTCTTTGAGAAGCAACTGCGTATGAATGCTGAAAGACAGCAGTTTGAGCCTGACCGCTGCAGAGAGTGGGTGCTCTGACAGCCCCCTCCCCACCCCCTCGTAGTTTCCTTGACAACGTTGGACCAGTGCTGGTCGCTAGGGGCTTGAAATCTCTACCACTACTACCACAAAGCACTCCGACAGCTCTGCTGTTAAGTCTGCATCAGGCTGCGAGTCGACTCCAGTTACAGCATCTTCAATAATGGAAGTATTGATTTCAGATCACGGTTTAAGGCGATATAATGCACAATGTAAATGAAAATCAGCGTCAAATACTCCGCTTCAGTAATTTCATGTTGTAAAACTAGTCTTCTTCACACAAGACGGAAATAATCTGAGTTCAATTTTTGATTTTAAAATGCAACTGAAGTTTGTAAAACCAAGTATTTAGTACTCTAATCAACTTCCATAACAATGCAGATACAAACTGGTCACATGCAGCGCGGCCAAGCCTTTGTTTTTCTTTTTAATATCCCAGCATCCATCTGTAGTTATTGTCTCTTCGCCATCCTACTACTTATTTCTGTTTGATTCTCTTAAATAATTATACATCTGACTGTTTCCTCCACTGCTGGTATTTTGATGAGGGTGACATGACCACCAGCAAAGAGCCACTTGTATTGCCGTTTACCACTATTTGACCTCATTACCACAATGAGCTCAGAGCATATCGTTCCTTTTTTTTTTTTTTTTAAAGTTAAATTTAATCAGCAGCGGTGAGATTTATCGTCATAGGGGTGATTTATTTAGAGTATAGCTAAATGTTTTATATAGCTCTTTTATACAGATGAGCTTCAGCTGTGCTTGCTTTGCAGGTTTATGTCCTTCATATCTGCACTGCAAGCTGCACTGGTCCTGATGATGTAGTTACTGGTATGACAGTGATGCAATATGTATGACACATGATGTATTTATTGCTGCGGTAAAATGAAATATAGATGGACCAATCAGATTTCTTGGATAACTACAAACTATGTCTATAAGATGTGCACATGCATGAAAATCTAACACAAGTACAATTACAGTGCTGAATGTTCCAACCCGTGCTCACATTCTTTTTAGTGACGCTTTGACTTTTGCTTTATGTATTTGAAAATACCGCAGGACAAAGTAAAAGTGGAACATGGCTACAACACCTCTGGCTACGTTCAACAACAACCCTGTGTATCACACCTCTGTGGCAGTGCAATGCAGCTCATCTCCTCTACAGTCTGCCTTTAAGTCTGGCTCAATAACCAAACCGTTTCACTATCTCCGTCATCTCATGCCACCACAGAGTTTCAGTGCATAGCATGCTGAAATTCTACAGATCAGTCACTTCCGTTCACTAATCATTGAGAGCTCGGAGGGAGGCTTTCAATCACTACATTGTCATGCACACAAGAAACCACGTTATTGGGAGATATCAGGTTAAGGCAGGAAATCAGAGAGCACATGTACTTGCACTGCAATATCCTCATTACTTTAAACCTTGTATCTACATGCAGCTGGTCAGTAATCACATTTCTCTTCTCCTACCTAGTATACTTTTGAACTAAGGCTGGCATGTTTTCAGGGTATTATTGATACATGAAGCTGTTTTTGTCCTGGTTGGACAGGAATAAGAAGTCACTTTACATGACATTTAAGAAATGAGGTTAATTTTGCAGTAATCTGCTTCTGACCATTTACAAAGAAGTGAAACATTTATTCATTCCTCATGGAAATAGTGAGTATCACCAAATTTAAGGCCTTAAATTCAAGGAATTCTATTGCTTTGAAAAAATTACCAATTATTCAACTTTATGAATTAATGATTTATAACTTTGGACACATCAGTCACTCTCTACAATGGATGGTTGGAATAATTTTTATAAATCGTGTGTATTCTGTGTCGCAGTCAGTATTTTAATACAGATTTTGCCATTTGTATGAGTCAAGGCAATCCTTAAGAGAAAAACAGGTCGGTGTGTGTGTGTGTGTGTGTGGGTGGGTTTAGAGGAAAACCTAAAAAACAAAGTCTGCATAGTGCGGAACACAAATCTCAGTCGTTTTTTTTCTATTTCTATTTATTCATGGAAGTTCCTGCCCAGCCAGTCAATACGGATTGTTCTGTTTGTGCTCACCATTATGTCCCCTTTGCACTCGTACAGACAATGGTGGGCTAACTCCTGGTTGGTGCCGCCTCCACACAAAACACTGGAGCAGGCCAGGTGCATGAGGTCTTCCACTGAAAGAGACAAAGACGGTGACTGTAAGTGACAGACAAAAAAAACTACATTTTTCTATTATTAACTTTTGCTATTATTTTGCATATAGCGATGCCAATATTTTGCATGTTTGTAAGGGAGGGAGCCAAACAACTACAGTTACAAGATAACTGATTAATATGATATTAAACAGCACTCTGGGAAGTTTTACTGTGTTATTATAGTGTATAAATTTTCTCCACAGCGACAATTTAGCACAATATATATTTTAGCATGACATTTCATTGTATCCTTGGAGCAAACACCTCTTGTATATACTCTAAACATGCAAGTATCTCAATGTGATATGGGGAAAATAGGAAATAACTTGCGGCTCGAGACATCCTAAAATGCAACAGCTTGATTATGAATTTCTGAAAACACTCTCTCCAAAGTGATAAACAACAAAAGGTCACTTCTATATTTCACAAACAAGGAAATGACAGGATTCAGTATAAAACTAGAAAGTTTTAAAGGGGACATATGATGCTTTTTGTGATTTCCTGTCATTTATATACTGTTATGATGTCGAATGTCTATGCTAAACATAGTAAAAGTTCCAAAACTTGATGTGAACATCCAGCCTATTTCAGACAGAGCTGAACTGAGGAAGTGCATGAAGAACCAGTATAAGATAAACAAAGCAGTTTTTTTTTAACTGTAAATCATGCAAAAATATTCCAGTAGAGCCCCAGAAAAAAGAGAAGTAAGTCAGTCTTATTCCTGGTGGTTCAACAAGAAGAATAATCCTTATCATAATGGGCCACAACCTCAACAAATCATGGCGCCCCCCCCCCCCCCCCCCCAAAAAAATCCTGCTCCTGCACCTGCACGCTATCTGCCAAACTTTATGCTTTCAATTTCACATTTCTGTAACACCGTTTTAGGTACTTTTCTCACCTTTCTTGTGGAAGTCGGGTTTTTCCTCCAGTTCGTTCAGTGGAACCCACACCAGGTCCGCTCGATGCTGATCAAGCTCTACGGCGGACCGCTGCCTCAGCTCTGGCACCTCCGCCTGGTACCGCGACCCAATATTTATCCGTCTGGGAACAAGACATCAGTGTGAGTGACGAGGCTGGGAGTCGGTTCAATTTTGAATTCGATTGACTCTGAATTCACTAAGAGCCTCGACAGTTAAAGCAGTTAAATATTTCAGTCGGGACAACATGTATTTTATTTGAGTAAAGCTTGTTTTATTTTTGAGATCATATTGTTAGTTGCTTGCTTCTTTTTTCTACCATGATCTTTAAATAGTTGGAGGAAGATTGCTGTGGCGCTCAGACTGAGCACCGCAATTGTTGTCCTGGTCTGAACTGAAGCTCTCAGCATAATGAGTAAATGCAAATGCATTTCTTAAACTGGCTGAACTGAAAGTAAATGGATCCTCATCCTGCTGTGGGACGAAGGTCATGGTCAAGTGGGAAGAAAATCTAGTAAATCAACATGACAGCAGGTTTCTAAAAGGGCTTTACATGTCAATTGAAACCAGATATTTTAGTGCTGTAGTTGTGAAAATCATCTACATTGGCAGACAATCCTTTTCAAGGATGTCCCATCCTCCATTGCATTTCCAGTTGGCCTGGACTATTTCCAGCTGAGTGAGTGTGTACGTGCGTGCGCGTGTGTGTGCATGTTTTCTGGCAGCCTCCCCCAGGGTAGGTGGGCTGCTAAGAGTTGAACTGCGATGGCTCTTGTGTGTTTGGGTGTACACCAGGCCCAGCTGAAAGCATGATTTATGGGAAGCTTCACTGGCTCGTTCCTGACTAACTGCTGAGCAGCCGGCACCAGTCAGGCAACAGCTTGCACAATGCTCCCCCCAAAAATGGCACCTCGCTGTTGATGCGGGTACAAAAAAAAACCTACAAAAAAAGAATCCTTGAGTAATGGCTCTCGAGTTAAACTAAACGGAGTCTCGCTGTCTTTAAAACTCCCTGTGGTTCGGCTGGTCTAATTTTCGTAAACATTCAAACCCTCGATGGCTGTGTTTACATTTATGGGGTAACCTGGCTGGTGGCCATGTTCTACTGAAGGTCTTATTTGGTTTAAGCTGTTTACATACACCACTGGTACACTGCATTTGAGCATACCTGAGAATAAGTTTAATATCAACAAAACATGCCAGCAAACTCAAGAGGGATGAAAAAGATGACAGAGAAAAATGTCTTTTGTGCTTTTCTCCGTGTTATTATATGAATTAATCATTATAAATGAAAGAGCTTTGACTGATTAAAGTTAAATGAAGTCACCTTGGGCTCTGAGAAATTATGGGAGGATTTTTTTTTATTATTATCTGACATTTTATAAACTAAAATCAATCAAAAAAAAAGAAAACCAACACATTAAATAATACATAAAAATAAGATAGTTTCAGCTCTATTTATTCTTTCTGTCTTTTGGCCTGTACAAGCATTTCAACTTCTCATTGCCGCTGCTGAGCCATGTGACTCTCTTGCCACTTTTTATTCTTCAACCACTCTCTACTACACTCGGGGATGGCTGCAGTGAAACTGCGCTGACTGCGTCACGTGGTGTTATGTGGTTTACTGAAACCCCTAGAACACATCGGACGCACTATAAAACACAGAAGTAGCAGTCGGGTTACAGTATCCGACATGTGTGTATATCTTGGCAGCGAAAGTGATAAAACTAGCACTTTTCTGGAGGGTTCACATGCGTCGAGATGCTGCCTCGGCTGATACGCTAAAGCCAAATACGAGATATTGTAAACCACTGGATACGCGCCAGCTGTAATCTAATTCTAGCCATGTTATAACTTCCACTAAAATTTGCATTTTAAAACTGAAACCAGCTTATTTGAATAACCAAAACATTCTCTGTGAGAGTGAGTGTCAGGACACAGTCATAGGTCCCAGATGGATTTCCTGCCATTAGTTTTGAAACAGATTTAAGGCTTTCATTTGGCCGTTAAAATGAACTTCTTATGACAGGATGCACTTTTAATGAGAGAGACATTAGACTGCATAGTTCTACCAGAAGGAAAATGCTGGCACTGATGCAAGCTGCGGATGACAGGGCAAAAGATTCCAGTGGTAACAGTGGCAGAAGGGAGGGCCGCTTTAAAGGATGGGTTTAGAATTTCAAGAAGTCTGTGCTCTCTCTCAGCCCACTGTTATGGTTTGAATAATTGATTGCAGAACTACTACTCCAGCTATGATAATGCATGCTTTTGAGGGCGACGTGTAATTTTTTTGAAATGACACACAAACCTCAAACCCACCCTTTCCATAATGGAATGGATGATTTTGGGATGAGGAGAGGGGGAAATACTCACGGCTCGATGCTGACCGGAGTGGCCTCGCTCATAGCAGAGAGAACTGGTGGTGTTATGTCGCAGCTATCTAAAAAGGAGCAGAAAGAAAAAAAAAACAACTCAGTAACATTATCAAAAAAAGTTTTTTTCCTAAAAATAGCTACATTTTAGTATGAAAGTGCTAGGAAAACACTATTTTCTTTTTCATTTATTCAATTTGGACTGAATACACAATGAATTATTTAGTTAGGGCTCCATCTACAATCTGCAAATATTCATATTATTCAGTTCACTTGGTATTTCTACTTACTCGAGCGCAACAGGCTGCGTGTGGCTGACTTGGGTGTTGCAGGAGGCGGCAGGCCCTGACTGCTGGCTGCAGCTGCCGCAGAAGAGAGGAACGTGGAGAAGTAGAGGCCGGAGCCTTCACGGACAGGGCTGAGGATCGGCGGAGGCGTGTAGGGAGGCATGGAGAGGGGGTTGTCAGCGAGGCGAACAGGGGAGCGTAGGTGGCTCTGGTAGGGCGTGATGCTGGAGTAGACGGGAGGGGCGATGAATAAACCGGGTTTAGGTGGTGGGATGAAGAGAGGCTCTGGCCTGGGACGCCGTTTGGACTTCTTGCCGTCGTCGTCTTTTTCCCCCTCTGTGCCACCGTTCTGGTAACGAAAGATCATTTTATTGGGAAACGTATCACATATCTTTGTGTACAGTTTGACCTTTAAATATTATGACTTAAAACAAAAGAAGGACACATGCAGCAGTTTTTCCCCTAGAATTTTTTTCCGGCCTGGTGTACAACATTGTTGTTTTCGTTGGTCAGTCCCCCGCGTTAGAGCTTTTACTTTTTTCAAGTGGTGCCATGCTCATGTTAGCTAACCTGCATCCAATATGCTCTCGCTCTGCAGTAATTGAAAGGGACTCTGATAGCAGTTACAAGTGGAATAGTATCGCACAGAGGCTCCCGAACGCATATGATTATTGATTTCCGAATGAATGGATATTTGGCATTATTTTTGGCATTCAAAAAAAAAGATTTTTTTTGGCCTGGTGGGGGGGGGTTCTAGTCCCGGTGGCCCACCAGGCCTGTACAATTATAGGGAAAACACTGATGCACGCTCACGTGATTGGCTGGCTGACTGTGTGTTTATCCAGAGAGAGAGAGCAAGGCACCCTGACCCTCAACAGTATGGTACATATTGTACAGTACAGCGAGGCAATACATTAATAAAGCTAAACCCTGTTAATCTGCCTGATCTGGGACAGGGCAACCAGTCCACCAAATCCCCCTGAAATGAAAGCGGGAAAGGGAGAAAAGTGTGGAAGGCTGAATTAGGGACAGGGGAGACATATAGTATGGTGGGGGCAAGGGAGACTGTGCTGGGGGGTGACGTAGCATCAATGCAGGGTTTTAATAGCTGGACTGACTGAAGATGACGGTGGAACAACGGCCTATTACCCCCCCCATTCTCTGTCAGTTTGGTAAATAATGACTTTGAATGTATGAAAATGTGCCAGTAACCCTTAAGAATAGCATTAGAAAAACAACACCAAACTCTGCTGTCACTGTCATTTTATCAAAAAGCAGCAGGGATTGTAGGTGTACCCACCTGCTCTGAGCTTTCTGTCAAGGAGTTCCTGAGTGAGCGTCGCCGGGTGACGATGACCGAGGGCTTGTGGTCTGTGCGGCCGAGGTCCTGGGGGTTTGAAGGCCTGGGGGGCCAGCTGGAGGCCAGGGCTGCTTCATCCCTGTCAGGGGAGGAGGGCTCCTGCCTCCGCACTGGAACAGACACGGGGATGACGAGAGGAAGGAGGCTGTCATCTCTAGGCCGCTTGGCGTTCAGACCCTCTGGTTCAGTGGGACTCCACGGTCTGTGGGGCTCCTGACGAAGAGGAGGGTCAGGGTGTTACAATGCTATTCATTTTTTCCTCAAAACACAATATCAAGAAGCATATGCAAATGCATGACATTGTACACGCTATACTTGTGTTATTATGTTTTTGTGGAGGTAAAAGAGTGACCCCTCAAACAAAGCTACTATGAGGTAGTTGAAGCAAGTAGTTTCCCTTTGTTGCTTGCTGTAGAGTTGTCATTGCAAAACTTGAAACTGCAGCAGCTCACAAGTTGATCCACTTTGAGGTGACACATTTTCAAATGCAACAGCCAGTAAAATCAACTTGCATAGCTGATACAATGCACTATGCAAGTGCGAAGAATGAAACCCCCTTGCAACTTTTACTGAATGTAGCTTAGCTTTCCAGCTTTGCACACCACAGCAACTTCAATCTTAAACTAAAATTTACTCGGGTGGCTGTTACTTCACCAAGGCAAGCTGCCAAATTATAATCAATAAAGTAAATGGGAACCTTGTAACTCACCTCACACAAAGAAAAAAAAACCCAATACGAAAACAAAAAATTTAGTCAATACTCAAACAGGGTGTTGAAAGATAGGTCAATACAACATTAAACAAGCCTGAAATGTATTCCTAAGTGACACAATCAATACCTGGAAAATGAACAATTTGAAAATTAAACTGAGCATTGAATTCAAAATGATCGTGCCTCTGCTGTTTAGTTTTGATTTCAACAAGAGCGTTTGTGCATCCGCACCTTGATATCGTACGGTTAGGTGCAGCGTTCAAGTGACACACCTTACACGCACGTCAACGGAACTGTCCCCAACAGCATGCTTGACATTTTTACTTTTGAGAAACCATAATGAGTGGGCACGAGCAGCCTGTGTGCTTCGGAGCAACGATCGACTCTGGAGCAGCTTCAAAGCCATCTCAACCACCACATCATAGCCCCGATGAAGACAGATGCATGCTGTTGCTGCACTCTGCTTCTTCATGGGCAGAGAGGCATGCAGCAGTGTGGCTACACTGGGTCTGTGCTCATTATTGCTGGTGGAAAACTCCAGCCCCTACACCAGGGCGGTAGAGAGATATTCTGCTGAGCACTGCAGGCAGGGCAACCCTGCACCCCTCCCAGTATGGAGGGAGGGGGGAGGGCAAGCGAGGCCAGGCTGGAATTTCTCTCCTTTGATGGGATGGGGGAGGTGTGCAGGCATGTAACCAAACACACTGTCTGTATGATCAGCTACCCAGGAGGCAAATCCAGGGCACAGCCATACTGAACTACAGACATACTGACTCAGTGCTGTTTGGCAACGGAACTTGTTGCACAATCAAGGATTTAGCACATCAACAAAGATAAGTGTATGACTTCACATGGTACAATAAGGGTTATTTATCAAGTTCGTTCATGGGAAACATCTTGTGAGAGCCGAAAAGTAACATAAGTAACACAGACATTCTAAAGGCTGTATTTACCCTGTGAGAAAATTCGCAATGTTTAGTCTTGTTTTAGCTTCAGATTCTCCCCACAAGGCTGAGCTGAGCAGCTTAGTTCTATGGTGTACACTTTGTTGGGTGTTGATTACATTCAGCATCACTTCCAGCAACACGTTAATCACAAACAACACAAGTTTTGGCACAATTTTCCTGGCAGTTGCTTTAGGCCGTTTGTTCCAGTTCCCGCTCTTGTTCGGGGAGCTGAAGTCCCATTGCAATTATACCCTGGGATAACACTAGAAAAATAGATTTTCAGCTTTCACAAAGATATTCTCAATTATGGCTTCCAGCTTGAAGCGACGAGTTTAGATATAAACTGCTGTCATCAAGATTCAGAACACTCAGTCCTTTTTCTGTTTAAGTTTCTTTTTTTTTTTTTTCTCCTGTGGTTCTTTTGCTTGAGAGGAAACAGCTGAGAAACAGATGAGTGAGCAAATAAACAAGGGAAACAGAAAGACACAAAAAAAGGATATGGAAAATAAAAAAAATTATAAAAGAGAGCATGACAAAGAAAAGGGAACGATCAAACATTTTGACACAAGTCTCAAAGTTGAACTGAGGGCAGGCCACAAACACATACAGTAGATAACTTACCTTAACAACATGTGATGGTAGGGACTCCATTTCGGAGGCCTTCTGAGCAAGGGTCTCCAGGTTGACCTCCTGGGAGACCCTGCGTTTCCTGCGCGTGCTCTGGATGACACCCGTCGGGGCTGCCTGGATATCACGGGCACCGTTCTGGGAGCCCTGCGGTCCCGGAGCGGCTTGATCCGAAGAGGCAAGGAAAGGGTTGTCGGATGGTGCACCGCCTTCCTTGGATAACCGGCGTGATCTGCGAAGCTGCTGTTGGGACTGGAGTTGCGTCTGGGGCTGCGATTGAGACAAGGGCTCAGACTGGAGAGGGGGTTGCAGCGGATCCGAAGGCTGTTGGGGTTCTGGGGTGATGTCCTGGATGATCGGTTCCTGGATCTTTGGGGGAGCTGGAGCGGAGGACTCCTGGGAGTGTACCACCACAGGTTGTGGATGAGGGTGAGGGTGTGCATTTTGTGCACCGGGGTAATAGTCAAGCACATGAGGGTTTTTTTGTTGCAACTGCTGATGTTGCATTTGCTGCTGAATTTGGAGCTGTTGCTGCTGCTGCTGCTGCTGTTGTTGTATTTGCTGCTGCTGCTGCTGTTGTTGCTGTTGCTGTATCTTTTGTTGCTGCTGCTCGTGCTGTAGTTGCTGCTGCTGCTGCTGCTGTTGTAGCTGCTGCTGTACGTGTTGTTGATGTTGAATGATTTGCTGTTGCTGCATTTGATGGTGCTGCTGTTGAATTTGCTGCTGGATTATGTGATGCTGCTGCTGTTGTTGTTGCTGGCGTTGTATTTGCTCTTGCTTCTGCAGCTGCTGTAACTGGTGTGGGGGTTTGGCCTGTGTTGAGTAGTTAGGTGGGTTAGGCAGGGTTGTCCTGTTGCCTTGGAAGGTCTGATAGTAGGCTGGCAGGTGCTGCTTGGGCTGACCGAAGGCCAACTGAAAGGGCTGAAGCACGGAGCTTCCTCCAGGATGGGATGTGCTGTGCTGCTGGGGGTTCAGTGCCCCAGGTTTCAAGGTCTCTTGAAAGGCCTGGGACTGCTGCTGCTGTTGCTGCTCCCAGTCTAGGCCCCGAGCCTTAACAGCATCCCTGTAGGCTTCCACTGTAGGGTTGGGCCCCATTGGCTGCTTGTCTGCAGCTCTGTTAGGGGGCTGTTGATGTGGCTGTAAGCCAGAGGTTTCGTGCATTGACTTCACAAATGCAGTCTGGGTCCTTGAATCTGTAACGTTAACTCCACCGATGTAATTAGCAAAGTTTTGTCCCCAGTTCGTCATGGTGGTCCAGGAAGCAGCTCTCTGCTGCTGGGACAGTGATGGCTGCTGCTGACTGGGCTCTTGATGGGCCCACTTCATAGGCACTGTCTGCTGATAATGACCTCTGTTCTGGTCACCCTTATCTGGACTGAAGATGACAGAGTTGAGGTACATGTGAGGACCCTCTGGATTAGAGGTCACAGTACTTGCAGCCTCGCTCTGTCCGGGGTCTGAAGCAGTACCACCTGGAACATAATAGGATCCTTCAGGGTGCTGAGAGGTCTCCTTCATTGCTACGCTTTGTTCGTTGAAAAACGTGATGCGTTTGCCTGTTCTTTTAGTGCTGGGTTTCTGCTGGGCAGGTACACTCATGACGGGCATGAATAAGCCGAACCAGAAGAATATCTTCAATAAAACCAACTATTAATTCTCCCCTGGAGTCACTTGAATATATCAATCAAAAAAAAATATGCTTGAGTATACCCTTCTATTAGGTAGCCACAGTAATATAAATCTGCAAAACTACATTAACATCAATGTGAGGAGTAGACAGTTCAAACAAAAAAATCTTCTCTTTCCCTTTGCAGTTCTTTGTGACCAAGTCAGAGGTCCCCGGCCTGGGATTAGCAGATCTGAAGAAGTCTGCGTGGTTTTCTCATTCATGGGCAACACCCTGTAAAGAGAAAATGAGAGAGGGGTCAAGCACAGAGCCATCAGGCCAAAGGGGTCCCCACAGGGGGGGGGTCTCATTATCATCCCCGCCTCAGCCATGTAAAAACCTGCTGTTTGCTTTTTCAACAATAGACCTCCACTGAAAGGTATCTGGTGTGAGAATAGAGGAGGGGAGGGGTAGGTCTAAACTGTGTCATTATTCACTAAGCTCACATGACACAGGGATAAGGTCCCGCATGGAGGTGATCACGTATACCATCGGATCAGCCTATACTGTTCGAACCTGAGGGCTTGGAAGGTAGTTAATAGAAACAGCTAAATCAATAGTTGCTGGAAATGTCATTACAGCTTATTACTGCACCACATTAAATGATGAGACATGACATCAGCGCTGAAGCATCACCACACACTTGAGAAAAGTGTTCATCAGGGAAGCTTGATTACTTTTTTCAAAACCCCTCATATCTCAACTGACCGGTTACAGAAAAGATGCTCTCTTTTCCCGCCAAACTACTGGAACGTGACAGAAACCTCTCTTTTTACAACTGAATGAGTCATCAGAGGTGAAAAAAGGGAAACCGTGCCCTTTGAACCATGGCTGCAGAATCAAAAAGGAAGGGTAACTGAAAGTGAGCAGGCATGAGTCATGATGAAACGATCTCTGCGAGGGAAAAAGAGAGCAGGGAAAAAAAAAAAAAAAAAAAAGTTAAAATGGCCTTGCAGGCTTTGAAAGCTTGCAGGGGATCTTGACTATTGCCATGGTAACCCATTATGATTATCAAAAATATTATATGATGGCCATGTTTCGGAGCAGATTTTGACTCGATGCAGTCTGCCAAATTTCAAGATGCACGCAGATCCCAACTGTTTCTGTTAAAATTTGAATCCTTGCTCCATCTGTATAGAATAAAAAATCTTCTGTCAGTCTTCAGCACCAGTCAAACAATCCAAACAGAAAAAACATTAAGACTTTTCTACTGCTGCAAAAAATCACAAAAATCAAAGCAATTGCTGCATGACAATATGTCAAGATGATTACATAAATGCTAGAATCTCCACGACACAGACTTGGCAAAGGCCATCTCAGACAACCAAGGAAGTGACTGACAATTGTCACCTTTTACTCGTGGCCTAGTAAAACACACATGCTTCTTAAAATAGACAGCTGCAGCTGTTCAGATCCTGCACTGGCTCAGGGGCACCACATACTGAAACCTCAATGACCATGCTTTTTCGCTAACAAACACTGTAACTGCATCAGCACTGCCACGTGATGCTCAAATCCTAAGAAACATCCTCTATGAAAAAGGTGCATCATAGTTTCCTTGCAGAATGACCCTGCCTTGAAGCAAAATAAATAAATAAAAATACACACACAAACACTCTCTCTCACACACACACACACACACACACAACTGCTGATTACTGTGCCACCATGCTGTGTGAGGAGTCTATGTGCATTAAATCAGGCGCACACTCAATCTGAGGTGAGGGATCATCGTGACGCATCACAAGTGCAACCTTACACAAGCCTGGGGTTTAGCCCAATAAACAAAGTAACACGTTAAATTGGCTTAAAATAAATGTCAAGCACTATTAGCCGCCCTAATCCATCGCTGCTTCCTAATTTAAATCAGCCCGTGTGGCGCGGCTCGCACACCAGCGGACATAACGCGGCCTGCACGGTGCAAGAGACGACAAATAAAAAGAGGAAAAACATGCGGAGTCCTTCCAAGGCAGGTCTCTTCCTGGACCCCCCCTCCCTCCACATCACTCTCTCCCTCTCTCCCTCTCTCTCTGTGGCCAGCCAGCTCAGCGCTATTTACTAGCAACCCTTTGTTGCAGAAAACGGATTATCCAGTCACTAATGCCATGTCCCATTGCAACCAAACCGAGCCAACAAATGCAGCCTGTATGACCACAAAGTGTAGTTGTATGGCTGACAAAACAAACGCCGTGGATCGATTCCAACTTGTCAACAACGTTAATACGTCACATGTGTCTTTCAGTGCAGTCGGTCTCACTTTGATTGAGGCGTTAAAAACATCCTACAGACGCGCCATGAGCCCGTATGGAGGTTCTATCAGCAGCGGTGCGCGCCCAGTCCGTCTCGGCGAGGTAAACAAAACTTTGTCATCAAGCCGTGGCCACAATAACATGCACTGTCGACCACCATAGTAATCGACACCGCGTCTCCTGTCTCTGTCTTTCTTTCCCCCCACCTCCCCTCCTCGATACTTACTGTGTTTTGTCATGAAAGCTGCTACTAACGGCAGCTCAGCCCGCAGGATCGCACACTCGCAGTTCTGTGCGGCCAGTGGCGGCGGCAGCAGCAGCAGCAGCGGCAGGCCCGTACAATACAGACCTGCGATGATGACTGCATACATCCCCAAGGTTGACTCATGCTATGCTGCTGCTGACCTCACTCACTGGTACTTTTTCCCCTTATCCCCCCCTCCTCCTCCTCCTCCTCCTTCTCCTCCCACCCCCTGCTGCTGCAAAGTCAAGAGGGGAAAAAAAAAAGGGGGTCGACGTCGGTGCGTAAACAGGATCCTTCCCGATCGGAAACGGAACGCTAATCTGCAGAAACGCGAGCGCAATGCCGCCGCTGTCTGTTGCACATTATTGCACTAGGATTGCACAAAAAAAAAAACTCACACTGCCAATGCGGCCTTTTGCTGTACACCGAGTCTCTCTGTGTGTGTCTCTGCTTGTCTTGTGATCCCCCCCCCTCCCCACCACCTCCACCGCCGCCACCACCAGCTCGCTGGCCACACCTACTTCCATGCCCATAATAGGTCTTCCTCTGACATGGAAGGCGCTGTAATTTACGGAGCAAGATCCCTCTCAGTCCATGCGGGAAATTCCAACACACATGGGAGGACCGCGGGGATTGGAAGGGGAAGGGCGCACCCGGCTGCACTCTTGTTTTACATTCACTTTCCTTTCACATTCACACGAAAATCTTCCTGGCATGCACATGTGGTGGGTGTCTGCACATGACAGGCAAAGCAGTGTCTTTATTATGGAGGCTAAGTTGTGTGTATAAAGTATATATTTGTGTTAGTATTAGAGGAGCTGGTGATGCTTGTTTTCATTTAAACTTAATCTGTTTTCTCCATTACTTGCAGGAAAGTCTATAAAATGTCAAATACAGTCACAGACTGTATCTTCCACTAGTTCCCAGGAACCAAATGGATGTAAAAATATTACATTTTTAGCCTGAAAAGCAGCCAATCCCCCAAAGTATTCACTTACTTTTTGCATTTGTGAAGAGAAACACAGTTTGGTACTTTTTACTGAAATAAAAAAGACTAAGTAAGCCAAAGTGATTCACTTTAAATGTTTCTACAGCTGTTTCCTACAGCTACTGTAGAGGCTACCTTTTTATTTAGCCTATTTGACATCACTGAGTGGGTCAAAGATCATCTTGCGACATTTGGGACTGGATCTACGTGGTATTACTTCATCCTGAAACTAATACTGAGCAGCCAACACTAATTTGATATTATATTACATTACACGCCAGTCTTTAGGTGCAACAGAAGCAAGCTAAAGTATCCTATTTATCCCAAAATAAAGGCCTTTTTCATCGCAGACTATTTTCACTTGTAAACAATAAAAAGCATAAATGTAATTAATGATAATTATGATGACACTGTTCCATTAAAATGTCCCAGTGAGCCAGCATGCAAGATACCAGCTTCCTGGACCAATGAAGTGAATTGATGATATTAATTAGACATGTGCTTTTCCTGCTATAATATGTTTAAATGTCTCCTGTGAAAATGCCTACTGATATTTCAGCAGTCAGACACTAAGAATACACCATGCCCAAGGTTTAGGTTAGAACAATGAACTGGACATTAACAGACATGTTAGTTCATTAAAATCACAAAACCTTTACTAAATGAAAACTAACTAGTAGATATGAGGCTGGGCCATATGGGGAAAAGGTAACGACAACAGCAAGACCTTCTATTTTAAATACTGACAACAGTGAAAACTTAATACTGGTATAGTTCCAAGTCCTGGTAGAAAATGTTGAAGACGTTGCAATATCATGTCACTGGACATGACCAAGCATGTGTCAGCCAGACTGTGCAAGGCCTGCAGTCTCCCTCCCAGACTCTCTTTTTCTCTCTGGCCCTTAAAATAACGTGCAAAGCCTAAAAACATTCACAGATGCAGTTGACAAGGAGTCGAGTCAGACTGACATGACTGCCTCCGTTGACACTGTCACTGTACTGGGAATTGTAGTGTGATTGTGTGAGTGTGTGTGTGTGTGTGTGTGTGTGTTAAACAGCCTTTTCTCTTGGATGCACCAATATGGGCTTTTGGAGCTGCTACCAGTACTGCTGACACGATTGTCGATAATTTGTTTAGTCATCAACATTAAAATGAATCAGCACCTAATCTGATAATCAATTGAGTAACTTTTTTAAGCAAATTTGCCAGATATTTGATGAGTCCAGCTTGTCAAATGTGAACATTTTTTTGCTATTTCTGTTATATTTAATTGTAAAGAGAATATCTTTACAATTTTTTTTTGACAGTTGGCTAAACAAAACAAACAATTTGAAGACATCATCTTGGGATCTGGGATAGAACTGCAACAGTTAGTCAATTAATCGATTAGGCGATTGATTGTTTTTGGTCATATTTTAAACAAGAAAAGCCAACATTTTCTAGTTCCAACTTCATAAATGTGTATATTTTCTGGTTCATTTGGTCCTCTGTGATAGTTAATCGAATATCTTTGGGTTGTGGACTGTTGGTCGGGACAAAATAAGACATTTTATGTTGCATCTTGGACTTTGGGAGACAGTGACTGAGATTTTTCTGACATTTTATAGACCAAACAGCGAATCGGGAAAATAATCGACAGATCAATCAATAATGAAAATAATCATCAGTTGCATCCCTAATGTTTTTCAGACATAACATAGGACCAGTGACTGAGTTTTTTCACTATTTTCTGACATTTTATATCAAACAACTAATCGAATAATCAGGAAAATAATCGACACATTAATCAATAATGAAAATAATTGTTAGTTGCAGTCCTAATCTGGGGAAATGTGACAGGCATTTTGTGTCTTTACCTGGCAGATCAATACAGATTTTAGACTGATATTGTCAGATTTAGGATTACATATCATGTCAATGACACATTTTAGTAAGGAGGATTTCATTGCACAGCTAAGATCAGGGTTAGCTGGTTTAAACTTCAGCTACAGTTAGGTGACACTTGACACTGGGTGTCTGTCCTCTGGGACTTTGTGGGAATTTGACATTTTATGTGTGTGCGTGTGTGTGTGTGTGACGGGATGGGGGGGGGGGGGGGGCTAGCTACATTGTTTAAAAACAACTCATCAGTGTGGCTAATAACAACGCCCTTATCAACCATGAAGCCACCAAACCATAAAAAAAATGCTAAGCACGAGTTGGCAGTACGTTAATTTACTTACATTAAACTCGGTCCCTCCATGGCACACAGGATTTCATTTCCCTGTGATGACGGTGCCCTGCAGCAGCTAAAGTTGACGGTAAGCTAGTGTAACGGTGGCGACGGTACTGACAAAATCACTTCAACTTTTTTTTTTTCTTTTTTGCAGATTCCTCCACAAGGCGTCACTTCTCAGCTTCACTTTGAGACACTTCTAGCTAGCAAGAGTCGATGACTGTCTGCAGCCCATCTTTGGGGACCCGCGTTTACAACGTTAGAAAAGACACGGAGCGATTGCAGTGGTAACGTCGATTGTAATGCTAAAAGTAGTTGATATCACTGCATAATCTGTTCAATGGCCGCAGTGTTGGTGAACATGAATAATAAAATAGGTTGTTGAGGCCGCGTACCGTTTCTGATTTTGCTGTAGCTGCCTCAACGGCTAAACTGCACCTAGGAAAAAGACGACCGAGTGAATGTCAAGATAGTTACTGTCTGGTGGTAGATTGGACCGGTCACGGACCTCTCGCGATATTTTTATTATAACCCCGACATAACCCTAACCTCGCGAGAGCTCGTCCCTCGGGCTCATCCAACCTAGCATTTATCATGTAGTAGACATTGAGGAAATAATTGTCGCACTTTCGTATGGTTCGTGTTAGTGTCACACGACGCTGTCAGTTATTCATAGTGTCAGTAAATACCTTTTGGGAAAAATAGATATAGTGGGCTATAAAATATGACACACACTGATTCACTGTCTAACGGAATTCAAACGAAAGCGGAAGTTGTTGACAGGGAAGCCTCTTGCTTCGCTCTGAATGTGATGAGACTTTTTACTGTGTGTGTACTTTCTGCTAGCCTACAGACAGAACGGACCTGTTGTGTAATGTAAACACTGCTTTTACAGTAGGTTGTGTAAGTAGTTAGCCATTTTTTCATGCACAACGGAACCACCCGCTCATAAAAGCTGAGATTTGTTGCCAGGTCTGGTTTTCAAAGGCACCCCTCAGATATCAAGGGTATAACGCTGTTCTTCAAGGATGCAGGTGCAGAGAGTCGTTCTCAACTCCCGACCCGGTAGGTAGGATAGTTAGTAAAATAAACTTTTTTCTCACAGCAGAAGGTGACCCTCTATTCTGGTCAATCGTGCTGTAACATTACTGCACCCGTGTGGCTAATGTTTACTTAACTGCACCACTTCTCTTTACCCAGGTAAAGACGGGGTGCCAGTTCCCGAAAATTTTCGCCTGGAGAAGACTAGTTTAACACCTGACCTGAAAGATGGGGAGGTCCTTGTTCGGACGATTTACCTATCAGTCGACCCTTACATGGTAATAATACAGTCAGAATAGACATACATGGTAACATTTTGTATCTTAAAGCATATGTTTCCTGACTGTCTAGTATGGATGCATCTTATACAACAGATGGTCTCACTGCATAATCTGCATGTAAAATTTAGTTAAAGGATACGTTCACAATTTTTCAAGTCTTAGAACATCAGTCAGGTGCCCATATGAACACTGAAAGACTTGACCTGTGCCAAAGGTCACCCATCACTCCAACTTAAATCTTTCTCTCTTTGCCTCTCAGCGGTGTAGAATGAATGAAGACACCGGTGCTGAATACCTGCTTCCATGGCAGCTGTCTGAGTGTTTGGATGGTGGAGGTGTCGGCATGGTCGAATCCAGCCGCTGCACTTCTTGCAGCGAGGGAGATGTGGTCACTTCATTCAACTGGCCTTGGCAGACCCATGCTGTTATGAAAGGAAGTGTCTTACAGAAGGTATAAGCATACTGTTGTGTGTCAACAGTGGCACATTGTCCATCATGACTGGTGGATTAGGTCAGATTTCTTCTTGCAGAAAGGATAATGTCTTTATGATTTTATGCACTGACTGACCTATGTGAGAGAAAAGCCTTGTATTACTTTAACGGATATTATCATTTGTGTTTCTGTCTATTGCAGTTGAATCCACAATTGGTTGATGGGCACTTGTCCCACTTTTTGGGTGCAGTTGGCATAACAGGCCTCACTGCACTGCTAGGCATGAGGGAAAAGGGTCATGTATCCAAAGGGGCCAATCAGACCTTGGTGGTGAGCGGTGCAGCAGGGGCTTGTGGCTCCTTAGCTGGACAGGTAAATACAGCTAACTTCAAATTTAGAAGTTAAGGTTTGTGTGCCTTGAATGGCAGTTAAATGCATAAAAACAACAGCGTGTTTATCATTTGAATCAGCTAAAATGTTCCTTGACATTATCCTTGTTTTGATGGATTTAAATGTAAGAAAGATTAAGGCAAGATGGTTGGTGGGAACTGTAGAGTAATTGTTATATTTCAGAAACCAGACTCCGGGTAGCAGATTTAATCTAGCTAACTACAAGTTAGTAACATAAACACAGATTAGATTACAGAAAAAAAGGAAGTGAGGCCCTGATTGTATCATTTCGATTTGCTTTTTCTTTTTCCAGATCGGCCGGCTGGATGGTTGCGTGAGGGTTGTTGGGATCTGTGGTTCTGAGGAGAAGTGCAAAGCTTTAGTGGAAGATTTGGGCTTTTCTGCTGCCATCAACTATCGCCAAGATGACGTTCCCACAAAGCTCAAGGAGTGCTGCCCTGATGGCATTGATGTTTACTTTGACAATGTGGGAGGTCTTATCAGTGATACAGTCATTGCACAGGTACTGCTCAGGTTGTGTTTGTGTGCATGTGTTACTTTCATTTGCTGTTTTGTTTGTCAGCAAAATCTGTGAACACTTAGGTGTTAGTTGTTTTTTTCCTTTCCAAATTTTGACAACAACATTTGCAAAAATAAGTAGTGGTAGCTGTGGATTCTGAAGTGCCTCGTTTGTCTTAAAAACTCAATCCGACACTTTGACCTCCATGACCTCTTTCCGTACTTCCAGATGAACAATGGCGGCCATGTAATTCTGTGTGGACAGATCTCACAGTACAACAAGGATGTTCCATATCCTCCACCCCTGAATGATAAGACACAGGAAGCTCTGCAAAGAAAGCACATCACCCGGGAGCGATTTATGGTGCTTAACTACATGAGCAAAGCAGAAGCTGCCCTCTGCGAGCTCAGCCAGTGGGTTAAATCAGGCCAAATCAAGGTGAGGAGGAAATGGTTGATGATGATGTGTGGTTTGCTGCGTGGGTGTCCTTGTTTGTGTGCAGAATGCATGCCTTCTCCCTATCAGTATCTTTGCATCGTTTGTAATTTTGCTTTGATTCTGCAGGTGCTGGAAACTGTGGTTAACGGCATTGAAAATATGGGAGGTAAGTGAGTTCAAATTTTTTCTCTATATTATGATTTTGTTTTTTTTATTTGGCAAGAGTTGAATCATTTGTATCCTTTCCTTGCAGTTGCATTTTGCTCTATGATGAAAGGGGGAAACATTGGAAAACAAATTATAAAGATATCAGAGTGAAGAAAATCACTGCAGCTTCCAGCAGACTGCTCTCACCAGACGCCTTTGGAAATTAACCTACAGTTGCCTCTCTATCATTGCTATTAACACTAACTTAATGAACACTGGTAAGATATTGCATTAATTAGTTGATGCCAGTTGATTACAACGTAGAACCATTAATGAAAAATGACATAATGTTCTTTGAAATTAGAAAAATGAAATAAAATGTAAAAAGTGTGCAGAAGCTTGTTGCATTTTAATATTGATTTCAATGTTTGGAAATTGGTGCCGAAGTTAATAAAAGCAAATATTTTGCTCGACGGCCTCATGATACTTTTTTATTACTAAATGGTTTTTAAATCACATCTAAAATCTTGCAGTGTAGAAAAATCACTGCCATGATAACTATAATAACACATCAGCAGACATCATCATGGATGCCCAAAAATGACAAAAGGAAGTAAATGTTCTTTTTTCCTTTACCTCAATTGATAAAATAAAAACTTAATTTATTTCACTCTTCTATTTATCTTGCACTTGGTCATTTTATTTGTCAATTGCTTAGTTTTACATCAGTAGAACATTACAGAAGACTGTGTGCCTAGCTAGCTTAACTGAAAACACTGCTAGCATAACATGACACCAGCATTTTCAGCTAACTACCTAGCTGAAGCTAACTTTCCTTATAAAAGAACAGCAGTACCTGTATACTTCATTGCATACTGCTGTAGCATCGGTGTATAAACTGCTGTAAAAACGGTTGTAACAGTAGCTAATGTATTTTGGCTGACAAGCTAACAATAACAAAAGTTAGCTAGCTAAAACTACTAAGAAGTTCACAGACACCATACTCAGACATTCATAACACTATCTGCATCTTTATGTGAATATTTCTTGTCTTCGTCAAATACCACAATGGAAATATGTCTTTGGATTTAATTGTTTTATCTTTTACATTGTATAGATTTGATTTAATAGCTTCTTTCAATAAGCTAGCAAACGAAAAAAAATCAAGTTGGACCTTATTTTATTAATTGGCGGTAATGAACAGAAATAAAAAGGTTGGATGATTGGAGGTTAAAGTATGCAGTTTTATATTTCATTTCACACCTCATCTCATTAATTTTTTTTGACTCATCTGATAATATTTTACACCTCATTGGTCTTGGGGCTCCATATTCTCCTTATCTCCTGCGTAACATTATGTGACAATGATGTGAACACAAACACACAAGTATATGATTTACTGTAATGAACATTTTATTCCACAGCACTATAAACCAATAATTAAAAAAAATGTGGTTGGCTCTAATTTCAGTTGTAACAAGAAAAAAATATGTGGCAGGTGTAAAATCATCATCTAGTAATTCATATATATATATATATTTAAGTGTTTGAACATAGGAGGGGGATGCAGAATAAGTCAAGTGAACAGCAGGTACATCACCCACAGTATGTTCTCTCAGAGATGTAGCGGTGGAGTCGATGTCTGTTTTCCTTGTGAACAGTCAAATCAGTGTACAGTACAGAACAATCACAACCAGATTCATAGTAACCATGATCAGTGAGTATCAATTAAACTATCAAACCTGTCTCTTCAAGACATTGTTTTGGTGCTTTTCTGAAAAATAAACAAAAAAAACAAAACATAACAGTACCATGCTTTAATTAAGTGGAAGTGAAATAAAAGGCTCATAGCACAGATGCAACAGTCATTTCCCATTAACCCTCCAAATCCATTCAATACTGCCTCCTTGTGGACAGATTATATAGCATGTGAGAGGTCCTGAGCATCGTTAGAGAAGAACTGTTCAGCTTTTGCTCAGCCTTTACACTGGAATTATACACTTGGTAGTGCTCTTGTACAAATGAAAAAGACTTTTCTGAGCAGAGAGGAAAAGTTATTAAACCATTGCCAGCAAGAGAACACATAATTAGATTTTCTCAGTGTCTTGGAGTTGTTCTAATATTAAACTGCTAGTCTTATCACAGCACTGAGCAATTATTCTGCACTCATGCTGGGTATGGTTTAAAAAAAAATAAAAATTCTTGGATCCAACTCCTTTGGAACATTGCTTCTATTAAAAGACTTTATAAAAGTGGTCTTCACCCTATTTACGTACTTTTTTAGATCAGTTTGCTCTTGTGGAATCCAGGCACCTGCTACTACTGACTAGAAAGGACTGACGTGCAACATACACAGTTTACTGCTCCCACACTGTCACAAAAAAGAACTTAACAATTTTTAACAATATAGACAAAACATGTTTTCACACGCAAATTGTCAAAAGTTCCAACGCAGGGAATGCTCTTATAATCTTCCTAATCACACTCACCATGAGGTAGGACTGGCCTCCTCGGGTGAAGAATGCCCATTTCCAGTGCAGATATATAACATGAGAGGGAAGAAAAAGAAATTAATCACACAATACAATCAGAATGAATAAATAAAAACAGCATAGTACTGGTTCATCTCATTTCACCACAGCTATAACACATTCATTTTTGTTTTGTTTTTTTAAGCCACCACACGTCGATTGTTTTACATGGTTTTAGTTCACTGAGCTACGATGGAGTATAAAAACATTGTCCTGAAATACTTCTGGGACCAGCCTATTGTTCGAGTGCTCACATTCCTGAGAAACAAACAGCTGCTTTCTGTAATCACGTTTTTAAGGAGCATGAGAAGTCAGGCCGGCTTCTCTGTTTTGGTGAAAACTGGCGTTTAACTTTTGATATGACTCTTCTAATGCGAATATTGAGAAGTGTTTAGTGGCAGTTGTTTGCAGTGGAATTAAGTTGATTTAAAAACACTTTCAATCAATAACTACTTGTACACAGATCAACTACATTACTTCATTGTTTTGTAATTTCCTTCCTTTGATTTCCTGTGATTGTGTAGAACAAAACTTTGAAATTATGATCGTCTAGGTTGCCTCACCTATGTCATCTTCATCAGAGTAACTACCGCGCTCTGTCCGACATGGGAAGTTAGGAAAAGCTTATAGTATACAAAATGAGGCGCAACACCTTTCTTATCCACATGATTTGTGTGTCAGAAGGTAAACACGAGGATTGGTTTGGCACATCCAGCCTTCATTAGTGAATGAAAATGGTTTTCAGATGGAAGAATGAAAGGTTAAATCTCTCTTATTCATCCTTTGGCAGTGGTGAAGTGGCATTCGGCCAAGGCAACACTTCCAAAAAGTGCTAAAGCTCAAGTAAACAAGTCAGCTTAAACCACAGCAGAATACAGCTCTTATATACTGTCAACTGCAGCATACGTTGGACTAGTCTTCACATAGCTCATATAGGCTATTTCACCCTCCATGTATGTGTTTTTTTTCGTCTTTTTTTTTACACTGTACACATTGCAATGAATATGGCCAGAAATGTGCTCACCGGTGCTTTACAATAACATGCATATTAAGTAAACAATACTATCTAGAAACAGGATAGTGAATGATGTACTGTGAGGTGGCTTTGGAGGGAGAAGAGAAATGAAGGAGGGGGCTGCTGTGTGGAGAAAATTGAGGCTTTCAGGGTGGATAGAGACCACAAAATGTATCTGTGAGTCAGGCTCAAGGAAATTGTGGTGGTACAGTGCAATTACTGTCAAGAGGGAGAGACGCCCTTGCTGTTGTCACGAACAAGAGGGGCAGGGCCTGTCCAGGCGCGGTAGACCAATAGCAGACTGAGCCCTAATGCCCACGTGCGGACCGGAGACAGGAAAAAGGCCATGGGGCCGTAGGTCTCCAGGAGAAAGTAGCAGGAGTGGGCCTGCCAGGTGAGCAGCAGCAGCATGAAGAAGTGAACCGCTAGAGTCCGCCAGCGGCAGCCTGGCCGCAGGAAGTGGGATCGGAAGGTGTTGCCGCGGCAACGGTGTTGGAGGCTCCAGCAGAGGTAAGAGGTGAGCGGCATGTTGAAGAACAGCAGCTGGCAGAGAGGAAGTAATGAGGAGATTAGTTCAGTTCGGTGACCTTTGGTTGCGGACCGCCTGCTGTCCCGTTGGTCCAGCTTGATGCCCACTGCTACTACCATATTTCTATTATCATTATTATTATCATTATCATTGTTGTTATTGCTGTGCTACTCTGTGTCTCTCTCTCCCTCCCTCCTTCTCTCTAAACCCAACTGGTCAAGCCAGAAGGCCGCCCACCTTGAGCACGGTTCTGCCCCAGGTTTCTTCCCATTAAAGGGGAGTTTTTCCCGTGCCGCTGTCACCTAGTGCTTGCTCATGGGGGAATGTTGGGTCTCTGTAAATTAAAGAGTACAGTCTAGACCTGCTCTATGTGAAAAGTGCCCTGAGATAACTTCTGTTGTGATCTGGCACTATACAAATAAAATTAACTTGACTTGACTTAATGTGATTAGTGCACTTCTCTGTCCTTAAAACAAGATGAAGGCTTGATGATGCCTGTGGGTTGTTTCACCAGATGATACTACACAGCCAGGGAACAACAGAATATGAAATATAAATGAAATAATATAGCTTAAAAGGGTCTCAGAACATGTTTAGAAACATATGAATGTGTGTCACCAGTTATGCCTTTACTGTGGACAGATCCTCTCAGATAATTTGATTTGAAGAATTTTTAATAGGCTGAAGAGTTAAAAGAATTCAGTATTTTACAAGACAAAAAGCAAAAATTTGAGAAAAATAAGTCTAACAAATGTTTTCCTTAAGCATCTTAAACTTATTTTGGGATTCTGGGGATTTTCCTCACCCAAGTTATGAACCACTGGCATCTTAACATCCACCCTTTTGGGGAATTTTTGCCTATTTGGTATACCCAAATGGAAAAGCTTATAACAGAATAACTGTAAGGCCAAAATGCACGTATTAGGCTTCATTTGAAAGGTAACATATTTCCTAGTTTCTGGAAATGTTTAGCATGTGGCTGAAACATAACCAAAACTTCATCAGTTCAAATATAGCTCAAAAAATGTTTTTGGTCCTTGTCTAAAATAAGTCATATTGGAATAACAACAACTAGGACATGCTTTATGCCAGAACTATGCAAATCACCTCATACAGTACCTTCTACATCTTGTCAACCATACCTGTATAATATTCAAGACCTCTAGGCCTAACCTAATGGGAACTAGGGAGTTTGTGGTGTCCCTGGTGTCCCCGAATCCCTCCAAAACATCCCCAAGTGGCCAAATTGTGCCAATTGCTTTTACTCATTACTGCATGATACTAAGCAGCTTACAACTGGCTTAAGCAGGTCATCGGCAACCCAGTGGATGTTAAGAGGTTAAGATACAGATGTAGTGCAGAACCAAAACAGCATTAGTAGATTCAGTGGACCTTATTAAGTGAAGAAATATAATTAAAAATATGATTAATATGACAAAAAGTAAGAAAAGTAAGTTGTTAAAAGTATAAGAAATGTCCATACTAATAAATATATGACGTTATAATCTAGAGTTGTATAGAGGCGCAAGTCTTACACATGTACAGACATCATTAAGATGTAGATGTGTTAAATTAAAAGTAAATTTCTTACTTGAACGACTCCGACAACGTAAGTGAGACTGCCCTCCAGGAAGTGTCCATCAATGAAGACCCCGAAGGCGAAGCAGGCACCACTGTGGCCATCTATCAGCTCTCCTATAAACCATGGACCTGTAGAAGGACAGGGGAACCAGGACAGGACGTTTAGACTGTGGAGGATTCCAACAATACTTTGCTAGAACATTATATGTAGTAGATTAGTCTTTAATATTGTAGTTTTAGATTTTGTATCATAACACTGGGAGTGAAGCCAAGTGCAGCCTGAAGCACCCACCTAAGGCTGTACACAGGTTGAACAGCAGCAGAGAGTAGTAGAAGGTGTCCATTTTACTGACCAGGTGGAGTGACATACATGCCTGGGAGGACAATCCTGTTGGTTATAGAGAAAAACAAAACAAAAAATTATCATTACTGTCAATCTACTTAGGCCTATACAGTACCAGTCAAAAGTTTGGACCAACCTTCCCGTTCTCTTGAATGAGAAAGTGTGTCTAAACTTATGCCGTAACATATACCGAAGTAAAACTTTAATAACATGTTATCTGAAAAGAGTGGTTGTGAAATTTGCTTCTGTCCACTACAGTAGCATGTAATCAATATGAAAATTTGATCACATATTTATTTGAAGGGGGGGGGGGTTGGTCAGTGAGAGCTCACCTCTGCCAGAAGGAACCCGCAGGAACCTGAAGGCCAGCAGCACACCGACATTCAGCAGCATCATAAAGATAAAGGCCACTCGGCCCAAGATATAGTGGTCTGTGAGGAGGATGAAGGACTGCGCAAAACCAAAGCTGGGAGTCAGGTCATCCTCCAGAGTAAAGTGCTGCTCCCGTACTGATGACCGGCCTGCCGAGTCCTGACACAAACACACACACACACACACACAAAAGGATAAGAAAAGAAGAACAATGAGTAGTGTATCAAAGCAGCAGCAGATCTAACACAGTTACTGCTGAATCAAAATTAAACTCAAGCAAACAAACCTTCCAAACTTAATCAAGACTTCTGAAATATTTAGTCTCAGAACACCTTTCACTTTTACTGGAAGACGAGTAAATGCTGTACCGACCTCCACTTTAACTCTGATTGTGTGCAGCCCAGTGAGGTAGAGAGACGGATCCCACAGCAGCACATAGAGGGGGCCTCCGGCAGAGAGGCCTTTCCCCAAAGGTTCCCCATCTACACTCACATGCACCGCTGTGATTTGGGCCTCTGAGAAGGCCAAGATCCTATTGAGAGACAGGAAAAATGTTATAATGTTGGAAATAAACAGTGGAAAAAGCAATATTTTTTTCATATTTTTTGCCCAGTGTCAAGCATTTTGTAGCAAATACCTTGTTAGCCTAGAAAACCAGTGTATATTCTGAAAACATTAAAAAAATATGCGTATTTGGATCTGCATCATAATACATATGTTGATAGAAAATCATAGGATGCATGCGCCAGCTTTTGCAGAAAATAGCATAAGTGTTCAGTAATGCCTCAGCTCGTAATTTTAAGAAATTTTTCAAAAAAATTTCTGGATCTGTTCATGGATTCAGATCTGCACAAAAACTAATAAATTGTTCTTTTCCACCAATTTTATTAAAATATATTATCAGAGAAACAAACAAGACCAAAACATAACCTTCTTGGCATAATAATAATATAATAATCAACAGTACATGCTGAATATATTAGCATATTATTTAAGGGCATGTGCTCTTCTCTGTAAACATACAGAATATTCACAGTACTTAATGGACACTAAGTGTTGTACAAGCATGTATAGTGAAGACGGTGCTGGGTTTATGTTTTAATACACACAGAGGACACACCTGATGTGTGTGGATCTCCGTATCCGGCCCAGAGGCTCCACTCCAGGATGCAGGTACTGGGCATCCTTGGGGTTGGTGATGAGCACTGCAGGCCACTGCTCAAACTTCAGGTCAGAGAAACTCAGCAGGTCATGGTCAAAGGCCAGAACTCTGTACCTGAATACAGATATGAAGAAAATGTACAAAACACTTGTATATATTTATGATGTGTGAGCAGAAATTTAAAAAAGGCAGACATAACAAGAGTAATAGTGAAGAAAAACATGGTGAGAAATATTTTGTAATGCTGTCGTCTTACCTGCGGTTGTCCATCCAGTCGCCCAGCTCCAGCTCTAGGGTACCTTGGGGATGTCGACTGTGGAGGACTGGCATCAGGCCGCCCAGTGTGTGCAGGTGACCACACAGATAAGCAACAGCAGATCTAAACATACATGGACAAATCCAAATTTACAAAAGGCAACTATGTACACTGTTGTAATGTGCCAATAGACACGAAATGCCAAAAACGAAATTACTACTCCTTAAAAAACAGAAGACATGGTAACCATTAAAGATCTATGTCACAGCTGATTCACCATACAACAATCATTCTGAGGTCGTACGATAAATATCTTGCTCGCAGGTAAAAAAAGGAGCAGGCTGTTGAATGTTTGGGTGGTAAAAAATGTATTTCTCCACCCAGTAAATAAAAACTGGTTTAACATCCAGTCTTTTCTTACCTCATCATCTCCCGAACTCCCGGAGAAGGGGACACGACAGTGGAGGTGGTGTAGTGGCCGAACCAGATCGACTGGTTGCTTTTCAGACTCTCAGCTCTGAACGTGTCCAGCAAGTCCATTTGAGTCTGTCACAAAGAAAAGTATGTAACTATATATTCCATTATATTTATAACCTACTGTTAAATAAGTCCTCAATTTAAATCTAAGCTATGATATTATATTCAGGAAACTGACATCTTAGAGTGAGATTCAACAGTGTTAAGTATGAGGATACTGTATGTTCTAGTGCTGTAACTTTCAGTATGTGTTAGCACAACACTCCATTTGTTTCTATTTGACTAAACTCAAATGTGCATTTCTGTTTACTATGTGTTTATTCAGTGGCCACATTTCCTTATAGAGGAATGTGTCATTAAATCATTCAAAGCCCCCTTAATCTTTACTAATTCAAGTGAATAAAAGAACCGGTGATTGTGGTATGTGAAGTATTTAAATTCATGGAGTTAATCACAAATTTAGGAAATGCTTGTGCTCTGTAGAGAGAAGGTGCTAGACAGGCACACCTGATTGAGAATACCAAAGAAATTGTACGGCCTCTTGGGTCCTGGTGTCAGAGTGGCATCCGCGCAGACGAAGGAGTAGTTTCCAAAGGGAGTTTTGTGTACATAGTGGAAGGAGCCTACTTTCTGATTAGCCGAGTATTTCCTAGAGGAAGTACAGAAAAGTCGACGTGAGCAACAAGATACAGCGAACTGGGATAGAGCCAGCAGTTCATATCCTGATAGAGGAGGCCTGAGATAATTTAATGGATTTTAAATAAATCAATAAGGCTTGCATATGAGATAGACTTTATCTCGCAGAGGATAACCGCAACATTAAGAATATTGGAGAGATAAAAGATCAATCAGCATTAACAGAAGCAGCAAAGTCACATAAAATATCATTTGTGTCAAAAGATTAAAAAAAAAAAAGCTTCTATTTTGGTCCTCAGGAAGCTCACACAGCTTGGATTCATGTCAATAAATAGATACGCGACTACTCATGTTTCAGAGGCACCGAGGTCACTACACACTCTGATCAACTTCGCACTATAAGACATGCAGGCGTAAGTTCTGACTGGATATTAATCAAGCATTTAATGCAGTATTGACTATATAATACTGACCGGTAATAATTGTTGATGCTGTCCAATGACATTATGTTGAAGGCATCTGTCAGAAGAAAAAAAAACAATGGTGAGATTGAGCAAAATACGAGCACTAAAAGAGGTCATTGATGACATGATAAGTTATCTCGCCGGCGAAGAACCAGAATGTGTAATGAAATACCCCCCATGGGACGACACATGTTTAATCCGAGGATTAGATTTCCTCATGTTACAAAAAGACATCGAACGAAATCTGTTGTTACCGTATAACCCCATGAACAGAGAGGACATACAGTATATCAAGAGCAGAGATCAATAATAGAAGAATAGCTATCAGAGGAATTGCAGATCCAATAGTAGCTTCCTTTTTTTTTTTGGACAATTACAAAGCAAGGATATCTTGTTTCACATCTAATAGCTTGCCATCCAATAAAGGAGGAGGAAAGCAGTGAAGAGGAGGGGTAGAATGACTTCCTGTGTGATGCGAAAATCTACCACAGTTAATTGGATTCTTCAGAAAATCATAATGCGCACTATAACGTACTCTGAGATGTTTCAATTGAACCAGTGAGTCTGGAGATTTTTTGAAAATGAAGATAACAAAGCGCAGCGGTTAATCACCATGATTTCCACGGATGTCAATCCACCTAGTGCGCTCCATCACACGTGACCTCTTCAGGACGTTGTGGTAGGCCTGCCACTCCACCTCGTGCTGCAGAGAACCCACCTTACTCTCTGTTTTTGCATCCGTCAGATCCCCTACGGAGTGGAAAAGGCGAAGCTGAGAAACAGCGTAGCATCTGTGGCCGCAGCATTGTGAACCACTGATGTCCAGAGTGATATTAAGATGAGAGCAACACCCACTTCTAGGAATACTCTCATAGCCACAAAGAAAAAAGGGGTGTGGGAATAAATCGCCGTACCTGTTGCGAGCACCAGAGCTGGTTTCATGACTTCAATGGTGTCAGTGCAGAACTTTTCAAAATCTGGAATGCGTCTTGGATCATGAAAGCGGCTAATATGAATGTCAGACACCTTGAATCAGATATAAACACAGAATCAAGGTCAAACATACATTACAAATGGTCACAGATAGGGCTTGTTTCTGGCAGCTGTATGAGAGTTGTTAAAAAAAAAAAAAAACAACCCACAAGAGTGCAAAGTCTGACTACAACTTGCTGTGTTAGTGAGCCACCTTTTTTATCTGACAATGACACACTTCTGTGGTCAGTGACCGCTTTCTGTCAATCATTCAGAGAGTTCAGGGTAAATAGATTCATACAACACTGCGAAGCTAAAGGCAGATATTCTATACATGTGACATGACAACTACACAATTAAATATAGAAATACTGTTTGAATCCAGGCTGAGTGTGGTTTATAAGCTAGCTAGCACGACTAGAATAATAGCCCACCTGTATAAACCAGAATATGTTGTTCAACTCGCCGCCGGGAAATGGTGGAGAACTCCCCTTGGATCCATCTCCATCACCGACAGTCGGGTGCTGAACGCTCCGTTTAGGGTGCCAAGCCGTGTCATAGCTGTCCAGCACCCAGGAGGTGATGCACGCCAGGGCCAGTCCGAGGATAACCAGAGCACCGAACAGCTTCAGCATCCTCCTGTAGTGGCGAGAGAGGGGGCTAGCTGCCGCCGTCTGTCCCGGACAGGAAAAAAAACGCTAGCTACTGGTGGTAACAGCTAAGGGTACGAATCACACTAACATTAAGATATAGTGGACCAGTTCGCTACATGACTAAGAGCTAAGACTCAGACCGTTTCTGTCGCTGCCATCGCGGCCACAGGAGATGCATTGAGGTGCGGGGGTTCATTCACGGATCCGTTCAGCCTGCCTTCAGAGGCGGAGGAGGTAGCTCAGCTAGCAGTTAGCTGCCTACCAGCTACTAACACAGCACACTGACCGGTTGGAGGGGGAGACGTCACCACGGATGACAGAGATAGTGTGCAGAGGAAGAGCTCCCACTCTGACGTTATTTTCCGGGTTCAAGAAATCCCACGTCCTGCACCTGACATCGCGAGGAGTGTTAAGGCGGAAAAAAAGGCAAAACATTTCCAAACAATGTTTTGTATAAGCACAAAACCGGCGGCGGAATGTAACTTAGTGCGTTTACGCAAGTATTGTAACGTTATTTAGGCACTTGACTGTTGTTTTAAAGGTGCAGTGTGTAGAATTTAGTGGCATCTAGCTGAATGGGCAGAAATATAATATTCATAAGTATTTTTAATTAGTGTATTATCACCTGAAAATAAGAATAGTTGTGTTTTCGTTATCTTAGAATGAGCCCTTTACATCTATATCACGGAGATGGGGCCCTGTTCATTCCTATTAAAGTTGCTCAGTGGTGCATGAAGCCAAAAAAAAAAAGTCACTTCTCGTTGTAAAGAAATTACACGGATAAAAACTGTGCACACTCTATGGGCCCAATGCGCCCATAGAGCATGCTCACTAGAAACTTCAACAGCCAAGACTTGACTGGGGATAAAATGATTCAATGGTGCAGCTGTTCTTGACATTTGAAATGTGATCAGATGGAGTGGATTAAATTCTGATCCAACGTGTCATTGCGCAGGGGTTGTCACACTAAAAAAATGTATCCGCTAATATACAGATGTCACTTTCACTTTGTAAGTCTATGGGAAAAAGTCTTTTTGGGCCCAATAACATCACATGATAGACCTGGAAGTTGTAATTACACGGTTTGGCCACTATGTCAAATTGGCTTCAAAGTCTGGCGCTGTTCCCTGGGGGCTTGATCTACATGGTTAGCAGGTCCTCTTCCACAGAGGCTGCCATGTTGCATTGCCATGTTTCTACAGTAGCCCAACAAACTAAACACTGGTTCCAGAGAGCTCCTTTTTTCACGTTTGATCCGTTTTTCACAAGTTTTGTGGCACTGAAGGTTTTCCTAAACACTTGGAAGGGGAGGGAGAGGGGTATTCAGTTGTATTCACCACTAGATGCCACTAAATCCTACACACTGGTCTTTTAAGTACAATTTTAAGGTACTTGAACTTTGAGTATTTTCATTTAATGCTAAATATTGTACTTTTTACTCCTACCCTACATTTGTTTTGACAGCTTTAGTTAGATTAAAATTTTACAAAAAATAACAATGAGCTTAAGAATTAGACTGCATTGTTAAAAGTCCCATCCAGAAATGTTTAAGACATATAAAAATTCTCTCTGCTTTGAATAATAATTTGTGTCTAATATGTTTTTTTCCACAAAAAATTCAATTACCTTGTTAGAAATTCTTAAAATAACATCTACTCCTTCTCAATCCAGAATATTCAAATATTTTTTTCATTTTAAAAGTTTTCCTGCTGGACACAAGATGGCCCTACTTCACCGTAAAGTCCATTCTCAGTGTTTGTGCACTGTGGCTTCAGGTTTCCATATCACACTTGTGTAAGTCGCATATCGGACCAGGACTGGCTCCAAACTAGTTGTGATGTCACAAATCATGCTTGTAGGTACACACCTTAAACTATGATTTTTGGTGAGCACAGAGAAACTTTCCACTTTCAACAGATATATGTAAAAACCATTTAAATATTAAACCAGTGGTTCCCAAATTTTTTGGCTTATGGGCCCTTAAAAAGGCCCCTTAAGTGTGTATCTGTGTCTCTTTGTCATGTTTCAGACATCTGAGTTGTTTGCAGTTCCACTAAAGAGACATTTCCCCTCACATGGTTTCAAATAAATAACTGTTTAAGGCCCAAACAGGTAAAATTCTCCAATATTTCACAAAAATGCAAACATGAAATGTTCTGAAAAGTTGATCCAAGTTTATGTGGCACAACTATGCTTTTTATTCTTTCCCACCCAATCTATCATCTCAAGACACCTCAGAGTTATCTCACGACCCTTACAAAGTAGTTCAAACTAGCTCCACCTTGAGCAGCCACAACAACAAAATCCTGATTATGTATCGGCTCATCAGTATTAACAATGTACTTTAAGTAAAGCTTGTAATACTTAAGTAGAATTTTAAATGCAGGACTTTTACTTGTAATTAAGTATTTTTACATTATGTTATTGATACTTTTACTTAAGTAAAGGATCTGAGTACTTCTTCCACCTCTATTTAAATAGGCTAATTGTATTAGCAGTGGCATCAACTTTGTCATACATCTTATGGATGAAACGGTGATCTTTATTCACATGAAAAGTTCTCTGAGATAAAAAGAATCACAATAAACAAAAAACAAACAAACCAAAAAGCATATAAAATTGTCTTAATAATAATTATATAAAAAAAACTACCCTCAAGTAGACTATGGCTCATTGAGTGGATGAATCTCCAGACTCTGTATTAAATTAATCTGATAAGAAAGATCACATAGTATTACCCCAATGCTAATGGTGGTCAACAGAGGTTCCTTTATCAGATAAAAATCACATATTAAGACCCTTTCAGATTCTTCATACCCAATAAAGTACAAGTGGTAAAAGTTTTAATCCATGTAACATATTCATCTATAAATATTTAGATTGTTTTCTGTAAATGTTTAGGTTTATTTGGTTTCTGCTTCATTCTCAATTCATAAATATGAAATAGAATCAAAATTACACCTATTTTTAAACTTCTGCAACTCCACAGAAACTTGGACAGATGTTTCTATGTTTAATCTTAATTATTTGTGCAATTTCATTTATTTTCTGAATATATGTTGCTGTTTTTTTAATCTACATATATCTTTGTCTATGGAAAACAATTTAGTCTAATATTCATTAATCAAGAACAAACAATGCTCCTAAACTTCATATATTTTCAACTGATGAGGATTTTTATGTATTATTTGTCATTTATTTGTTGTATAATTAATTTAACACATTTGTATACCGTCCCTGCTTTATGTTACAATTCTTCAGCTGATATTCTATCCTGAATAGTTCAATAAAGTTATTTAGAAAAAAAGAATACAAAGGTTTTTTTTCTTTAATAAAACTGAGAATTAGATTTAAGCATTGCAGTCATAAGAAATGTGATGTGCTGATACAGTAGTTTTCCATTTTCTCTGCAGATGGAAGATAACATTCAAAGACAAAGAAACAGTGGTTTTAAATATAATTCAGCCAGTTAATATGATAACCACAATACAATTTACCTTGAAGCTTAGGCAGATGCATAGGCAGTACAATTTTTGATTGTTTAAATGTTTTGCTTTGTTTTGTTTTAACTATTTTCCATCATGCAGGTGTGTGTTTGTGTCTGAAACCTATAAAACTACATCCAAACTTAAGCAACACCTAAAATAGGCTATATTTTTGGGTGGGCAAAAGTCTTCTTTTGAGTCAGCTTTATTTTCAGGACTGTTCAAATCATCTAGTTTTCAGCGGTGTAAATGCCTTTTGTGGTTAGTGGCAAAACAACAGGAAATTAGATCTTTTAAAGAGACTGGGGGACAGAAAATGTCCACTCGGCAAAGAGGATGATGTTGTTTTTATGTCTGTGTGACATCAGTCAAATACACCATCAGTAGCTTATGCTGCCTCCCAGTGGTCTTTGAGAAAAGTGTCTCTTTTTTTGTGGCCATGTTCCAAACAATTCAATTAAATTCAAAGCACTTCATTTGTCCCCGAGGAGCAGTTTGCAGAGGCATGTGGAGTAACACAGTCAACAAGCAACACAAAACAGGAAAATTTAAAAATACGTAAAAAGCAAAAAACAAGCTGTACACATTATGATAATAATGATATCGATATGAAAAGATAATGATATTGCAAAAGGGTATAAAGCAGTATAATGCAGCATAATACTGTACACATTATGATGATAATGATATGAGAATGATAATATATGTATGCAGTAAAGAATATAGAGCAGTATAATGCTGAACACATGATAATAATAATGATAATGATGTGAGAAAGATAATGATAGTACCATTAATGTTAATGTAAATTAGACAAATCAGATTGTTTCCTCAAACACAACAGAGGTGACCTTGCTTTTAAGCCACTTTACATATCTACAACATTGTGTTTTTATCTCACAACACGTACATGTTATGATATCCAACAAAATGTTAATACAAATAAAAATAAATCAACACTGAACACCGGTGGTGGAAGAAGTTTTCACCTTTTAAAAGTAGAAATACTATAGTCTTAAAAAAAAAACTCTATCACAAGTAAACATCCTGAATACAAAGTGTTACTTAAGTAAAAGTACATCAGTTTTATAGCAAAATGTACTTAAAGTATCAAAAGTAAAGTACTTGGATGGGTGGAAAAATTCTTGTGCCCTTGTCCAATGTCACTTTTGATGACGAATAAAGAAGAAGAAACTCTACAGGCTCCAGTTGATGTTTACTTGAATATATGAAGTTGATATGATCTGATATCAGTGTATACAAGAAATAATCACTTCTTATAGAGCAGCACAGAACATGCAACCTGAGGAAGAGGGAAAAGAGGGCACCCAGGGTCAGAGTGAACTCTAATTGTAAATAATGAAGATAGCTGTTGTTGTCCGTTTGAGGCTACCTCATCTCTTCCCCTGGCGCCTCGATGTACAATATCTTTCATGAGAGACCATGAATGTCAGAGAGACACAGGCCTTGTAGATTAAAACATTATGGCAGGGAATTTATTAGAACATTCTTTCATGAACATATATCCATATATTGAAGATAATTTCTTCCATTATGTACTCATTATGCAAGCTCTCCTCTTTAAGAGTTATAATATCATAGTATTTTTATATATATATATATTTTTTTATCATTAACAAATACATGTAAGAGCATTTTAAATGTTGTAGTTCATCAATATGGAGCCAATTTTAGATACTTTGGGTAGATTACTGGTAATAGTACTGCAGCTAATAATATGATAAGTGTATCATGTGTTTTTTACAATAATAATAATAATAATAATAATAATAATAATAATGATGATGCACTTTATTTATATAACACCTGTCACACAAATTGAATGACAAATTTAAAAAATAAAAAAATAAAATAGCAGTTAGAATATTAAAATATATTATTTTATGTAAAATCTTAAACTGGAAAGTAACTAAAGCTGTCATGTAAATGTAGTGGAGTAAAAAGTACAATATTTCCCTCTGAAATGTAGTACTACTAGTACAGTAGAGGTACAAAGTAGCATAAAATGCAAATACTCAAGTAGAGTACAAATAGGCTACCTCAAATTTGAGTAAATGTACTTTCAACCACTACTGAACATTGGTGATTGTGTACAGCGCGCGCGTGCACCGTTGAGCCGCGAACGAGCTTTAAAGAGCCCCGGCGCGAGCGCCTGAGCTTGTTGCGAGGGGCGATCGAATCGGGGCCGCGCGCGCAGGAAGGCTGATGATCATCACAGAGTCGTCACGTCACGGATCCGCAGCGACCGATAGAGAGATGCTGAGGTGACAGCAGGCAGAAGGAGAAAAGGGACGGTCACACTCAGACGTATTTCGCTCCTCTCTCTCTCTGCGCCTCCTCGTTCTGTTTTCCAAATCACCGACGCGGCCGCCGCCACCTCTTCCGATGGACGCTATGGGATTCCGCTCGATGTCGTCCCCGCCGCCTCCGAACGTAGAGGATTTTTTGTAACCACACCCGGCTGTTCTTCGGATCAAGGATTGGCAGCAAAGACCCGAGGTAAGAACCGAGAATCCTGAGGCCGTGCTATGCGTCGCCCCTCCGGTTTCGCCCCCCCTTCCCCTCCCCTCCCATTTCTTCCGTCCTCCTCTTTTGTCGCCTGCAGCTGCGCGCGTCGAGTTTGTTAACCCTGCATGTTGTCAGAGCTCATAACCTCCTCCACGCCAGGCGGGATGAAAGCTTGCGTGGCCTGCGGACGGCCAATGTGCGTGGACGCGCCTGAGTAAATCTGCTGTGGCAACCAACTCGCTATGCAACAGCAAAGCCAATGTGTCCGCTGCAGGGAGGATAGGTGGTTCACTCGTTTTGCAGACCAGCATGACAACCGGCTTAAACCAAATATACTGGGACATTGCTGCAGGTCGCTACCTGTCAAATCCCATTGAAAACAACTCAGCAGAGGTGTTTGTTGCTGCGTTAATCCATGTTTGAATGAAGGATTTGTCAAAGATATGGAAGTAATTGCAGAAATCTGGTGAAAAGCATCCTTAATAGTACAAGCCTGTACTGCTATACTTCCATGCCTCATCCTTCACAGTTTCTGCTGCCTGTATCAGTTGCATCCCTGCTGTGATTTGAGAGGAGCCAGAGTGTGGAGGGGCCTTCCCATGCTGGCTCCTCTCCAAGGCTTGTTCTGGACACACTGAGATGTCAGACCGAGCACAAAAAAATTCATCCGGCAACTGTCCCTTGTCCCGCCACTGAATCAGGACGTGCTCAGATTGAGCAGAAAATGCAGCAAACATTAGATTTCCAGTCAAGTTTCTGCTCGGTTAATTTCATTTGAGCCACATGTCATTGCACATGCATGCTTAGATGCGCTTGTCATGCATAGTTTCAGTGTTTATACTTGATCATCTGTCAACATAAAGACACTATTTGCTCAGTTAGATTAGATTACATTCAACTTTATTGTCTTTATTGAACAATCACAAGTACTTAACAGCGAGATGCAGTTGGCATCTAACCAGAAGTGCAATTTAGACATAAAGTGCAGATGTACAGGATATAAATTATTCTGAATAGCTTTCAAAGAGATAGATATAAACATGTGCAGTGATGCATTATGTTAAATAAAGTGATGTTGTGGTGAGTAAATAGTTTTAGTATTTCCAGGAGGAGCAGGAGGAGTATTCCTCCAGGGTGGGATCACTCATTTGACATTTCATGATGCTTTATGTCGCTATAAAGTTGCAGCTTCCAGCGGAGCAAAAGGGCAGAGGAGACGACAAGCTGCAGTCAGCAAATGAAAATGGCACTGCACCATCGTCGCCATGGAGATGCCGGGGTCAGGAAGCATGATTCATGATGAGACACAAGCCGGCTGTCATAGATTGGTTTAATTTTTAGGTCCAAAGTCCGCTCCTCCTCCTCCTCCTCCTCCTTGGCTGTTTGTCTTTTTTCTTCATTGAAGGTGATTTAGCATGGAGGAGGAGGAGGAGGAGGAGGAGGAAGAGGAGCAGAGCCTTGCCTCTCTGTGAGGTGTGAGATTAGTCACAGTGTGAAGCCAACCTGGCTTGTGCATAGGTGCGTGCACTTATGCAATGTGTGTACGAGCTTGTGTCGGAGAGGTGGCGTCAGCTGATTATATGCAGTCACTTAGTATCTTTTCTACTCTTCTGTCCCACGTTGGCTGTTTTGGAGGGATTGAAAAGGTAAAAGACGACTTATCCTCACTCTTTAACCCAAAAGAATAGGTGAGGTTGGGTAACAGAGACCTCCACGGACATCCATCCATCCTTCTATCCTGCCTCCAGATCTTTCTAAAGCAGCCAGAGAAGTTAAACGTGTAGTAAACAGCAGCCTACTTGCTTCGTCTCTCTCTCTCTCCACTGATCAATTTTTTAACAAATGACTTACTCATCCTTCTGTGCTCGGAGAGGATGTCTCGTGCGTGATAGCTCAGATGTAGAAAACGCTGGAACATGAGGTGACCTTGAAGTTCTGACACGGGACTCATCGCCGAGGTTATTTAATCACAGTGTTTACAGCCAGTTTAACATCACGTGAGGTTTCGTACAGCACGTTTCTTCTCCGTTATGACGGTGCGTTCCTTGTTTTTTTGGGTCGTCACCAATTAGCATAACATCAAGATTTCGACTGATGTTTTCACAAGACTACTCTCACTCAGTGTGAGGAAAAATATGACATTGAAATGTTTAGGTACAATTTATAGGCACAGTACTTGTACTTTACTTAAAAGTATTTACATTTTATGCTTGTTTATAGTGGTCCACTAAAGATTTTAGTTTTTACTGTACATACTGTACTTAACCTGTGATGATCTTTTTAAATGTGTTGCATTGTTACGGATTACCATATACAACATTAAAATACTGCTTACACAGTATTGTATCAGTAATAATAATCAAATATTATAAAATATAACACTCACAGGGGTCATTTTAGTGCGTAATGTGTGCTTTTACCTTTTATACTTAAAGTACATTTTGCTATTAATACTTTTGGACTTAAGTAAAATTATATGTAGGACTTTTACTTGTAATAAAGTATGTTTACAGTTTTGGTTTTGCTACTAATACATAATACTTCCTATACGACTGAAATTAAAGTCCCCTCACTAAGCATTTATAAGCAGTATGTAAAAATGTAATAAATAGTAAGGCTGGGCGATATGTACAAAATCAAGTATCACAATATTTTTGACCAAATACCTTGATATTGATATTGTGATAATATTGTAGGGACACAATGATATTTTTAATAAATAATCATCGGTAATGTGTATATAATGACTAAGTGGATAAAAATGAAAAATAGAACAGTCTGGTAAGAAAATTACATCACTTTACTGTAATGCAGCCTTTAAAACCAGGAAAAGACAACACTTATGACATATCACAATATTACGATATCTGGTCTCATATCACGATATCAATATAATATCAACATATGGCCCAGCCCTAATAAATGGATTATAACACACTTGTAAGCAGATATAGGGACATTTTAAGTGTTTACTGCACAACTTCTCCTATGAAAACATATTTAATATTATTATAACTCTGTTTTGCTATATTGTCATTCATAATCTGTTTGTGCATCAGGCTCCGCTTATAGGTGCCCACAGGAGGAGTTATAATTGTTGACTAATACATAAATAAAGACTTATATCTGCTAACAACTACAAGTAAAGTTTTGGCCAGTATGGCTGTACTCAGAAGTGATCAGAAGTTTGATTCAATTCGACTTTTATCCCCCCTATTTTCTCACTATTCATATATCTGTCTTGATCTAAGCCAAAAACAAAGTTGCTAAGGATTTTTTATATTAACATTTTTTTGATGTTTGTATTTGCATCTTTCTTAATGCTATACTGGTTAATAAAAGGCTTACTGCTCTTACAGTCTCATCTGAAACTTCATGAAAATAATCTGCATAGCACTTTTCTAAATAAGGCCTTAAATGGAGGAAAATGGGGAGTATAATTTGGGAATAAAACTCATATGGTATACCTATGAAACAGTTCAGTAAAGTGAACTTATGCAGATCATATTCTATATAAATAAATTAAAATTATATGAAAATATAATCTTAATCTTAGACAGTAACTCACAAAGGTCAAGACATACAGGATAGGTAGTGGTAATAAATAGTAACTAGATACAAAATGAATAAAGTTCAAAGGACATTACAGTACTAGTACTGTATGTCTTATGAATAAATCAATTATCCTGAGACATCTCGTCCAGTTGTGTCATCTGTTCAGCAGCACCGAGGCCACATTACTCCTGAGTCTTAACCCTGGGTCACATTTCATGGTCGTCATTTTGCCAGTTATCAAGTCTAACCACGCTTTGCCCTCTTCCATCTCCCAACCTCATCCTGGTGCACGATGGGATTGATTGCCTCCTTGATGTCGGGATCATGCCCTGTAACCAAATAGTGTTTTGAAGGCTTGTTGCATAACCGTGGATGCCTGCGCGCCGTGTGCAGAATGATGAATCGAAGTCGGCTTGCTTTGTGTGTTTGAAGCCAGACTAAAGGAAGTTGCCAGCATGTGCTCTCCAGAGGAATGCTTATCTATGACATGGATGTTGTATAATATAGCAGTATAGACACAGCTTTTCCAGGGGAAACTCCGTTTTCAGCCTTGTTGTAGAGACAACCTGCATTTCATGTGAAGGAAGCTAGTGCTACATTTATCAGTACCACTTTCTAATAAGTCATCCTTTATAAACTAATGGCTTTATTAATGGTCTATAAATACTTTACTTATGCTTAATAAAGCTGTAAATAAGAACAGCTTTTGGGTTGTCAGGTAGAAATACAGCAGGACACTTGTCTTTTTAGCTCTTTAATTCATTCGCCTTCTGGAGAATCTGCACCATCATTAATATATTAACAAATTATTACCATGTATAACTGCAGTGTGCAACCCACAAGTGTTAATTCATGTAATAGTAATCTATTATTACCCATTAGAGAGGATAAAAACACCTGCCAGAGTGATTACTCACAACCTAGCAATCCAAACATTGTTCGTGTTAACGGCTTATAACAGATCAATAAAGCACTGAGAAATGATTTATTAACATTAGTAAAGCCTTTTGTTACAGCTTATAAACCTTTAATAAGGGGCAACTCATCAGAAAGTGGCACCAATTTATCTTAAAGCATCAGATACATTTAAGGTCGAGGACAGTATTTGTCAAGTGGTGGGTCAAGAATCAGATCATTAGTATAACTGACTAATAACATCAGTGTATTTATACTCATAAATCTCATTTATTGTACAGTATGTTAGCAGACATGGTTTGATTTCAAAATAATGCTTTAAGATATGATAGTTTGTCCGTCATATTACGCTGCAATTTTTATAATCTGTGCAAAATTAAACAGCCTCGGTAGTATCTGATGAGACTCACAGTTCTCTATTTACTAGGCCTGCTCCTTGGTTGTCACACAAAAGAAAAACGGCAGGGAAAAATGATACTAAGATGAAGCCTTTTGTAATTTAAGACGCAAGACTTTTGCTTGCGACTTGGTGGGGTGAGTTTGTCTAGAAAGACAGCTGCTGGCAGCAGGTGTGGCAGCTGCAGCGATGGTCAAGTATCAGAGAGCCCCAGACATTAAGCCAAAGGTTTAACTACGTCTCTCAACTGGGGAGACTTTCAGACTTTCACATGGCCTGAAGTATATCCGACACTATGAAACCTCCTTGTTTACTGTCAGAGAACATCAACCCAAGAAGTGCAGATAAGCCTAAACCAGAATTCAACTGATTTCTTTAGTATTTATTCATCAGCTTCTAACAGTTTTGTGTCTCTCTTGGACTTCCGTAGGGTTCTCCATCAGACCCCAAATGCCCGGCCCAGTTTGAGGCTGTTGGTTGAGGGGGGAAGCAGTGAGGACAGCAGTCCTGGTCTTCAGACGGTATGAGCGGGGGAGCGGAGCAATCTGACATCCTAAGCGTGCTCTCCCTGGTCAAGGAGCGATGGAAAGTGGTAAGTGACACGTTATTCGGCGACAATAGGCAGTGTGTTTGTCCAGCCCTGTCACTGCCTGTCCCTAGCTTGCACTCTGTCCCACAAACAACAACTCTTTGTTCATCAAACAGTGCTTTTCCCCCCCGCCTATGAGTCCTTCTCCTTGTTTCTAAAGTGTCTCACCTGTGGCTTGGACAGTTTGGGGTCGTGTCTCACTGTACAGATAGTGCTGCTGCAGTATGTGAGATCCAAAAATAGCCCGTATAGCTATTTGTGGCAGTGCAGTGAGCTATAGGCAGCAGCAGTGTTCCCCCGAGGGCCCATGTCTCTCATTGCTGTGCCAGCCGGGGTGCCATGTGAGGCTGTTATTCCTAACTGGCAGCCTGGCACCACTTCCTCTCTTCTAAGGAGCTGAGTTACATAAGAATGCTGCAGCTAATCCCACGACTTTAGCTCCTAGTGCGACACAGGGCCTTGCGTGTGTGTGTGTGTGTGTGTGTGTGTGTGTGTGTGCATTAAGGACGGTGAAGGACACGTGGGAGCTTAGCGGAAATTAAAGCTTTGAGAGATGAGAGTGAAAAGGTGGATCTGTTCGGGGAAATTTGACAGATCAAAATAAAAGAAGAGAGTGTGCTGAAAAGTACAGGAACTATTCACGAGTGAGCTAATTATCTAGTCACGTTAACTCCTGTCATAAAAGAAAGTTTCATAAATAGACCTATCACAAAATAACTCTTGTATAAAGTGAAAAACTGCCTCCTTACTGCTAGTATGTTCAAATTGAACCTACAATACATATTTTAAATAAGTTGAATGCCCTCATTACTCATGCCCATTGAAGTACTATGAATCTCTTCCATTATGTCGTAAAGGAAACAATCAATTTGGAGCTTCTCATTTGAAATATCTGTATGAATAATACAGAGGTGATATATTAATTTGGCTTGTTGCAGTAGTCCTTCATTATTCAATATGTGCTATGTTTTGAACCAGTGCCTACAAGATCTTTTATCGATTTTCATCGACACACAAACTCTTTAACCCCTTACCACCCTAATCCTTCTTAGGAGAGCCTAAATGAAAACAGATTGACTGCTTTAAAAAAAGAAGAAGAAGAAAAGGCTTCCTGTGCACCAGAAAACTCAGCTCTGGATGAATTTAAAAAGTTGTTGTATTTATTAAAAATATTAAACTTTTAAACAGTTTTTGGTTTTTGTTGCTATGCAGCAAGATATTTGTTCATTTTTGATTCTCTTGCATTGCAATGATTTATAACACTGTTAGACAACCAGCCTATTTTGAAAGTATTTTTAAGGTGGTTCAGTTCAGTTATGCTCTTTGGCTTTCATTGTAGCTGAATTATTATCAGGAGAGGGTATTCTTTTTGAAAAAAGACTACAGTGACTGAAAAGATGAGAATCTATTAAATCAATCAAATCATATTACATGTTCATATTCATGTAACTTTTTATAGCGGTCTGTGAAAATGTGTAATAAAGGGCTAAAGATGGCGTTCCAGAGTTTTCCAGTGCATGCACACACACTCATACTGCAATCACTTGGAAGCACATGCTTTTAATTTGAATTTATCCCCTTATTGCCCACATTGTCATGGCGACAGTGATATCCCCATGGAGGAACGTCTGATTTTATATTAATATTGCTATAAGTCCTCATTGATACCTTGTTGTAAAGGTAAAGGAGAGAAAATAGAAATACTTAATACCAGAAAGACAGAAAGCATGCTCTCCTGCTGAAGTGTCTTTCATGTACATGTTGTGTACTTTTTCATATGAAGTTCTTACGCAGTGTTTCATGCTCTTCCTCCAGGTGAAGAAGATCGGGGGTGGCGGGTTTGGGGAGATCTACGAGGCGTTGGACCTGCTGACGCGGGTCAACGTGGCGCTGAAGGTGGAGTCGGCCCAGCAGCCAAAGCAGGTGCTCAAGATGGAGGTCGCCGTGCTCAAGAAGCTCCAGGGTGAGTCGAAATGGATTCAGTGGGTTCGGTTACATTTCTGGAATTGACCGATCCTCGTTGTCACGGTGACCTATTGAGTTGACCCAGAAGTGGATATTGTGTGTATTCTTGGCAGAAAAACAGATGCTTCAGAGAATTGAAACATGTTCTTTTAGTAATTTCTCCTGAAATGATGAGAATAAAAATAGGCAAAGAAGAAGACCAATCCAGGAAATGTCATGTCAGAAGAAAATGCAGGGATAGCCTGTGTGCAGCGACAGTGGGGTGGAATTATCTCTCCCTCTGAGACCAGATATAGATCATCTGACTCATCTGAAAACACAATTTGACCCAGGGTTCTTCTCAGTTTGCTTCAGTCTCTGCGGTGCAAAGCACACTGTCATTCTGGATGCACAAGATGTAAATTCCAGTCATTTATCTGTGCTTCATTCTTGTTTTCCTGCCTAAAGTGTTTGGGGTTTTAATGTAAAAAGCTTCAAATGGCAGTAAAAGAAGTGACAAAGTGCTCATGCAAGAGGAAGTATATGATTGAAAGCCTGGGACGCTCCCAACTCCCAACAAGAGAGCTCCTTCAGGCGAGCATATAGTTTTACCCCTTTCTCTCTTTTGTTAACCATGTCTCTTCCTTGTCCTCTTCCTTCCTGCCTTTTAACCACTGTGCCCTTTTTTTCTTTCTCCCCTCTGAGAGGAAAATCAATGGGCTGGGATCATGTTTGCTGTCTAATGGCTGCGACCTTAGGCATCACGGTTCTGTTGCTTCCTCAGGGAACCATAATGTAACTTGAGATAGGCTGAACTCCAGCCCCCCCAAACATTGCTGACCCGCCCAGCTGTAAAGAGTAAACATCGACCCACAGCCTCATAAGAACGCTAATGGGTCATATCAGGCTAATAATAGCTTGTTGTGTTTTTCATTTGGATTCTTTCATTGGATTATTTTGATTTGTTGCACCCTTAGATAAGAATTTGGTGAAAACAGGCAATCAAAAAAGTAGTGTTTTAACATGGAGGTTTTGTTAGTGTTTGCATGCACTGTGTGCTGAAGGGCTTTGGGGTGTGGTCAAGCTGCCAGTGCAGCAATGTCCTTTGAGACCAGAATACACGCACTCACTCACACACACGCAAGCACAAACACACAACTCATTCATGCACATGTGTAGTCCCCGGTGTTGTGCGCTATAGCCTATACGTTTAGCAGGATGGTCATACGGGGAGGCTGGTGATGGGAGCCGTAGCGACTGGAGAGGGAAGGACACAGAAATATGGAAACATCATTATGATTCACGCAGCATGCCGCATCTTATGATGTAATTATGCAGCTGATGTCAAGCGGCTGTGAGGTGACCTCATCTTCTGCCCTGAAACTATTCTGAAAAACTCTTGTCTTCCTTTATTTTTTTAGGTAAGGACCACGTGTGTCGCTTTGTGGGATGTGGCCGCAACGACCGTTTTAACTACGTGGTGATGGAGCTTCAGGTTGGTCTTCATCTTGGGCTTCAGGCACCGAATACATCACAAGCAAAGCAAGCTTAGTGTAACAGATCAAACCAGAGCTGAAACAATTAGCTGATTATCTGTCACTATCAAATTGACAGATAATTAATTGTCAGCAGTTTTGAGATTTTTGTAATTGTTTAAGAACTTAATTAAGAACTTAATTAAGTTTGGTCTGTACCAGCCTCTATCATGATGATTTCCTGCCTCTCTCAGTTTTTAATGATTGGAAATGGAATATATTTGGGTTTTAGACTTAATTATACAAAACAAGCAATTTAAAAACATCACTTAAGGCTCTGAAAAATTGATATTTTATGAATGAAATGATTAATTAGCAAATGAATCAACAGATTAAAGAGAGGCTGTAACATTTAAATTAAGTCATGAAATATTCCTCCTCCTACAAATGAAAAGTTCAATTCACAAGCAGCAAAACACATCCTTGCACAATTCTATACATTCAAGGGTTTTTGCCACTGCAGCCTTACTTGGTCTGGTATGACCAGTAGCTTATGGTTGCTAATGTTAGCCAACTTTAGATAAAGACTACTCAAATGTCACTCGTTGTCAAAGTAGCTGCTGTTCAGCCAAAGTTACACAGTCTTACTTTAAAGCAGTCCTGCGTCAAACCATCTTCAGTCATTGCTCTGAACTGGACTCGACTTTGGATTGTCAACAGATTGTCTTATGTTATTCTTGTCTAGAAGTAAGTTACAAGTACCAAGCCATCGGTTATTGTAATGTTAAATAAATCATTTATAAAACTCTAGAAATTCTGCTGCATGTAAATAACGTAGCTACTAACATACATACACTACATTAATCCAGCTGTATGGGTTAATGAACACTACATATTTGACCTGGTTCACACTAGCTAGTCTCCATATATATGAACCAGACTGTGTGGCAGAACACCAAGCAACAAAAAGTATTTATAGCTTCAATACTCTCAGTGTAGTGATTCAGGCAGCACTACTGCAGGCTGTTCACAAACTATATCCCCTACTGTGAACTACAGAGGCGTCAAATTAGTTTCAATCATTGCATCCAGAACATGAGGCTGTTAATACCGAAAATCATCAGCACAATTTTACAAATACATTCTCTGAATCTGATGATGAATGATAGTTTTGAAAGTGTGGTCTGCTTGTGATTTATACAGCCAGACCCACAGGAATGAAGATTTCCATGTACTGTGCTGACTCCTGACCTCACCATGGGTTTAATTATAGATGATCAGTGTAGCTGAATTTGTGTTTTTCCTCACTGTGGGCTTGTTTTCTATGTCCACTCAGCATATTTGTCCGTCACCACTGTCAAACATTTCAGTCAGTGTGACTGTTCATTAGTGATTTTATTTTTCATTTCAATAAAGATTTACTAGTCACTACGTGTTGCTGCCAAAAGAAGAACTTTTGGCAGTTTCTTTCTTTGCTAACCGATCTTGTATAATTCGCTCTTTCAGGGTCGTAATCTGGCAGACCTGAGGAGGAGTATGACCCGGGGAACCTTCAGCATCAGCACCACCCTGCGTCTGGGGCGCCAGATCCTGGAAGCCATAGAGAGCATCCATTCTGTCGGCTTCCTGCATCGTGACATCAAACCGGTGAGTCACAGGGAGCTGAGTGCAACAGGGGATATTTTGGTTCTAATTTAATTACCTAGCACTTATTTTCCTTCTATATATTCCAGGCACATGCGATTATTTCATTTCTGTTGTCTGGATAACATTTGTGACCCATGCACTTTTTGTCATTGGCTGCTAGTATTGTTGCTGATTCAGGGATTTTGTTTTTTTGACTGTGCACTTGCACTGTTGGCTCAATATGAGTGTCGGCCAAATACCTGAAATATGTTTGAATAAATATCTTCTGTCTTTTGAGCTGCTGTATTAGATGATATTCCACCATAGCAACACATGGGGATAAATGTATAAACATTTTATTTGCACCTACACCTTTACACCTAAATGATTTTATAATTTTTTGAACCGTTGCCTCCTTACCACCCCTCTCTCTCTGCTTCAGTCCAATTTCGCCATGGGTCGCTTCCCCAGCACCTGTCGAACCTGCTACATGCTTGACTTTGGTTTAGCTCGCCAGTTCACCAATTCATGCCAGGAGGTCCGAGCTGTGAGTGCCTTTATCTGTTTCTGAGTATATACTGAGCTTAAAGCTGCATTTATTAATATTTTTTATTCTTTGTCATGTGTAATGTAAAACCTCAGAGAATTATCACTTCACTCTGCTGCTCTCTCCAGAGTTTTTAAGTGTGTTTCAGCTCATTGTTTTGGTTTTACAGCCTGTAACTTTACTGTTTTGGTTTATTCCTGCTGCTCTTATCAGCCTAGCACCAAACAAGAGATAAACAAAGTTAGCAACTAGCTGCTGAAAATAGTGGAGCATTTAGTAACTAAAAAAACAGACATTTGCCTCAGAAGTTGGTGGAGACCAAAACAGAGATAAAAGTTGAACTGACATTTATCACATAGCATGAAACATGATGTTGCTCCGCATCTGAAGTTGTGTTCACAGCTAGTTTCTCTGCTCCTCTGGCCAAAAAAATAAGTGAATCAGATTTAATGTGATGAAGTCATGTTAGAGATGCTTATTAAGGGTTAGGATCAGATATGAGATGTAAACATATGTTAGTTCTTTTCATTTTGTGATTTTTTTCTCTTTTTTTTGGCTGAAAATCTGTGAATTCTGCAGAATATTTCAGACATTGTTTGTATTGAGCCATAAACATGTTAGATTACATCTGTGTTTGCATTTAATGGCTGTATCCGTCTTTGTTTGTCAGCCCCGTCCAGTGGCAGGGTTCAGGGGAACGGTCCGCTATGCATCTGTCAATGCACACAAGAATAAGGTCAGTATCTATCTACCCTCTGCTAGAGCTCTTGTGTAATAAGTGATGCTGCCCCACACGTGTCTATTCATGTGCTATATTCAACTTTACTCCATTTTGTCATAATTTGTCACCACTGTCTCCTGTCGATCAAATATTATTACTCAATGTAAACTCAAGCCTGGTGTAATTCTACAGGAGATGGGTCGTCATGATGATTTATGGTCCCTCTTCTACATGCTGGTGGAGTTTCTGGTTGGTCAGTTGCCTTGGAGGAAGATCAAGGATAAAGTAAGGAATACCTATAAATTGTCCCTCCTGGAATCTAAACTGTAAGTGATGAGAAATTATAGGTGTGTGTGTGTGTTTGTTTATTCCTAGGAACATGTGGGGAAGCTGAAGGACACTTATGACCATCGTTTGATGCTCAAACACTTGCCGGCAGAGTTTGGTGTGTTCTTGGAACACATATCCACTCTTGACTACTTCACCAAGCCTGACTACCAGGTGACCCAGGCATCTGATATGGGTTTAATAACAGAACTAGTTTGTCTTTAAGTGAAGTGTGGAGTGCATGATCTAGAAAGTTGTATTCTAGTTGCTGCGAGCAACCCAAAATATTTTGTCTACTCTGAATCTTGCTATATATATATATATTTTTGTGTTTTTCCAGCTGTTGATGTCAGTGTTTGACAACAGCATGAAAACCTATAATGTAGTGGAGAACGACCCTTATGACTGGGAGCGGACCGGCACAGATGGCACCCTGACGATCAGTGCTAGTGCCACGACACCCCAGCATCACACCCGCCTCACCCCAGCACACATGGGGTATGTTTGATCCAATTACTACACCTTTAGTAGAGTTATTTCATAAGGGTTTTAATCAACCAAGAGTTTTTTATAGTTCACATATAAGGAAAGACTAGACATCATACTGTAAGTTAACCTCAACCATCAAATGAATGTGTACCTTTTGTTGTCCCAGAATGGCGAACGCCTCCTTGATCCCCGGTGACTTAATGAGGGAGAACACAGATGAGGTCCTGCAGGACGAGCAGCTCAGTGACGCTGAGAACAACCCTGCTCCCGAGCGCCTGATGGGCTCTCCCATCCACCCGCACCGCAACCAGGAGGCTGACGTCTGGGAGGAGCTGGACCGCAACCGTAACCGCATCAGGACAGCAGTCTGGAAGGTAGATTACATACGAACACGCAAAGTATAGTTTCTGTACATGTGATACGGGAGTTACATGAGAATTTATACCCCAGTTGAAATTTACCTGATTCTTTAACCAGTTGCTTACAAAAACTTAACTGACTGGTTCCCACAGGCAGCGACAGAAGAGGAGCACAGCAACAATCAGGGCAACCAAGGACATCAAAGCCCTTATGCTGGACCAAGCCTGGGTTCCCCAGTCAAACCACACCCTGATGTGGTGGCTTCAGACCGTGACGGCCCCCTGCTGAGAAAGCTCCGCAACATCCACAGCTTTGAGCTGGAGAGGAGGCTTGGCCTGGAGTCCAAGCCCAGTCCAGAACGCTTCCTGGAGGCCTGGTAGGTCTATCTAGTGGCCCATCACCATTATTTGCTACAAAAGTAGACTGCAATTTAACCAGTTTTAGATCAACTACTTTATTAATTTTATCATCAGTTTCTTTACTTTTTTAAAAAGAATTCTGAATTTTCGTCAGGATAGAGTAGAGACTTCATTGTTTGTTTGTCTTGTGTCTGTTCAGCTCAGCGAAGCAGCAGCCTGGCACCCAGCAACAGGAGAAGGCTGACGGGGCTTCAATCATCCCAGTAACTCAGGGTCAGGCTTTACCTGCTGGAGAGCGTCCTGAGAGGGTCTGGCACTATGATGAGGAGTTTCTATCTGGTGGTGGGTCTCCTAAACCAGCATCCCCTCGATCTATAGAGCATGGAGAGGGGGCAGCCAGTAGTGGGGGCTTTGTGGCCCTCAATCTTAGCTCTGGGAGGCAGGACATTGACTCAAGGGAGTGGGTAATGGTGGAGCGGCCCGGTGGCTCTCCAGGAGCCAAGGTTACCACCAGCCCCTCAGAGGAGGATGAGGATGAGCCAGAGGTGCTCCAGCCAGGGGAACAGTCTCCTGGATGGGAAAAGGGCAGCCCAGGCCCTTGCCCTGGCATAGCTAAACAAGAAAGCCTGGCTTCCTCCAAGGGAAGTGCAAAAGCGGACAAGTTGGAACTTAGTGTGGGCCCTGCAGGGGCTCTGCCCCCCGTCACTCCAACTAGCCCGGCTGAAGCTCTAGCCGAGGGAGTTCTCACTCAGGTAAGCACTTTCATTTGATGGCCATCTCACAACATGACATACATGATACTGACTGTAGTCAGCATTTTACAAAGCTAAAAAGCTGCACAGAGTCAGAGTTCTAGCTATAGAACTTCAATGCTAATATCATACAACGATCAGAGTTCCACCAGCTGCATCTTGCTGTAGTGTGAAGCTAAATGTTACTGCTTTATGTTTGGTGGCTTCTTTGCTTGTGTATATTTGTTAGAAAAAAATATGACACAAATGCAGAGCTTTTATCAGATCACAGCATGGGGGGAAAGAGAGCTTATTGCTTTGAATTGGACTTTGATTTGCATTATATATCATGTATAATTTTATCTTATTTGCAGACATTTTCAGTATGTTTGGTTGTTTTTATGTTCTTTGTAAATGACATGATTTATTTCCAAAATATACTTTGGTATGTTCAGTTTAAATAACTTTTTTGCTCCTTTGCTATTCATAACCTTCAACCAGCCCACTTCCAAAATCCTGCTCAACCCATGAGTCCAATATAAACAGATTTCACTCAAGCTGTAGAGTCGTACTTTTCACTACAAGAGGAATGAATGCTGACTGTCCCCTCACTCCTACAACCACAACTACTACCTCCAAATTCAAAATGTACACTGCCTTCCGATAAACTACCTACCTCTCTTCCTTCCCTAGCCTAAAACAATCCCCAACCCCATATTTTTGATCCCTCCGAGACTTTACCTGTTCAAAAAAACTCTACGTCGTACTCCCCACGGGTGCAACCTGCTTGTCCTGCCTCATAGCACTTCCACCATACTTCCTCCATCTTCTCACTCCCTCACCAATCTCACGACCCCTCCTTTTTCCACCTCCCACTTCTCTCCTTCCCCTCTCTTAGCTTCCCACCTCTCCTCCATCCCTGCCTGAGGAAGTTGCGGCCCGGACATCCAGTCCCATCCCTCTGCGCTCTCCCAGCCCTCACACCCTCCTGACCACCTTGTCGGACCCGCTGCACCTGCGCCACCCGCCGGGCTTGAGGCGCAGCCAGTCTGCTGACCATCAGCAACAGGAACGCCCGTCCTCTTCCTCATCCTGCCACGCTTCCTTACCACTACCACCAAACCCTGCCCCCGGCACCCGCTCGCCCAGTCGCAGGAAACTGCCGGCCATCCCGGCGGGTGCTGCCAACACCAAGTTTCCCTCTGTCATACGCATCACCCGTGCCCAGCTTCAGCAGGTGATGAGCCCATCACAATACTGTAAAAACAGACCTCCATTCAGCTTCCTCCCGCTTACATCAGTAGCAATACACGGGCTGTCAACATTTTTGTTCTTTGTTTTTCTTTTTTTTTTTTGTTTAAGTTGCTTGTTTTGGCTTCTTTGTTTAGTTGGCTTGGTTATTGTGTTGTTGTCAGGCAGCTCTCTCCAGAAACCATGAAGGGCATTGTGCAGGCCAGACAGAGCATGGGTCAAATGTGTCCTTGTGTCTGGACATGTGTTCTTGTGATCTGAATAGGGATGTGTGTCTGATTGTGGCATGTGTGTTTGGAATGTCGAGTCATGACTACAGGTTGCATGGTCTCTTTTGTTTCAGATCGTCTTTGTCCTCTCTATCTTTCTCTTTCTCTCTCTCTCCCTGTATTTGTTCCTCACCCTCTCTTCGCTGAAGCCCCCTGCGAAGTTGCGTGAACGTTTCCTGTTCTACTTGCTGGTTTAGTACTCACAGCTTGACTGACACTGCCATAGCACTTGTGTGTTTCGGTCTGATAATGGTAGCTATGGTATTGCATGCTGTTGCCAAACTAATCACCATTTATTACCCCATATTTTAAAATTCTTCTCCTTTCACACATCTGCATCAGGCTCTTGCTACAGAACTACAGCACAACTCGACATGTTGTAGTCTATCAGCAACAGGCCTTTGACAATTAGAATATTATTCCAATTTATAGTGAGGCTTATTTCTATAATAACACCAGTGTGTTTTTTTTGTTCCCTCTCATGTCTGCACCTCCCCCTCCCCTCCAGTTGACAGCTCAGCGTCCCTCTGGGCTGTCCTCCCAGTCAGGATCAGACAGTGCTCCACAGTGCCTCCTGGTGGAGAGGCGTGGTGAAGCTGAAGATGAGGCTCAGCAAGTCCAGGAGCACACAGCGGACATCAGTTCCCCCCAGGACCGTGTGCCCACCCATCCTGGGACACCCACAGACCCTTTGGCTGAGACGCTGATCAATGGAGACAGCCACACCAAAGCTCAAAGTCCTGTGCCAAGCCGTGTGTCTTCCCCACGCTCTCCCCGTTCACCGCACTCACCTCCTCCACGCTCGCCTTCCTCTCCACACTCTCCTCGTTCCCCCCACTGCCCTGTGTTTGCCAATGGCCACCTCTCACCCCCTGTTAATGGCCACAGGGATTTAAATAATGGAGCTTTTCCGAAGTTCAAAGACCCTGAGAATGATTCTGGCCCCATGCCCTGTGTCACAGAGCCTCAGCTAAGGTGGGAGGAAAGTGGAAAAGTTAATATGGCCCCAGCTTCCTCCTCCCCTGCTGCCCCCCGTAAGGACCCCAGCCGCAGGCATAGTCGTATCCCCGTGCTCGAGCCCTCCAGCCTGCTGGAGCTCCCCCCTCCAGGGTCCGCCAAGGAGAAACTCCTGCAGAAGAAAGCCAGCCATCAGGGCCCGGTCCCCTCTCCCACTGCTTCGCCATCCCTTTCTGATAGACGTGGCCACGTGGTGGCGTCCCTAGCTAGGGACCCCTTATCCTCCACCTCAGACCGCTCTCAGGATGAGGACTCTCTTATGGGCTCCCGTTCTGACCGCCAGGGAGACGACGCTCCTTCCCTCTCCTCCTCCTCCAGCCCCCTGTCCCGCAAGAGCAGGATCCCACGTCCCGTTCATCCAACCTCTTCTGCTGAGCAGCTGGCTTCACAATTTCTGCCGCGCCCGCCCCCAGGAAAGCCACCTTGCCGCCCCACAATGGAGGGCAGGTAACTTGTTGATCTGCATTCTTCCTTTGATTATTGCTCTTAAACCATTTATTGTGAGTGAAATAACAGAAAGAGTATGAAGAATATTTAAAAAAACATAAGAAAAAGATATAACGCTTTAAATGTCACCTTGTTGATTTGCTCTTGTGATTAAAGGAATAGTTGAATGTAGGAAATAAGCTTATTTGCTTTCATGCAGATAGTGAGATGAGAAGATCAATACTAATCGAATGTCTAAGAGTTGTATCAATCTTATCTAACTCTCGGCAAGAAAGCAAATAAATCACCTGAGTTGCTTGGGAATATATGACTTTGCTTTTATTCATAACCTGCCCTGCTTTTTGTATCTATTTAGGCTTAGGCGTTACCGCATCCGAGCTGGCAGCACCAGTGACTCAGACCTCTTGACATGCCTTGCTCAGCTGATGCATGGTTCCCGTGGCTCCCCCCTTCACCACCGCTCCTCCACTCAGCACAGCTCCAGGATGGGCATCTGCAGCCTGAACAGCTCTCCGCACCACCACCGCAGCTCTAGCGCCTCCCCGCGCAGCTCCTCCTCCCTGCAGCGCTCCGTCAGCTCCTCGCCCTCCCGCCATGAGCACCGTGGCAGCGGGGGAGGGGGCTGCCTGGGCCGCAGCCGTTCGCCTCCCAGCTTCTCTGGCTCGCCTCCTCCCCGCCGCTTCTACTCCTACCACCAGGAGACTTGCTGCAGCCGCCAGGCTCGCACGAGCCCCTTCCACCTGACCAGGGGAAAAGGCTGCAGTCGAGAGGGGAAGTGCTCCAGCAAGCTGAGCAGATAGTTGCTGCCACAGCAGAAGATGGGAAGACTCCAATCAGGATAGAGTAGACAACAGTGTAGATGAAAGCCTGAGTCTTCCTGTTTGAGTATAATTAGACAACAAAATTCTTATTTCCCTTTTTTTGCTGTCAGTCTGAACCTTACACATGTCTTGCCGCTTCCCTCCGCTCTCATCACTCCTATTGCACACAGGGTTTGTCATTCATTTATGTGCCCAGCTTTATGATAACTTATCAGACAAGGGATGTTGACATGTCAGGGTCCTCATTTTATGTATAGCATAGTGTAGCTGCAAAATTAAAACAGATTTTCCCAATGCAGGGAATATTACATAAATCAATAGTTGGGCCTGTGGGCACATTAATAAATCAGCTTCCTGTTTATTCATCTTTGCTCCATCCTGCACCACAATTTATAGTAACTTATTTATCCCCAGTATTAATGCACTTGGATTATACTGATGAAATATCAGTGTATATGATTACAGCTTAATTAAATATTGGCCTGGGGTTGACTCAGTTATCTCCTCTGCGTTTGGAGATTGCAGGCAGGGTATATAATATTTACTTTATGCTATATGTGAATGCATAAAGCCAGACTTTGTGTACAGTTGTATTTATTGAGATATTTATTTTGATGCATAGTGTTGCTTACGACTCCTACCCTCTTCTGTGTGATAGTGGATGTGTGGTTTAGTGTCGCTCACATTAATTTTAAATGTTTAATTGAAGTGATTACTCCAAAGTGACCCTTTATACAATCAATCATGTAAAGTGCGTGAGGACACACACCTTTTTGTGCCTACTGTGTTGCTAAGAGGGAAGTTAATTGTCACTCTGAATGAGAGAATTAAAGGTCAGACTCGTGAAACTACTTTTGAGATGTGTTTTAGAGCTCAAGGCATTAATGGAACATGCATTTCCAGTAGTTGTAGTTGTAGTAGCAGTAGTAAGCTTAAACAACACAAGGTACATTACTGACGAGTAATGTTCAGACACAGACGTTTGTCTCAGCGTGTGCCTTGGCACTTTGGGCAGCTTGAGGATTTACTCTGGTGTGTTTGTAATTAGAAAATAAGGAGCCAAAAAAAACAGACTTGTGCCAGCCGTTATAGGACAACCCTTTTCACCAGTATTCTCTTATGTAGAAAAGGTAGCAACACAAATGTTTGGAAATCAAACACAATTTGAGCAACAGTTTACTTTATGAGAGAGTAGCTATTATTTGTAGTGACGAAAGGAAATATTTCATGTGAAACCCACTTTAGCTGTCCTGTATATATACCAGGTCAGTATTTCAGATAAAACTTTGAACAAATGTGAATTTCAGACCTCAAAAAACATTTATTCAAATGTTAATGAAAATTGAGGCCATATGTACATATATATTTCCTCCTGTCCTGTTCCTCCTGCGCCGGAGAATGTCTTTTTATATAATGACATAAAGTATGTTTGTGCACAAGGCGAAAGAATCAGCGTGTTGTTTGAGTTTAATTTAGTCAGGATTCCTCACTGAAACTCTCCTCCACAACCTTGTCCCACTCCTCTCCTTGTAAGATACTGTAAAATAACTCCAGCTTACTTCCAACGCTACTTCTTGCATGCTCAACAGAGAAAAGGGGAAAAAAAAAAAAAAATCAGAATCAACTACTGAGTAAAAAAGCTTCATACCACTTCCCATCACACCGCATCTATCTTGTGAAGATTTTAACACAGCAGTAACTTCATTACCTGCTGGGTGAGCAATTTTAATTTCTGTGAAGCTGTATATTTTCTCTGACCTATGACACTATTCCTCTTCTCGCCTAATGTTTGACACTAGTTTTCTGCGCTTCCTGCACTGACTCGGGATGATTGTGTTGCTGGAAAATGATGGACTGTATTTTTATCAGTGCAAATAGCTGACGTGGTGCACAAAAGAATTACCTAAAAACTACAAAAGAGATTAGACGACACATAGGGTGTAAGATTGATGGCAGTCATAGCCATTATAAGATATGGCTGCACATAGAGAATAATAATAAAAAAAATCACATTGCCAAATATCTTGATGAATTTTGCAGATGTGGTTTGAACTGGGATACATGAGAGTGTATAGAGACTGAATGGGCACACTGCTTTGTAGATATAAAATGTGCTGGTTCGTTTTGACTCATGCAGATGTTGCAGGTACCTACGCTAGTCTCACAGAGCAGCTATGATGACTCATCCTGAAGGCAGACAGTGTTCAGTCAGTCAGCCGCCTTAATGTCTCTTCTCTGCCCCTCTGTGCATAGCGAGGGATGACTGAGCCTTGTCTGTGTTGGAGATCATTCCACTGTTAGGCCAAGCCAAGCCTTCCATCACTTTATCTCTTGTCTGTATATGGCATGTGCTACCATGCCTGTCAGCGTGGTCTCTATATCACCGCTGAAATCAGTGCTGTCAGACTGATACTCGTGTGCTTAAAAAGCTATGCTTATACCGGAGAGAGCTCCCTGTTTGTCTGTGAGAATGCGTGGACCACTATCGATTGAAAGTGAACAATTTCAGTGTGCAGTATTCAAAAGTGTTTTTGTTAGTATGCTCTCATAACAGCGGCGTGTAATTTCTACATGTCTCCAGCAATCAATCTTTGAATTCTCCCTTTGCCAAATCTCAAATTTCAGGCTCACAACTTTTAAGGCATTGCAGCTCAGCAAGTTCAGAATGCATTTGTGCAGACTTTTACTATATACCTGTAAAATATTCAAATGAATTATTTAAAAAAAAAAAATCATTATTGTAAACCATAACTTATATGCTAACAAGCTTCAGTGAAAGGGAGGAACAGACACTAAACAGTGCTGCTCGTTTTAAAAGATAATCAGATTTCTCATGTTTTTTTTTCAATTATTATTGCACATAAGTGGTGTGTAGTTGTAGTACTAGTGTGACCTACCAGATGAGATTTTCTTTGTCACTTTTCTGAGTGGCCTGCTGATAGAAAAGTGTCATATTTATAGTAGCTTGCTGGTATTTGTGGTTACAGATACCCATAGGCCAACAGAACAAACCCAGCTATATCTTTTATTTAAGTGAGATGGAAACTAATGAAAGCTTTGGTGTGCACTGGTACACTTCTCATGTCATAACATTGGATTACTTGTTTTATAACTTATAAATACTTGACAGATATTATTTATTGTGACATATGCTTATTTGCCCATCCGTCATTTTTACTTCAATTGTTGGGATTTTTTAATGGTTGATATTTTTTTGTGTTGTAATGTATCTCATGGTTTTGAAATGTAACTGTACAGTCTCCAGAAGAATGTAACAAGTGGGAGTTTTGCATTGTATATAACTGTAATTATTTATGTTTATTCTATCATTTGTATCATATCAATGCCTTGTACAGTGTTTTTTTTCTTTTTGTTTTAAAATTATTTTGTATTTTATTTTTATAAACTGGTTATAAATAAAATACTCATTCAGCATGCAGACAGAAATGTTGTGAACAGTTTCTTCTTTTAATCGTTCTGAAGTGTTGCTGGCGAGGCGCACAAAATTATAACACATCTGCATATTTTTATTAATTATTGAACTATTGGTCAGCTTTTTAAAAAAGCATCTTTATTTTAAAAAATTATAAGTCATAGATTTTACAAAAAGTAGGGGAATTAAATATTAGAATGAGAGTAAAGAATATAATAAACACAATACTACAAAAGAGGGGAAAAAAAAGTAAAAAGTTTTAAGCACATAAATTAAAACAATCAAATGCTACAGAGACTTATGTGGTGTTTAGCAGAAGGATTTCAATGTCTCAGACTTGCTTCATGCTTCAGACACAATTTTTTAAGACTTGCAATTTTTTCTCTTCGATATAACATCAGTCATACAACAGATGACATACAATGATAAATTTTATTTCAAATCAACTCAAACTCCCCATTCCCACCCCAACCCGAGACGGAAAAAAGAGGCGTCAACCTGCATATAGAGTGGCTTGCATATAAAGCTATTGACAAAAAAAGAGAATAAAACTCTGAAAAGATCATTAAAAATACATTAATAATAATAATAATAATAATAATAATAATAATAATAATAATAATAATAATAATAACAAAATAATACAATATACATAAACATATCTCTCACATGGAAATCAAAAACCCTCTCATCTTTACACTGATGCTTTTATAAAAGAAATATACATACCCCACTTTGTCTTGTCCTGCAGCCTATGTGACATCCTTTCATATGCAGCTACTTTTCCTAACTCAGTCACCCAGTCCTGAAAAGGAGGCTCTCCAGGCGCCTTACAGTTCCTGAGAATGATTTGCCATCCGGGCATAATTAACACCTGACCTTACTTATTTTTCCAGTTAACTTCGGCTCATACTTCACATTACATCTGGAAATTGAATTCAAATGTAATGAAATTGGTTTCAATGTTTTACACAGTTGACTTTATTACTAATATTTTTAATTGTGTAAAAATTGATGATTATTTTGTTTAAAAAGTAGATATAGTGTCAGAAGAAATATTTTTACTAACAAATTACCCAGCAGTCGTGGCCTTGGCCGTATTACAAATCTGTGTTGTTTTGTTCCTGTGTTTGCGTGAGAGTGTGTAATCTCTTCCTGCCAGGATCTTGGAGTAGCCTATGAGTTCTAGGTATCTCCATCTGATTAGCTGGTTATGTGGGTTCGGCCTGGGATTATCTGCTGCTGATTGGTCCGGAAATTACATCCTACCTTTTAAAAATGGCCATTTTTCCACCAGTCCATTGGCAGCATTTTGACAGCAGCACCTTGTTCCGTCCTCGGCCTCTGAACCACTCTGTTTTTCTATTTGTGATTGTCTTATTAGAGCGTTGTTAGACTTTGTGATGTATGGTAAGTATTTTTTGTACAAATTCGTGAATGCACATCCCACATTTATTTGTTGTAAATAGCACTGAAGCTGTAGGTGAAACTGTAGCTGCACTGTTTTCTCCTGGTTTTGTTTAATCCTCGGGAGTTAGGTTTAGTACATGTCTTTTTGTTTGTTGGTTTGTTTCACCTACGTTAGTCAACACTTTTTGAGGAGACAGATTCTTATGTTTGTTGTTTTGGCCTTGGGTCGCCCTGATCTATATTGCTTCAGTTTAATATTTAATTGTTATTTCACTCTTTTTGTAATAATAGCAATAAATTGTTTTACATATTGCAATTCCATGTTGAGATTTTGGGCCGGGGACCAGGGAGGGAACAACCTTTAACTCCCAATGTTGCACTCCAACCCCCCTAGACTGGGGCGTAACATAAAGTGGGGGCTCGTCCATCGTCTTTTTTTCATGTTTGTCCCACTTGTTGTTCATTGGTAAGTTGCTTTTGTTTTGCTTTTGTTTTTCTTTGTGTGTGGGGGCACAACATGGAAGTTGAAGTAGATGAATTCACAAGAAGTAATACCCTTGTAAAATTGGACCGATGCACAAAAGCAGATTTTTTTTGGATTGCAAGTTTCTTTGACATCTTTGTCCTATTGAACGTATGCAGTCAGTGAAGTTGGTGGAAAACAGCAACAAACTCAAGACACCATTAATTTTGCAGTAAATATGTGGGAACCCTGCTTTTGGGAAGCAGTATGGGTACTTGGGGGGTCCTGGGAGGTAAATGCTAGATTGGATGGGCCAGGGCGACAAACTCTTGCAGGTTCAGTTAGGGTTAGGGTTAGGGTTAGGCTTAGGTTAGGTTAAGGGTTAGGTTTTGGGTATAGGTAAAGGTTTTGGTTAGTGTACAAATATCACAAGAGTTTCACAAACTGTCTCTCTGGCCCATCCAATCTAGCACTAAGTGACCTGGAAGGCAGCAGTTCACTGCAGCTGGTCCAGGTCATCTGGGGAAGTACCCGGGGGAATGTGGGAATGGTCCCAGATGCCTGACCAGTACTCCCACTTGCTCCCCCTAGCATGGGTGGAATCTGGAAGGCAACAGTTCACTGCAGCTGGTCCAGGTTCATGCCAACCTTACTGGGGCAGGCTGGATGGCCGCAATCCTCTGTGGCTAATCTTGGTTGGCCCTCAGTGGAGGAGCACCCAGGGAGAGGAAATGCTGGGAGAAAGCTCAAGGAGGCAGCAGCTTGCTGTGGCTGATCAAAATGTGCGTTTTCTTCAGTAGATGTATGCTATTACTTTACTTTTTTCAAGCATATTCCAGTAATAAATTAAATTTATAATGGCCGTCTATGGGAGTGTAGCTATAGTTATCAATATCTCAACAATTAAAAGAGCTAAAGTATTCATAGTTCATGGACAGGGGTCTCATGTGGAAATGCTTGACATATTAAAACATGGTACCAATAGCACCACCATGTGGTAAGTTATTACGTGTTTTTTACATTTTGGCTAATAACTCGATTAGACTGATTAGACTTAGACTGACCCGATTGGACTGATAGGCCACATTTTTTGCTTCTTTTGGCACGCATTTCATCTAATCTTCAAAAAACGTATGAGTTCGTTTTTGGGTATCACTTACCATTTGTCTGCAATGGTTACCAAAATTTTGAAAGTGTGGCCTGATGCACATAACAGGCCATAACTCTTCAACACAAATTATGACTGCAACCAAATTTGGGAATGTTGTACATACAACCACATTGCACAAGTTTGTAACATTTCATACAATTCTACCCACAGAGGCGCTACAGTAACATTATAACATGATACTTCTAAAATTCTGTTGTCTTAAATAAAATGAAATGTGGTCCACAATTTCTCCATGAGAATGTGCACAGCATAATGAAGCCCCACCTTGTGCCCATAAACACCACAATACTACTATTAACTGTAAAAACCATCTCTCTTAAATGTAATATTCCATGGCAACCAAATTCAGCAAAAAGTTGTACAGATAGGGATGTTAAATAAGTCTGTAGCATTTGATACAATTTTACCTGTAATTGTCACTACAAGATTTTAATAAATTGCTGCTGGAGCAGCAGCTAGCAGTCTTATCAGCTAGCAGCAATCCCACGCATTTTCTTCAGGAAATGCACATTCTAGTTTCCCTTTGGGATTAATAAAGTACTAAATCTATCTATCTATCTATCTATCTATGAATTTTGGATACAACAAAAGCAGATAAATCCTTCCAGACTTCCGGAGCAACGACAAAACCAAAATAGGTGAATGAATCTCTCTAAACAGTCACAAAAAACACAGGCAGTATTATTTGCTTTACAGAATCTTGTAAAATAATGATCACCCATGTTGTTACCACACTGTTAGCTGCACACGTGGTCGGCATACGTCACCCGCAATACGCGCATGCGTGGTGGTTGACCCCGCCCCTCTCCTCTCAGTCCCTCCGCCGCGCAGCGACTGGCCAGAATGGCGGCTCTTTTGGAATCGCTTCTGTTGAAGAAAGTGGACGTTAATACGGTCTTGGACTGGCTGAAAAATGTTGAGGTAGGTCTGAAATAACTGAGAGCCACATGAGTGAGACATTTGATACGCGCTTGCCTTTGGGTAGCGTGTTATAAGAGATGACATAGCTCATAACTGATTGTAAACAAAACTTTTAGCTGGCGAGCTAGTAAGTTAGCTGTAGCCTGGATGGAATTGATCCCAGACGCGACGTTAGTTACGTTGTCAACTTTCTCGCCAGTCTAGGAAGATTTTTGTGTTGCAAGTTAAAACAGATCATAACTTATCATAGCTGCTTGCTTCTTATTATTATTATCATCCGAAGGGGGCTGTGCAGCTAAGCAGATGTTAGCCAGCGCATTGTTAGCTCGGTGAAATGGCTATGTTCTGCAGAAATGTCTTGAAGCTGTCCAACCTTTACTGACCTAGTCACGCACTATCTTGGGTTCGTCATGGATCGAGTAACGTTGACCATCTGTGCCAATTCAATCTTAAAATGCTGCATTTGTAACAATCGTTCAACAGTTGTGTGTCTCTTCTCAACAGGAGGGTGACAGGCTGGCGTTCAGTGAACCTGAGGTGACAGTTCACAAACAAGAATTTGTCCCTTTTCTTTTAAACTTCCTGAGAGAGCAGAGCAGTCAAGCTCTAACCCATGGCCCTGCTACGCCTGCAAAGACTCCCAGCCGCCCCAGGCCTGCTGCTCAGATTCAGGGCTTGTCTGACAGGAGGGGTTGCAGGTCTTCTGGTGGTGGAGCTGGCTCTCGGAGTGCCAGTCGGGTCCAGCTGTTTTCTCCTGCGCCCTCTGTTTCCCCTGTGAATGAGTGGGATGCTGCCAGTCAGTCAGGCACACACTGTTTGAGCGGGGTCAGTGCTTTCAGCAGCCCCTCCTTTTCTACAACATGGAGCCCAGCCTCTAGGCCCTCGGGCTCGGAGCGCCGACCTGGCCAGAGGATCAGTCTTGGGGACTACATTGTTTCTCCTCCTGAACTCCAGAACAGCCCCAGTTTTCAGTCACAAAAGGGCCGCAGGAGGGGTGGCGGCGGCATGGCGATGGGGGGACAAGGGAGACATGGAGGAGGGCGTGGTGGACATCATAGTGATGAGATTGGGAGGTGGGAGAGTGGGGGGAGAAGATCCGGTAGAGGAGGAGGAGGAGGAGGAGGAGGAGGATATGGTAGGATAAGTGAGCAGGTTTCACCTCCATCTGTGGGTCAGCTCAATTTCAACAATTTGGAGGACTTCCCCCCTGTAGGATCAGCATCCATTTCACCTGCGTGAGTCCAAACAACTCTCAGTTTAACAAAATTCAACACTGACTTGATCATCTTTTTTTCAGATTTGATAACGGTGTCCATTGTTCTTCAGGGGAACTAAACCGTCTAGGAGAATAAACCCAACACCAGTCAGTGCAGAGCGGCCACACTCTAAACCAAAGACCTGCTTCACCTCCACCCCATTCAGTAAGCCCTCTAGTCCCCCGTCAGGGGTGGAGGCTCTGGAGGGGTCGATGACAGCGGCCAGTCCTCTGAGCCTGCAAGAAGAGAGGGAGCTACTAAAGAGGGAAAAGTAAGTGGACATGCAGAATCACTCAATTGTTTTGACATGAAAATCGGCCTCTTATTGTGCCAGGGAGAGTAGTGGAAGAAAGGGTGACACAAATTTGCTACATGCTTTCTATGGTAGTGCCTTGCTGAAATATAAAGGAGACAAGTTAATAGTCTGTGCACTCAGTATGATGGTGTTATTCTACAGGTTTCCACACATATGTCCCAATATCATTATATTCTTCTTCTAGCCTCTGTTTTTTTCTGCTCTGACTGCAGCATCACTTTCTCTTCACCTCAGTTTATCTCAGCAGTTTCATATAGTAATTAATAATATTTTTATTTTTAGGACTAAGCGTGCTCAGCAGGCCTGCTCTCCTCTGCCGTCCTCTTTGGACCCTTGCACCCCTACCAAGTCAGGACTCAGGACGGGTTCTAAGGTTACACCAGACCTGCAGACACCATGTCCTGAACCATCCAAAGTCACCTTCGCCTCGGATCTGGATCTCCTGGCAGAACTATACTGTACCTGCATTTCTGGTAAATGACCACTAGGTGGTGCTAGTGAGCTAAGTAATCAATAGGCTGAGGATACCATTTTAATAAAGTGAATTTTGAGAAACATAACAATCGTGTGTTTTCATGTCTTGCAGAAAACCTAGTGCCAAACATTTTCTTGGAGCTTTTCTTTGTGATGCAGTTGCTAACGTCTCAGTCTCCTCACACTCATGATGATGAACAAGAGAGTTTGTGTGCAGTAAATTCAGGTGATTATTTCTTATGTCACATGAAAAAATGCAATGATTTATCAACTGTCATTCAAAATGAAACTGATACAGCTCCTCTTCTGTTTCTTGTTTTCAGATGCTCTGGAGAGATGTTACCTAAGACAAGTACACAACTGTGTGTATTTTGCGGTGAAGGTTCTGGAGAATCAGTTTCAGTGAGTGTCTTTATGTCATGTGTCACAGTTTTCCTCATTTATCTCCTATTCACTAACAGGAATATATCAGCTCACAGATCTTTCCTGATTTAGAGACTTTATTCCTCCACTCTAGTTCAGTTGATTCATAAGCATGTGTTTTTATCACGTTTCAGGTTGGTTGCTCATTTGGACAAGTGCACCTTGCGTATGCTGGCAGAAAATGAAAGAGTGGCGTCTTTTTCTCTGGATCTCAGGGATCGATTGACTCAGGCCCAAGACAGAAGCACAGCCAAGGTAAATGCTTCAAATAAAGGTTATTGAAAATATTTGAATGCTTGTCCCACTAATGATAGAAGTTATTTAAAAGCATCTAATTTTTCAATATTATGAATGTTATTACTACATGATATTTTGTACATGCCACTTGCTTTTGTTTAAGAATAGTTTGTACTTGCTTAATTTCTCGGTAAACATTTTCCTTATTGGTCTATGATTTTCAGACAACCTGAAAATGTTATACTCTCTTTTTTGTTCATAACGTTTTGTATTCAACCTTCTCTCTTCCAGCTCTCTCCTTCAGTTTCCACTTTCATCCACTCGGTCCCATTCCAGCCCGCTACGGACAACCGATCCAACTTCAATAGTGACAAAGCCTTCCACACTTTTAAAAAACAGAGGTATACACAAGCATTTTTTGTAGATTTATCTTTGAAATTAGTAGCTGCACTATTTCAAATATGTTCTAGGCTTGGTGCTTGATAAGTAGAGAATTCATAGTTCATAGCTTAAGTGCTAAACTAGACTTGATCATCAGTTATTCTTTTGCATGTCACATTTCTGCCCCTTTCTCAGAGATATTTTTTATGAGGTTCTGCGGGAATGGGAGGACTTTCACAAGGAACCAGGATGGAACTTTGATGCTGTTCTCGGGAGTAGGATCAGGCAAGTTCAATTAAATATTTGCAACAGCTTTTTTGCCTCCCGTACCAGCTGTAATTAAAAAAAAATCTATCTAGTTATCTAATCTAACCTGATTTAGTTGTGCTTTATGCATCTTTTTGTGTTTTGTTTTTTTAGAGGAATGATGAGTCAACTGACCGCTGCAGGAAACCATTCACATTTTGCACGTCTGTTCCTGAAGCAGCTTGTTCAGGTAGACTATGGCACTTCATCCACACTTTCACAATCATCTTAATAAGTTATTTTTAATTTTTTTGTCTAATAACTTACATTTAAGATAAAAAGACACCAGAATACATTTTCCTTAGATCAGAATTGTGGCGTATTGCCTAATATTGTATAACACTTGACCCAATAAGGTTCTTAATCCGTCGTTTTCTTCAGATGTGTAAAGGCCCCCGTTTTAACAGTTCTCCCGGGGACACCCCTGATGCCGACCTGCTGGGCATGCTGGGAGCTGACAGCCTGGGGCGTTTGAAGCGCCTCGAGGAGCGCCTCATTCAGCCTCAGGGAGTTGTTGGCCCCTGCCCTCCTCCGTCCTTCCCTGGTCACCAAGAGTTCTTCAGGGACTTCTTGCAGATAGCTAGTTGGTAAGATAATACATCGCAAACAGAGATCACCAAGTACACTGCATGATATGAAAAATATAAAATCTGCACACAGCATCTAAATGTTAAATTTATTTCATAGCTACCTAACCTGACAGGCCAGTTAGGGTGGTCTAAATTTTTCATAATAACAGTTATTTTATTTTATTAGCAAGTTTTTCATTTGGCAGATGTCCATTTCAAACTGAATTAAACGTTTAATTTGTTAAAAAGTAAAAGCTTTTTGTATGTATTCTGTGTCTGTTGTCTTTCTGTGATCTAACATGTCTTTCATACTGTGCACCAGCTGTCAGCTGAACCAGCACCTGCAGGACAGCTTGTGCCAGCAGCTCCTTCAGCTGGATGAGGTGTCCATCCTGAGCCCTCCTGCTTCAATTGGGGAGGGAGAGGAGGAGGGAGATGGGGACATGGAGCAGCAGGTACTGTATGCTAGAATCAAACAAGCAGATATTACTGATATGTAAACTTGTCAGTGTTTCTGCGATTTACCTGTGTGTGCCATGTCGATTTGGATCAAAATAGTTATATTAGTAGTAACAATAGTTCAGCATGTATAGTCCATAAAATACATTTTGCCAGATTCAGAAAAGACTAATCTCCTTTGCGTCTTATCTCATCAGGATGAGAAACAGCGGTTTGCCTCGGTGCTGCTCCTCGCTCGTCTTCTGGCTAAGTTTTTGGGATTCATTTCTTTTCTGCCTTACCAAACATCTGAGAGACCATCCAGGGAGATTCAGGAGGCCGCTATAGCCCTGCGCAGCAAGGTGATGAAAAAAGTTTAAAAAAGTAATACATCACAGGTCTGTTTGAAATATTAACATGAGAAATCTTATACTCTCTCTCGGTCTTACAGAGTGTCCCAGTGCTGGATGTGTGTGCTGTGCTGAGTAACAGTGTGAGGAGGCGGCGCACCATCCTGACTGTACCCTGGCTCGTGGAGTTCCTCTCCATGCTGGACTTTATTGGTCCTCTGCTGCTCTGCTACAGGACTGCTTTGGGAACACTGCTTCTCCTGTACAGGTAGAGTATGTCTCAACCTCGAGAAAAGCTGCAGTTAAGCACCTGAGGTTGTTTTTTTTCCCCCCCTTATTCTTTAAAACGCAAAAATATATATTATAGCTCTCATAGACTTTCAAACTGTAAATAACAAATCTGAAAACGCAAGTAAGAATCAGAAGCCTCTATCCTAACAACCTCAGGCAAACAAACACTTTCTTTTTTCTTTTTTATTCACTTTTGACCTCTTGTTGTTAACTTTGGCTAAACATAGCTTTTGTTTGCTTGTAGGAGAATGCTGCTGGGCAAATGTGGAGAAATGTGTTACCTGAACAAGCTGCTAATGGTGTCTGTATTGGGATGGCTCTTCCAGGTAAGACACAACTTGTAGATATTTGTTTTTGAATATAATGGTATATTGTGAGCGGCAGAACACAACTGGTTGTAATCTACTTACAGAGCTCACTTTTGTCTTTGTCTGAGAATCATTTTTGTTACATTGTTGAACTTGTTGTGTTTTTACTTGTGCAGATCCCAGTGATTCCTGAGGACATTTTTTTCACCAGTGAGTTTACTGAGGTAGCGAAGCTGGAAGACAGCAACACAAGTGCTGCAGGACTTGTAAGTGAAATGTTCATTCCTCTCTGTATTTGTCCATAAAATTCCCACAGCTGGTTTTTCACTCATACTGCTATTTCTCTTGTTATTTTTTAGGACTGCATTTCCCTGGTGGATCAGCAGCTTCTCTATACATGTTGTCCATTTCTTGGTGAGTGGAAATGTATTTTGTTTGATATTCCCTCAGGGATGAATGGTGCAGTTTTTACCTTTACTTTTTTTTTTTTCATGTGGCTGTAAAAGGCAGCCAAGCTGGAGAGATTAGATCCTATTTTGTCCTTATATTATCACCACAAATGAGCCATTGAGCTGTGGATCAATGTTCTGGCTTGTTTTCATCGCTCCAGGTGAGTTTCGTAAGCTCCTAGCTGCCTTTGTGTCTGGAAGCACAGCCAAGAGTGGAGGAATAATTCGCAAGATCACTCCCACTTCTGCTGAGCTAAGAGATACACCAAGTGCCAACAGGTCGCAGCAGAAACTGCAGGTGAGTCAACAGGAGATGTAGTAAATAGAAATGTTATATTGCATCATGGAATTGCCTGCACGAGTATTCAAACCAAACACTCAAATGTGACAATTCTTCCTTTTGTGAAGGTGGATCTCGAGCAAGCCTTCTTTCATAACCAGCCGCCGTCTTTGCGTCGCACTGTGGAGTTTGTAGCTGAGCGTGTCGGATCCAACGCTGTCAAGCATATGAAGTAGGTATCACAGAGCTGGGAGGCGGTTGGGGTCTGAGAACTGCACATAATCAGTCATGAATTTCCATATTTCCAAGTCATGGATTTCCAAATTAACTGTAACTTTCACATTTCCTTATTTTACTTTTACCACCCTTCCACTAAATTACCTTTTAGAATTGAATAGGACTCTAAGAATAGCAGGTTATCAGCCTGCAAATTTGGTTGGTTGCCTACCTAAGTGGCTAGTGGACAAAGTGAGTGTTCAGGAGTTGGTGTGAATTTACCACCCTGTGTGCATGCATATATGTGTATCAAAAGTCTATTTTTAACAGCATTAAAACTGAACTGTATAGTATGTGTGTGTTTTTTGTGTGTTCAAATGTATCTGGGGATCTTTAACAGGGCCACATTAGTGAGTGAGTTGGTGGAGAGAGGTGAGAAGATGCTGCGAGATGGACTTCAGTCGCCAAACGCAAATCCATCAAAACTGAATGACTCTATCTGTGCTCAGCTGTGTGACACAGGCTTAGAGGCCCTGGCAAGAGCTACAAGGTACAACAGCTTATTTTACAAGTAACCTGCAAAATCTGTCTGTCTCCAAGTCTATTGATTTAATAGGATGTTAGTGCCAGGTTCTTTTTTTAATAGCCTGCATACTGTACATGTATTAGTGAAGGGCCATTTGAGTCTGTATAGTCATTTCTACTTTATGGTAAACTCTGTTTTATGTGATTCTTCAGATTTTGCTGTGAGAAGAGTCCTGAAGCTATAAGAATCCTGCTCCCTGATGAGACCTCCCCTGCTGTAAGTCCTGTGAAAATCACTGTGCAAAATAGTAAATTATGGCATGTAAACATAAAAAATCCCGAAGCCTCCTTTTACAGAGCAAACCAAGCACATACAGTACATATATATATTATTTTAAGAGGGGAGGAAAAATACACAATAAACCTAAATAATGAGTGTGTTGTTCCATTTTTCTGATACTGTATCTCTCTGCAGGTCTTGACCACATCTGAAAACATCACCAAACGTCTTGCAACAGAAAAAGCCTGCAGCTGGCTCTCTGGCAACATTACAGGTAGTTGGGTGAAGCATCATTTATGTGTTTCTGCATGTTTTTACCCCTTTAAATTTGAGTCTCGGTCTTATAATTTTTCTAATGTGTTTTTTAGAGCTGCAACAATAAGTTGATTGACAGAAAAATAATCAGCAACTATTTTGATAATTGTTTTGAGCCAGATAAAAAAATACTAAAATAACGGTTCCTGCCTTGAAGAAGGTCTCTGACTGAAAGCTTGTTAATTAAAAAGATTCTTGCACAGATTGAATGTGCAGATGCTTTTTTTTTTCTTTCAGTTCAAAGAAAAAATACCAGAATTTTCTGGTTCCAGCTTCTCAAATGTGAATATTTTCTGGTTTATTTAGTCCTCTGTGATATTAAAATTAATATCTTTGGGTTGTGGATTGTCAGTCGGAACAAAAAAAGACATTTTAGATTCCATTTTGGGTATTTACCATCTTCTGGTTTTTAATAGACCAAACAACTAATTAATTAATAGAGAAAATAATCAACAGTTTAATCAATAATGAAAATAATCATTAGTTGCAGCCCTAGTGTTTTTTGAACCTTTGTCATTTTTTCCTTTTTTTGTATTGAGATGGGCAACCATGTCCATGTTTGCATTTAATTTGTATTCTTGTTCCAAATATTTGTCTTGTAATTTGAAACCACACATACTGTAATGATTGTGATGAATTATGTGTGTCAAGCAGTAGCTACTGTACATTACATTTCAAAGTGTAACACTGACATGCTTTGGAAGAATTGTAAAACTTAAAGTTATATTTTGTTGAGACTACAGATTATTATATTCAGATCCCTTTTACTTTTTCCACGTTGTTATGTTGCAACCTTATGCTAAAATTGTTCAAATTAATTTTTTCCCCTCAATACCCCATAATGACGAAAACAGGATTTTAGAAATTTTTGCAAATTTATTAAAAAGGAAAAACTGGAATATCACATTCTGGCATAAGTATTCAGACCCTTTTCTCAGGTGAAGCACCTTTGGCAGCAATTACAGCCTTGAGTCTTCTCGGGTATGACACGTCAAGCTTTGCAGCTTTTTGGGGATTTTCCGCTCTTCTCCTCTGCAGATCCTCTCAAGCTCTGTCAGGCTGGACGGGCATCGTCGGTGAACAGCCATTTTCAGGTCTCTCCAGGGATGTTTGATTGGGTTCAAGTCAGGGCTCTGGCTTGGCAACTCGAGGACATTCACAGAGTTGTCCCTAAGTCCCTCCTGCGTTGTCTTGGCTGTGTGCTTAGGGTCATTGTTCTGATGGAAGATATACCTTTTGGCTCAAAAAGGTCCTGAGCGCTCTGGACCATCATTAAGGATATCTCTGTTCTTTGCTCTGTTCAGCTTTCCCTCATCCCTTACCAGTCCCCCAGTCCCTGCTGCTGAAAAACACCCCTACAGCATAATGCTGCCACCACCATGCAGTGCCTGGTTTCCTCCAGACATGACGCTTTGAATTGAAGCCAAACAATTCAATCTTGGTTTCATCAGACTAGAGAATATGACCAGAGAATCTTGTTTTTCACAGTTTGAGAGTCCCTTACATACTTTTTTGCAAATTCTAAGCAGGCTTTCATGCGTCTTTCACTGAGTAGAGGCTTCTGTCTGGCCGCTCTACCATAAAACACAGATCGGTGGATTGTTGCAGTGATGGTTGTCCTTCTGGAAGTTTCTCCCATCTCCACACAGGATCTCTAGAGCTCAGTTAGAGTGACCATCAGGTTCGTACCAAGGCCCTTCTCCCCCGATTGCTCAGTTTGGCTGGCCAGCTCTAGGAAGAGTCCTGGTTGTTCCAAACTTCTTCTAATTCTTAAGAATTACAGAGGCCACTCAGCTCTTGGGAACCTTCAATGCAGCAGAAATGTTTCTGTAGCCTTCCCCAGATCTGCTCCTCAACACAATCCTGTCTCTGAGCTGTGCAGGCAGTTCCTTTGACCAAGGCTTGGTTTTTACCCTGATACGCATTGTCAGCTGTGAGACCTTATATAGACAGATGTGTGCTTTTCCAAATCACATCCAACCAATGGAAGTTACCACAGATTGACTCCAATCAAGGAGAAACACCTCAAAGATGGTCGAAAGAAATGGAAGGCACTTGAGCTAAATTTCATAAATAAATCTAATACATTTGCAGAAATTTCTAAAATTCTGTTTTGACTTTGTCATTATGGGGCATTGAGTGTATATTGATGAGGGGAAAAAAAGAATTTTTCACATAACAAAATGTGAAAGGGTCTGAATACTCTCTGAATGCACACGATTTCACATGCATTGTATTTTTGCAGGTGTGTTGTATTGAGTTCATTAAATTGTGAAAGGACTTTTTGTTCTGCCCACTGAACCAATGTAAGAATGAATAATATGTAGGGACCATGCTCGAACATGCAAAAAACACCTGAGAGCTTTCAGTGCTGTTGGGATCATGTTGTACAACATCATTGCCATTGTTGATGAAAAAAGAAACCAATGCTGTGATTAAAGGTTCCCTAAAGGACATCCATCTAAGATTTCCTTTCTATTTTCTCACTGTCTCAGCGCTGATAAGGCGAGAGTGGAAGAGCAGGTATGATCGTGTGGTGAAAGCTCTGGGTAGCCCAGTGGTTGCAGACTCTGGGGATGTGGCGGGAGCCGTGGTTGAGCTAGAGCAGTCGACTACCCCCAAGAGAAAGCAAGGAAGCGAGAGAGTGACCTCCTGCCCTCCACACTGCAACCACAACGCTTCACTGCCTTCTGACGTCCTCATAATGATGAAGGTACACTTCATCTCTATGGATATTTTAACCCTTTATTAAGGAGTAGTAGTTGTGATTTATTTATCAGTACAGTACTATATTTGATGGATCATTCTTTATGAGTTTGGGTGTTGGACAGTGTTATATCACCAGTTTGCCTCACACAAATGTTTTAAAGGAAATCCAAAGAACTGACTGAATTTACTTTTTTATGAAGGAGCTGTTGAGCATCGCAGTAGGCCCGCGGACTGACGAGGAGCTGCCAACTGACTCCCAGCTCAGAACGCTGCTTCAGAGAGTGGGAGACACACTGGCCTGCAGAAAGGTACATCAACTACAACAGTAGTGTCAGATTTATTGATTTTTTTTGCCAGTATTGATCACACTCTGTTTTCTTTTATCTTCTCTCTTAGTTCTCAACTGTGGTGTCAGAGCAGATGCTTGTGAACTCGACTGTCCTACTGGCCTGCAAGCTTGGTAAGACAGTCCTCGCTGTCAATGATAAAACTTTTAATTACAAGACCTTTATGACATGCGATGTATACTACATTTTGTTGTTATTAAGTGCTTCATAATTAATTTTGTTATTTGAATTGTGCCTTGCTGCTTAAATGCAAACAGCATGTAGTGTATTTCATTTTGGTTGATATACTGTACTGTGTAAAAGACCTGACCTGGGGCTGTTGTGTGTGTGTATGTATGTGTGTGTGTGCTCAGTGTCCGCAGAACTGCCGGTGCTGTCTCTGTCAGAGTGCAGCAGAGGTGGTGAGGTTGTTGTGGGTCCTGGTTCAGGTTCAGAGCCTCCTGTCAGAGCACTGCTGGAGCAGCTTGCTGAGCTGTGGGAGAGGGACTTCTGTTCCTCTGCCCCCCTCCACCTGCTCTTCACCCCAATCACTGTCACTGCTGTGCTGAAGGCCAGTGACACTGAGGTACTTCTACCACTGCTGCTAATACTATTTCTATCTTTTTTTTTTACCTGTGTTCTCCACAACTACCAAGACACTGTGTATATACAATATAATCATTAGCCTCTATTTACCTTGTATGTTTATCAAGTATTTACAGTGACAGGTGTGCAAATTGCACTTTTCTCATTTAGAGATGGAAAAAAACATATTGCTTATTTAATCTCAGTGTTTTCACCTGAGTCTGTCTGCCTTTGTTTTACTTTGGTGTGTGCTGTTGACCATCAGGTGGTACTCAAAATAAGCTTTTGGTCATTTTAATTATTTTCACTTTTCTTCAGATTTTTCATTTATTCCACACTGCAAATATTTCAGTTTTTGTTATTTCTGATATATCTAGCCTCATTTGACCAATGCAGATTATATGTTTTGTGACAATCCTTTCAGATTTCCCTTTAAATTTCAGGTTTTCTCTGACATCTGATAGTTGTTTTACTCTATGTAATGACCTTTTCTAATGTGCTTATTTGTCATTTTAGTGGAACAACTACCTGTTCTTGGTTAGACAGCTGGTTGACAGAGGAATCTTGGGCGAAGAAGAGGTCATATCTCATTGGAAGAAGCTTACAAACTTGGCCGTGCCAGCGGTGAGGGTCCATTGCATTCATCGTCATACATTCTTTGGAAAACATTAGGGCTGCAACTATTATTTTTATCTGCTCCCTGAGTCCAAGGTGATGTCTTTAAATGTATTGTTTTGTCCAACCAACAGTCCAAAACCTAAAATATTCAGTTTACTGTCCTGTGTGATAAAGAAAAGCATCAAATCTTCAGATCTGTGAAGCTAAAGCTCTAAAAAAACAACTAAAACGGTTATTCAATTATCAAACTACGTGCTGATTAATATTTTGTTGATTGACTCATTGCAGCTTTAGAAATAAGTCTTTTGTCTTTCACCAGTGATTTGACCACACTGACTGTTTCCCTCTCCATCCCGCTCTCTCATTTCATGTCATTTCAGGAGCTGATGGAGAAATTTCAGCTGCAGTCACGGAGTGTTAAACCCTCCTCGCCTCTGGCTGAGTTACAAAGCCACATGGACATGCTGCAGGTCTCACAACAGACAGTAGAGGGGGCTACATGACAATAATACTAACCTGTATCCCACGGCATCTTTTGTGTGATCACCACTGTGTTTTATGTCACATCTATCAGTGTGATGTTCAAAGGAGAGACAGTTCTGGGTGACTTCTTGTTGTTGACCATTTTTCAAGTTGTCATCTCTGCAAAGGCCATCAAAGCTGTTCCACAGTCAGCCTCTGCTAGCTTATTGCAACTTTTGATCTCTACCTGTGAAGTGAAGTGAAGCAGCCTTTCATGAATTTCTCTGCTCTTTTTCTAAGGTGCTGATGAGTACTAGAAAACCCTGACAGGCCAGGTTAGTAGCTAGGGACCACAGCATCTTACACCTTAGATCTGTGAAATCATCCCGCAAGAAAAACCTGGATAGATAATTGTGTCAATTGGGAAATAGTACTAGCTTCTATTTCAAATAGCCAAGATCATAGCAGATTCTTGAAAAAGATAGAAAAAGGGTCTGCATCAAGATGGGCATTCATAATTTTTGCAACCCAGAGCTCAAAATGAGTAGGTTCAGTGTTGCTTAAAGGCCTTGGTTCATTAAAACATACAACATATACTGTGTTTTTACATTTGTGACTCTTGAATTTCTACCAGACAAGCCATAGTTTAAAGTTTTAGAGACACTGCTTTAGACAGTTGCTAAAAATTAACTGAAAAAAAATATGGGCAGTTTTTAGACCCTCCAGAGAAAACCAGTGTCTTTATTTTAGTATAGCACTTTTCACACACTGCCTATGACCGCCACTACTAGTGACTGCATGTTTATTTCATGAGTGCAAGACTGCATTTGTGATCGTTTCTGTTCATGTTGAACAAGCGCCGTATCCCCTGCTGCTTTTAAATGAGAAATATTTTTATTTTGCGACAAAATTGAAATGATAATAATAAAGATTTATTCTGCTTTAGTGTTTATTGTGTATTGTCATATTTGTTATGTTGGTAGCAGGAAAAACTGTATTGTGCTGTTGAAATTCTGGTATGACAAAGCCCAGGATTGAATATCATTTGTTTCCAAGACAAACCACACAGATTATTTTTACTACGTTTCAGAGGAAAGTATTGTAATTTTTACTTCACTATATCTTTTTCACAGCAGTAGTTACTGGCTACTTTTCAGATCAATATTTTATGAATGAAATGATCAGTTTATAAAATGTGAATTGTTATAGTTTAGGTTACCCAACAGTATCAATTGTTAAAGGACAGGTTTGCAATTTGTCAAGTCTGTCTTAAAACAACAATCAGGTGCCCAAATGACCACTGAAATAGTTTTTTTTAATTGCCATAACCATTGCTCCTGTTCATGCTGACCATAAGAAGATCCCTTCATAATGTACTTACAATGTAAGTGATGGAGTCCAAAATCCATGAGCCTCCTGTGCAAAAATTTAAAAGTTTATCTGAAGCAAATATGAAGCCTCAGCTCTACAAATTAGTCTAATCAAGTAGATATCTTTCAATTTTACAGTCTTTTTAGTGCCAAAGTCCTTCTTTTCGTTACTACCACCACAGCTCAACAGGGAAACACTGTCTGAGGAAACACAAAGAGGGAATTTTATGCTAAAAATACTGTAAATGTGGCAGATATCCACTTGATATGACTAACTCAGACTGCTGAAGCCTCATATAAGCTTCAGCGTTACTTTTAGTTCCTGTTTTTTGGCACGAAATGACTGTAAACACACTTGGGATTTTTGGCCCCCATCACTTACGCTGAAACCACATTTGAAGGAGATCCGTTAATAGCCAGTATGAACAGGAGGAATAATTACAGCGAGGAAAAAACCTCTTTCAGTGTTCATATAGACACCTGACTACTGTTTTAAGACAGAAACTGTCCTTTAAATTTAGCTCTGCCTTGACCTAATTAAAATGCTACATGTGCATGTCAATGAATCCATCCAATGCATCCAATACTCATGTACTTCTACTTAAGCAAGATTCTGACTGCATGACTTGATATTTGTTATTATGGTACTACTACTTCAGTAGATTTAAATAATAACACAAATGCAAAAAGAAGGGATTTGAATATGGCTCAGTAAGAGGAGGAGTGTCCAGCAGTATCTCTCCTCCCGCCCCTCCCTTTCTGTCCAGCAGGAAGTTTCAGTTCCCTGTGAGAGTTTTTGGAGAGTCGCGGCGGGCGGTTGGACCGTCTACCAGCCGGTTGAAATGGCTTGAGAGGCGGATGGCAAGGACGGTTTCGCCTCGCTTCAAGTTTTGTCAGTAGAGTATTAATATGCAATATGCTTACTCAAATGAGTAGCGTTATTTTACACCAGCTCCGAGTTATTCCGCTGCTGTGTTGTGTGTAAAAATCTTCGGAAGGCATCATGGCAAACGTTAAAGTTGCCGTTCGAGTCCGTCCACTCAACGCAAGGTAAGTTTAACGTTAACGCTGTTAGCCATAATTGTTGTAAAATACGGCTAAATTAGCTAATTGAATGAAACGACGTTTCATTATTAGAGCCCCGTCTCTTCATGTCTGAACTGTTGGGGGATTTGGCTTCTGCTTTGTGCTAATAACATACCAAACAGTACACTTCTCATGCTGTCTTTTGTATTAACACTGTTGTTCTTTTTGCTTTTTGCCGTGTCTAACGTTAAGTCGTTATGCTAGCTAGCTAGTTAGCTCGGTACTAACTATGTGCAGTGGTTAGAAGTGGAACAAGTGGTGCACATGGTGAATAATGACAACTGTGGCTGTCAGTACTGTTGTCTGACTGTATGTGGAGCTGAGAAATGGAGCTAAAGTAGGTTAGGTTCAGAGTAACTTAAGGCATGTCTTTATACAACAACCAATTAGTGTTAATTGGTTTCGTAATTAGAAATGAATGGTGATGTAACGTTATACAAAACAATTTAGATGCCTCTGTGTGTTGGACTGCCCTTAGGATGAATCAGTTGTGGTGTTTTAAATGGCCTGTTTTATCTCAGGGTGGCAAGAAACCCAAAATATGAATCTATTAACATCCAGTTTTAGTTTAATTAGTTGATTACTTGATTAGTTAATTAACAGAAAATTAATTACCCTCTATTTCATCAACTGATTAATATTTTGAGTCATTTTTTTCCAACATAAACACCAAACATTTGTTGGTCCATGCTTCTCAAAACTGAGGATCTGCTGCTTTTCTTTGTTTTGTATGATAGTAAACTTAAATGTCTTTGGGTTTTGCTCTGTTTGTTGGACAAAACAAGCAATTTGAAAATGTCACATTGAGATTATTATGATAAAAGTGACTTTTAGTTGCAGCCCTGTGAATCTATATCAGTTTTTCCATTGAAGCTATATGATGTTTTTACACCAAGTGAAATATTCAAACCCAAGATTCAGGATTTGTTATGGCTGCACCATTCCATGAAATGGAAATATTCTTGTGCAACCTGTCATATTTGATATCTTTTGAAACTTTGGGATTACCACTAGATATGTTTTAAAAGGTTTGGTTGGTTTGAACAATGCTTGCCTGTACCGCATGAGTTATTAAGTAGGTCTGAAGTGGTACATTTCATAATACTAAACAAGGAAAAGAAGACAGACTCAACAAATGTTTGGTTTCCTTTTAACTATTTTTATTCTTAAATGGGAGGCATTTATGGTGAAAAAAGTTCCCCTCTATTTTACAGTCTTGTAAAATCTACTATTGAAGTAGCAAAGTAACACAGGGAAGTTGCTCTGCCCCCCTTTACATTAAGAGGCAAATTGCTGCAATATGTTAAATAACAGGTCTTTTGGCTCTGGGGGATATAGCACACACACACACAGTATAAGTACTACAGTAATACATGAATTACATGGCACTCCTGCAGGATGTTTTGCAGGGGTGCTTAATGTGAGGGTCACCACAATACCATAACAAAGCATTATTCAAGCTATGAAGGGCTGGACAATGATTCTTTCAAACAGTCTTCCTGGTGTTTTGCATAACAAAAGAATTTCTTATACCTAATGTTCACTGTCATGCAAATCTATGCCTCCAGATTCTGATTCTGACAGTCCTACTGTCCTCTTTCCTGTTTTTTTTTTTTAATTGAAGGATGTATTTAATGTGATTTACCTACATATTTGAATAAGTGCCTGCTGTGTAACACAGATAACATTAACACCAGCATGGTTAGCTGCATTCCTCATTCGCCCGGGCACAGAAATGTGTTGTGTCTCTTTGTTTTAGTAAACCATTAGGATTCAGTGGGACCCCCCTGAGAATGCAGGCAGCCTCTCACATGTGCAAGAAACATGTCAGCCGAATTGTGAAATTGCTCTTTTTAGGTTTGTATCAAAACACGTTAAGAGGTTTACTATTTTCCACCCCCGACCTCCTCTCCTTCATGCTGGTTAGAGAGAGACTGAGTGTGGTGGTTTTGGGTTGGGCCACCACTGGGGTTGGCAAAATGAGTCCCGCGTGGTGAGGCACAGGGAGAACTGACGATTACAACAGCCTCCTCTTCTGCCCCTAACCCACCACAGAGCCTGAGCGTTTGCACTACAGGCAGCAGTCGCCATCATTATCGCTCCTGGAGATTGAAATCCTCTCGGCTCTGTGTTGTGATTGCCTCCAGTTTCGCATGTGTTGCATCAGATGCGCTTGGTCCAGCTGCTGAAGCACACACAGCTGAGCTGACCTTGTTATATGATCTTATACACACACAACTCTTGCGCGTACTCTCAGCTTTGTGGAAACAACCCAAGCTGCCTCATCAGAGGATGTCTCTGGAGAGTACGATGGTCTGTTTTCATTTGAATCTGAAACTGTCCAGTGGTACTTGCAACTCTTGTGTGGCAATTTCATGGATCACATGCACACACTAATGCTCATACAAAGATTCATTGTTGTAACTGTCATGTGATGGCCTCAAGTCAAGTAGAACTAGCCTTAATTTATCTGGACACCCTCTCAACTATAACTGCATCAGCTAAAAGGGGATTTTAAACCTATTTCAATCTGTTTGTAGAGTCTTGAATCCAAAGTGAAGCCTTTGTTAAATCTCTGCAGGTCCTGAATGTAAGTGCAGGATTGTGGGTATTGCGCATAATTTAATTGATTCCCGCAAATCTAGCACTTATAATGCAGGAAATGCCTGCACGTATTTGCAGCGATGTCTAATAATGTTCAGCCAACATTTGCACCGGTGCTGAATGTGAGATGACTGGCTGGAAGTGCTGCATCAGATGGACCGAGTGCTCTCTCTCCCTCCCTCTACAAGGCTACGAGCCCTCTCTGCTGTTGCAGCATCTCTCGCTAGTTTATACAGACAGGTTTCAATGATATGCACTTGAAAACCGCTGGCTAAAACGTAAAGCTACATCATCTGATGTGGAACCCGCTCAGAATAAATTCAAATGAACGGGGAGTTGTTATTAAGTGTAAAGAGAGTGAAAGAAAGAGGAGGAGACCGAGTACAAGGAAATGATAGAGCATGCAGACAAGAGAGAAGAGGGAGCCACCAGAAGAAAGACTAAGGGCATTGATGAAGCTCAAAGAGATGACTACTAAGAGAGGAGACGGAGAAAGAAAGAACAAATCACAGCAATGTATAGAGTTCAGAGGATCCATTGAGTTGGAGGAGAGAAACAAAATGCAATCTGATGTAAGCATAGGACAAGTAAGACCTGTAATTGAGCTCACAAGTGACAAATGAATTTCAGGCCCTGCTCTGTGCGGTACGCATTTGCAATGGAAATCACTGATCCGTACTGATAACTTCCGTTAGATCGCCTCCTCTGTAGTGGAAGCATGTTTTCACTGATCTGATCCCTCTCTTCTCATCAACGTTTATCACATTTCCTTACACTTCCAAATATGGATGTTTACTGAGTTGACTGAAGCAACCGTTCTCTTCTTGTCCACAGGGAGAGTGCGGACAGAGGAAGGGTAGCAGTTCAAGTGGAGGATAAATTTGTGAGGATCCAAAATGTCAAGGTGAGTATTTTTGGGGGGGCCAAGTTTTTCAACTGCTTTACAGTTAATGTCAAATACTGAGAGTATTTTTGTGTGTCTTTTGTTGCGTAGAAGGGTGTCTATCACAGCAACAGGATGTTTACAGCTTCGCAACGGCCTCTTCCTGCTTGATGTCACTATTGTTTATTATATGATGGGCTCATACACACATGGACTTAGAGACCCCTCCTGTCAAAACACATGCAGTCTGACACTCTGCACACCGATTCAAACAGCAACTGCCAAATTCTTCAGACACTCTTAAGAGACTGACTTACTCTAAATCATTTATGGATGGAAATTTGAGCCTCCAAAGGAATAAAAAGTTTAAAAACAATATAATACTACACACAGTAGATTTGATATTGAATTAGGTAAAGAGGGAACCTGGCTTCTGGCCTCATTGGTAACAGTCTCATTTGCAAGACAAGAAGAATTTGCTGTTGTTTTATACTGTTCTGGTTCTGGAAATAATGATTATGTTAGCTACATAGTCTTGTAAGCTGATACTTTCTGTAAGTTATGAACTTGCTGTGTCAGATGGCAGGGTAGACTTGTCTGATTGGTTTAGCTCCATTGCCGGCACACAGTCTGGTGCTGTGACTATGTCTCATACTATATTTTTCATTAACGGAATATTTGCGTTAGCTGGAGATGGATAATGGAGATGATAAAACTTTCTGAGCATTGAGAGAGAGAGAGAGAGAGAGAGAGAGAGATAAACTGTAATGTCCCAAAGGAAAATTGTCTTGGGCAAAAGCGCTATGCAGAGCTGCAATCAAGCAATACATGACAATATAATACATGGAAGAAAAACATACCTCATTGACGAGAATGCAGTAGTACACAATGCAAAAAAGTGCTGCACCCAACTACAATCTCATACCTCAGAATGTCCATCTCCAATGTTTACAAATGACTCAGACATACAAAAAGATAAAAGAAATTCAGCCTGGAATCAATTTCAAAACTCACATTTGGCTCCAACTTTGTCACACATATATGAAGAACTCTCTCTTGTTTACATTCGGACTACATGCAGACAGAGAGAGAAGTTGGGTGGGGGAGGAGAGAATCTGTTACAAATGATGTGACCGGGACAAACCACATATGGCCTCCCTCTGCAATGGAAAAGGATCAAGACTCCGAGGCTCTTGCGGGTCTCATGGGAATAATTATTTATGGAAAGTGGGACAGTTTTGAGGATGTGAGACTGAGAGAAAAATGGTGGATTTTAAAAGACAGTAAACATAAGGCTCATAAACAGCAACTAATACAAGCTATAAAGACCTACTAAACTAAATTAAAAGCGTGAAACAAGAAAAATATACAGGGCAATCTTTTAAAAACAAGCCAAGTTAGGTCTCCATATCTTGACTAGTTGTAAACACCATTCCCTCATGGTTGAAGCTCTGGTGGCTAAGAGAGTTGCCTGTGGCCGGTGTTGCTTTTTGCTAATCCCGCACACTACAAAGCCATTGTCTAATTTCATCACAATGCTGAGGGGTCAAACAATCATGCTTTCAGGCAAGCCAATTGCCGTACACAAATTGATAAGCAGAGCTTAGTTTTGCCTAATGCTGCAGTTAGAGAAAGGAAAGGTCATTTACGTAGATAATTATTTGGAGTCATCATTTAATTGATATTGAAGCATAAAAGTATAAAAGAAAAGGACCATTTTCTAGGCAGTCCTCTTGAATCCTTATTGGCTCCAAATGTGCAATTTTTGCAACTTATCATGCACTCACCAGATGAAAAAATGATACCCTGATGTTGCCTCAACTTGTCCACTGCAGTGGAGTTTGATAGCTAAACGAAATCAGATGTGCACAACATTAATGGTAAATGTCCTCAGAATGAAAGCACAACAGCTAAACGCTCAAAATTGACAGCAGTGTTCAAGAAAAGCTAGGTGACCTTGACAATTATAATGTCATGGTGTACAGAAACCTCTAAAACAAATGGTGGGTGGTGTGCAAGGAACATCATCTTGGGTGTTTACCAATTTTTATGCAGCTCATACGGGCTTAAAGTTCAAGTAGTTTCACCCGACTAAAACAGCCAGATTAGTACATAAAATTGTAACTGTAATGCATGATATTACAACTTCAATCCCCAGCTGTATCCACAATCATAGAGGGAGACATCAGTGTGCCAGCCTCCACCAGACCATGATTCAATGCAGTGAAAATAACATGTTGTGTTTTGCCACAATCATACGCACGCGCCACTGCACACAATCTTGTTGTCTACTAGGCTAAGCATTATTTAGTCTTCCGCAAATAGATGGAGAGAGGTTTAGATGAAGTGGGTACCATTTATCACAAAAAGCTCCTGAAATACAACCAAACGTCACTGAACAGAGATGGCTCTCAAGGTTGAAGAGATGTTTAGATGCCATTAAATTTTTTTTTTTTTTTTTTAACAGTGCGACTGTTGTGTTTAGGCAAATCCAAATGCTGCTGTGCTGTCTTTCTTCGGTTCAGCATTCACTCACAGTAAGCAGAAAGGCGTTCAGTGTTAATGCACTGAAGCAAATAGGACTGGATAAGGAGTGAATGGAGTGCTAATGAATGGAAACTGCTTGCTGGCAATTCCACACCAAAGCACTCCCATAAACAAAAGCTATAGTACCTGGCTTTTATCACTGGGAATTTTTGTTTGTGTAGGTTAGATTTATTTTTCCTTCACTTCTCAGGTTATTAAATGCATATACATATTGTCCCTGTACAGTGTGTGTGTGTGTGTGTGTTATGCAGTTTAGTACAGTAAAATAAATTCTTTCTTATTTATTTTGCTTGGTAAATTAATCACTGATCTTGCAATGTATGATAAACAAATCAAATGTATAAGTGCAAAATTAAATCCTATGTTACTCCTCTGTTTCTTCTCCAAAGCTGGATGGACGTATGGACAGTGTTGTGGACTCCAGGGAGAAGCTTCTGGAGTTTTGTTTTGACTACTGCTACTGGTCGGTGGACCCTGCAGACCCTCACTATGCTTCGCAAGAGGAGGTAATGACCTGACTCCTCGACTTTGTTTATGTGAACTGGAATATCCAGCTATTAACCTTACTCAACTGTAAACAAGACAGTATTCAAATGATAGGTCTTAAACATGGGTAGATCCCCCTTTTATGCTACAAATCATACTCCAAATAATAGCTGAAAAGCCCTCCACAGTATGTTACAACATCAGAGTTTACATCCAGCATTCAGCCTCAAACCCTGTATCTTTCAAAGCGCTGCTGTGGTTCAAACGTGTGGCTATCTTGGTGGAAAAGCAAAATAAACAGTTCTTTTGACAGATTTTTATCACAGATATACATGAGAGTAGATTCAGATAGTAGAGCCAGCACAAACAGATGGTTCTCCTGGAATGATAAATCATCATATTTGGATTACACTGAACAGAAAGTTTTGTTTACATGGCAGTTTCTTACACTTGAGTGATGTCTCAATTGGATTAGTCAGTGTTAGCCTTTTATGTCCTTTTGTAATAGATGAAAATATGACATATTTGTGTGGAGCTACCTAAGATTTTTCTGTGTTTTGATGCCATGTTTCATGCCCTCGTCGTGGGTGGGGATTATATGCGTGCCAATCCGGACGCCTGCCACAAGTTGACACCGGGCAAACACAACTACTGTACCAAGAAAAGAGCCCAGAGGAAACGCTGTCCTTGTAGACAAACCGCAACAAGCGGGGCGTGTGTTGTGTTGTATGTTTTTACACAGATGGCCACTCTGGGGATACAATATCAGCTCCATCTGTTACCCAGAAGTCTCTTTGCTTCAAACATGGCATAGCTAGAGTCAGCTTGCTTTTCATGTCACGGCTGCGATTGGGTGATTAGATATCTTTGTGTTGCTGTGATTGGAGGGTGTTGCTGGAACCTGAGAAGAGCTTGACATCAAGAGGAAGTGGTGCCTGATTCCATTACAGGAAATCTGCCCTAAACCTATTCATTTAGAGTTATTATTTTAGATAAATATAACTCGCACTTGTCATTAATTTGTATCCCAATTAAGCTTTCATTGTTCAACACAATAACTGCACCCTTGATCTTACAGTCAGTCCACTTTTTCTATCCTTTGTCCAGGGGTTTCCCTCCTCTGCCTCTCCCTCACTGCCCGTCTCTCCTCTTGTCAGAGCTGCCTTTGTATGTGTTTAAGAAAGACGGGGCTGTGATGACGGCCTACACACTGCACAGAGCAACAGACAACACAGCACTTTCCTCTCTCCTCTTTTTTTTTTTTTTTTCTGGCTGCCTCAGTCCTCAGCAGAATTGTGTCCAGTCACAGTGGCCTGGTTGCCTCAAGACATTCCTCTGTTGACCCAGGGTGGGCGAAAGGACATCAGTGAAGGACTGATCCGCTGGTTCTTAAATCTGACCTCTTTTCCAGCGCTACAATCTATTAACAAAGAATCTGCTAGATGACCACGTCAGCCGTTCATTTATCACATATCAATTGAAAATATTTGAATGAAGCCTTTATCTGGTGGATCTTTCTCTGGTGGATAAAAACGTTGCAGTGCAGGAAGCCAGATTAATGGAGCACAGTGGCAGGTGAACTCAATAATTTAAGAGCCACTCTAACTATTTTACCAGACAAATTGCTTTTGAGAACAATAAAGAGTCTGTCTGAGTGGCTGTTTGAAAAGGCAGATTTATTATACACAACCGAAATTTTTGCAACAGTGTTGGAACTTACTGTTCATTTCCCACACTGTTGCATCGCCTCATTTCACTTAGTGGAAGTACATTATGGAAATTTCTCTAAAGCAAGGTTATGGATTTAGTTTCTCTTATCTGGTATCTAACCGCATCTATTTTAAGCAGTCTCCAGCTTAATGAGTTAATGCTGATGTTGATGCTTTCTCATGGTTTCTATTCTCAGAATATATTTAACATGCTTTACTTTTTCAGAGCAAGAAGAGGGACTTGCTCCGAATTCTTCTTACTCTGTAGTCCCCATGAGACAATCTGAGCCTGTTGGTGAATGAGAGGAGGGGAAACTGGATCTTAACTCCTGCTTTTCCAGTCCACCGCCATCCCACCACACCCAGCGCCCATTGACTGTATATAAATATGGACGACGCGTCTCCACTTCCCACCGCTATGCAAAAATGAAGCCAAAACATCTCCTTTCCAGGATCTGCCATCTTGCTTGGGTCATTTGGAGCCTGCGCAGTAGAGTCGGGTGGCGGGATGAGGGCCTGCGGGACACACCCCCTCAGCTGTCCCGCCATCTGACAGAGGTTATAGAACAGCTGTCACAGCTGTCAATCATGATGCCACACCTCCTTTTTATATCATCAAATAACTAATTGAAAATAAACTTATCAGAAAATTGAGCTCTTGGACAAACATCAGCGTGATAAGAACGACCTAAAACGACAGAAACCATCTTTGGGGAAAAATGTATTTGACATGTACTTTTAATTTTTTTTAGTTTGGCTCATGTCCCATCCACTAACAAAGAGGGCGTGGGGTTTAAGACCACCAGAGGCCCATCGAGATGTTTTGGCTTCACTTTCGGGGCGCTGTCACGACGTCCATCTTTAAACACAGTCAATGCCAGAGTCCCTCAGAGACTAGCCTGTACCTCCCTCCCCACTCCTGCCTTGCACTGTCTACATGTTCATGCATCACTGATAGTTGACACCAGATACTTGTGGTGGTTTCCTTCTTCAAAAACTGTTACAGCAGACAGAGAAGACAAAAATCTGGTAACTATATGTCGGGGTGTAGATGTAGTTGCATTCTGATCGCCGAGGGCTCCCCACATGGAAAGATTAGTTGTATCTTTGGGTGAAAAAAGTTTCTAGAAGAATGTTGAGCAGAAAAGAAGGGCTCTACCAGGTGGAAAGAGGTAGTATTTTGGAAGAGAACCATAATCCATAATAGGAGCCAGCTGTTGAGTTAATGCAGGAGAGAGCTGCGACTATTTGTCTGAAGGCTGTGACTATGATTTGGGTCTAGATGTTGAGCTAATAAATAGCATCCCAGCATATTTATTGTTTTTGACGCTTAGAAACACAGGAAAGTGAAAGAGAAGCACAAGATTATGAGTTTAAATGGAGAGACGGCAAGAGAAACTAATTAGAGATGAAGAGAAAGTGGGAATGTGAATTCCACGGGTGGAGTAGGAGGAGGAGGAGGGGAAATGGGCAGGGGGTCCACTTTGCCTCTACGGCCCCCAGCTCTCGCCTGCCAAACTCACAGCTGCCTCACTAAGTACTTTTTCGCAGTTAAATATCAGTGTAAAGACGTCACTGCTGAGATTTCGGCTGGGTGCACAATGCTGTTTTTTATTGCCAAATGGAGTCTGCATGCTGGGGTTTTTCCTCTCCCCCCTCTGTTTTCTCCTCCTCCTCTTCTGTCTCTCTGTCGATGGCAGAGCATGATCAGATTATGCTCGCAGTTTCTAGGTCTGTATGTCAGTGGCGCTGCAGACGGGGGGGGAAGAATCGTTTCTCTGTGTATAGGAAGAATCCTCCACACACACGTGACCATTTATTCCCCCCTAACACATGGCTGGACCCAGAGCCAAAAGTCCAGTCTAGCCTGGTTCGAATTAACTACAAACAGGACACCAAATAAGCCCCATGCTGTCTACAAAGAAATATGATATCTAGGCCATGTGGATACGGAAAAGCACCTGTGATTTATGTATGAACTTACTGCTTTCTATCAGTGAAGACAGAGGACGAGAGGAATTGTTTCAAACAGTGTTTGTTAGATAGACACACATTATGAAAAGTAGCAGAGCTTGCACACCATTATCCTAATTGCACATTTTTAATTGGCAATGTGGATGCCAAAGTTGAATCATTAGTTAACTGAATGGCAAAGATCCAACTCAGGCAGAAGCTTTGCTACCTGAGATACAGTTGATAAGGTAGAGATATGGTGTGTTATTGGATTTATGGTACTTTACTCCTTATATTAGAAAAATTGTAATACGGTCAGTTGTGCTGCAGTATTTATTGCCTGGTTGTATGTCATAAGCAAATGATTTAAACATTTTTCTATTGCATCATTGCAGAATATACTTCCACAATAACTTGCAAATGGATTTTATTATACAGCATGTAATACAACACAGGTGTTGCCCATGACTTATATCTCTAATTCTGCCATGAGATGACTATAAGTGATTTAACTCGGGGTCAAAAAATTTTCTTTTTCTGGCACACCTCTCCTGTTTTCATGGATGGATAACCACACAAGACTATAAAGGGTCCAAGAGCCTTTGTTTGAACTTATAAACCTTTCACTTTGGAAATTTGAAAGGCTCAGTTAAAAATAAGAATGCTCTGATCACTTTTTTGTGGCTTTTTTTTTATAGGTCTCTGTGCTCAGGGGTCTGTTGTCTCAATCCGTTCATGTCTGTCACTGTCAATTTGATGCATAATCAGATGCAGATAAAACATTTCAGCCGGGTAGTGAAATCTTCTCGCATGGGAAAGACAAGCAACAGAAAATAGGTTATAATAAATGCAGTCAGACAGGTCAAAAAGTCGGCTAAATCCTTGTGTAGTCACATGGTACTATCATCACAATGTCAAAACATGTTTATCACACATGATCTCATGTTTTCTCTGTATCATTCAACGACAGGTCTTCTCATATCTGAAGACCTGAATCTCATCAATCACCCTAGAGTTATAGCTAAGTTCATGTCAAACTGCATCCATCAGGTAACTGAGTAGCATAATGCATGTCCCGCTGCAGTAGTGTTTGTATTGAACCCATTCGATCCCCAGTGAAGGAAACTACTGTACCACTGTACAATATGGATAAAACACAAGGCTCCCATCAGTCTGAAGGCTGGGGAAGTCATTTCCAACCTACCATGAAGAGTGTGGCATGCAGCTCCACTCCGCAGTGTTGTGCTTTGACCCCTTTAAACACAGATTGGGGGGGAGGAGCAGCAAATTCCCAAACTCTCTCCAGATACGGCTTTATTTATTTATTTTAAGTCTAGCCCTTGCCCTAGTGTCAGCTGCAACAAGAGTGTACGCTGAAAATGGAAAGCACTGCCCCTTTGCTTTCTTTTTTTTTTTTCACTTTCCTGTCCACTGCCTCTCTTTTTCCCCACTGTCCTTCTTTCCCATGTGTCGGCAAGCCCAAGTAATGAAGAGCAGCCAATCTGTTTGGCCTGCACAGCTCTGTCTCTCCCTCCTCCCAGCCTCTCTACCCTTCCATGCTAATTTGACCTACAAATTCTGTCCAAGTGTGACAAACGAGAGTGTTGTTGAACTTCGGCCAAACAGCTTCCTCTCTGTCTCTTCTCTGCTGTGTGTGTGTGTGTGTGTGATTCTGTCTCCCCGTGTCTCTGTCCTCCCTCCCTCACCGTTATCCTCTCCACTTTTCTCTCTCTCTCCTCAAATCAGCTTCCTTGCACGAAGCCAGGACAAAGATCTCCAGTGACATTTTCTTTCCTGTGTGTAAACAAAAGCATTTAGCTTTTTGCTCAGGGCCCAGCTGTTGTGTTTTCGTAACCCAGTTGGAAAGCGTGGGACGGAAACCGAGCGACCCTCGCGTCTTCTGCAGCTGTCCACTCCTAGACATGGACAATAAGTGAGGGGAAACGCGTAGATAGGAGTTATGTTTTTTTGGATAAATTGTTGTAAGCATCTCTTTTTGCACTTTCTTTTTTCGTATGCAGTCTTGTGTCTTTGCATTGAGCTCAGAGACGTCCTTCCAGTGAGAGCGGTTGCAAAGGGAAAATTAATCTCCGTGCCGCTGGTTGCGTCAAACCTGGCAGAGGCAATGAGAAATTGAAGTTTTTAAATGTGGTGAAGTGCTTCTCTTCGCCTGGCTGGCCTTCTGCCATCACCCCTGACGACATCTTACTCACATTTACACACATACACACACACACACACTCCACATAAATGCTTCTCCAGGATTTAGTGTAGAGCAGGCCACATAAAACTATACCAGCAATTGGCGTTTTCCACAGCCAGTGATTACAGGACTTGACTCATTAGAGGCATTACAAAATTACTTTTTCACTCTTGTCAGCCTGTCTATATCTGTGTTTCTCTTTTTGATTGCCACTCTTTCTAAGCATTTCTCCCTCCCTTTTTCTTTTTTTTTCACTGCCTTCCCTCCACTTTCTATGTGTTACCATGCCACAAACCAGTCTAGGGGAAAAAAAAGTGTTTCCCATGTTTCAAAACAAACCCGAAACATAGTATTTATCAGGGTCCAGATCTCTGGCTTGAAACCCAGCTGGTTCCTTGTTTTTCCTCAGAGAGGTCTGGTCCAACTTATGTTAGACACACGCATGACACTTCAGCTTTATTCCTGAGATCTGTTGCCAGAGTAGGATTTTACTAGATAGCATCTCTCTCTGCGTCACCACTCGGTTTGAAAACGGTTTGTCATGCATGTCATGTGGCTGTATTGATTTAAGGCTGTGTGCTTTCTCAGTCTCCTGACATCGCTTTGCTTAAAAGTTTGATCTTAACATGAGCCTGGCCAAATATTCTATTTGGAGGATAGTGGTGTAATAGTCAAGATTGCTGTGCAGCAAAATATCTCCTCTGCATCTCTGCATGGCTGGATGATGAAATTCAAAACAATACCATAACCTGTGATCACCTATTAAAATGACCCATTCTTGGAAGACTGCTTCTCTCAAAAGGGTACAATTTCTCCCTTATTATACATTTTGTGTCGGAGAGAGGCAGTATAGATGAGAGTGAATGACCCGTGCCAAAGTCTATTTGGGTTTTAACCTTAAAAATCATTTATGTCATGCATCCTATCTAAAGCAAACCCTCCTATTCTTCTTTTTCATTTTACTAGATCTAGATCATTTTTCCACCATCCCAAACCCTTGTTTTCCTCTTCCTTCCTTACTCTCTTGTTTTGACCTGATGAACCTGACCTACATTTCCTTTTATAAGAATGAAATCTATATTCTGCTTTTCCTCTTTCATTGTTGGATTGTTTGTACATTTTTTTTTCTCGAAAAGGGGGAAGCAAACTCTTGAGTCTTTTGTCTTTGTTTTGGATGCTGCTTCCTCTTATTTGCTTTCTGGTCAGAAAAACACATGTGCACAGACACACACACACGCACGTGCAGCAGCCTTCCTGTTAATGGAGGTGTTCAGTCTGTCCCCGGAGTGTTTTCGAGGCGACCGACCAGCCTACACGCTTGTTTTGGCTCTCGCCTTGTCACTTTAACTCCAGGCTGTTTTTGTCCTGCTTCATTTGATTCTGGAGTCCATTTCTATCCCCACAATGCAACTTGTCTCTTACCTCACCTGCTTTGTTCACCTAAAAATACCTCCCAATGCTGCAGGGTGCTGCAAACTGTGAAAGTAGGTTGCGAGAGAGGGCCATTGTGTCCATTTAAGCAACCAGAGTACAATGGCACAAATTACAATCTACTGATTTAATTTGATGTGACAGTGATGACCAACAACCGGATTGTTTATTATGTTGCCCAACATGGCCCGTCTAGACAAACACAAGGTTGTAATTCTCTCAAGAGGTTGCAATAAGTTTATGCTTTTCCTTGCGGTTTTGTTCAGAGGTCATTTAAAGTGTTTTTCCCAGATATTTAATGAAAAGAAACAGGAGAAAGTAATAGAAAGAGAGTCAACAATAGCAATAGTGCACAGAGAGAAGGAGATAAGTCAAGTTCAGAGAAGGAGCGGACAGTTGAAGTGAAGTTCCTGCTCTTTGTATTAAGCCTGGAGGGACCCTCAGTCTTGTTGTAGCCCCCATAGAGTGAATTTAAGAGGGTCAACTTTAACAAGGGCTGTATTGAAGCTCTCTGTTTGAGGGAGGAGAGGGTGTCTGTGTCTGTTTTTTGAATAGTAGGATGAAGACAAGACAGGGGTGGTGCTGCTTTTTGTCTTGGTGTTTAAGTTTCCATTCAGCCAAGAGGCAGGGGGCAACACTTGGTGGTCTGGACTCCAGTGGGCTACACACTTTGAGATTTTTACTTGTGGTGTACTTTATTGAGCAACAGTTACATAAGGAGCTCACATTTTCAATTTGTTTCTCGATATAAAATGGAGTATTAGATTCTACTTTGGTTTTACACTATCAATTAGGTGCAGTGTATTGTACACAACTGTATACAACTTAAATGTCTGTCACAAATGATACTTTATCAAGGTCCCTGATAAGGTTTAAAAAACACAAGTTACTTAGAGCCTTAACTTACGTGGATTAAAATACATTTCCATGCATAGGAATAACGATGTGTTAGATGTTACTAGTCTAGTGCCTGTTGGGTGATTTATAAGGTCATCGAGTAAGACGGCCGTTGTTGCAGCACTTTTACTAGTTACACGTGGCTGTTGCCTGCACATGGTTGGCTAGGCTACAGGGTAATACTTTCAAAGGAAAATGGTGTTTGTAGGGTTCAGGGTTGCAGCTAATGATTATTTTCTTTATCAATTTGTATATTTCTTTTTTTGATAAGTCAGAAAACCTTTCCAGAGCCCAAATCACATCTTCATGATTGCTTGTTTTATCAATGCAACAGTCCAGAAGACAAAGAAAATCTATTTGCAGTGATTTTAAAACTGAAAAAAGCAGCAAATATTAACATGTGAGAGCCTCAAACCAGTGAATTTATCAAAATAGCTTCTTTATAAATAGATGTATAAATGTATCTGATTGGATTTGATTACTGATTTATTAATTGACTGATCGTTTCAGCACTGGGGTTGTGGAGTAATGTGAATGCAAAGATGTAACGTAATGTAATTCTATAAACTTACAGCGCTGATAAACCTTTTTCAAGCAGGTAATAAGTATTCCGCACTGGATTACATTTTAAGACTGTCCTTGAGTGTTGGTTTACTCATTGGTATTTGCTCAATCGATCGCTCACAGTCATAGCGGTTAGAAAAGGACTCTCTGAGTGAGCTTTACTCCACAGTGTCAATGTTGAACATTTTAGTTCTCTCAGAGAAAACTCAAGGCTGTTGAATATTAACACACACATTCACACTCTCCTAAGAACAACCAGATGACCAGTGAATCCTTTCAGGGTGCTTTCACAAGGCCCAAGCCTTTCACAAGAGCTTTCAACCATGTCCAACTTAAACCTATTCCCGCCGTTTTGTAAGCCTAGAGTATACACAGGCTTAGCTCCAGGTTCTTGGTTCTCCTGACAGTGGTTGGTAGTCACACACACACTGGGAGGTATGTTGAAAGTATTCTTGTGTTTGATCCTTGGAGATCAAGGTAGCTTTGACAGCATTCCCCCTCTCTCTTCTGTGTACTTACCCACCAGTCTCCGTGGGCCTGGCCCGAACCTGGGGGCCAAGGGAGGGGACCCCTCACTGATCCCAAGGTGTGTTATGGTTCTGGGGGAGAATGTGCTGTGTCTCAGGTCTGGTCTAGATCAGGTTGCAGCCCCCTTAAGGCATGTGTTGCCTTTGGACTGAGCGTTTGGGGTTGCCAGTGAGGCCTCAGAAACTGATGAAGTTTCTTTTTGCTTATCAGTGATGAACTAAGGAAATATAACAATATAGGAGATTGAACACTTCTCCATTGCCCTACCTCAAACCAGTGACACACGCACAGAGTACTGTAAGCACAACTGACTTATATCATATTAATTATTAAGTGGTACATACCTACATTGCTCACCTTGCACAGTGTGTTGTGCAGCAAAGTCAGATACAAGATATTTGACTTTGATAATAATACAAAGATAAATATGTGCAGTTCTCTGCCTCTGAGCTGCCATGGAAAATCCTCCAAGTGATGTGTTACCACACTTGATTTGGAACAGGTTTGCTGCAACTTTTACATGAGGATTTGAATACGCTGGTTGGCTGTTTGTCAGTTCTGAAAGTGAGTTAGGTCCATATTTCTTCCCTGGTGCCAGTTTTTCCAGTCAGTTTAACTTGATTGTGACTGGTTTCTAGATGCGGTACACAGTTTGATGTTGGTGCCACTGGTGCACAAGTCCACTGTGAAGAGCCAGACAGCTTTCCTGCCTATTCCAGTATATTAATCTTCTTGTGTTTCTATCCTAGTGTAGGCATGTGTCAATAGAAAAACATAATTGGCTAAAGATAATATCTTTATCATCATACTTAAGTGTTATACTCTTCACGTAACTTCAATTTGCATTATGGAAAACTTATTTGATATGTTATCATGAGACTGTGAGCCATAAGTTGCTGGATATTATTGAGATACAGAAAAGAGGGAGACATCTATTTTTCATGTTACTTCTATTTTAGTGTGCACATACTGTATAGAAAATGTTCTTTAACATAATGTTTAAATGATATTTATAGAGAACACACTGAATATTTATGTAGATTGTCATTCCTTTGATATTGATATTGTAGATATTAGATATTATGGCAACACTACTTCACAACAACAGCCTCTACCAAAGATGATCTGTTGAATTACTGCAAACATAAAGGTTGAGTGAATACACACACATTTCATGCACCATCCAGCTTTTTTTTTTTTTTAACCAGTTTAACCTATAAAAACAAGTGGTTGTGATTTGGCCTCATGCTAATAATCCCCAGACTCTGGCTCTCAGATGCAGGGAGAAGGAAAACAAGAGGCCTCAGCTGATTGATTTTGAGTGGGACTCTCCCGGATCCACCGTCTCACCACTACGCTTTTAGTCGAGGTTTATTTTCCTGACCCAGTCATTTTTGAAAGTCTTTGTACTTTCACATTTGTTTTTCTCACATACACACACACACACACTCTCTGCAAGGTTGTTTATCCAGAGTATTAGCTGACCTCCCTGCTCCTTACCCAAACACCTCAGCAGGAAGCAACATTACCTCCCCACCAATGGCTCGGCGCCACAGCATTGTGATCCTGAAACCTTGGTGTAAATCTAGACTCTTGCGATTCAGATCAAGGACATTGGCTTACATTGTTAACACTTTTATCAGCCCCCCGAAGCTTTCAGCTGCTTAATCATCTAGACATTTTGAAAAAATAGGGAGGTAAATTCAGGTGTCTGGCTCCATCTAATTACTTATAGATATCTCCTAGTCTGTCTTTGTTTGTGTATTTGTGATTGAGGGTGTGTGTTAATGTTTCTCAGGTGTTCCAGGACTTGGGTGTGTCGGTGCTGGCCGGAGCTTCCGAGGGCTACAACGTGTGTCTGTTTGCTTACGGCCAAACAGGATCTGGAAAGACGTACACAATGATGGGGACACCGGTGAGGAAAAAGGGTGGAGTGGGCACTGGCATCACTGCATGGCATTAGATATTGTGTGAGGGGAGATTAATTGAACTTTAAGGCCTCAGGTAATGTCACCAAACACAATGGAGGCAATGTTGCAAAAAGTACAAACTCAGACCTTGCAGGACTGCGAATAGGCAAATGTAAACACCCTGTAAGGAAAAGCAACACATTCTACATTGCAACTTTCAAATTAATGTTGCTATATCCTCAATTTGTTTTTTTTTTTGTTTTCTTCTGTATGATGCCAGGATTCCATTGGCTTGACCCCTCGGATCTGTCAGGTACGTCAGTGGATTATAATTAATGCAGGTGGCAACATGAACAGATGTGAGAAGTGTGAAGTAAATTGCAGTTCTCCTTTTTTTTACAGGGTCTCTTTAGGTCTGAAGACACTTTTCCTGATGGGCAGAACTCAAGCAGAGTAGAGATCAGGTACTGTGTCCTTGTCTGACTCTGTGTAAGTGTCTTTCGCCTTTTTAATTGGTGAGATTGAGCCATTTCCTGATGCTGAAATACAAATTACACTTATGCAGCAATTATACTGCAAAGCTGCATGCAACAAAATGCAAATTATGAACTGGATTTGATTTGGTCAACTAACTTTTGCAACATATTGCAAGTAATATTAATTTGACAGAGCAGAAATTATGCCATCTGGTTTCACCCTGCCATTTACTCTAATGGAAAAATGTAGTCTTTTTTAAAATTTGAAAATTATAACCCAGTGAAATTTCCATAGTAAAGACTCTTTTCTTTCTAGGGTTATTTAGTTGGACCCACAGTCTAATATTATTTTTCCGATAAATCATTTATTCTATAAAATAAAATATAGAAAATGGCCAGAGTTGCCCAGAGAGAAATTTATCAGAGTCCAAGGCGACATCTTCAAATTCCTTGTTTTTTCTGACCAACAGTCCCAAACCAGACAATGTTTGTATTACTATCCTGTGTGACAAAGAAAAGCAGCAACTCCTCACATTTATGGAGCTGAAACCAAAGAAAGGCTTTTTTGCTTATAAAGCAACTGAAACCATTAATTGATCAATATAGTGCTGATTATTTCTCCTGATCTACTAATTGGTTAATCAACCAATCGTTGCAGCTCTAGTCTAAAACGTAGACCATGTAACCATGACTACGACATGGTTCAAAACACATGGTTCACAGTCAAGGTCAACAGTACAGTCGACACCAGAAAAGAACTCTTAAACAAAGATGATATTGTGTAAAATGCAGATGATGAATTGACAAGAATAAAACAACTTACATAATGTGTAATGAGACTGTATGTAGGTCTGTGATGGTACGGATTAAATGGAAATCAAATGATCCAATCTGTCCCTCTGTCCCTACAGCTTTCTGGAGATCTATAATGAGCGTGTGAGAGACCTGCTGAAAGGAGGAGAGCAGAAGAAGAGAGCCTCCCTGAGAGTCAGAGAGCATCCTGAGAAAGGGCCTTATGTACAGGGTGAGTCCTCAGCTGCACCTTAACATTGCAGTGTTTTTTAAAAGGAAGGACATACAGTTCTCAGGGGCTAAACTCAATTTTTCAATTTGAAAGGCACCTTTTTTGTGAGAACTGGTTACGCGGGATGACATTGGAACCAAGTGATTTTTTTTAATTTACTGTATTTGTTTAAAAATATAGAAATGGTAAAGATATAAAATGGACACCCAGGGACAATCATTTACAGATGCATATATACATGTGCATATGTATGTGATGACACGTCCATACACATGTGCACAAGGCTGTGCGGGAGAAGTAGGAAGGAACAAATTACGTTAACTACAATGTAAATGTGATGTTCAAATATGACCCCACAATTCTAAGTGTAATTGCACAAAATGTCAAACTCAATAACCAACTGATTTCTGTTTTTTGCCCTTTTCTGCCTGTCTTACAAAATAAATATTATATGGAGGACTAGAGGCTCCAAATTCTCATTGCATACATATGTACGTTCTGTATATTGGGGAAAAAACATTATTTTAAATAATCCTGCAACAACCTTATGTCGCAGACTTTGCATGTTTAACTGTCATATTGTTAAGATTAGGTACTTTAGCAGAAATTAGCTTTATTAAGTGTCCAATCTCCATTTCTAACACTTGAGAATAGTTTGCAGTGGTTCATGATGTAAATGAATCTGTCTCAAACACTTGGTGTTGAGAGAGCAAAGACGAGAGCGGATACCACAGGTTAAATATTTCTCTAAGCCGTCATACACACTCAGACACATAATTAGGTGAAATTATGGACTTGTAACATGGTCTGTAGTATTTTGAGTAATGCTGTCTTGTAAGTTTATTTTGTAAGTCACTTTGGTATGTGGTCAGTGGTAGAATTTTGTTCTCTTTTGATCAGCTCCAAAATTGTCTTTTCTGGCTCTCATCCAGTCTCCTCTTTTAGCTTGTCTTACTTTTTCTCTTTTTTTTTTTTTTCTTTTTCCTACTGTCCTTACAGCCTTTCCTCCTCTCTTTCTTCCCCTCTCATCCGCCTGTGTCTCTATGTTTAAAGCCACACATCCACTCATTGTCTGTATCAAGAGAAATCCCAGTTGACCAGAGGAAGTGAAGTCATATCCTTGTGGTTCCAAGGAGAACACTTCACCATACACACAGCACATTTTGAACCTCCAGAGTTGTACTTCTCCATCAATACTTGTCTATCTAACAGTGTTTTACTGTCACTCTTATTCTTTTGGAATAATTCAAATATCCGTACTCACTGACCAAATTAAAACATGGAATAAATAACCACTCGTTATAGCGCCACAAGGCTCTGTGGTAATCTGTGTGCACACATGTTTAACAGCTACTTATGCTGATGTGATTCATGCCTGGAAGTAAAACATTGCGACAGATTTTTTTTTTGTTAGTAAATGCTGTTGGAAAGTATTACACATCAAACATGAGCATGCACTGATGAGACATGTTTCCCATTTGTGTCATTTCCATCTCTCTGATCGTTAAACTACTTTGCGAAAAACGTCTTTTTCTTATTTGCTGAAGTTTTATCGGTTTCAGTGTCACTGACAGTTTTATGGATTTTTTTTTTTCACAGAGCTGTCTCTACAAAATATTTACAAAATTAATGTTTAATATGTGTATATCTCATTTATTTTTGCCCAATGTATCAGTGTAGCTTTATTCTTATAGCAGCCACACAAAACCTTAACCTTAAAATGCAAGTCCATATATATCCTTTATCTTTAAACTTCATTGCTTTTTAATGTTTTTAGACGATTCTGTAACATTATATGGCTTTTTCAAATGTCCAACTTTTGCCTGATGTTCATCTTGCTTTACAACAATGTAGCTGTGCTGCTTTTACCCTTACAGAGAGTTTCCCACAACAATTTGCATTCATAATTCCCCATAGGGGTGATTGAGTCAATTAATAAGCCTTTCTATGTTTATATAAAAACATACTACTCTTTGTTTATTTGCTCAGATTTCTCAGCATTTTGCTTCTCTGTTTATTTCTCTCTAATCAGACCTTTCGCAGCATGTGGTCTCGGACGGCAAGCAGGCCATGGACCTTTTGGAGGAAGGCATCGCCAACCGCATCACCGCAGCAACCCACAATCATGACGCCAGCAGCAGATCCCACGCCATCTTTACTATCCAGTACACACAGGTCATAACCTCTCTCAGCCCTTCAATCACAGTCTACATACCATCACACTCATCTTGATTGCCCCTTGAATTCTTGCGTGCAATTAACACGATTAGGATCCATTTTCACGTGGAGCATTTATCATTATTTGCAGATTCCAGTCTGATTATTATCATCTTTTCTTCACAGGCAATACTAGAAAATAACCGTCCTTCAGAAACTGTCAGCAAGATTAACCTTGTAGACTTGGCGGGGAGGTGAGACTGTTTCCCTGTGTTGTGTCTCTCTTTTTCTCAACATTTTTGAGTCCAAGTCATTGACAAAACTGCCCCCTAGTGGATCTTGACTACTGCCCTGAGATTTTCTAAATTCCTTCAGCATTGCATTATTTGCATCTTTAATCATTTCTAATGACATGAGTCATATTGTGTTTGTGTTGTGTCTGACAGTGAGAGAGCGGACTACAACTACTGCAGGGATAGACTAACAGAGGGCTCCAACATTAACAAGTCGCTCGTCACTTTGGGCATCGTCATTTCTGCTCTTGGTAAGTGAGATCAAATGATGATGCGTGATTAAAAAAAATAGATTTTATGTACCTGTTTTTCATTCTACATTTCTGCAATCCTTATTCCTTTCTATCCGTTTCATTCTCTGCACACATTCCTCAACCTTCTTTCCCCTGCCTCCACAGCCCAGAATTCCCAGATGTCCAGCAGCTGCCAGAGTATCAACAGCATGGCCTCTGAGGGTGATGGCAGCACGGTCGGTAGCCACAGCAGCTCCCTTTCTGGAGGAGGAGGAGGAGGAGGAGGAGGAGGTGGGAGGAGGCACTGCTTCATCCCCTACAGAGATTCAGTCCTGACCTGGCTGCTGAAAGACAGTCTAGGCGGCAACTCCAAGACCATTATGATTGCAAGTAAGTATCATAGCAGTTATTTTTGAAGGACCATTGTGCTGGTTTTGTATTTTTTGTTTTACTATTTAAACTTGATGAGATAGATTTCTGCACACTTAGATCTATGCAGTATTCACTTTATTTTTAAGCTTTCGGCCCATCAGACCTTCATCAGAACATACATGATTCAACCATTCCTCTCAGATCTTTCTGACAAGCAAAAGCGTGACATCCTGGATGAGGGCATGGACCCGAACAAGCTGTTTGTAACTGCTGTTGCAACCATGCAAAAGCGGTGTGAAGAGAAGAAGAAAGAGGGAGAAGCCCTGCAGCTTTGCCTTCCAAGAAAGACTCAGGCTACTTCCACTCCTTGCTGGGCCTTCACTCAAACTGTGACTCAGCAGGCCAGCAACAAAGCCTTTAAGATTCCCACACGCCCAGCCCCTCAACTTCCAGCACAAAATCAGCCCAGGCCATCAAACAAGGGGCCCAGGCCGAAGAAATCCTTTCCAGGGGGGACCTCAAGCCTCAACCTCCTCCCAGGGAGCAAGGAGGAATAAGTGGGTGTAGCAACTCGCTGGTGTTCCCCTCCCCTCCGCCAGCTCCGTTCCTGAGTCTGTTCCAGAGTGTTGCCTCCATGCAGCATGCAGGGCCCGAGTTGGCGTTTACAGTTCACCGCACCCACAAAGAGGAAGAGAGACTGTTCACCAGCGGTAGCCGTCCACATGCTTCCTGTGTGTCTCACAAGCACTCTTATGTGTCCCAAAACAGATCAAAGTCATCTCCAGTGCAGCCAGGCATGTTGCCAAGGGCGCTGATGAATACAAGAAAATATGCACTGTTGAAAAACAATGTCAAAATAAAACCCTTTGCGTCATCACCAGAAAACCCACTTTCCAGGGTGACTGGCCACATTAGCGCTTTACCAGAACAGACCTTAGGTCATACATGTTCATAATGCTGATACATGCCGCCCTGCTATGTTTTGTGTGACTGGTTTACTTCAGTCGACCTAAAGGACAGGAGGTGCCTTTCCAGTGCTCAGTGCCCATAATGCTCAGCTTTCTGCAAGACTTGCTGAATAAGGGCAAAGCTTTCTCTACAGTAAAGGTTTACTTGGCTGCTATTGCAGCGTGCCATGTAGGTTTTGATAGTAAGGCTGTGGGACAACATCCCCTTGTCAGCGGTTTTGAGAGGGGTGCTCGCCGTCTGCAACCATTGTCCAAACAGCTTGCTCCATCATGGGATTTGTTAACTGTTTTGGATATGATTTCTCACCCCTCCTTTGAGCCTTTAGATCAGGCTGATATAAAAGTGCTCTCATTTAAGACTGCTCTTTAGTTGGCACTGGTGTCTGCTAAGCCGGTCAGTGATATTCATGCATTTTCAGTGCACCCTGACTGTCTTCAGTTTGCCACAGGAGATGCAACGTGTGGTGCTATGGCCTAATCTGACCTTTATACCGGAGAACCCTACTTTGGTGTGTCTCCCCTTTGACCTAGCAGCCCCCCCCCCCCTCCTTTCCTGTCCTTGGAGCAGGAGTGGTTACATACATTGTGCTCAGTGCACACATTACACATCTACGTGGACAAAACACAGGGGTTTAGGAAAACGGATCAGCTGTCATGGGTAGAGCTCTACAGAGAGTCATGAAGACGGCCCCAAACATCACTGGGACACAGCTGCCGGCAGTCGAGGACATCTACCGGGCCCGATGTCAGGGTAGGCCCTCCAACATTATCCGTGACCCATCTCACCCTGCCCACCACCTCTTCAAACTACTCCCCTCTGGCAGGCAATACAGGACAATACATGCACACACCACAAGACTGAAAAACCGCTTTATACATACATATACCGCTCCCCCCACTGACTGAACTCCCTATTGTGCAATATGCTCATAGGCCATACTTGTTTAATTGTGCATTTGTGGCTGAATTGTATGCTGCTAACTGTTTGTTGTTTATTGGCACACCAATAGCACCTTGAGTAACTTTGAATTTGAGCACTGTTTTGTATAGTAATTTTGTATTATATATTATATTGTCCTTTATAGCAATTTCGCCTTTTTAAAAATGTTTTAATATTGTTTTCATATCTGGGAGTGTCATCGTAATTTTGTTGTGTTGTCGTCTTGCACAGCAGTACAATGACAAGACTCATGTTATCAGAGAACCAGGGTTACCTCTGTAACCTCAAGTTTTTAAAAAATAAAATAATGACAACAACAAAATAAGGTGAATATACTAACCATAAAATAAAATTAGTTATTGCGATTATTATTTTGTATGGCGCATAGTATGAGCACTCAAGAAAATGTGAAGGATTACTTCAGGATATAGCAGTTACTTCATCGGTGAGCATATTTGCTTTGCTTTTCTTCCTAATGCCTGAGTGTACTGTGAAAAGCTACAACCTGTGTTGTTTTTTAAATATAGATATTGTGAGATGTGAAAATACATAGTGTTTAGTCAAATAACATCAAATATTCATGGGTAGGAGATCCAGACCCTCAACCAAATGACCCTCCATGGAAAATGCTGAAATGCAAATAAAAAAAGAGTATAAAAACAAATTAATGTTTTTAAAAGGTAGCTATTTGTTAAATCTGTTTTTCAGCATGTAAGATGCTCAGTAATTAAAAGGAATTTGGTGGTTTTAAAAGCAGCCAATTCTGTGGTCAAAGTTTTCCACAAGTACTGAAAAATGTTGTCTAAATGTTTTGTGTGATTATCAACTTTATCTTTGAAAGTTGGTTTTCATGTTGTTTTGAAAATTAAATCAATGGCTGCCTAGTGGGCAGGGAATTCATCTAAAAAGTAATAGTGATGCTTTGGAGAATGGGTTGCAGTAATGTGAGCATGCCAGCAAAGCCACTGGTATTTTCCCATAAGGCATAACACATAAAACTGCCAGTGTTGTTTCTTGTGATGTTAGTGCTAACTGCTCTTTATATTTCTGTGTGTGTGTGTGTGTGTGTGTGTGTGTGTGTGTGTGTGTGTGTGTGTGTCTTTTGCAGCGGTCTCACCCTCCGCTAACAGCTACAACGAGACCCTGAGCACCCTTCGCTATGCTGCCCATGCCAGAAATATTGTCAACAAACCTCGGGTTAATGAGGTCAGTGGCTGTTTTATGTTTGATGGCAACATTTAACATTTGATCTAAATGTTTTCAGCAGGTTAATGTGAGCTCTGATCTCTGCGCAGGATGCTAATGTTCGGCTGATCAGGGAGCTGAGAGAGGAAATTGACAGGCTGAAGAGCATGCTGCTCAGCTTTGAAATGGTATGGCAACCTTTCATCTTCAGAGTATGACACTAACCCTCCTGGTGATACACCCTGCTGGGTTTACCCAATAGTATTCTTAGCACTGTAAGGCTTTGAATAAAAGTGATTTCTAGCAAAGGCTTAATGCAGTGATTTGTGTCTTTGTGACATTTTTAATCCACTGGGTGGTAAAGATTGTATTGCAATGTAACACGTTTGACATTTTCCTTTTGCACAGTATGTTGACTGATGATTTTTTACTCTCTTGACTGACAGCAGCGTAATCCCAGTCCATCCCTGAGTGACGAGAGGGATGGAACACTTTCTGACATCGTGCTGCAGAACGAACTAAAGGTAACACAGGGTCGACACAGATAGTTTCATCTGCCTGATTGATAGTCCTTGATATAGCAAGCCAGAGTGCTTTTATGTTTAGTTGAATATTTTTCATCAGTTTGACAGATATCTCACAAAAAAGAAATCCGGGGCACGAATGTAATAAGTTGCATCATCCTTTGACTGGCAGTTTCATCATCACATATGTTGTACGGACAAACGTGATTCAAATCGCAACTCTGGTTAAGCTCCAGTTTGGATGGTGAGGGTTTAGATGAGATCCAAACACAGAAATATTACCGTCAGTTTAAAAAAAAAAAAAAAAATGTTTGCCTGATATACTCTAAAAGGATCAGTTCACCCAAATGACATACATTTTTTCACCTTTTTAAGCCTTTTTTTTAAAAGGTGAGAAATATATCTCATTTAAAATGTTTTAATAAAATAGAAACAACTACAACTACTACAACTTGCCCCCCTAGCAACTTTGAAGCGAGTTAAGAAGAAATTACAAAATTTAGATGAAACATTACAATTGAAGAGGTTAACATTTATGCATATTTGTGTTTATGGATGTCTAACAAATCTAAATATAACAAACAATCTGTTGTCATATTATTAGTAACAGTAGTCTTTAGTATCAGTAGTTGTAGGACTGGCAGTAGAAGTTTGAACAGATACTTTACTACTCTGGTCTCATCCTCCTTTCTTCATGACTTTCCTTCATTGTCTTTATCCGTGCATCCCCTTCAGGTGGAGCAGCTCACGAAGGACTGGTCGGAGAGCTGGAGAGACAAGAAGGAGCTGCTGGAGCAGTACAGTGTGGACATCAACAGAGACCAGGCCGGTTTCCTCATCAACTCCCTCCAACCACACCTGGTTACCCTCGATGGAGATGTTCTCAGCACTGGGGTCGTCTTCTATCACCTCAGGGTATGATCATAAGGAGGCAAATAGTGTCCATGTATAAATGATATTAGTGTTAGATTTGGTATTATTTACTAAATGAGGCCTTTTCTTTATGTCATTTATGTGATGTTATTATAGTCTTTAGTGTTAATATTAGAATAAATGTTAGTTGAGAGATGAGAATTACTAGTATAATTTTTGGAGTTTATATCTTTATAAGTCCTGTTAGATGTATGGATGATATGAAGTGTCTATTTTCAATCAGTTTCTCTCTTTGTAGATTTATATTCATCCCCAGAGACATGCATCACTCATTTCCACATATTTTCTTATACTGAAAATACACATTTGCTTGAACAACATAATGCAAACCCTCACGAACCGATATTCTTTGCATTTGCTCTACTTTTTTCTTTTTCTTTTCTCAAGTTACTGATTCTGTCAGCCGTCTTGACTAAAACCATCTTTTTTTGTCTACTAGATTCTTCCTCCCCCCTCCTCTTCCTACTATTTATCTCTGTTCTGCTAGAAAAACTCTTGAGAAAAGGTGCGTTTTGATTGTCTTTTCTTTTCACTTTACCCTCCAACTGTTCTGTCGATCTCCCATCTGTGTGTGTGTGTGTGTGTATGTGTGTGTGTCTTCTGCAATGTATAAAGCTTGGTTGGATAAGAGGTTCTTAGTTCTGAGGCTAGGACTCAGGGGAGCTTAAGCTGCCCTGATTCTGACAATGACAAGCATACCCTCAGGCCTGACAATTACACTGTTTCCTGCATGTGAAGAGCTGAGGCCACCTGGGAGCACATGTGGTCCTGACACCATATATGAAAGCCTTTAATCCCATTAGATAAGACTTCAAAGTAAGCAAATGATAGTTTTTCTGTCAACTGAGTGGAAGATTAGAAGTGAAAGGACAATAGGTCTTCATAGAACAAGGTGTAAATTTGCTGCCATGATATCCAGTAGTCCTCTTGTGTTTTGAGCGCATTCAACTAATGACCAGTATGCGCAAGGTGTGCAGGGTTTCCGCCAGAAACGTTGTTAGGCCCTGCGGTCAAGTGGGGGGGGGGCTGAGCAAAACTCAGAGGAACGGCTGAGATTGTCACTAAAACAAGAATAGCTGCCCCACCTTAAGTGAGCCTGGGCCGAAGTTGTCGCTAACTTCGGGGCTAACCCCCTTCACTTCAGCTGGGTGGCAAGCAAGACATGGGAACTTGGCTTGGGTCTTGAGGAGTTGTAGCATTTATTCACCAATAAATAGCCTAAACTGTACACTGCTACATTCAGAGCTATACTGCTAACTTCATACTCTCTGCTCCGCCCGCCAGCCTCACCATCGCACACCTGTTTGCCCTCTCTCGCTCTCTCTCGCTCTCTCTCTCTATTCCCCTAATGGTTAGGCCCGGCGGGCTGCCAGGCTTGCAATACTCTGGCGAAAACCCTGGTGTGTTTCAGTGTCTTTGCTTATTTGGATGTTGAGAATAGCTGCCGTGTTTAAAAACTTGGTCTTTTGTTACAGGAGGGAGTTACCCGCATCGGACCTCAAGATCAGTTTGAAGAACCACAAATAGGTATTATTTATTCATTTGGTCTCCATGTTTACCCATCCAGCTGTTAATATTAATTTTCAAACTGTACAGTGAGTTCAGAGAAAAATATTTTTTTTTCTCAGCTGTTTTCCATTTCAAGAGCCTCTCACAGCTATGTTTTATTGCAGAGTAAACATACAACACATGCAGCATTAAATATGGACAAAAGTAGAATATCAAGTTTATTAGCTAGCTTTTCACACATACATACAGTTCATCGTGATATTTACTTAAATGAGAATTCATAGTAAAATATGAAATGCCATAAAATGGGCCGTTAGCGTTTCATTAAATGCTGCATTGAGCACTGAATATATTTAGTAGTACAGAGGCTGCGTCAGCACAGCTGTCTAAATCGGTGTGTGTGTGATTGTGTTTCTGCATTCTGTTTCTAGTTCTGCAGGGCAACGCCAGCTGTGAGATTGAAAACCACGGAGGTGTGGTAACGCTCAGACCGCTGCCAGGCTGCGTCTGCCTGCTCAACGACAGGGAGGTTACTGAGCCCTGCAGACTGGCTCAAGGTCAGTTCATGTCCTCAACAAATCAGTTTGTTTACACAGTCTTGTTTCCATTGCAGTTTTTACATACACGTGACACAGATTGGATGTTTTGTAATGAAAGTAAAAAGCAAAATGTTTCATGTTTTAATTTGTGATATGAGCCTTGTGTGTGTGTGAAGGCCTATAACTTGTATTTTAATGAGAATAAATAATAAATGTAGTGTTGGTATCCTGAGAGAATTGCTGTCATTTTCAACCTTATGAAAGCTCACCCCAGGGACGGTACTTGTGAGCATTAAGGCCTACTGTGTGACTGTGGCTATGTGCTGGATGGCACATATAGGTTAATGTACAATTACATATGCACGCACACTTAAAGATGCATAGATAGGTTCAATATCACATATAGGTCAATGTTAAACCTTAGATACACGGAGTCATCCTGAGAACATTGACACACACTCACATACACTCTTCCCCACACTGCAACACACACACACTTCCTGCCCTTAGCTTACATCGCTACACAATGAGCACAGCGTGTAACAAAGGATATGTCTCTCTGTCTCTAGGAACAGTGATCACCTTAGGAGGAGTGCATAAGTTCCGCTTCAACCACCCAGCAGAGGCAGCTGTCCTCCGTGAGCGCAGACGGGTAGGTGCTGCTCAGCTGAAAATAAAAATGATGCCGTTGGTTATGATCGCAATCAAGATAATATTGATGTCAACTAGATGATTGGGATGCTGCAGGCACAAATTTTTCTTTATCTCTTCAGAGAATAGCGATAGTGGCGGTTGTTTATTTTTTTATTTCTGGCAAATTTTAAAGTGTATCTCTACTGTTCTCAGGCCAGCGAAGGCGGCATGCCCTGCACCTACATCGACCTTTGCCCCCTGACCTCTGACCACAGGTAAATACTACCCCAAAAAAATAAATGACCATACAACACAACAATCTTTTCAGGACAATATTCATCAGTGTGTATGTGTTTGATGTACACAGTGATCTTCTGCCAACTTACAGCCAGTATATTTATTTAGAGGTACAAGTCTTACATCAGTGTACATGCTGTAGAAATGTCATGCATGTCTCCCTCCAGTTGGTGGAGATGGCATGTGTTTCCATTAGCCCCCACCCTTGTGAACATTCCCAGTTGTTGCTTGGTTACTGTTGAGATGCTAAACTAAAAACCAACAGAACCTTTTACTTTGACCCTGCTACACTACCACCAAACTACTAAATTAGGCAAGGTAAAATAATAATTGCTTTACTTTTTCTGGATGTTTTTTTTTGTCTTTCCATCACAGTTTCTTAGTCTGTGTTTCACTGTGACTCTGTGTGCCTCTTTTAAAGTGACAAACAAGTGGAGCTCCAAGGGCAGCTGGGAGCCAGTCTCTCCCCCAGTGAGGAGCCTACTGCTAGGCAGCGTGTGGAGGAGCAGCAGCGCTACGTGGAGAGTTTGCGACAGGAGATTCACTCTGAGCAAAGACGGGCTGAGAGAGAACTGGAGAGGGAGCAGGCCCATCTCCGACAGCAGCACAGTGAGAGTAAGTACTCTTTCCACACTCTCACATTTTGATAAAGGTTATTATTGTGTTATTTCTCACATAAATACAAACTTACTTTCAAAATCAAAGCCAAAATTCTAGATTATTTTAAGCAAATTCGTATATTGATAAATGCTGGGGCACTATGGTTGTAAAAGATTTCCACTCACTCCTGACTTCGACTTTTTGTGAATCTTTATCCAACAGTCCAGCAGTGGATTTTGCAGGAGAAACGGCGTCTGTCAGCAGTAGAACATAGAGTCACCCAAGAGCTTGGAATTCAAACAGACCTTGTCCCTGCACCCCTCCTGGAGCGGCTAACAAGTCAGGCATCTGAGGATCAGGAAGGTCTAACAGTGAATCGTCCGTCCCAGGTGGTAAGGGCCAGGAAAAAGGCGGTACAGGAGGAGTTACTGAAGCATCACGCCCTCTGCCGTGCTGAGAGCCGCATCCGTCGGAAAAGACTGCACTACCAGCTGGAGAGAATCGCCCGCAAGCGGCATCTTTTGGAAGCTAAGAGAGAATTGCAGCAGCTAGAAAAGTCCTTGCCTCCAGGACCAGACAGCCCTGAGTCTCCCGAGATGGGGTCCCCCCAGAAGCTCAGAGGACGACCATTTGTTTCTCGTAGACATTCATTCTCAGCAGATCTTCTGTCCCGGCTCTACCCACAGCACACCCCTATCTTCAGGTAAGCACATGGAGTTCTAGTACAGTTCGAAGTTCTTCAGTGGTAGTTAGATCAGGAAATCTACCCACAGAGAAAATGTATAAATCAGTTATGGTTGCTTTCACCTCCTATATTCATGTAGATCATAAATATTTTTTTTTAAATTGAAGTTTATTTTTTTTCCTATCAACAGACACTTCCTGAAGAGAAACAGATCCACAGAGCTGGCTTCCAATTCGTCCATAACGTCTGATTCCATAGGCAGCAGGAGGTGGGTTTCGGATGAGTGCCTTCCTCGGGAAAGGACCCAGAGTTGTTCCGGCACTCTCTTCTCAGGACAAAGTCGAGCCTGCCAGAGTAGAGTCGGCTCCTCTGAAAACAACAGACAAACCACGAAGGAGGCGCCCCAAGCTCAGCCCTGCAGGGAACGTCCAGAAAGAAAACCTCTGCTGCCGAACCGAGACCTGTCTTTTAAGAAGAGATCAGATCAGAATTCACCAATTACTCTGAAGTCACCACTTAGTTCTACTGTGCAGCCAGTTAGCAAAGAAAATATGCAAGGATCCACAACAGACAAACCGTGTTCTGAGATTGTCCCTTGTATGAATGTAAAAACCCCAGCCCATGCTAATGACAACAGACTAGAAACCATCAGGAAATCTTTTTCTCGCTCTGTGGGGCCGAGGTTAAAAACAGCTCTGTCAAAAGTGTTCAGAAAACCACCGTCAGGTGCAAATGGAGGACGGGGCCCCAAAGCTCTGGGGAGGATAGCAAGCAAATTTCACTGGAGACAAAGAAGAGACAGGAGCTTCAAAGATACCAAGACGAGCAGAAGTAAATGTACCATTAAAGCTGCTGTGTCGTGCGAGGAGCTTGACCAAAGGACTTTGTTTGAGAACATTAGACAGAGGAGGTGGCATAGTACAGAGACCCTGATGAACAAGACTGGCAGATGGGTGGAGAGGCAGCAGGAATTGGTCAGATGGGAGGAAGATGATAGGGAAGCAGAAGTAGAGAGGGATGAAGGAGCGTCAGACTGCGAGAGCCTTTTCTCTCTTGATTCTCTGTCCTCTGCTTATGCAACAGCCCTAGTAGAGCAGCTGAGACATGAGGAAGCAGCTCAGAGTGAGGCAGAGAGCGAAGACAGTGAGATGTCTAAAGACTCCTTGGCTGTGGGGAGCTGTGAAAAACACTCTATAGTGAGGAGACTTAGCCAAACAGTGGTTCCAACTTACTCACTGGTGACAGGTGCCTCCCATTCATCCACGGTGCGCAACAAGACACAAGAGATCAATTTAGAACGAGATAGCTGTCGGAAACCTCAGGTGATCCCAGCCGAGGCGTACTGGAGCCAGCAAGGCTCCCCAAAAACAAGACATAGAGGGGATATTGGTGCTACAAGGAAACCCCTTTCTCAAAACCCCTTAGCAGCAGATTGTAGAGGCAGAGACACTGTTCACAAATTGATTGAGGACTTTGGTAACATGCAAACCACTTCAACATGTAGCCCCCGTTCCCTGAGCAGCTGTAGTGCGAGGGAGTCAGAAAGCATGTTGCCTCTCACTGATGCCTGGTCCTCTACCGATGCAGCAGACAGTCCCAGGATTCACAGGGATTCTCTACCTTTCCAAAGAGAAATGATGTTCAGAGGTGTAGAGAGCAGCAGTAGCAGCCCCAGCCCAACCAGTATGAACCTCTCAGACTCAGACAGACAGAGCGGATCTAGAAGCTCAACATCCACCAACTCTGAAGGTATAAATATAACAGTGCAGACTCAAGACTCTCGGAGTCTAACAACACCAGATGATGCTTTGATATCACAGAATCTGAAAGATTTAGAGCAATCAGAAAGTATGCAAGAGGCTTTTACAGATACTCCAGATGACAACAGCAACAGAAGTCCACCATCTTTGCCCACCTCAGATCGAATTGCTTGTGTGTCACCCACTGAGATACCCCACGCTGCACAACTAGCATCAAAATTGCTCCAGGTGTTTACTGATGGACCTGATATGGTTTCTGCTGATGTTATGATGTCCTCTGACACTGAAATGTGTACCTCAGGTTGTCAAACAAAAAAGCATTTCTCTACAAATCCTACAAAGCAAGGTCAAGTATTGAACAAGATGTTTGACACTGCAAGTGCCTTAAAATCGTCCACTGAAGATGATGTACTATGCAATCTAGATGGTGCAACAGAAACGTTGAAAGATATACACCAATATGATTTTACCAAAGATGTATCCCTCACAAGGGATGAAACAGTAGATGAGGTTGAAGCCAAAGGCACTGAGCAGTATGTTGCACTACAGCAGGAACTTGTTAAATCAGCTTGTAAAAATTCCAGGAAGAGGAACAAAGACAAGCAGGATGCTTTCATGGGCAGCCTGAAAATTCCAAAAAGGAGCAACAGCAGAGAGTCGGTGACTTTCTGCTCTATACCAGTTGGCAGCCAGGATGATATTTGGCTTGATGACAATAACAACACCAGTGACTCTAAAGGAGAACAATCTCCTGTGGAAACTGACAGCCCTGGATTTGATTCTGCTCATGCTGATGGCAGCATTAGACAAGATACAGTGGCTTCAGTGGTGTTGCCAGTTTCTGATCCTGTGTCCAGGAAACTTGGACAGATTTGTAAGATCTTTGAGGACTATGAATGTGGGTTTAAAAGTGGTGACAAAAGTTCTCATACTGGTAATTCTGTGGGAGAGAAGAAAGTAGTTGAAAAAGGTGATGTAACAATAAAAGAAGTTGTTACAGTATCAAAAGAGGACAAATCCCAAATTAATAAAACAGGAAAACATCAAGAAAATAGAAAACATGTATGTCAGTCAGAGGCAATTTGTAGCGCCATTGACCTGAGAATCTCAGAAGTTGTGAAAGAGCACATGAAACTGTCATTGACTGGCAGCAACTGTGACAGGAATAGGAGTCAGAGTCTGAATGCCTTGTCATCATCTACATGTCATTTCGACTATAAAAGTGATGAACATCAATGGAGAGAAAAACAGCAGAGAGGTGAGAGAAGTGATCAGGTGAAAGAAGTGACAAACCTCGGTGGAGATTCATTGGACAGAATGACATGCAAAAACGCGGTGGACAAAAGTGAGCACCTGGCATCAGATATACCAGCTGAACTGGGCACTAACAATGACGACGACACTCTTAAGTCTACTGAAATAACACAAAAGATTGACCATGCTCAGAGCTATTCTGATGGAACATCAAAAAAGCTGGTAAATGATCATTGTGTTTTTCAAAACTCCTCTGCAGAAACCAAAAATATTAAATCGAATCTGACACTGAATGGCCATGAAGAGTCTGAGGAGCCTGGCAACCCAACTTTGCAACCAACGAGTTTGTCCTCAGTGAGTGATTTCACCTCAGCAAGAACATGTATTGATTCTCAAGGAAATGCTGTGGAGAAAGATGACACAGGTCAACAAAAAGAAAATTCTCATCTTAATCCTACCGTCGGTGATATTTGTTCAAAAAGAGTGGACCAGCAGAGCTACTCTGAAGCCCCTGCTTTGAATTCTGATTGCCCACAACTTCCCCAAATATCCCTTGCAACACCTGACACCACCGGTGGCACAAAGGTGAACCTTTGCTGTAAATATGTAAAGGATGTCAGTATGAAAGACGCATCCAGTGTGGAAGATGAGGACTGTCATTCATGCAAACAAAACTCACCGAGGGCAGTCAAACAGCATATCCAAAATAGCCCTCACATGTTGGGGGCTGTGAAAAAGTTCTGTGATGGAGCAGTCAGTCAATTCAGACCACAGAACCATTACAGCGACCAGAATACATCCACTTACGAGAAGCAGCCTGGCCATGATGACAGTGAAACAGACACCACGCTAGGAGGTAAACCTTCTATCAGAGCACAGGATCAGTTCAGCAATCCGCAAACCCATTCAAATAACTTGGCTCAGACTTTTGTCGTCAATATGAATTACAAAAACAAATGTCAAAATATGCCACATTCACAGTGCAGATTTGATAAAGATGCTCAAACCCACAGCAAAGGTGATGATGTAATGAAAAATGACAAAGAGATATTGACCCAGTCTGAAGTGCAGCTGCCAGAGAGCTTGGCAGAGTCTAAATATGAAACAAGTATTTCTGGTTCTACACAACCCCGACACGAAATGCCACAGGGAAATGGCGTCAAAAATACAAGTTGCTTTGGGTCTGTAAGGCCGCAAGAGGGCAAGATAAACACATCTACCGGCACACAGGGTAATTCTGCTCTTATATCAAAAAAGGCCAAGTCTAAAAGGCTCAGAAGGTCTAAGATCCAGACTCATCCCACCTCTTCCTCTGACTCCTCTCTTAAGTCTTCATCAGATGAAGAGGATGACATAACCTCCAGAGTACATCACAGCAGACTCTCATCTACACGGGGAAAGCTTGGATCTGAGAGTACCGGCAAACTAGAAGTCAGACAGCCTAGAAGCAATGATGCAGATATTTCTGCTACAGTGTCAATGAGAAAATGTAAAGTGAAGACTTGTTCTTCTAAAAATGAGGTTCAATTTAGTAGAAATTATTGCCAAAAAAGACATTCTTTACCCCCTGTAGAAAAAATCATTCCCTTTGCAAAGAAAAGCGAACCACAACATACACTGAAGTCGCAGGACTCCCCCATGCATTTTGCCTCTAGTGACATCAACCCTTTTGTTCACCAGTGGCAAGACGAGGACTCAGACCAACACTGTTATAAAAACCCAGCATTTGGAAGTGCTGCTGACCTTTCCTGTAAATCTCCCCTTTTAAACAGCACTGAAAAACGTATAACAAGATGCTGTAGTGTTGACAATGGTTTGAATGGGCAGAACTCTCCTTTCAACTCCCATCTCAGCACTTACGCCACCAACAAGGGGCTCTCCAGTACACTCAGCAGTATGGAGGATTATAAAGAACAAGTCAACAAAACATCTCAGCTTACGCCACATCAACAGACATCCATCGATATTCACAATCACCCAGCCAATCTGACAATGAACAGTAGTTCTTCAAACAACGATGTTCCCAGCGGTTTTAGTAACAACTCCAGTCACATGGATGAAATCATGTTTGTTTACTCATCTGAGCAAGAGTCTCAGGCGCCCAAAGCCCAAACCCAGGCCCAAAGAAGGAAGACATGTGAACATGGCACTCAAACTGAGCGTAGCCTTCAGACAATGCTGGTTAATGCTAGTAACAGTAGTAGTGCTCTAAAGAGGAAAGAGCGGCACAAAAGGAGCAACACTGATGTACCTGCAACACAGAAAACCAAAGTGGACATTAAAGAATCTCCAACGTGGGCCAGTATGGAAAGCATGTCAGTCCAACTCTCAAAGTTGATCGACAGCACTTCAGACCTGCTGGAGGACGTCCAGGGAATGAGAACAGGTGAAGCCCTCAAGTCCAGTCCACAGAAGAGCGTCAACTTGTCAAATATCAGCATCTCCTATAGTGAGAGTAAAGACTGCACCAAGAGAGACTGCTCAACTCAAACAGCAGTAGATGTTGGGATCCAGACAGAAAGGCCTTTAACACCAGCAATGAAGGAAATCGCAAAGCATCAAACATCTACTGAAAGGTCCAAAGCTCATGAGGTCAATGTGATTGTCAAAGTGATTGGTTCTGAGGTTGTTAGTGTGTCGAAAGACAAGGATGTTCACTGTGTGGTGAAAAATGAAGCTAACACACAGGAAAAGATGCAGAGCATGCCTGACCTGAGGTTTAACACCTCTGCTGCAGCAAAAAGGTCTACTATACAATCAGAGAACGCCCCCGTCAAAACACCACCTATGAAGACTGCAGCTGAAGGTCGAAGACGTGTAAGATCTGCTTCTTCAAGAGGCTCAAAGCAAAGCACGCCTGAGGCACTGTTCCACAAAAGTGTTGCAGTCTCTGAAATCACCCCCAGATCAGCAAGAAACAGCCACCAAGAAAATCACAGCCCTTCTAAAAGAGGTGATCCATCACCTCGTTCAAAGAAAGAGCCTACATACACAGATCGTGCATCGTCTCCCATTCTCACTGTGGGAATGAGATTACATATGAATCAGAGAGGAAAACACTCCACACTTTGTCCTCCAAAATATCAAGATGGGAATACAAACCATGCTTCAGAGGAAGAAAGCCTTATTGTGCCTTCTAGCATACAGTCAGCATGTACATCTATTTCAGAAGATGATCAAATGCCCAGACAGGATTGTGATGTTTCCTCGAGAAAATCAGAATCTGTATCACTCGAGAAAGTGAGTGAAATGAGTTGCTCTAGCCCCAAAGGCTCCGATAAGTGCTCTGCAAGCCTGAGTTCATCACTGGATAGATATACAGACACTGACAGGAGAAATATTGCCTATAAAGACAAGAGCAACACCCAGCCCAGTCCCAAATGGCAGATGACCTGTCCTCCAAGTCCTGTCAAGACCTCTACTGATGGTTTACCCATGCAGAACCATATCTCTCCCATATTAAAACAGACTGGTGTGCACGAACAGCTGGCTAAATCTAGACATAGCAAAACACCAAACTACACAACCCAACCAAGACCTGCAGTGGATTCTGTAGATTTTTGTGTTGACGCCTACAATCCTTCCCCAAACAGCGACAGGACTGTTCTACTTCAAGAGGACGACATGGTGTCGCTGGCACCCAGTGAGTGCAACACAGATATCCTCGTGAACATTACACCTGTCACCAGCATGTCCATGTGTCCAGAACACAAGAGAGTCCCTGAGGACCTGCCTATGCACAATAAATTCACTAACTGGTCAGGCATCAACCATCAACAATCAAAGCGCTGGAGTCTCCCCAACAAACTGGACACAAGTTTTAAAAACGACCATAAGGAGAGCAGAAACTGTGCCGAATGGGGCGAGATGGAGAGTTACGGCTCAAATGCGGAGTCTATGGTGCAGAGCGACAGAAGGGCGAGAGAGATAGAGAGGCTGCGACAGGAGAGAGAGCAGGTGATGGCTACAGTCAACCTCAGCATGAACCCCACACCGCTGACTGTGGAGCTGACAGAGGCCAAGCTCCATTACGGCCTGGGAGAGACAGACACACTGTTAAAGATGCTGTCCCCGAGGTCCAGAGAGGAGCCGGAGCCACCGACCTCTGCTCCTACCAATCAGCAGCTGTATGACAGGTAAAGATACACATGACTCAAATACTCTTTAATTTTAATTTTATACAACATTTTTGGGCTTTTGTTTGGATAACACAATACAAGCATCTATACAAGAGTTTTGCCTAAACAAGGAAACTTCCTAAAATTGCCAGTTTCCTGATTTACATCAGGAAATAACTAATCAAAGAGTTAGTAAACAAGACTAAATATATAACCACACATTCTATGTAGCTTTCAATACCTTACTGTTTTTGATACTTAATACTACAGACACATTTCGGTTGGTAGTAAAAAGGTGTTGAAGTGGGATGTCCAGCCCTAAAACTGATAAATATTAAGTAAATATTTCCTGCTAAACTGTGTTCTAAGATATTTTTATAAAATCTGGTTCAGTGTGTGAAGAACTTTATTTGTTTATTTGTAGCCACTGCACCCATCTTGGAATAATGATGAATGTTTTGTAAAATGTGCTAAAAGCCTCTTCTTTGACCTTATTGGTTTAATTGTATTTCTGCTATTGTCGTCTTTTCCTCTCAGACATCGCAGGAGTATTGAGGGTTTGAGGCAGCAGAGGGAGGAGCGTCTCCAGACTTTCCGGAGAGCTCGTAGTCTGAGTCCCAGCAAACATCCTCGCTCCTCTCCTCAAGAGGCCGTTTCCTCCTCCAAGGTTTCTGTCGCCACGCCCAGTCGGCGTAAGGATTATCTGCAACAGCTGCGTCAAGAGGTGATAGACAGCACCAGGTAAGACACTGGGTCTTTCACTATTTCACAACAATGTGGTCATAGTAGTCTTAAATTGAATACATAAATCTTTTCAGGTTTCTATGGAAAATGCCAACATAAGATATTAATCAGAAAAACTTCTGTAACATGTGTATTATATTTGTTTAAATGCAGCTGCTGTTTTGCATTTCTTGATTGAGATCTCACCCAATTATCTATTTGACAGAATACCAGACCCTCCAAGAGGAGAGGGCCAGTGCCCGTCTGATATTGAGCAGCTGTTGCGTGACTACGGCCGTGCCCGGGAGGAAGCCAGGACAGAGATCGCAAAGGCACGGGAACGACTGAGAGAAAGGACCGAGCAGGAGAAGAGGAGGCTTCAGCAGCAGGCCCTGTCTCAGGAAGTTAAAGTCAGTTTGTTTGTCATTGCAGTGACGTAATTGATTTGTCATAAGTCACAAAAACAACAATAAAGACATCAGACATCATCATGAGTCAATTTGCTTGAGGCACCAGATAGATAGGATGAGATTTTTGATAAAAGTATTTCATTTTTCAGTTTGTCCAGCTCACTTTCTACTAGATTAGGCTAAAATAAACCTCAACAGTTAACTGCAAACACAAATTGTCATAGGTTTATTGATGTAAACATTAAATATGAACGGTTAATAAAATATTTTGTTTGTAGATTTTTTAGGAACTTACAGTTTTATTTGTAACATTATACAGTAATGCATATACTTTCCCTGATATCTCCATTTATGTGTGTGACAGGATGACCTGAGACATCGAACAAGAATCAGCAACAGCACCTTGTGCACAGGATCCAGCCTGAGCCTTTCCTCTGGACCAACGTCCGGGTACAACAGCGGCAACACTGTCCAGCTTTCACATTGCAGCAGACCAGTTCTTACTGGACAGGTTGGTGCACTGATGTTACACATTACAGAGGATTTGAGTAATTGATAAAGAATAAATACACTGAAATTCAAGATGACTGGATCCCATTCCAGATCTATTAGACTCAATAAATACCTCACAAAAAGATAAAATCTCCATGTATTTGTTGTGATTTTACTTTTTGAGCAACACACAGGCTAACTGTATTGATGTCACTGTTTTGGTTTAGACTACAGGGTTCCAGGATGAAGGGCTGAAGGTCAGGACACGTCCTCCTATATGTGGTCCTCAAAGTGTGAAGACACAGGGTGCCTGGCTGTCTGCCCAGGGTAAGGACTGAACTTTGTTTCACAAACAGACTTTGGCAAAACATCCATCAGGAGTATGTTAAATATTTCAATTTCCATATACCATCTCAGCATAAATACCTATTTGGGTTCAGTGAAAGGTTTCATTTTGACATTAGAAACTAAGAGATATGATTCCAGATAACTTAAAATAGCTTCTACGTGGTTCCCTGTATCTAAATTCCATGTTAACTTCCTTGTGTTTTATTAGATGTCCGCTTCGAGCCTTCTGTCACCGGGTTTGAGCCGGTGATGACCTCATCTCCATCACCCCCAACGTGTACTCGACGGCGCACCGCCTCCTTCGGCTCCTGCTCTTCCATATCCACAACTTATCAGGATATCACATCCAGTCTCCTCGGTCGAGCTCTAGCCGAGGTAATACACAACTCGGAATTAATTCTAAAAAAAACTTGTAGTGTGAGAAAAGATGTCTTTGGACTGCACTTGTAATCATTGACTGTACAATGATTATCCATGTTTGTAATCTAAACTTTCAGACATTTGTATCAAATTGTAAATTTCTTTCACCTTAGGTGCGACTTGCTTCCTCTGGGGATTTGAGCAACCTGATGACGGGCAAGGCCACAGCAGGCTGGAAGTGAGTTTAATCATTTCCCCTTATTAAACTCATCCAAACACGATCTGTCCTTGAGACTATCGCCAACCACGGGATCTACTTTCTCAGGATTTCTCTCCAAGCTTAATCTCTCTTAGATGAGATTAAGCGGCTCATTCATGTGCTAATATATTAAGTCCATGTTTATTCAGATACCAGGGAGAAGAACGAGGCATCCAGGCTTACTATAAGCCCTCTTCCAGCCTGTCTGTCCATGGTTTCATGGGGGCCGGGGAGCTGGACAGACCCCTTGACAGCCTGTGGAGCCTTATCTGCCAGCTGTCCAAGAGCCACATGTACAATCAGTCAGTCCGTTCTGTCTGGACACGACCACTAGATGACAGCACTCAGCTGGGTGAGCTAATGTCCCTGCCTAGTCTATATTCTCCGTCACATATAATACATGTTTGAAGCAAACTTTCTGAAATCCCAAATGATACTTATAGTCAATCCATAGTAGATATTTATTATTAAATCAGCTACTCTGATAATACTAGTTCATGAGATACAGATAAATATTTATTTGCAATTGAACCTGTATGTGATGGAAGAGTTTACCTCGCAAAAAACATGCATTTTTGCAAAATATAAATATAGAAAATGTTTACAATTTTTGTCTTTTCTGCAAAATTATTTATATTTTTGCAAGGCATTTACCGACCCTCGCAAATGTATGTTTCAAATTATGCATCTGCATCCATTAGTTATCTATAGTACAGCACAGTACAGTCACATTCATCACTGACAAGCTTCTTGTATTGCATGACCAACTCCATTCTCACACCTGCAGTATGTTAGATTTAATACCTACAGTACATCTTCATATGTTCTGCTTTGTTCAAATGTTTCTTATTCTCACCAAAGTTATATTTTGACTATTTGATTTTGTGTTCACACTGATGTAGGGTTATTATTATTATTATCATATCATGTTACAAATACATCAAATTTTGCTCTTTTTTACTGACAACTGAAAGATAAACTGCATTCTAAGCTTCTTAAGCACTATTGTTCTGTTCCAGTGCTTCAGTTCTTCCATATTTTCCTTTTATTTACAAGTTTTTATCAACCATATTTGTCCATCTGACGCATTCTCTCTCTCTCTCTGTATTTCTGTTTAGTCTACATATTAACAGATCCGTCCACCTGCCACCTCAGCCAGCCGCGGGACTTCTGCTGCATTAGCACCGAATCAAAACAGGTAAGCACAGCTGCAAAATCAACCAGCCGGTCCTGATGATTACTGCTAGTTGCCCTTGTACAGGGTTCATTGAGCATTCGCAGCATAGCCAAACACAAAATCGCAATGTAGTTTGAAGGAGAAAATTCCATTTACTGTCATATTAGTGTAGCGTGAAATCAGGAGAGGACAGTGCTGCCTCTTGTAATTACAACCAATTTAAGAGCAAGCGGCGCAGCATTGAGTTTTTCATCCACAAAATGTAGAACATGCGAACAGGTATTTAGGAACTCGTCATGCTGTTCAGCACTGCCTCACAGATACGACAGGGAGTGTAAACAACGCTGACCCAGGGGCAGTGGGTGTGGAAGAAAGCAAGTCAGCTGTTGGTTATCAGTGTCAGTGAACAGTTGCCTCTCGGCTGATCAAAAGGCTGCACTGCCTGTTTTATTGATGATTTTTTTTTCTCTCTCTCTCTCTCTCTCTCTCTCTCTCACTCTCTCACTGCCCCAGGGTGGCCTGAGCGTGTTGGCAATGCAGTCTGTGTTCGAGGAGTCTCTGCCTCGTCCCAGTGTTGATGCCGTCCGAGGGGAGATGATGCCCAGTTGCTGGATCCTGCAGCCGGTCAGACGAAGTGGACAGGAAGTCACCAGGGTCGTCTACCTTCTGCAGGTGAGATATGACAACTATATACAGTCATAGTTGACAGGCTGGTCTTTGCCTTGTTATTTTGTGAATTAACTGTCGTCATCTTCTCCAGGTTGATCTCGGATCTCCATCTTTTCCTCACCGACTCTTGAACACTGTTGCCAGGAGACAAGCAGCTGTCATCGCCGATCTTGACATTTTCCTCGCTTCGTAAATCCGCAGACACACACACACGAAGACGCATCAGCAGTGAGCACTTAGACTTAACTGTCTCCACTGTGGAGTTAGTCTGTCTTTTTGAATTTGCACCTAAAAAATTTTTTACTTGACTTTTTCTATTTTAAGAGCACTGTTATCTTGATTTCCAGTTACAAAGTTGAAGCAGCTTTTTTTTGTATGAAGGTATTTAAAAAAAAAAAAAAATTGAAACTGTATTTTTGTACGTGTATGTGAATGCTTTTAACAATCATACTCCTATTATACCAAAGATTAGTTAGAAGTCTAAGGGAATGACTTGCCATGACCCGTTATCAAGATCCCCAACTTGATCTTTTCACCAATATGATGAAATATCTTAATAAATATTTCATAATCTGATAAGTACCAACTATTTATCTCCCTTAATACCTGTTAGCAATATGGTGTCTTCTGATTTCTACCATTTGCTAACTTGGAAAGCTAAATATGTTAGAGACAACAAGGCATAGCAAGATAACACTCAAAAGAAATGTCACTAATTAGACGATATGTATGTTTTCTATGCAAGTGTTCCTCTCCAGTCTTTTCTTTCTATGTATAATAGATGTAGCCAGTTTTATAGTGACAAGAACATGTCAATACAGCTGAGATTTAAACCATATACAGAAGGCAGCATCACTCTGTGCCAGATCCCGGGTCAGTCAGTTTTTGCAAAAACTTAAATGCTTTGTTTTACCCCCGTTGGCTCGACGATGACGGGATTTGACAGATATGACAGTAAAATGAAAGCTGTAAGATTGAGGCTCACTTTCTAGGGAAAGTGTTTGGAACGCATGTGAGTTTCTTTTCTACTGATATCCAGACTTCTTCTAAATTTCCATTTGTCCGATACTTTTAATTTATATAGCAAATGTTCACATGCCAACATGTTACGCTAAGCTTATGGATATTGTACATTTTATACCTGCTTAACATCAGCAAGTTAGCATTGTCATAGTGAGCATTTTAGCAAGCGGATGTTAGTAGTAGTAAGGATGTACCGCGTGACACCTGAATTGTCCTACTTATTTACCTGGGAACTGCAAATCTTAACCACTTAATGACCTTAATTGAAAATGTATTTCAAATGTCCTTCCGCAGTAGCAAAAAAGGACAAAGGTATGTAAGCTATGTTTTGGATAGTAGAGGTGGTGTATTGAAGGAATGCTAAGAATTAAGAGTTACTGTGTTTATCAGTGCAGGCTCTGCTCATTTTAACTCTCTCTGCAGAAAATGTAGTCCAAAAACATGTTTTGTAACATAAACATGGAGAGAAAGAGTCGGAAGGTTGGGAACTTTTTGGATATAACAAGTCTTAAGAGCTTGTAGGCTGATCAACTTTCAATCAAAGGTCGTCGGTTCAGGAAGCATTTGGCCTGCTGAAGTGATGTTGAGTAAGATACTGAAGATACCAACCAAGCTCCAGGGAAGATGCTCTGTAGCTGATCCAGACCCCTGACCTCCATTTTTTTTTTCTCCCAGTAGTACTATATGGTACCCCAAATCTGCAAAAGCTGGGTTTTAAGGGCTTGTTCTCACCAACTTTATGAAGTTTCTAGTATTTATTTTGTTCCTCCTGCCCTCTTTTTGAAATGCTGTTGAATGTGTTTTATAGTTGTGATTGTTTTTTTTTTTATACGAGCAAAGCATGATGCTGTTTACAGCTGCTTGCACAAAAACTGTTAATGCATTTATCAATGTTGATATTAAAAAAAGGTGATTTTTTTAGTTTGTACAGTGTTGAAACTATGCAGAAGCTGATCAAAGACAGGACTGCTCTCAGTCAAAGCTGCGTCGGCTCTATCCAGATATGAAGCCATATTATTTACAGTAGTTTGAAGGTTCAGGACTTTTTTGGCACTGCAGCTGCAGCGCTCAGTTTGGTGACTGAAGACGTTGCCGGGGGAACCAAAGAGAAAGGAACAAAAATACAGAAGACGCAGAGTGAAGGAACGCAGTCACAACTTTTTTTGTAATGACTTCTTTTTTTTTTAATGTACATCTATATATTATAAAGTGTTTTTCATTGTGTGAAAAAGCATTGTTATTTATGTTTGTACAATGTATTGTAAATGTATTTTGTTATAAACACCCTGCTTCCTGTCGCTAATAAGATGTAATGTGGCCATGTGTTTGGCCATGAATACAATACGTATTTTTAAATGAGCTGTCGTTTTCTCATTTTTGGATTTGTTTATCGATGTTTTATGTGAAGGCCTCTTACAAGACTTACCAAGTCATTATCTAACTTGTCAACAGTAGATTGTGATTTTAATCAGAATTTGCTGATTATAATTAATTTCATTTTTCACTGTGCAGAATGAGGTATGTGCAGAGTTTGACACTAGAAGGCTGTTTTCACATTCACCTGCTGAAAAGGGAACATTTCTCTGTGCTCACCTTGAAATTGAATTCCTCTCCAGACAAGTTTTTAAGAAATATATTTAGCTTTGAACAATAATTTGAAGAAGGTGAGCTTTAGATGTCACTTTTAACTAGATAATTGAACTTTTTTTGGTGGAAAAACCATATCAGACAAAATATTATTCTGAGTATTTATATCCTAAACATAGACTGAGGGAATCTATAATAACTCTTTTCTTTTATTGGTACCAAAAACCAGACGTCATGTCAGATATTGAAAAATGTCAAGTATGAGTAAAATTTTAAGTTTAGTAACATTTTGTTTTTATTGGTCCAAGACTTCAAAACAGAATCCAACTTCACTTAATTTAACTTACTGAATCTGTTAGGGATTTAAAATCTTATTACTTTATTTTAGTATTTTAAAAAATGACCCTCCTGTTGTTTCTAACCTAAATCATCTTAATGGAAGACTTGCTTTGAGACAAGTGTCAATTTATTGATAGCAGAGGTGTTTTTGCTCTCATATTAAGTTACTGACAGTTGCTCTTAAGAAATTCCTCGAGCTTAAAATCAAGTAAACAAGTATAAAAAGTTTCTATCTTAACAGTGTGCGTCACATTATATCTGACAAGTGTTTTCACTAAGTGATGAACATCCTTTGTAATGTTGGGGTATCTGTCTCCAGCACCTCGCTGCTCTGCGTCTAAATGGCACATACTGTACACACAGGCGGCAGTGGAGGTGACATTTCTGAAAGGGTCTCGGTGGGTGAGCGGGGTGGGTGGGTGTTATGTGTGCGATTAGAGGGTCGGGGCGGGGTGCAGTGGAGTGGAGTAGGGTGGGGTGGTGAGGGGGGGGGAAGTGCTCAGGAGATCAGAAGTGTCTCTGCCATTTAGAGTCACCAGCTCTTGTCAGGAATGTGCGTCCCCTGCGCACACAGATCATGTACTGGATGCGCCCACTTTATTTTTAACCCGGCTGGGTGGGTCAGTCGCTGGCTTTCGGGAATGACCGTGGAGCGCGCGGCGCCTACAGCCCCTTTCCCTCGTCCCCCGTGCAGGACCGTGTCCTCCTCGCGCTGTGGAGACCCTCCGCTCTGACCAGGACCCCGCTACAGCTTCAATGGGATTATAATTGGTTTATTGGCAGGGAGAAGGCTCAACATAAACACTTTCGGGACAGGACAACATCCAGAAGCAAGTAAGTGTAAATTTAAGGCGCTGCTAATGCGCCATTGTTAAATGAAATTATTGATCTTTGGCCAAATAGTTTCTGACACCGGTCACTAAATGGTCCTCATTCCATGTAGACTACAATTGTTTGCCGTTGTTAATGGGGGGAGTTAAAAGTTTCCTCCAAACCACCTGTTGGACCAAGCTGCCATGTTAAATAATGACGTCGTTTTCAAATGATCTCAGACTATTTATTTATTTTAAATGATGACATGTTCCCCGGCTGTTAGAAGTGGTCGCTTTTTGTTTTAATTTAACTTCACCTTGTTTGAATTCTTGAGTTTTCACTCTTGTTATCTCTGACTGTGCAGTAAGTAGGCCGCAGCAGGCGCGATAGTGACATTTGCGCACAATGACGCCACTGTGCGTGTTTGCGCGTGGAAAAGTGCGCTCCTTAAAAGTTGTTTATAATCCACCAGCAGTAAGTATTTAGATCACTTACACAAGCAATATTGCAATATGAAAATACGCTATAACAAGTAAAAATCCGGCATTGAAAATGTAATTTATGTATTATGAAGTAGGATTATTAACAAGATGTAGAAGAAGTTTAAAGTATTAAAAGTACTAATAATTCTGAAAAATATCTCTGTTAGTGTTATTATAGACCTATATTACACAGCTGAATTATTGTTATTACTGATGCATTCATGAATAAATGTAATTTTTCTGTTAAAGTTGAGTGTTGTAGTTTGGGTGGAGCTAATTTTAAGTGTTATTCTGTAACAATGCATCATTTTATTTGATAATCATGTTTTGTATGATAAATCTGAATCTGTAATGTAACTCAAACTGTCAAATAAATACATAGTAGATTACAAAGTACAACATTTCCACCCCACTGAAATGTAGTGCAGCAGAAGTAGCCTACAAAGTAGTATGAAATGGAAATACTCAAGTAAAGTACTTCAAACTTGTGCTTCAGTACAGTACTTGAGTAAATCTACTTTGTTACATTCCACCACTGGTGTTAACCGAAGCCCAGGTTCACTATTATAGATTCTCTCTGTCTTACAGCACCTAAGAATACATAAAAAGTCCTTGAACGAAAACAGTGTCATGGCCTTTGAAATGATCTGCTCCCTGTACAAAAGTTTCTCCCTCATTCCCCTTAAAAGGACAAGTGTGAGTGTGTCGCCATGTCTGGACCAGCAGGGACTTTTGTGTAAACACACTCCAGGAATAGTTTACTATCGATTCCTTATGACCTCTCGCAAGATCAGGCGCAGTATTGTTCCAGTCAAAACAATATTGACCACAACAGTGCTTTTTTTTTTTTCTCTGCCCACCTCAGAGCTTGTTTACATGATGGCGCAGTATGGATTATGCTAAACAGAGTTTTGTTACGCTTGTTATTTTCTTACATCTTGTTCAAATTCATGAGTGATAATTAGCTTGATGTTGATATTGGCAGTTTGAGGAGAAAGCTGCAGACTTTGATGGTCACTCAGCGCAGTTACCAGCCTCCTCCTCCTCCTCCTCTCCACCCTCCATATTGATCTCTTTCCACTTTGTGTTTATATCTCAGATTTACTCTCTGCTGGACCACAGGCCTTACTTCTCCTCACTTCTCCCAGTTGCTGCTGCTGCTGCTGCTGCTACAGTTTCATACACACACTGTAGGTCACACACACACGTCTCGACCACACCCATCTCCTATTTCATCCTTTCCATCTGACTCCGTGCTACTCAGAATAATGTGCTCACTCCTTGCCAGCTAATGTGTTGTGCTCCTCAGAGTGCAGGCGTCAACATGGAAGTTTACGTAATGTGCAGCTGGGGGGAAAAGGTTCCTGGTGTTATTATTAATCTCAGGTGCTGATTTGATGTTTACATTGTAAATACTTGTTTACGGTGTAGTTTTGCTGTAACAACACACAAGAGAAATGGTTGCAGTCAATTAAAATCACAAGCAGCAGAAAAAAGTTTTCACACATTAGAAACAAGGTATTGTTTTGTGGCTTCAGAGAATTTCCTTCATTACTGTATATCCTAACTCAGCAAAACATACATATAAAAATCTCATTCACACCTTTTAACCACTTTTACAAGTGCTGCAAAAGCAATTATGTGCAACGCTGCATCCACAGAAATCGAAAACTCATATTGCATTATTGTAATTTCCAGCAAAAAAGAAATGTAATGCGGCTGTTTTTTGTTTTTTTGTTTTTTTCCCCCCTTCCCTGAGGTCAAGCATTACTTGAATATGTGGAGAAACTCCAGCTGGCATTTTTTTATCATCCTTCTTGACATTTCTCTACTTTTGAGAAATTACCCAGTGCCTCTCGGTAATCAGTTCATAACATGCTGCCAGGAAAATGTTGTATTTATTGGACCATGAAGTGAGGATTTTATCCTCTACAGGTGACAGAAAGAACAAGCGGTGCCAAAATATAACATAATTTGTTTTATCAGTAGAGGCCAATAATAGCTTAAGAATGTGTCTTCGGTATCAACCTGATATCAGAATTATGTCCAGTACCTCTCAATGGTAACGCTGATAATATGACTGATCATACAGTTACTGTACATCATTTATGCGTCAGTGGTAGCTTTGGCAAATTCAGACAAATGTAAACTAGTATTAAAACAATTAGTTGTTAACCAATTGGACAATTCCTAGAAATTGATTGCAATTTTTCACCTTCAATCCTTTAAGTAATTTATGATGGAAAAATGCTTAAAAGTAACGATTTTCTGGGTTTTTTGTAAGTAGCATGTGTTTGGGTTTGGACTATTAGTTGGACATTTTCTGGGAACTTGCAATGGATATTGTCACTTTTTAAAAATTTAAAATTTTAAAGATGAAATGCATCGCAATTTTAAAATCGTAAAAAAAACCCAACTAGTTAGTTGTCGCTTTAATGGAAATTGTAAAAAGTTATTGTAAAAGAAGATACAACAGCAACATAAATTGCCTCACTTTTCAGAAATGATTCTTTACTCTTTTTAGAGCTTTGCATCTGCACCGAGCTTTTAGTTACAGTAAAACAAGCCAGTCATCAGCCAAAATTCTTCTAAGAAATACCTCACTCATGTACAATAGTGCACAGCTGGGTTTTTTTTAGCCCACTGTTACCCTCACTCAGTACTTCATCCCAGTGATTGCATCTCATTGAGTTTGCAGTTTGTATTGTGTCTTGGGTGACCTATTGTAAGTAAGCAATTATGTAGGAGTTCTGTCTCTTGCTCAAGGACACCACAAGAGGACATCTTTCTATTGACAGGCGCACACTTGCTGTGGCAGGCGGTTAACTTGTGACCTTTCTGTCACAGGACTGTCTATAAGCAGGAGGTCACTTGCCTTCATAGAGCTCTAAATACAGCTCGCTGTCGTATCGTTGTATACAAGTTCCCACTACAAGTCCCAGCTCACTCACACAATTTGCTGCGGTTTGTGTTTGGCTGCTAAGTTGAGCAGTCAGTCGGTCCTCAGACACGATTAGAGTCTTATGGGTTTTGTATACAGTACGGTGCAGGCTGGCTGGCAGTCTGTGGATATGGGTTTGTACAGTGTGTAAAGAGTGTGTTGTGCAGTAGTCCTGTCCAGGTTGTGTGTGAGGTGATAAGGGGATCCCCAGTGGTGGGTGGAGCATCCCCAAGCTGATAAGAGCCCTCTGCAGAGGACTGATACTGAGCAGCAGGAGGAGGGAGACCTGTAGGATGCCATCATTGTACATCATCGAGGGCCTCTTCTCTGAAACATCCTCCATGGTCACATGGTGAATTTATGTCAGGAGAAGTGGAAAGTACTCAAGCACTGTACTTTGGTGCAATTTCGAGATACTTCAATTACTTTCAGAGACAAATATAGTAGTTTTTACCCCACTACATCTATTTTACAGCTATAGTTGCTTTGCAGATTAAGATTTTATAAGTAAAACATATCATTGCATGTACTTTTACTTGAGTCAAGTTGAGAATTTCTATTTGTAATGGGATATTTTTACTTGCTATTGCTAGTTGTACTCATTAAGGGATCTGAACACTTCCTCTACCACTGTGAGTCAGTTTTTATTTATTTCGCCAACATTTTTTATGTTAAAGTTCCCTTAAAGATGAGCAGAGATGTACTTTATACTAATCATATATAGATGAAATTAGTGCATTACTCCTCTTGTTTAGACATTAAATTCAATTAGGCTATTTTTAAAAAGTTAATTGCATAAAATCCTAAATATATAGTAGAAAAAAACGCAGATTGTTTGTCATATCACTGATCTAATGTTATCACATAAATCTCTGATGTTGTGACAAATAGTCAAAGTCATTGCATGCACTCTAAGGCACATACAGTAAGGACACTCTGCCATGTTTCTTCTTTTTTTTATGCTTTTTGTACCAACAACACAAGTTGGATTCTCCACCTCACACACTTATTCTCACCGATACCCGCCATTGGAGATGCACAAACACACAAACTCACAGAGTTCAAACTACGTGAGCTGCATCATTTAAAAGAAGGCGGTTTCGTCATGTTATGCAGTACAGAGAGGTTGCCCTCCCCCCTGTGAGACATGATAAGAGAGCTATGCTGCACCCAGATAGAGCTATCTGAGCGGGTACCCTTCACCCGCCATTCCACACAAAGAATACACAGACGCACACTGCAGGGTGACAGTTCAGCAAAATGGCACGCACAAAATGGAGATCACGAGCGCCACAGCAGCTTGTTTGGAAGCTACCGTAGGCACGATTTCTGTGTAAAAATATACCTGTGCCATATCTGTGATCACATACTTTTCCTAAATTAAATTCTGGTGCCAGGTACAGCCCCTCCCACTGGAAAAAATAAACTGAAACTTAAAACCAATATACACAAAGTCACCTAAACTGCAGTGAGAAAGTGCTCCCTCGAGAAAAACGTGGCTTCATTATCATCAATTCTCTCTCCTGACACTACGGTATCCTTTGAAATAAAGAATCAAAGAGCAGTAAGGTTAGTAAACTTGAATAGCTTTGTTGCACACGGTTTCTCTTCTATTTGAAGCAGTCAGTGTGAGAAAATGTCTGCATCTTTAAGGCTCAAATTATGTGAAATTGTGTCGTGGTGTCATTTATTATTTTGTATTTGTATTTGATTGAAATCTAATTGTCTAGATGGCAAACAGTGCAGGTGATCAGTCAGCTAAAAGTCAGATCAATCAGATTTCTCAGTGATCAGGGAGACAGTGTTGGTTGTTTTTGGAAAGCAGACAAAAGTGTGACAACGACTGTCTAGGTCGATGAAGAAAAGCAGCAAATCCTCAGGATTGAGAAGCTGGAACCAGATAATTTTCTCACCTTTTTTGCTGAAAAAATTACTAAAGCAGTTGATGTTTATCAAAACAGTTGCTGGTTCATTTTCTTTCAGTCGACTAATCCATTAATCATTTCAGCCCTAGTGCTGAACCCCAATTAATCATCATAATCAATCATAACACATCTGTGTGTTTACTCTCTGTTTCAGACTTCTAGATTCATCCTGCCATTTCCTCCCATCTGCTCATCTTCCTCTTCACCCAGAGCACCTGAGGACGCCAGCCGCCGTCCCCCAACCCGCTTGCCACGCTGGCTACCGCCATGACTTCCACCACGACCTCCACCACAGACTTTGACAATGTGGAGATCACGCAGCAGTACAGCCACATCAACACCCGCTTTGAACTCTCTGACGAGGAACTAGACAATGACAACAGCTCTGCCAGGCTGTTTGAGCGCTCGCGCATCAAGGCCCTTGCAGGTGAGTGCCTGCATAGTAAGCAGGCTGCGTCCTCTCTGAGGCATTTGTGTGGCAGATTTTTGAGATGACAGTGTCTTTTTAAGAGCGTGGGAAGGGCAGAAAGGTCGAGCTATAATGGGTGAGCTTCTGTTTACCTTTGGCAGGTTTGGATATGCTGACCTTCACTCAAATTTAGTCAAAAAAATTACAAAAATCACACTCTAGGCGATACTTGATTTCACTCCAAAGCTCCCAGCTAGAGTTCTGCAGGTGTTGTTGTATGTGTGTGTTTGTGTGTGTGCGTGCTTCTCGTGGTGTCACACATCCCCAGCAGCTGAGACCTGACACCGCTCCGCACCCTCTGCAAGTAACCGGGATCGCTTGTGCATTCCCAGAATGTTCTCCGTCTGACCGATCTGGACAGCTGCCTTGTCCGTCTGCCTGCCATAGCACAGATCTCTGGCATTTCTGGCTAAGCTCATAAGCTTTGACCCACCTGTGTGCCGCCAGCTTGGGGTTTTAAAATAGCAGCGTTTCTACGATGGAAGGAAGCGTAACAGATAAGGGGAGTTGAGGGTCAGTACATGTTCATGTCTGTAAAGCCTCAGACACAGAAGAGGTCAGCTATGGGGTTGTATAACATGATATAGGCTTTGTGGAGAAAGCACCTCTGGGTAGCACTAAACAGCTGTATACAGTGAGGGTGTTTGTCAGTCATTGATATGTATTTTGAGTTGTGTTGGTGTCCACCTGATGAATATTAGATCCGATATTCACTTTTCTTTGCTCACCACCTGTCTCCGAGGAAAATATGTGTCTCTTTAGCTGCAAAGTGCTCCACAATGTTCACCAGCTGGCTGATAACTTTGTCTACTGTTTCGTGCTGGGCTAGTAGTGTTCAGTAGGGGCTGTTCTCTGAAAACACCTGCATGCTCCTTCTGGAAACGTCACCGATGAGGGCGGTGAGAGTGAACCAAAACACTAAAGTTGCAGGCTGTAAAACCAAAACAGTGAGTTGACGGACATTAAAAAGCGCTTTGGAGCTGAGGGGGAACTGCATATCAAGTGATAACTCTCTGCAGGGTTGTCACTATGATGACACGTTTTACATTACACATAGTCATTCGATGCATTATTATTTTTAACACATGTGTCGTCCACTCCGGGCCTTGAGCAGCGACTGCCAGAAATGCAACCACAGAAGTGCAACTCGGATTACAGTGCATCCAAACAAACCATAAGATGAGAAGACTCTTTCCATCACATGCTTTTAATACAGAAGAATAAAGAAAAAATTCAACAATGTCATCTTGACACTGACCTCATGGTCGTATGTTGTCTTCCACATTACGGGAAATCTGTGCATGTATTTTCTTTACTACCATTTCATCTACTATGTGCATACATTGTTCCTATGAATTAATGCTGAGCTGTATTACTGTACTGAGCATTGCATTAGTTCTTGGCTACCAGCTAACTAGTACCATCCAGTCATATTTGTGCAGGTGTACACGACGGCCTTTATAACTCAACTACTCTTCTCATATCTTCATACAGCTCTCTCCACCACCCCAAACTCCTCCTTCCGAGCGAGGCCTTTTGTCTCGTCAAACTGACTAAGTGTTTGTTAAGTTGGATTAGTTCTCCCAGCAGAATCCTCGTGGCTGCTCGGATTCTTTGAGAGCAGAGAGAGAGTCTCTCTCAGTATCGGAATTGGCAATTTTGGTAATATCCTTGAAGTAGAGTGACTCAGAGTGAAAGAGAGAGACAGTTACAGAATGCAAATAGATTGAATGGCTCCTGCAACAAATACACCACTCAGAAATAGTATCAAAAATTGGGTAATGAAAAGCTTTATAACCTAAAATCAGGAATTATCTGATCAAAGAGCAAGTGAACAAGATAGCAAATCTGACCAGACATTCAACACCAGTTTTCAGTTACCTGACAGTTTCTGGTACTCAATGCTACAGACGCACCATGGGTGGTACCAAAAACCTACTGAGGTCCGATAACCAGCTCTACTTCTGGGTGGCCATAATGGCTTGTGTCCTGTCAGAACCATTTTATCGTGCAGCTCTCTCCCAACTCTTCTTGTCGTCCCTTGCTGTCTCTTTAAGTGATGAAGGCTTCTGTGTGGGTGTTGGTGATATTGTGTTAGAGTGCTGCTGTACTGATGTTTCTGTAATGCAATCAGTGTTTCCTGTCAGAGTGAGAGAGACAGAGAGAGAGGGAGGGAGTGAGAGAAGGAGGGAGGAAAGTGAGGCAGGAGATGAGAGAGACATTGAATGACACCTGCTGCCGATTTACAGCTTGTGAACTCAGAAATAGGCGCCCTGCCTGCCTTCAAAGCACATACAGAACGCATGAATATCCAGTCATTTACAGTGTGCCTTACATAAGCCTAAAAAAAGATTCCTTCAAGATGGTTAGTTTCATGTAGGAAATCACAACTGTGCCAGTCGTACACTTTCACATTCAGTGATGTCACAACTGTGTGGGAGTGTTGGGTTGTGGGAGGGAGTCTCGCAAGGCTCATTGGGAGCACATGGATGTATTGAAACATATTGTATGCATGGATGGGGCTAGAGAAACCACTCTGAGCTGAACTGAAGGCTGCCTGAGCCCTCGTGCCGCCTGAGAGTGGAGGCACAGCATCATCACACCAGCAGTGAGGAGAGAGTTAGAAAGAAAGAAGAAGAGGGAGGGAGGGAGGGAGGGGGCAGGAGTACGCGTGAGAGGGATCTGGAAAAGAGGACAGAGAGCCAAGAGACAGAGAAGAGGAGAGACGTGGAGTGCCAAGCTCCTCTGCCGGCTCCAGGCTGCCTGTTGTTGTTGTTGTTGTTTGGGGGTCAAGATGAGCAGCCCGTGCCTGCTGCGTGCTGCCCCTGTGAGCCAACCCCGACTCCGAGAGGTCAAGATCAGCCTGAAGGCCGGCAGCAGGGAGACCACAGCCATCCGGAGCAGCAGCGGCGGGACCAAGGAGACTGCCAGCCGGCCTTATGCTGCGGCCGAGAAAGAGGCCCCTTTGCGGGTTGGAATGAGCAGCAGCCGGAGCAGGAGCACCCCGCCGGTCCACCGGGCCCAGAGATCCGAAAGCAGGAAGACGGCGAGGGCAAGCAGCAGCAAGAAGCAGGAACCGGAGCACCACCTGGAGAGGAACGGCACCCTCCTGCACATCCCGCTCACCGTGGCCCCCGTGAGACTGTCCCCTTTCTCCTCGTCCTCTTCCTCGTCCTCTTCCTGCACCCCAAGACGTCAGCTGCCCTCTCACCCGAAGCCTCCACCCGCCCTCCACTCCACCTCCTCCTCTTCCTCCTCAGCTAAGAGTATGAAGCGAGCACGCTGGCTGAGTTTCAGCACCTCCAACATCTGTTTCAACTCCATCCTGGATGGACGCTTCAGGCAGCTGCAAGGTACAGGGGTCCTGATGGAAGAGCTGTGGGTGTTTGTGCATCTGTGTGTGTTTGAGAGACTTTGCCCATCCCCACAATCTCACAGATGAGAAAGCTAACACTTTTCCACTCGTGCCCCTCCCGTCCCCAACTTGGGTTTGTGTTTAGTCCAGGACGGGGATGGCAGGGAGGTTGGGCTGTGATGCGTGAGCAAGTGTGAGGTTAATTTGTCATCCTGTTGTGAGGACTGGAAAAAGGCGGCAGCAAAGAAAGTCAGAGCTTCCATAGCGTTGGCCCTTTTTATTAAATGTATTGGGTAGTAATTTATTTATTTTCAGGAAGCTGTGGCTCTGCCCCAATTGTTCACTGACTTGGCCTTGAATAATTCATAGTGCAAACTCCTAAAAAGGTTGTGATGTTTTTCCCCCTGAAGCCATTCATTTCCAGCTAGTGTTATTTACTCTGATATGCTGCATTTTCTTTAAAATAACAAACATATTCATCATTTTAGCTTGTTGTCTACTCTCCTTATGGCCCTCACTTTTCACAAATTGTTCCAAAGAACAAAGCATTAGTGTGTTTTGATCCCAGGCCTCCTTTTTTTTCCCCATGCATGATTGCCTTGGCGTTGTTAAAAAAAATAATCAATTTCTCTGACAGTTTAACTTCTGCCTGCCTGTGTTATTAACGTTTTAAGAGAGAGGTTTGCCGTCACTGTGGATTTTTGTTAGCTTGCACTATGCTATCCAACTCCCTGATGACAGGAGTGCATTAGTGAGAGGAGGAAAATGGAGGAGAGGATGAAAGAACAGAGAGGGGAAACATGTTTTTTTTTTTCTGCCTCTGCTAGATTTCAAGTATTGACTGATTTGGGAGACTGCAGAGGCAACTGATATGTGAAGCGGCAAACTTTGAAGCTTTCCTAAATCAGAGTGGTGTTCAGAGCCAAGTCTATTGATCTGCCAACTGCATGTCATGAAATTTTATTTACTTTTCATTTACCCATTATTCTGAGATCTGGTCAAGACTGCAGAAAAATGAAGTTGGACAGAACAACAGTAATAAAAAAAACCCCCATAAGTAATAAATAGAGAAAGAGAGAAAAACACTGCATTTTGCATCTATTGATTTCAACCATTCATCATTTTCTTACATCTTTCTTAGAAATCGACATGTTTCTGTTGCCCTGGTTGCCGAAAAGTGCTTGCGCCAAACTTGCCCGGTTGTTTTTTTTTTTTTTTTTTGTGAGACCTTGACCTTTAACCTTTCAGCTATCCTCAGCTGTGTCTGGAAAACTTCTTCAAATTTTCGGGCCCTTATATTTCTTCTGTTGTACTGTTTGGAAATATAATCTCACCTTAAGTGTGATACTATACTTTAATCAAGGTTCACAGCTGATGTGCTCATTTAGCATCTTTCCTTAATCCTTATCAGTACAAATATCGGTCGATATTGATTTTGTGGCATCAAGAAACCTTGACGACCTGTGCATTAATCAGATGTTCAGCAGCTGCACCTATCAGAGGCTCAGACAATTCATCTTTGACTGAAAACTTGTCTTGAGGAAGAGTGTAAGCAAACAAACGAGGATTTAATAAGACCTGCGATCATGGCTGCAAGACAGGTAGCCCTGGTGGTGCCATGACTCAGGCATGTAAGCTGGGTGCTCTGGGACCACTGGTCCACATCCAGTAAGAGCTGACTGTGGGAAAAGACAGACCAGGCTGTATACAGGGAAAATCCATCAGCATGAATAAGTCATGGGGCTTTCACTGAAGTCAAAGAGTGGATGAGAGATTACTAAGTAAACGCATGTGAAACAGAGGAATGTTTAGTAAGGCTTGTAGTGATATACAGGAAGAGAAAGCTGGGAAGTTTGGAAAAGGGATGCAGGGCAGCAAGGAAGAGATGCTGCTACTGTCCAGCCAGTGTGGATAAACTATGACGGAGAGTGAAAGAGGCTGGATATACTGGATGACTGCTGCTCACGCACAGGAATATTTTATTCATGTAAAAGCACAGTTTGACAATGGCAGCCCCTGTTGTAACAGCACTAAGTACAACCAAACATCAGACATACTATAACGCTGCGGTCAGACTGTCGTAGCTACTTTCCTGTTTAAAAACTGAACCATGCTCCCTCTCAGCTCCAGTTCTATCATGACTGAAGATAAAATCATACAGTAAGTAAATAAAAGATTGTAGCTTTTATATACATTTCAATAAAAAAAACCCAACAGTACAGGTTGAGATATCCTACTTATACACCAACTTTAATATACTAAACCAATAGAGGTGGGTGATAAAATGTGGATAAAATCATTAGTATATAGTATGTAATTTTACATCACAATAGCAGTATATATCATAATACAAGTCTGAGTACATTTTCATGGAGTTTAAAAAGCAGTTAATAAAGCACATGTATAAAAATGACAACATAAAATGGTTACTGCTCTTTAACTGTTTTGACTCCACTCACGATTCTGGTCTCTTTAAATGCCTTAAAGTTTACTATAAAACAGTCAAAATGAGTTTGCATGATACTGAATCAAACAACCAAGGCACCTACTGTACATTCTTCCTATTCTAAAAATGTCCTTTCTCGTGATTTTTCCGTTTAGTTTGCATTCCTGTTACAAAATAAGCAACATTTATCACAGTTATACTGAGATCTTCAAATGGTTTACATGAATAGAACTGTGAGGACATATTAACAGGTAGAGCTGCGACAGTGAGTTTTGAGTAATTATCAAGTAAAATGCTGAAATTCTTCTTAAATGTGAATATTTTCTGCTTTCTTTAGTCCTCTATGACAGTAAACTGAATATCTTTGGGTTATAGACTGTTGGTCAGGTTAAAACAAGACATTTTAGGTTGCATCTTGGGCTTTTGGAAAAGGTGATTGACATTTTTCACCATTTTTTTTACATTTCGTAGACCAGCTAATTCTTTATTTGAGAAAAAATAATCAACAGATTTATTGATAATAATAATCGTTAGCTGCAGCCCTATTTCCAAGCCTATCTCATTATGTTAAATTTGTCAAAGTTGAGTGATGGCGTCCTAAAGTAAGGACAAACCCAACTTCCAGCTACAATTCCACATTATCAATACTATATATCAAAATATAATGTGAGGGTCGCTGCTTTAGGAGTAACTTTTAAAAATAATTTGTAATATGATGTTCATGTTATTGGGCTAGAACACTGAAATAAGCTCTAATTAACTGTAACACAGCTTCAAACACCTGGAATAGACAATATCTAAATATATCTTGATATTACAATAATAAAATCTCAAACAATACTGAATCTTATATAATATTATAATGATTTGATGCACAGCTCTACAAAACCTCAACAGGAATTTTGGGGGTTAAATTGAACTTAGTTTTTAGACAAACGCTGAGGGCTTTGTTCAGCTGTTGTCACATTGAGCTTGTTGAACTACTCATCTGGAGACTGCTCAGCGGGGATGCATGCAGGCAACAACTTCCTTCCCTCCCCCTCTGCTGTCCCATGCTTCCTAAATGGCCGGGAGCATCAGTGTGTTTCTGTCTCCTCTCAAGGTCTTGTGATGTGAAACGATACCGACGAACCATGTGCATGTTTCAGGGATGTACTCTCACCGCCTCCTACTGTAAAATCCTCCACAGGCAGCAGCACCCCGAATAGTTTAGAAAGAATTCGTCACTGGTTTTATGGTGCATCTGTTTTTTTTTTCGTTCTTATCAGTCTCTGTTTTCTGCACTGCTGACAGATTATGATATAACCGTTTGTGATGTGCTAAATCAACTCCGACACTCCTAATGGAGCTTCGAGTTATTTGCATGTTTTAATCGCCATTACTTTTTCATGCCGTGGTTATCCGTGTGGATCTAGTGGAACGCTGCGTGCTGTTGTTCTGCTGCGGGGAGCAGAATGAAGCATGATTTATTTACTGTACTGTGCTCCGTGTGTTTTACATACAATAACCTCTGATTTTCTCTGTCTTTGATGACGCTAAGAATGGAGCTGAAGCTTTTTCTGTGCTTATTAGGTCATTTTTAGCAGTACGGAGATACTGTAGATAATGTGTCTTGTTCTATTTTCCTTGCTGGGTCCCTGTAGACTAAATCTGAAAGCCTGCATCCCAGTCACTTTCTCTGCTACGTTCTTTCTGATCTGTTTCGACCTCTATCGTTTGCTCTTCCTTGGTTTACTTTTGCTCCAGACTCTTTTTCCTCCCTCCATTTCACTCTCTTTTCTTGTCTCCTCTCCCTTCGTAACCTTTAATCTGACACCTTTAACTTCTTCGCTCTTCCTCTTTTAACCACCCTTTCCTTCCTTTTCTCCCTCTGTTTTTTTCTGTTCCTCCTCTTGAGCTGTTCCTTGCTTGTTCTCCACAGCCTCAGGGTCTGAATCATTTATTACATGAGGCATTAAGGATGCAGTCCTTTGCACTCCTTAGTTTGCTGTCGTATTTGGATTCAGGAATAAAGAGGGCAAACTGTAGCAGGGAGACCAAAAGGAAGTCACGTGGTGCAAGATGGGACAACTGAGGGGAGAATATCTCATCACCAGCAGTTGACCTGATAAACTTTACAGATCTGTGTGTGTTTATATGTGTGTGTGTGTATCTGCTGAGTTTGAGTCTGAGTTGTGGGTGCAATCAAGGTAACTGTAGTCAACTTGCATTGTCCTTCTGTCATCCTTGCTCCAGATTATGTCAGAGATTGTCACTCAGACTTCATTCAAAAATTATGTCCACTATGAGAAAAAACTTCCTAAAAAATAAACACTTGGATAAATCTGAAGTCCATTACAGGTTTCACTTAGAGTTGATGTGATAGACAGTTTTGTGGATTAATTATTGACTTAAAATGAAGTCACATTGTTATGATATGACCATATACTCTAGTGTTTTCATTTTGCAAAATGTAGTTGTCCAAATTAATGTTTCCCATGCAAGTTTATCTATTTTATGAGCAGTATTTAGCCGTGCTAGTGGCTTGGCTTTAAGGATGGCAGTATCAGTCTGTTGACTGAAATATCTCAACAACTATTTGATGGATCGGCACAACATTTTTAGCAGACGTCCATAGTTCCCAGAGGATGTATCGTACTGACTTTGGTGATCTTCTGACTTTTTCTTGAGCGCCACTATGAGGTTGACATTTGTGGTTTTGATTGAAATGTCTCAACAATTATGAAATGGATTGCTGTCAAATTTGGAACACACATTCATGTTCCCCACAGGTCCAAATGTTGGCTTGTTAACTAAGAAGCATGGTAAATATTATACCTGCTAAACATCAGCATGTTAGCATTGTCACTGAGGGCATTATAGCATGCTACATTAGCTCAAAGCACCACTGTGTCTGTAGTCTTGTTTACTGATGTGACGCGTATCAGTGGAGCACAGATGTTTGCATGATATATACTGATATCAGAAAATATCCTTTTCAACAATATTGCCAAAGCCTAGACTCCTATGTGATCTATAAATATTGTCTAATCAATTAAGTGATGACTTTTTTCCAAAATGGATGTTAATATGTTGGAGTGAAGCCTTATTAGATTATATATTTTAATATTTTAAAAGATGAACAAGCTGGCATCCTGTGGTGTTTCCTCCTCTGGGATGTTGTGGTCTTTAATGGTGTTATTACATTAACATAAATATAATTCAGAATAGCACTCTATGTAACTTGACATGTAATAAGAGAAAGTTTAAATCATGCAGGTAGATTCTAGGTATTTCACATGCTTTCTAAATGCAGATACACTGTACCACCTCTCGTCGCAATCACACACCCACTCACACCACCCCCATTCCCATTTACTTTATGCATGTCCACAAACAAAATAAACAAAGTTTAGAACATTAGGTCACACCGACATATGGTCCCATCAGATATGGTTTTATTTTTGCTGCTGAGTAGGAGGCACATCTGCCGTGCGTTGAGATTTGATTTAAAGTGTGAGTGTGAGCCCGGCAAAATGTGTCACCATGTGGGCAGCAGCGCTCACCCTCCCAAAAAACCTCTCCGAATGTGATGCTCGTACACTCTGCATCTCTCTGCCCTGTCATTCCTGGGTTTTCATGTAAACCTGCAGTCGAGCAATTCAGCATAAATACACCTACGCTTAACTATTACTTGCCTTTTTATGCACCTGATTTTATTTCAGTATGCAGCACTTCTACTTTATTGCTCTTTCCAAGAATTTTTCACATTTTATCGGAGGAATGATGTCACTAGAGAGGAGCTTTTATTGATTCACATACTGTACTAAATCCAATAACATAGATGCCCTGTTCAAAAAGACAAAACTCACAAGAAAGCACAGCCTGAGGATTAATTCAACCAGTAAGATTTCTGTTTCTTTCAAAGCAGCTTTCCTTAGACAAATGCTGATATACTATAACTCCAACTGCTGTTCTGTAGCTGTGAAGATATTCCATTATTCATGGAGCTCATGTTCTTTCTTCACTTTGTGCTCCCTCCAGATGAGCGTGAGGCGGTTCAGAAGAAGACCTTCACCAAATGGGTCAACTCCATCCTGTCCCGGGTCGGATGTCGAATCTCCGACCTCTACCTGGACCTGCGGGACGGACGCATGCTCATTAAACTGCTGGAGGTGTTGTCTGGTGAACGACTGGTGAGATGCTCCCTCGTCAAACCTTACATTTATATGTTGTAGAAATCCTTTTTTATTCTTTGAATCATTCCTTTCTCTCACTCTTGTCTCTACAATTTTCCCTTTCCATCTTTTGCTTTTCCTTTCTGTCTTCAGCCAAAACCCACTAAGGGCAGAATGCGTATCCACTGTTTGGAGAATGTGGACAAGGCCCTGCAGTTCCTCAAGGAGCAGAGGGTCCACCTGGAGAACATGGGCTCCCATGACATCGTCGACGGCAACCATCGCCTCATCCTCGGTCTCATCTGGACCATTATCCTTCGCTTCCAGGTAAACAAACCTTGACTACACTCTGACAGCCCATATTTACCTTTATTTACTTATATTTACCTTAATTTTACTTTCTTTTAAATAAATGTGGGGGTTGTTTTGGCATTGATTTAGCTCATTTTTTGCTTTCATCTTCAAAGTCTGACCATGATCATATTAAACTTGTGCACCACTGGTAACTATTAACTAAATTGTGCAGTACAAGTCAGCTTAAACTGTAAAAATGTAAAAGCAGGGTGACAACTTATATAGTGAAACTTGGTCCATTTAAATGACCGCCACAAAACGTTGGACAATTGAATATACATATATACATATATACATATACACATATACATATTCTCTCTTACTCAGTTACTAACAACTACAGGCAATGTGAGAATGTAGTTTTCATCAAAACATTATTTTATGAACATTATTATTATATGCAATGTATTTAATTACCATAACAAAGAAGATCAGTAAAGGAAGTTAATCTAGGAAATAAATCTCAACAAAAGTAAATCTTGCTTCACATTTGGATATTGTCCAGATGGGTCTTTGGCAGTGGTTGCAAACAGTGTTGTGATATTACTGAGAGTATTTACATAATTTCATAATACCACTACTCTCCGGACAGCAATTTTTGTAAAACATCTGTTACCTGGAGGGAGCGGGAGATTTTCTCTCTAAGAAAATTTTCCCAATCATTATTTTTTTTTAGCTTTTTTTAAAGAAATGGCTTTCAGATCAAAAAGGTTTTCTTCACAACAAACACAAGGTCGTTCAGCATTCCTTTAGATTTTCTTACATCTAAAAATGCCACCATTACAGTTCTGGTCTGGAAAACCACAAGTTTTTTAATACGCATATCACAATCTTCAAATAACATGATGAGCTGGTCACATGTGCGGCCTGACTGCACTTCAAATGTGACAGTGTAGTTAATATATGTTGCTATGATTACACCAACACTGACTGAGAACACAACTATATAATTAAAATCACAGTGTGGGTTCTGCTTCATATGGATGTTAGATTATAATCACATTTCCATAGTAGATTACCTACTGTGGTTCATAGACGAGTCTCTGAATTGTTAATTGTTTAGTCTCACTTGGGTGTGTATGCATGTAGCACAAAAACATTTTCTACCGGCAGCCTTGGGATGTTTTTTTTTTTTTTACTTTTTCTTTTTCCTCAAAATGAAGCTTTCAGGTTCCAGCCATTATTATCTGCTGTTAGAAGCACATCCAGAACATCTGAACATGTCTCTTTGATTCTTTTATCTTCTTGGAAGGGGCATATATTTATTTTATATTTGACAGCAACAGTGTTATTTTTAGACATGTTAGTTCAAACAATATGGCCTCCTGCATTATTTAGCCTTTTTTCAAGAAAAAAAAAAAGAAAAAAGAAACAGAAAGAAAGGAGTTGACTTGGTCCTGTCTGTATCTTTTCAGTCTGCAGGAGAACCAAAGCTGGCTAAATATAGCCCTCTCTCAGGGCCTGTCTCTCAGATCACATCACTGCTCTAATTACTGGCCCACTGTGTGGGAAAATAAGAACTTCAATAATTACCACATTTCATTCTATTAATTGGACCCCAGGTTTAGATTAGTGAGAATCCAGCCGGCTAATAACATTGATGATATATCCCTTTCAATTAGTTTTGTTTTACACAAATAATAACCTAGTTTTCCTTCAAGCTATAATAAATCATGTATTTCAAATGGGAATTAGTGCCACATTGCCATAATGTTCACTACTCGTGCATCCTATTAATGACATGTTGCTATCAGTTAGGGTTTTTGTTTTCTGCTGTGAATTGTTCTTGTTTGATTGCAAACCTCACAGTCATTAGTCAAGTTTCATTATTTACCATCCAGCTGTGCTTGTTGTTCTCATCAGATCCAGGACATTATTGTGGAAACCGGCCAGGCGGACCAGAAGGAGACACGCTCAGCCAAGGACGCTCTTCTTCTGTGGTGTCAGATGAAAACTGCAGGGTAAGTGCGACGAGTGAACTTTAGCATCACCAACCTGTTGCAAACATCCTTTGGGAATTTGTTATGAGAATCCTGTCCTGTGCACAGCTGTAAATCTTTTAGTGTTTTTTTTGTGAGTGACATTATTCCAGCTTTTATAGCTGAAATGGGTACACCAAAAGCAGTTACAGTTACCAATGACTCATATTTTTAAAGATTGTGCAAAATAGCTGAGTACTCAGTTTGATAATAATAAGATGACTTTGATAATAAGAAGTAAATTCATTAAACATTTACTTAAAACCTCAGTTTAGGTGTTTTGGTTTTTTTTTATCAGCCACAAATGATGATTTTCTTAAAGGAATAATTAAACATTTTGGGAAATATATGTATTTGCTTTCTAGCCGAGAGTTAGATAAGAAGATTGATACAACTCTCATGTCTGTACATGAAATATTATAACCAGCAGCCGGGTAGCTTAGCTTAGCAAAAACACAAGAAATGGGGTGAAGCTGGGAGCAGTGATTTTTTGGAGCTGGTAGGTGGATTTTGTGACTTTTGGACAGAGTGAGGCTACCTGTTTCCAGCCTGTATGCTAAATTTAAGTCAAGTCAAGTCAATTTATTTATTTATAGAGCACAAAGGTTGACTAATGTGCTTTATAGAGACTGAGAAATACAATCTAATGAAAACACAGACATAGTTATGTGGATCAAGGTGAAAATAATAAAAGTGTTAGAATAAAATAAATAAAAATGGGATTTGAATCCTAAAAACACAACTGAGAACAAATAATTAATAAAGAGAGACGATAAATAAATAAAATACAAACCGACCATTCATGTCTTCATGATGAATATTAAAGTTAAAGCCAGTAGCCGGTTAGTTTAGCTTAGCATATAGACTAGAAACAGGGGGAAACAGCTAGCATGGCTCTGTCCAAAGGTAACAAAATCTCTCTACAAGCACCCAAGGCTCACAAATTAACGCGTCACATCCTGTTTGCTTAATATGTACAAATAATGGGTAAAAAGTGATGTAAAAACAACAGTGGTTTCATGGTGGGTTATGTGCTGGATTATTTTTTGGCTGGGAGCAGTGACTTCCTGGAGCTGGATTTTGTGACCTTTGGACAGAGCCGGTTTAGCTGTTTCGTAAGCTTAGCTAACTGCTAGCTGTAGCTGCATGTTTACTGTACAAATATAATAGTGTCAAACTATTCCTTTAAGGCTAAAGGCCTTCTTTTTAAGTGCTGAGAGACGTTAGCGTCCGTTTGAATTCAGCCATTATTCTGTAGATTTCCACTCAGGGTACCTTGCTGAATTTTGTGATCTTTTGAGCAAATGGATGCTGCTGTTCAAAAAGCACTTCACCTGCTTAGGCCTTAAGCTACCGGAATAAGTGGTTCATAATTACACATGTCGAGAAGCAGAACAAATCCCAGACATTGATTTAAAACAGGAGCTTCTCAGCAGTGTCTCTTGTATTCAGTCAATGACGTCCCCTGGCTTTTGTTTTGCAGATATCCCAATGTCAACATCACAAACTTCACCACCAGCTGGAAAGACGGCATGGCCTTCAACGCTCTCATACACAAACACCGGTAAGAAGAGATGAATGACTAAATCCACTTTCACCAGCTTGAATGTAAACACACAAGAAACCAGGTCTGCTCAGTGTCTCACATCCTCATCCTCAATCTTTTTTATTGTCTCCTTTTCCTCTTTTGCTCACTTTCTCTCTCAGGCCAGATCTGGTGGACTATAACAGCCTGAAGAGGTCCAATCCGACCCACAACCTCCAGAATGCCTTCAACGTAGCAGAGCAGAGGCTTGGCGTTACCAAACTGTTAGATCCAGAAGGCGAGTGACCGTCAGAGGCTGTGCCTTCATGTAGAAATAAATGTTTATACGCTTTAAGCCTGGTGGAAAAAAGACCTCAGGGCCTGTGATGTGTTTGGCTTCGCTGTGACTAATTTGTCTGCCATTCTGTTTTGTAGATGTGTTCACAGAGAACCCAGATGAGAAGTCCATCATCACGTACGTCGTGGCATTCTACCACTACTTCTCGAAGATGAAGCAGCTCGCTGTCGAGGGCAAGAGAGTTGGAAAAGTGAGATGGAAAGATGACGCACGACAAGCATTAACATGAATCCCTTTCTGTTTTACTGACTGTCCTCTTCTCTGCTGCAGGTTCTGGATCACGCCATCGAGACAGAGAAGATGATTGACAAGTATGAGACGCTGGCATCAGACCTGCTGACGTGGATCGAGCAGACCATCATCGTGCTGAACAACCGGAAACTTGCCAACTCTCTGACTGGAGTTCAGCAGCAGCTTCAGGCCTTCAACACCTACCGCACTGTAGAGAAGCCACCCAAGTGAGTGAAACCAGCAAACCTCTCCTCTTCATCACACTCATTCTATTTCTATTCTATTATTGTGGGGTTTTTTAAATTCTCAAGATAAAAAGAAAACACCTAAATCATATTTACAATGATTCATATTAAACAAATTTAAAATAAACTGTCAGAGCTGCAATAACAAACAGAAACACAGGTGAATTAATTAAACAGTAAACAAACAACAACGAAAAAAGGCAAAAATTGTGATTAAACATCATTTTTCATCATAGCCGCAGCGCAGTTAGGTCTTTCTATTAAAACTAACGTAGGTGTTTTTCTTAAATTATACACAACTTTTTAATAGGGGGCACAGGATCACATCTAATTAACTACAAATATATAAACACTGATACAGAGGGCAGAAAATGAGTGTAGAGCAGTCTTTTCAACAGGTTGCAATACAGTTGCAATACAAATGCACAATGCACTTTGAACACAACATATTCAACTAAATATTTGTGAAATTATTGTGTTTTTGCTCATTTCCATAATCAGTAATGACTCATACTTCTGTTTTGACTTGGCTTTTGCAGAGCCCTGTGTGGATTAATTTGACCTTTTTGTGTGACTTATGGTTTTTAACAGGTTCCAAGAGAAGGGTAACCTCGAGGTGCTGCTGTTCACCATCCAGAGTCGTATGAGGGCAAACAACCAGAGGGTTTACACGCCTAAAGAGGGAGCCCTGGTTGCAGATATTAACAGGGTAAGAGACCAGAGCAGCACACAGCAAAGACAAAATCTGCGGCTAGCCGTCACCCCACTATGTGGATTTTTAATATGAAGATTGTCTCTCTTTTGACCAGCATGCAAAACAAAATTCAGTCATTTAGCAGAGTACAGTCCTGAGGCAACAATTAAACTACAAATGAACTGAATTACACCAGTAACCTCATGGAGTAATTTTCTAAACTGTATAAGAAAAGCCAGTCCTTGCAGAAAATAAAGGTCTGTGTGTCTCGACAGGGAGAACATGTCATGGTTAGGATCTATTTCCCCACTGTGACAGCTCAAAAATTAGAAATGTATTCTTAAGGTGCTGGTGCAAGGTGCTTAAGATATGTTGTGATGCTTTCCTATTTTCCTGAGAACCAGATTTCTCAGTAGTATCAGCAAACATCTGCCCCCACGGTGTCCTTGAACATGACACTCAATCCCTACCAGCATCAGGAGAGCTGCTCTGTAGCTGAGCTTGAGCAGAAAGCAAAAGAAAACTTCTAAATTGAAAATGTTTCACCTCGCATTGCTATTACCCACAAACTAGCAGAACCTGCAAACCCTCATGATCTCCATCTTCCTGTGTTTGTGTGCAGGCCTGGGAGCGTCTGGAGAGGGCGGAGCACGAGCGGGAGCGCGTCCTGAGAGACGAGCTGATCAGACAGGAGAAGTTAGAACAGATGGCGAGAAGATTCGACAGGAAGGCTGCCATGAGGGAGACCTGGCTAATGGAGAACCAGAGATTAGTGGCTCAGGTAAAACAGCAACAGCAGAACCATAGACACCATTATTAGTTCATGATTTTAAGGACTGTGTAACCATGTTTGTTATTATTTTTTGTCGCTCGATTATTGGTTGTGTGACTTTATGTTTGTTTAATTGTGGTTTTGGTTTCTTGTATGCAGGTTGTTTGGTTTTCAGGTCTTTCTTGATCTTAATGAGATGTCCTAGTTAAATAAAATTATATGTAGAACAATACAGATTGCATTATGCATTTATTAATTAAACCAGCCGGTCCTTTGCACACCTGATCATTGGTGGTGGCAGGTAAACAGCAGTAACATGTTGCCTTAAGAAACAGCAGAGATTACAGCAACTAAAAAGTGTCAGTTGCAAGTAAAAACATCAAGTTTCTTAACAAAACAGTAATTATATTATAAGACAAGAACGATTTTCAAATAAACACTTGAACCATACACTCTCTCATTATTATTTATCTAATATACCATAAGGTAACTTGTGCCCTGAACTGCCTTTCTCTCTCCCTCCTCAGGATAACTTTGGTTACGACCTGCCAGCAGTGGAAGCAGCAAAGAAGAAGCATGATGCCATTGAGACGGACATTGCTGCGTACGAAGAACGTGTACAGGCCCTGGTGGACATCTCAAAGGAGCTGGAGTCTGAGCGTTACCATGATGCCAAACGGATCGATGTGCGGAAAGACAATGTCCTGCGCCTGTGGGACTACTTGCAGGAGCTGCTGAAGGCCCGTAGGGGGCGTCTGGACAAGAACCTGACCCTGCAGAGGATCTTCCAGGAGATGCTGTACATCATCAGCTGGATGGATGAGATGAAGGTAACAGAACAGAAGGCAATAAACATCAACTGATAACATTTATTTTTCAGACTGTAAGGTGATCAAATTGTCTCCTCCTCTCCTCAGGCTCGGCTGATGTCTCCAGACTTTGGGAAACATTTGTTGGAAGTGGAAGACTTATTACAGAAACACGCTCTGATTGAGAACGACATCGCTCTGCAGGCAGAGAGGGTAGAGAACGCCAGTGCTGCTGCTCTCAAGTTCGCCAATGGAGATAGTAAGTACAGTGGCTCATAGTGCCCCTTGGCAAGAGTATTTATTGTTTATAAGCTGGTTTTATTAGAGATGAGGAAATTAGGTGGATTGAACCTGGAATGAACCTTGACCATGACCTTGACCAGGGCTGGGTATCGAACCTCTACTTTTAGAGATCTGACTGAAATCAGTTTGTAGCAGTGAGTGTGGCAAACTGCTTGCACCAAAAGCTTTGTCCAGTCTTGTTTACACATTATTTGATCAAGTAGCTCCTGATTTAAGAACTGTTATGACTTTGCCAATTTACACTATCTTTCTAATATTGCTATCTTCACTATCTTTCTAATATCTCTCTAATAATTAATATATTAAGAGAACAAAAAGGTGTAGGGAAAAAGTTTCAGTTACTGTAATGACACCAGTATCAATACACTTCAAACAATGCAGACTCCTAAACTTGACTTAAGGACAACACAAATTTTAAACCTGCATTTTCAGTGCATTTTCTTCCATTTGAGAACCTTTTTTATCTGGACCTTAATGTGTGGAGTCTGTTCTGACTCTATAATGACCATAGCATAATGCATCCAGTTGACAATAAGATCATCCTAGAGCCTTGAGAGGAGTTAAACACGTAGAGAAAGTGAAATCAGTAAATATATGTAACTGTTATGTTGTCCTTCATTATTTCCCAGGCTATAAGCCATGTGATCCCCAGGTAATCACGGAGAGGGTGCAGCACCTCGAACTGTGCTACAAGGAGCTTTGTGCTTTGGCTGCCCAGCGTAGGGCTCGCTTGGAGCAGTCTCGCCTCTTCTGGAACTTCCTTTGGGAGGTGGCAGAGTTGGAGAGCTGGATTAAGGAGAAGGAGCACATTTTCTCCTCCCTGGATTACGGCAAGGACCTGACGAGTGTGCTGGTACTCCAGAGCAAACACAGCGCCTTCGAGGATGAGCTTGGAGCCCGCCGCGCCAACCTCGATCAGGTCTTGACTGCAGGAGAAAAGATGATTGAGTCCAATCACTTTGGTTCACCAAAAGTTCAAGAATGCATGGACAACATCAGGAGGCAGTGGCAGCAGCTGGAGGAGCTGGCAGCGTTTCGGAAACAGAACCTGCAGGACACCCAGAGCTTCTTCCAGTTTCAGGGAGATGCTGATGAACTCAAGGCCTGGCTGCTGGACGCCAAGAGGGAGATGAGTAGCGACGACGTAGGCCACGACGAGTACACTACCCAGCGGCTACTGAAAAGGCACAACGACCTGAAGAATGAGGCAGTCAAGAATGGAGCCACCATCGATGCTCTCTCCAAACAGGTCAACGCTCTGCCAGAGGAGCTACAGAACACGCCTGATATCCAGAGACGTCTGAAAGACATAAAGGAACTGTACATGGAGCTCATGTCTCTGGCTGAGCTGAGACAGAAGAAGCTTGATGACGCCATGGCCCTGTACACCATCTTCAGTGAGACAGACGCCTGTGAGCTCTGGATGGGCCAGAAGGAGACGTGGTTGGTGGACTTGGAGGTGCCTGAGAAGCTGGAGGATCTGGAAGTAGTACAGAATAGGTACACTGAACTACTACTACTACTGAATTTAATGTTTGACAAATTACTTACTTGATTCTTTCTTCTGAAATAACATTTTTTGCAAATACTAGTCTACTCCATTCTAGTGCCCATGTGTATGCATTGTGTACATTGTACTGTTTCTATTTTAACTTGCACTGTTCTTGTTTTCAGGTTGAGCATTCTCGCTCAAGAAATGGGAAATGTTCAGTCGAGAGTTGATGATGTCAACAAAGCTGTGAAACAGCTCGAAGATAGCAGACACCCTCGAACCAAAGAGGTCAAGGAATGTCAGACACGACTGAATAAGAGGTGCTTTAAAATTATTATCTATCGATGATGCGTTTTAATAAATTTCACTGTTTTACTGAACTGAAATAAAACACAAACATCAATATTTTTATGTTCTCTCTTTCTCATGGAGACATATGAAAATTTTGTTAATGCTATATTTTTTATTTTCTATAATTTCTGAATGATTTCTTTAAATGTCCAATAGGTTTCCTGGAGAGAAGTCTGCAATTTAGCACTAATTACAGATCAAGTAGAAACATAATCAATTGCTATGCTTCCAATAGATTCTGATTAACGACTAGCAACCAGGACTTATTTAGTCAGCGAACTGCAGGTCAGCTGAGAAATAGGAAATTTGTTTAGAGGGAAGCATATAATTAAATATATAGAGAGAATAAAGCTTCCAATTATAATTGAATAATAAATAAATTTAATGAATTTACTTGGATTTTAAGTAAATGATTTCTTCAAGGAAATTACTATTTTCCCTATCTTCAGAATATGAGACCCTAACATGTCATTAAAGTGATTTAAACATTCAACAAATCATTCTCTTTCAGGTGGGAGGCCTTCAAGGCCATGGTGGAGGAGAAGAAGAGGAGAGTGGATTCTGCTGGTAGTCTGCACAACTATGGGCTGGAGTGTGACGAGACGGAGTCCTGGATCAAAGACAAGACGCGGGTGATTGAGTCCACACAGGAGTTGGGCAACGACCTGGCAGCTGTCATGACCATCCAGAGGAAACTGTTTGGCATGGAGAGAGATTTGGCCGCTATCGAAACCAAGATTATCTTCCTGAGGAAAGAGGCTGACCAGCTGGTCCAAGACCACCCGGAGAACGCAGACGACATCTTGGTCCGGAGAGATGAACTGGACGGAGCTTGGGACACGCTTAGAAAGACTCTTAAAGACAGAGAGGACTCTTTGGGTGAGGTCAGCAAGTTACAGTCATTCCTCCAAGAAATGGATGACTTCCAGTCCTGGCTTTTCAAGACCCAGAAGGCTGTGGCATCAGAAGAACTGCCTGCCACGCTACCAGAGGCCGAGGAGCAGCTGAGCCTACATGACGCCGTGCGTGAAGACATAAACAACCATGAAGAGGACTATCACCGTGTGAGGGACACCGGCGCCCAGGTCACCCAAGGTCAGGAGGACGACCCTCAGTACCAGCAGCTAGAGAAGACGCTGAAGGGTCTGGACCTTGGTTGGTACGAACTGCAGAAGATGTGGGACAGTCGCAAGAACCTACTGGACCAGGGCCTGGGCTTCCAGCAGTTCATGAGGGACGCCAAGGCTGTAGAGGCTATCCTCAACAACCAGGTACTGTACCGCATGTGTATGTGAAGTAGAACCATTTGTAAGATCCCAAAATTGTCTATGTGTAACTAGAAGAGTCATTCGTCACCACAGGGTTCGGGTTAGCTTGTTAATGATGGGGTTAGTGATGCTACAGGTATTTAAAAGAATGTGGTATGGAAGAATGTTGTGCAGTCAGTTCCCACACTGCATGTTTGTCATATAATAAAGTCAGCTGCTGGTGTTTGTGGGGTGTTTCTCTTTTTCCTCTCTTTTTTTTTGTTAATATCTTTTCCACCCTAATGTTGCTTTGTTGCAGGAGTACACCTTGGCTCACATAGACAAGCCCGACACCTTGGCCGGCGCAGAGAAGGCTTTGAAAAAGCATGAGGACTTTGTGAGCACCATGGAGGCCAATGAGGACAAGATTGACGGAACTCTACAGGCAGGACAGCGGCTGGTGGACAGTGAAAACTTGTACTCCGGGAAAGTTCAGGAGAAAATGGACTCCATCAGAGACAGGTCAGTCGTTCATTAGGGTAATGTAATTTAAATAAAAGTCATGTGAATAGTACAAATATGTCATGATCTTGTAAAACTTCTAAGCAATCTTTGACATGATTTCAACCACACTGGGTATTGATCATGATCAATTTAGAGGGGTATTTTTAGTGTATGTTTCTTTCCCACAATCACAATCATTGTTCAAACTGGCTTTGAACTGGAATGCTTCATTTTTATCCTGAGAACCATGACTTGTGTTTATCACATGATTAATCATATATATGCTATTTTAGCAGGAATAACCACTTAGAAACAAAGATTTAACCTACATCCTTACATTTTACTCAGTGATATGTTATAATGCAAAAATGTGATTTTAATTTTACAAAAAAAATAGTACTTTTATCTTTCACTTGAGTCCAAAATCTGTCTAGTGGTCTGTCTCATTGTACTTGTACCTCGTCAGCTACTTGTGAATTTGTACCACCACCAAATGACAAAGTGTAAATGTAAATCCTTATTATCTATAGTAGCAGTTAACATGTGAAATCAACATCAATCTAATGTATTATATTATATAATATTTAAATATTACATAGGAAGCAAAACCTGTTTCAATGCTCATTTGGGCACCTGAAAAATGGTGAACCTATCCTTTAACATAAAGGGGTGAAACATTAGGAAATTGGCTGAATTGGAGATAAAAGCAAAAGAAAACTGGAGCAGGAGAGAAATTCTGCTGCTGGTAGACGAGGTACATCACAGAAAACATAAAAAGAGGATTTAGTACAACACAAGTGCAGAAAATGAGGACACATGGAAAGTGATTGCAAACCAAATCAGTGCCAGCTTTAATGTTGTTGCACCACTGAAGAGGAAAAAAAATGGTGTAACATCCTATCAATTTTTCAAATCAAATTCAAATAATATGCTAAAACTACCCTATTATGAATCATACATATTGTTTCAGATAATGCATCATTTATCATGACCAATTATATTTTGTAGCATCACTCTAAAACATGTCTCAGGAGGTGCACTCACCTCTATCTCTGTACTGCAGTTATCTAAAATCTACTCTTAACCAGCAAAACATTAAGAGACCTCTGGAGCTCTCCTAAAGTTAAGAGAATTTTTAAATTGAAAGAAGTTTGATAAATAGCTTTTATTCTTAAGTTTGTGAGAAAGTATAAAAGTGAAGATTTTTTTACTTTTTATCTTTTCCCCTCAGGCCAAAGTGTCACTTGTTAGTTTGATAAATACTGCACAGGCCCCAATCTTATGTAGAAAAATAGACCTCTCAGAGTTCCACCAGTGAAACAGCTTCTTATCACTGTATCATTAGTGTCAACAAGAGGCAGTAGAGAGGGCAAGGATGCTTTTTCCATTAACTCCCACAATTCAGCTTGGTAGACAGGCTCCTGCAATAATGGATATTGATCTTAAAGTAAGAGCTATTTCTCACAGTGCAGCAGAAGAAACAGATGACTGTTTTGGGTTACTGTGTCAGGTATTTTTTTCTGCGTGGAGGAGGAGCTCATATGGATTCACTAGAGTTGTTGGATGAAAAAGTGGAGGAAGATATACTCAGTTGGACGTTGTGTGTGTGTGTTTTTTTTTTAAATGTATTTGCTTGTTTTTTGCTTTCGACCTTCAGGCATGACAAAAATAAAAGAAGAGCCCAGGAGGTGTCGGAAAAACTCAGCGATAACCGCGACCTGCAGCACTTCCTTCAAAACACTCAAGATGTGAGTTCACCGTCAGTTTGCTGCTCATGTAATCATTGTGTAACATCAATTAGTACATTAATTATTAGCTTAATTATTCATTCACTGAAACTCAACATCCCAGTAATTTTTCTTTTTTTTTTTTATCTCTTGATTATTGTTGTCAATTTGCCAAACACACTCTGCTTTGTTTATTATACCGCAGCTGCACTTCATTAGATCTTCTTAGACTAAATTTGTATCCTCCCTACAGTATTTGTGATAGGGGTCCCATTTGAATAATTGGTAAATTAGCTCTGTTTTCAAAAGATAAAGAAGTAAATCCTCACAAAAAGTCACCTCTGCAGAAACTTAAAAAGTTGACGTTTCCATGACTTTCCCAAGTTTTGTAACTGTGCTCGCACGGATATTAGTTGTTCACTTTCCCCACACGGAGACCATGATTTGAATCTTGTTTGCTAATCCGTTAATATTCACTTCTCCTCTCCATGCTTCAGCTGACTCTGTGGATCAACGAGAAGATGCTGACCGCTCAGGACACGTCGTACGATGAGGCCAGGAACCTCCACAGCAAGTGGCTGAAACATCAGGCCTTTATGGCTGAGCTGGCCTCCAACAAGGACTGGCTCAACAAAGTAGACCAGGTCAGTAAGTCTGTGTACAGTATAAGCCTGTGTACACCTGTTTGTCATTTATACATATATATATTTATATTTATGTTGTCCAGTGTTCATTTTACAGATATTGTTAATATTATTTACCTACCAGACACCTTTTGAAGAGCCTGAATTAAATCTGAATTATACAGTATGTTTTTCTTGATAACTTTAAATATTCATGACTAAATAAGCAACAATCAAAGTTAAAGTTTTGAAAACTTACTAATCTGCTTCATGAGGACTGTGTCGTTTGATCAGATTTGATTGGCCCGGCGACATCAGCAAACAACCTCATAACTGTCATTAGATTTAGATTCAACTGTTGCTAAATACTGATTGGCGCACAGAAACATGTGACATCACCTTTTTCCAATTTAGCCTGACCAGTTCAAGCCAGTGAGATGATCACAGACAAAAACACAAATACATAAATCTCTCATGTGAAATAACCGAAACTGTTCTAACTTTGGCAGATTGTTTTCTGTTCATGTATAAAATAGGTGGGTAGGGAAAAGAAAGAAAGTATTAAGTATTTATTAAGTCAAGGGTTTTGTTATCTCAGTTATATAAAACACGATGGCACAAATTGTAAACTAGTGTTTTGTGAAGGTAATGAAATATTTACCTTTACACACACTTTAACTGAGTTCCTCCTCACTTCTCTGTGTTCTCGTGGATACAGGAGGGCCACGAGCTCATGGAGTCCAAGCCCGAGTTTGAGCCCATCGTGAAGGAACGTCTGGCCAAACTCCACGAGCTGTGGGAGATGCTGGAGACCACCACCCAGGAGAAGGCTCGGCTGCTGTTTGACGCCAACCGCTCCGAGCTTTTCGACCAGAGCCTGGCAGACATGAAGAAGTGGCTGAGTGGGCTGCAGCAGCAGCTACAGAGCGGAGACGAGGAAGTCAAAGACCTGACTAATGCCAACATCCTGCTCAAAAAGCATCAGGTCTGCATCTCTGGAGCATATACTGGATATTCTTTAGATTTGTATGCTTTTTGTGTCTGCAGTTTCTTTGGTTATAAGCACTTCTTAAATCACACTTAGGTAAATCCCACCATGGGAGTTCATATATTATAGTATCAGTGGCTGCTTCTCACAAAATGTGCTTTCTCAGGATTAGCTTTGAATATGTGAGCACCTGTGTCTTTTGTGTATACTGCTGGCATTTAAACATAACCAAAAATCTTATGAATCTAAATGTAAAATAAAACATTGCATTTACTGGTATGAAAAACAAGAACACCACAAGTGATATTAAAATACGTTGCAATCAGTGTTGCATTGATAAAACTTTCCTAGCTGAAAACATAAATGGAAAGACAAACTAACTTTCGGTGGATTTACCCTCCACTACAGCCTGATTAAACTCTTGAAAGGCTATTCATCTTTTTCTCTAATCACGTCTCCCCGTGCCAGATGACAGAGAACCAGGTACGTGACCGAGCGCGGGAGTTGGAGGAGCTCCAGGAGGCCGTCAGGAAGCACGGCGGAGGCAGAGAGGACCAGCCGGAGCTGGAGGCTGAGCAGCAGGTCCTGCAACAGGAGTTCCAGCAGCTCCTCACGCCACTGGCCCAGCGCAAGGGCAAGCTGGAGGCCGCCAAGTCTGTCCATCAGTTCTACAGAGACTTGGCTGATGAGCTTGTAAGCATGGATCCAATTTCTGAGCAAAATTCAAGTGTTGAAAGTCCCATATTGAATGATTGATGGCACAGAATTAGAACAAAGAGCGTTAGGTTTAAAAGGAGGGTAGCTGGATGAATACTGGTTTTTGAATGACAGCCAGAAACACCTTTTGAGACTAGAAATATTGAAGCCTTAGCTTCAAGGGATGTCCCCCCCCCCCCCCCCCCCCCACCCCACAAAACCATAACTTATTCATTTGGAAATTAAGTTTTCAATTACAGTATGTACACTTAGTATTCAAGATAGTAAGACTACCAGCTTTTTCCATGAAATTGACTCTCCAGGTGAATCAGGGAAAAGCTTTAATCCCTTATTGGTTTCACTGCCTAAATCCACTTCAGTCAGGTGGAGGATGCAGCTTAAAGAAGGATTTTTACTGTTTGAGAAATCTGAGACATTTTATAAAGGGGGTACATTTCAGTATGAGAAAGATGGTCTTTACATTTTCTATACTCTGTGTTCATCAGAGATCTATGAGTCTTTACAATTTTCTCTCTTCATCACCATAATCTCTTGTTTCTGCTTTTTCTTATTCCTCCGTCTCTTACTGTCAGCTCTGGATTGAGGAGAGGATGCCCCTGGCAATGTCACAAGAGCATGGGAACAATCTTCAGACTGTGCAAATGCTGTTAAAGAAGAACCAGGTAACTGATTTGTCTGTAGAAAAAAAAGAAATCACCACTTTTAGAGCTGCAAATAACCGATTTATCAGACAAGCATTTTCTTGAATAATTGATTAATCATTTGGTCTAAAAAAACGTCGGAAAATGTATTTCCTGAAGCCTAAAATAACATCTATTACTTACTTGTTTTTTTGACCAAGAGTCCAAAACCCAAAAATAAAAACAATAAAATATGAGAAAGAAAAGTAAATCCACACATCTGAGAAGCTGGAACTAGTGTTTGTTTGCAATTTTTGCTTGAAAACTTACCGAAATAATTAATTGATTATCAAAATAGTGTCCGATTATTTCTCTGTAGATACATTAATTGACATTTCAGCTCTAACTAAACTTTCATCTCTGTGGAAATACCATATACTGCTGAGTAAACTGATTTAAAGCTGCATCTATATCAATAAAAGTAAAAACATATACAACATGTTACAATTACAAATACTTACAAGACACAAATACTATTTATGTTTCCGTATATCACAAAATTCTGCAGAAGTTTTCAGAATATGTGTAAAAGTTTGGTGTTACTTGAACACTTTTATATGATCCACACTCACTGTCTCCTTTTCTGTCCATCAGACTCTGCAGAGGGAAATCGAGGGCCACCAGCCTCGCGTCGACGAAGTACTAGAGCGAGGAAGGAGGATGGCGGCTGCTGCCAGCGCCGAAGGCAGACCTGAGGCAGACCGAATCACGGAGCAGCTGAAGGAGCTGGAGGACGCGTGGGCCCGGCTGCAGGACGAGATGGCCAAGCGCAGGGAGAGGCTGAACGGCTCCAACTTGGCCCAGCAGTACTACAATGACGCGGACGAGGCTGAAGCCTGGATAGGAGAGCAGGAGCTTTACATGATCGCTGATGAAAAGGCCAAGGTGAGGAGCAGAGGAAGCACGCTGATTAGTGGCTGCAGATGTCTGAATAATAGATCTAATTCAAAACAAGGCATATCATGTGCCAATAACAAGTGGCGCTGCATGCATTAACATGATTACATGGCTATGTTTTTCTTCAATTAAGGTGACACGCTTTTCATAAGTGGCACCCTCTATTGAGAGCTCATGTGGAGTATTTTCCTCCGCTTTGATGTGTACCATTATCACATCATTTCGTTTCTCCTTCTCCTGATTATGACTCATTCTCTTCTTCTTTGTCTCCAGGATGAGCAAAGTGCCATGCTGATTCTGAAGCGTCACATGATTCTTAAGCAAGCAGTGGATGACTACGCTGACTCCATCCAGGCTCTGGCAGACCGTGCACAGAAAATGTTTGCAGAAGACCATCCTGATGGGTCTGTGCCTTGATAATTTGATGTACACACTGAAAAAATTACATCTTTGTAAAGATGCTAATTCACTCATGTTGTCCCAGTCAGCTGTGGTTTAGAGTGATAAGAATGATAAGCATGTAAAGTGTGATCATACCTGTCATAATCACCCGCCTCATCTCGAGTAAACCTAAATCCAATCTCTTTCTCATTTCCTCCATCCTCCCTGCACCTTATTTCCATCCATCCTCCCCCTTTACCTTGTCTGCAGTGAGGAGATCATCAGACGACAGGGCCAGGTGGATAAGCAGTACGCAGGACTGAGGGAGTTGGCGGAGGACCGCAGGAAGAAGCTGGACCACACTTACCATCACTTCCTGCTGAGCCGAGAGGTGGAGGACCTGGAGCACTGGATCGAAGAGAAAGACGTAATGGCCTCCTCTCAGGAGATGGGTCAGGACCTGGACCACGTCACGGTAGTATTAAACACACAAAAACATTCACACACATGCACTGAAAAATGATAGGAAGCAGTGTAGCACATACTGGACTGCAGACGTGTTCAAATTCCAATGAAGCTGCATGTGGCATGATGTTTATTTAAACTCATTTTATCAATCTAATTTTGGAGGTGGAGTTGTTTTAGATAATTATCCTCCAAAACAAAATTTTGTTGTCAGGTACGTTCACTAGAACTTTTATCTACTTTTATGAGAAATAAAAAATCTAAGCTTAAGAGTGAAAGCGTTGCATGAACAACAATAAATGAGCGCTCTGTTCACAGTAACCATCAGTGAGGAAAATCTATTGCTCATTTTCTGCTTTTGCTGTTTTTGTTGCAAAGTGATCACAGACTGTCTGGTTTAGTGAACACTTAGGCACACGTTTGCAGTTCAAAGATATCACATTACATGATTTTTTGGGTATTTAACTCAAAATAGTCTTGTCTTGCTGCTAACTCGCACATTTTTATTCCAACTTCCATACAAAAACTACAACATCTGATTCTAATTCTAAATAATCGCTATCTTTTCCCCTCCAATTTGGCACAGCTTCTGAGGGATAAGTTCAGAGATTTTGCCCGGGAGACGGGGATGGTGGGTCAGGAGCGAGTGGACATGGTCAACCTGACGATAGATGAGCTGATTGAAGCCGGCCACACTGAGGCAGCCACCATGGCAGAGTGGAAAGACGCCATCAATGACAGCTGGGCCGATCTGCTCGAGCTGATTGACACTCGCACTCAGCTCCTCACGGCATCTTATGAACTACTCAAGTAAGGAAAATGGTATTGATGTACCAGACCATGAGCTTAAAGGTTTAAGGTTTCATGTCTAATCCTCTAATGGAACATAAGTGTCCCAATAAATGAGAATTATATTGATGACATCAAACCAGAATACATCTGGATGCAATAACAAAGTCAAAGAATTCAACTAGAACATGATAATGTTACATCGATTACAATGAGTAGGATGATACATGTGATGATGATACACACACAGAGCCAAAGAGACTGAGATCTCTGTCTCTTTTCTCTAAGGTACTTTGATGATGGGAAGGAGCTGGTGGCTCAGATCCACGACAAGCAGAAAGAGCTGCCTGAGGATGTGGGAGAGGACTTCAGCAAAGCCGAGTCTTTCCACAGAATGCACGCCGCCTTTGAAAGAGACATCACTAGTTTAGGCAAACAGGTACAGCACGGGATTGGCCTTTTTACTTTGAGGGAACACAGTAGTCAGCAGCCAAGAGGCAAACTTTGATGATTCATATCTAGAGGGGGGTAAAGAGTGCTGCAATATTTGGGCAACTGTGAAAAGTTTTTTCAAAGGGTGAGAAGCCATTAGTGAGAGAAATATTTGTTTTCTCCAGTCACACGCATCTTATGATCTGACTCCGTGTTTCTCTTTCCTCCAGGTTCAACAGTTTCAGGAAACAGCTACACGCCTTCACGCCCAGTACGCAGGGGACCAGGCAGAAGCCATCCAGGTCACAGAGAGACAGGTGTTGGAAGCCTGGAAGGGCCTGCTGGATGCCTGCGACGGCCGTAGGGCGCAACTAGTCGACACAGCGGAGAAGTTCCGCTTCTTCACAATGGTCCGAGACCTGATGGCCTGGATGGAGAGCATCATCCAGCAGATTGAGACTCAGGAGAAGCCCAGGTGAGCACACATGGGGGCAAGGACTTAATAGTTGATTAGATATCCGTTGATTACTGCTATTTCCAAACTGCAAGAGGCTGCATTTCTTTTTTCCAAAGGGAAATCTAATTAAGACTAAAACAAACCTGAAACATTGTCCTTTGAGTTTTTGAATTTCTCATTTTATTCACATCAATTTAAACAAAAAATTTAGACAATTTGTGGTAAAGAAGGAGAAAAATCAGAATTCAGATCAGCTTTTACTTGGAGTGTTTATGTATGTATAGATTCATGTATTTTTCATTTTTGATGGAAGGTGGATACAGAAGAACTATTAAGTCTAGTAATAAGATGTAGGCTCAAATAAATTAATAAATAAGAATAAAACCTTTCAATATATATATTGTTTAGTTAGAGTGATAAGAAGTACATACTGGTTATTAGAGGTACAATAAGTGAAATTTTGATGTCTCATTCCAGAAAAAAATTATAATTCACCATAAAGAGCAATGTGATCAAAAGCAGTAAATAGAAAATATAATTATGTAATAAAATATTTGTAGTTGTAGAATATTATTTATTTATTAGGCCAGTATAAAGACATATAGTATGACTTCAGTATTTCCGTATTAGATAAAGGACGACCTGCCTGGTCATTACTGTTGCAATTCCAGTCTTTACCAACAGAGGTAGATAAACTTCATACATTACCTGTTAGCACTTTACATCCTTCCCTCATCTGCATTAGGGATGTCTCATCCGTGGAGCTCCTGCAGAAGTATCATCAGGGGATCCGCTCAGAGATTGAGGCCAGGGGAGCCAAATTCACTGACTGCATAGACCTCGGCAAGGCCCTGCTGACACGCAAGCACCGAGACTCTGCTGAGGTGAGGCTTCCGCAGCAAAGACAGCTTCTTTTCATCCTCAGATGGGCCTCAAATTGCTGCTTTCATCAGATTTAATTACTTTTCTGGGAGTGATTGTTCTTGTCTGGCACAATGGAACCAATTGGATTGTCACGAAAGAAAAAAATTCCACTCATCTAACACTCATCAGGGAGACTATAAAGCAAACACTAATTAGAAATGGAAAAGCCAAAAGAATTTAAATGAGCAATTGACCCCGACCTCAATTTACGTGTGGTTAATTACTTCACAATACTAATTCTTTGAAGAATAATAGCCAGTCTTGGGGCAGAGATGTTTAATAATGCTGATATGTAACTGCAACTGTATAACCATTTGTGTCAGATCAAAGAGAAGATGGTGCAGCTGATGGAGAAAAGGAAGGAGATGATGTTCAAGTGGGATGACAGATGGGACTGGCTCAGACTCTGTGAGTAGATCTACTTTAACCTCCAACCTCACACTCCAACCTAGAAACAAATATTGGGCATACATAATTCCTTTTACCTTGTTTTCACGAATTTATACTCAAATGCTAAAAGCCTGAAGACTAACTGCTGTGAAAGCTCATAAATGTTTTTGTACATGAAAGAGCACCTTGGCTTTCGTTCATCAAAACACTCTTTTTTTTTGCAAACAGTTTTAAAAATAGCCTGAGACGAAAACAAGGATGTTCCCCGATAGTGTGTCTGATTCCCCCCACGTCGGCTTTGGAATTATAGCTTGACTTTTGAATGTTTTCAATATGCATTTCTGTTTTTATAAACTTCTGGAGGAAATACTGCAAGTTTAATACAAGATGAACCACCACAGACAAAGCTGATTGATATATTTCTAAAAATATCCTCATTTTCCACAGAATGTCCTCATCATCTAAACATGTTGTCACTTTTCCATAACATAGTCCTCGCTTTGTGAAAATATTCTCATTTTAACATGTTCTCATCTTCTAAACATGTTGTCAGTGTCCAAAACATATCCTCCTTTATCAATCATGTCCTCCCTTTCCAAAAATGTCCTTGCTTTCTAAAAATGTCTTCCCTTTCCATAACATGCCCCCCGTTTCCAAAAGCGTCTACGCTTTGTGTCCTTACTTTCAAACAAAACGTCCTCCCTTTGTCTATCCTTTCTAAAATTGTCCTAACGTTCTAACAATGTCCTATAAAAATGTCCTCACTATCCAACATTGTCACATAATGAATTCCCCAGCCCCAAATGCTAATCTTAATGTAATCTACCTTAAAACCAAGTCTTTGACCTTAATGTTTATTGAGTAACCTTGTAAGGACCAGCATTTGGCCCCAAATGGAAGCAGTGTCCCTATTAATGTGACCGTGAACAGATTATAAACAATGCAAATTCTCAGTTTTTTTAAAATAATGTCCATAATTAATATTTATGAAAACTTGAAGGTTCTTTTAAAATTGTGTTACTGCAAGATAAAAAAAAAAACCCTCATAATAACTCCTATCTTCTTTGCTCCCAGTGCTGGAGGTGTGTCAGTTTGCACGGGATGCCTCTGTGGCGGAGGCCTGGCTAATAGCTCAGGAGCCTTATGTGACCAGCAGAGACCTGGGCCACACTGTGGACGAGGTTGAGAAACTCCTCAAGAGGCACGAGGCCTTTGAAAAATCCACCGCCACTTGGGAAGAGCGCTTCTCTGCACTGGAGCGCCTCACTACGGTATGGAAAAAATCTTAAAGGTGGTTTACGGTAATTTGATTACAGGATTGAAAACTAAGGTCTTGTAACAGATGAATTGGGGAAAAACAACTTTTAACAACATATTTATTAATGAGAGCTGAATATGATTGCAGTTATGAGTCTAATTATGTTGCTAAATTGCAGCAAATGATGGTTACTGATTTCAGTTCTGTTCTGTGTTGCAGCTGGAGTTGTTGGAGCTGAGGAAACAGCAACAGGAGATGGAGCAGTTTGTTAAAGATGAACAGGAGAAGCGCTCAGATCAGGAAAGCAGGTACACACATGCAGGCGATCACACGTGTATACACACATCCATGCAAACAGAATTGCCAAAGTTTTCAGTCTCTGTACACACACGTTTTTCCGACCGCTGCTGTCAAAGGTCTCACATGCGCGCCCCATGTTGCCTTCTTCCCTCCAGGAAAGAAGACACCGGCTTTGTAGAAGAATCTTCACAGCTCTACACTGTCGAAGAACAGACTTTGGTTAGTAACTACACCGGCTCAGATCTGTGTCCTCTGTACTTAATCAGGTGTGACCTCTCAGTTTCAGCCTACTAGAATTGGTGAAAAATGAAAATTCTTCTCTGCTATTTTCTTACTGACTCTTGCATTTAAAAGAGCTCCTTGACTTTCTTACTTTAAAACAAACATTTGACTCGGTATAGGACTGACTTTGAGTACTTTTTTTAATACGTTTTTGGGGCATTTAATGCCTTTACAATAGGGACAGTGGAGAGATGACAGGAATTGAAGGGAGAGAGTGATGGGGGGGTAACAAGGATCCGCAGCCTGATTTGAACCGTGGATGTTGCGGTTATATGGCATGTGTCTTAACCAGAAGGTTACCAGGACGTGCCTGACTTTGAGCACTTTTTAAAGTAATCATGGCACCATAAATCAAGGGCACACTTTCCTTTCTTAATGTGCAGGTTAATTTGTTGATGAATCTTATCATTTTTCCTCTCTCTCGTTCTGTTTTTGTGTGTCTTTTTCTCCTCCAGTCTGGTTCTGGTGCAGTTGAGCCCAGTTCAGGTCTGTTGGAGGGGACGGCGGGTGACTCCACAGTGCCCATAGAGTCAGAGATGAAAGAGAGTGGTTCTCTGGAGCTGGAGCCCTCCATCTCAGTAGTGACCCAGAAGGAACCAGAGAGAGCTGCCACAATGCCCGTGGAGCCCCTCAAAGTCCAGACTGTGCTGCAGGAGGGCACGCTGTCCCGCAAACAAGATGTGGAGGGCTCAGGGAAGAAGGCTTCAAATAGGTAGATAATAGATTGAATCAGTACTTACTTAAATCAGTGGTTTTGCTTGTTTTATCCCAATTACTACCTATCAATTACTATAATTACTACATGCCAGACATTCATTTGTTTCAATTAATTTCTGTATCTTTGAAAAAATCTATTAACATACTCATGAAACTTGCTTAGGTAGTATCATGCATCATGTTGAACATCAAGTCTGCATTAGTTTTTTCATTACTTTTTAAGTTGTCTTATATAATGTGCATTAATACTGTATTCACCTAAACAATAATGTGACAACTTTGTGATGGATTAAACAACTCAAGTAAAGTCTTCTACTGGTGGGAATGGTGGGAAAAATACATCTAGAAAACTACATGCAGTGAATCAGGGCTGCAATTCACAATTATATTCAACATTATTTAATTTGTTGATTGGCTATAAAACATCATAAAATAGTTAAAATGCCCATCACAACTTCCTAAAGCTTCACAACTTCCTTTTTTAATCTGACCACTATAATTTACTATAATAAGGATGTTTGGCATTTTTACAGGAAAATTACTTCCTTATCAAAATGGTTGCCAGTTAGATTGCTGACGATTGATCAACTAATTGTTTCAGCTCTAAAATGCACAGCAAAAATTAAATTATACATGACTTTTATAAGATGGCAGGTGTTGTGGTGCAGGTAATTTAAGTAAATCTGAGTTATGTACATATTTACCTGCTGTAAATAAAAATATAACGACACAAACTTAAGTTATAGTTAACATACACTTACAGTAGCAAGCCCTTCAAGCAATGTCCTTAGTATAGTATTAATCATGGACTTACTCATGTACGAACAGGAAATCTTACATTCAAAACTTACAAATTGCACTCTTCAAGTGCATGTAATTTGAATGACTAGAGATGTGGATTGTACAAAAAGAGTGATGACATCAGTATGTAGCTTTTGTACATTTGCAGGTGCCGAACATAAAAACATTTTTAAAAACTCCCTTATTATCTTCAAATTTTGTAGTTTTCAGTGGTTTTTGTACATGGTAATACCAAACACGGCTATTTTTACTCTGCAACTTAAAGCTGCAGGATAACCAGTATTACTGCAGATTATAGCCAACTTTGTCATTTTAAGGTGATTATGCAGCTCTGTTTTTAACATAAAAATCCTGTTTAGCGCAGTATTAAGTCCATTTGTACACACACAAGCAACCCAGAAAGGTTTGTTTATTTTTGACACTACAGTATCACAAGACTGTTGTTTTAAAGAGGATCTGGGCAGTTTCCTCTTGATAAAATACAATTTACAATCATTACAGAGCAGTGCTCTGCTCCAACTGCTCTCCTTATTTTTAATGAACTGAATTAAGTCTTAATGGAGTGGTGTTGTTGTTATGCCTCACATAATTTGGATTAAATTTAATTGATTTTGCATTATTAACAGAAATTAGCTACCTGAAATTATAAATATTAAAGTCCTCTTTTTACTGCCCCCTCCTCCTTTTCATCACTCAGGTCATGGAACAACTTGTACTGTGTGCTGAAGCCTGGACAACTCTCAGCCTATAAGGATGCGAAAAGCTTTGGCCATGGAGTTACATATCACGGCGAGGACCCGCTGTCACTCAGTAACGCCACCTGGGAGATCCTCGCCAACTACAAGAAAAAGAAGAACATCGCCAAACTACGGTGAGTATCATATCTATCCTCAGGTTTTTTAATTGTCTCACCACTAAATTTATGAAATATATTGAGATGAGGACAAATTTAAACCCTCCATCCACAACTTGTATTCTATAGGGAATACAAGTTAAATTTAGGCAATCATTTATGGTATATGCCTTGGTTAAGTATAAAACAAAAATATTACTTACAGCATTCAAGGACTTGTTTAAGATTTCTACTACTTGTCTCATTTAGGAAAAGAAAGTGTTTTTCTTTTTGTTTTTTTTAATTAGCTGTACCCTCTTGTTTCCTTTCTCTAACCAGTGGTAATGCAATTCAGCTAGGGAACAAAATAAATTCCTTTGAAATTGTAAACAACTTCATGTCCCACAAGCTATAAGTGGAAAATAAGTAACAGTTTTAAAGAACATATGTACATTTGCTTAAAGAAAATGACTTGTACTCACTTTGCAAACAACTGCTAACAGATTGCAACTTTCAGAAACAAACATAAACACACCAAACTTTTAAAAATGTGCAGAAAGATGTCAAAGTTAGAGCTCAGAAAAATCCTCAAATTTTATTCTAATGGTGCAAGTAGGAGTATAAAACAACCAACAACTTGTTCCTCCACACTGAGTTTCAACTTTGCTTTTCTTTTTCTCTCACAGTCTTGGAGACGGCAGTGAATATTTATTCCAGTGTAAAGACGAGGTGAGTTTTTAACCATCGAGAGATAACGGAATAACTTTTAGCAGCTTCCAGTGAATCACATGAGACTGAATGTTGCGGACTTGACCACTCAAAAAGCATGTAATTATATAATCTTTAAACCTGTGAAAAGCAGTGGTTACAGGGTGCGATGCTGCAATCAGTACTTACATTATTTACATTTCATTTTTATAAGCTGTTTCGGTTTGATATCTCTGCCCTTGGCAAGGTTATTTATGTAAGTAGCTGACATTAATGAGGTTATTCACATTTCCTTCTGAAGTGTCATGGAGCAAGACCGTAAATCACCACCAGCTAGCCAGAGATATAGCTTACCGGGATCATTAAAGGGGACCTATTATGCTCATTTCCATCTCTATATTTTTATTCTGGGACTCCACTAAACTAGCTTTACAAAATTAACAAAACTCCTTATTTATCTTATACTGGCCCTTTAGGCAGCCCCTCAGTTCAGCCTCTGTCTGTTAACAGGCAATCTTAGCTCCTGTCTTTTTAAAGCCCCCCTCCCGATGAGCCCACTCTGCTCTGATTGGCCAGCTTTCTGGAAGTCTGCCAAGGGGCAACCGTATCAGAGTTGTGTCAAGTGACCACCAATGAAAACCCATCATTTCCTGCTTTACCTGTTCATACTAAAAGCTTTTAAATGACTAAATAATGGGAGACTTTTATTGTTAAGAATTTACAGGAAATGAAAAGTGTTCCTCACCGAGTTAGCGGAGCTTCGTTAGCGGCATGCCAGCTCGACTTGAGTCATGGTTCGGCATGACTACCCCCAAATCAATGGGAAAAATGCCATAATATTAGCGGAGCAGAGCAGTGAACTGGCGCACTGTGCATGGAGCAGATAACCATGTAAAGAAATCCGTCACGAGCTGACGTTGGCTTGGGCTGAAAGTAGGAAAAAATGTTGGAAACTTAGCGTTCAGAGCAGGGATTCCTTCTACGTACGTTTACCTCATTATTTGACACTTTGGCCACATTTAATATGAACATCAGACATTGTAACATTATATACATGACTGAAAATAAGGAAAAGCATAATAGGTCCCCTTTAGGTTTTACATAATAAAATACAGCAATGTTTTATCTACTGATTTAGCTTGTTTTCAGTTTCAGTGTTAATTGTGTGGCCACCTCCGCTTGTTCATTTACCCAAATAGCCCAAAAGAACAAAACACACACTGCCCCCCTGGAGCTGGACTTCCCTTTGTAAGTGTGTGTTTTTGTGTTTAACTTCAGGAGGAGCTCCAGCGTTGGAGCCAGGCCATGGAGAAGGCCGTTCAGCCACTGGCAGCAGAGGAGGCGTCGGGGGCCTCAGGGGCCAAAGCCCACAGCCTGCCCCCTCCCTCCTCCTCAACTGCCCTCTCTGAGCCCAGCTCTGCCAAGAAAGAAAAGGAGAAGAAGTACAGTCTCTTTGCCAAGAAGAAGTGAAAGGAGATGGGAAGGCCATCTGAGGGGTTGCCAAGGCAACCTGGAAAGAGAAAGTAGTATTTGTGTACAATCAGTCAGAGCAAGCTTTTTAGAATTTTTTATATTATTTTGTGAGAATTAACATTAATATTGTAGTTTAGGGTTAAAGCCATCACTCTTTTGCCTGTATTTAAGCCAGTGTATCATTGCAAAGGTCCACTTTTTTCTTTTCTTTGTGTTCTTTTTAACAAAATGCCAAATTCAAAGCATTAAATTAAAGCACAGGAATGCTCCTTTTACACTCAACCAAAGAATGTTTGTAAAACTTTTTTCTCACTTTGTTACTTTTGCTACAGTTTCTTTTTTGCTTTAGTCTGGCTTGCTTTGATATAACTATGTACAATATGAAGGCCTGTAATGAAAATAGGGTCACTCAAGAGTACTTACGAGTACTTTTATTAATCTGCCTTACAAAATGGTTGTGAACTGTAATACTGTGCTGTTTGAATTTGGAGCGCTAAATGCTACTCATAGAATCGGAGTGAACTTAACAGGCTTTAAAAAAAAGCTTTGTAAATGCGGTGTAAAGACTTGGTGATAAGCAAACCATAGTGCAGTGCTGCACAGTGCACACACACACACACACACACACACACACACACATACACACACACCAAGTGTAATTGCAGGTATGCAAACTAAATGCTCTATGCACTGTGAAGGGTTTGAAAGAGATTTTAAATTGTGACTTACAAGCAGTCATGTGACACCTCAATCAGTCAGTTTTGAATATAGATGCAATCAGTCTATATTCTCAGCTGCACTGTAGCAGTAGTTATTTCTGTGAACTTGAAATATATTCAACACTTGTGTATTGAACCCCTAAATTTCCTATCTATTCATTAACATATATAGATATACAGTATATATCTACAGATGCATGAAAGTATGTTTTACATTAGTTTGATATGGTGCTATTGTGATATTCTTGAACCTTCAATCAAGACCAGCTTGACCTGCCTGACTTGTCTTCAACTTTGGCTTGTAGTTAGTAAGTATCCGATTTCACAAGCCTGGCTCAGTATTAAATGTTTGACAGTACTTGACAAAGTTGAAGACAAGTTGTGGGTCGGATGAATCTTGACTGCTTTTCCAAACCACACAACAGGACCAGGCATGCTCTCTATCTAAGGTGAGGATCATACAGTAGCAGTATGGAGCTGAGGGAATGTGTTGTTTCTATGAATGTACGGGAAGAAAAGAAGGAAGTGAGAATTTGGTAAATTAAAGAGTTTCAACAAAAAAAAAGCCGTTATAGAATAAGAAATTTTAATCTATATATGCACACAGGGAATATAGAATATGTACAGTATATGGAGCTGAATTTATAGATGTTAATTTGTGGTTTATTTCTTATTTTCACCATCTGTCCCACTCTACCATTGCCGTCTTGCCTTGTACTGTGGGTTCTGTCCCTGAACTACAATCCAACTCAAGTGCCCTCATTGAAATTACGGAAGTCAGGTGTAGAAAGATTAACGAGACTGTTCAGCTCCAGAGTTTTCTAGAAAAATGTGGTAGCATCATGATGATCTCTGTCTACATTATCTACATTTTACAAAAGGAACAAAATAGCAATGAAATCAATGATCTTCTCATGGCCGTCGAAACAGGTATTACAGATCCAGCAGAACGTCACGTCTGTGCTATGAGTACCAGTAGTTGAATTTTTCTGTCACGCATGCACCTCGAAATGGTTTTGCATCACATGTATTCAGTCTTGTTTTTATTGATCACTATATCAACCATAACCGACTCAGATGAAGTGTTCATCTGCATCTTCTGACACTTCCTGCTCTGTCACCTTCATCCACTTTGTTTATTCCTCCACTCCTTCCTACCTGCCTTTTCTGTTCCGTGGTTTTTAATCTGCATTTTGTACTCTCTAGCTATGTAAAATATCCAAAAAATGTTGACAGGAAATATCGAATACATTTTGAGAGAATAAACTTTAAAATAAACTCCTGAAACTATACAGGTTGCGTTTATTTATTGACCTTTTCATCTCCTTTGCTAAACTTTGAAATTCAGGTGCACAGTTGTACCTTTGCCAACACTGATTTAATTCTAATCGTTAATTCATTAAGAAAAAGTGCAAGAAAATGTATTTCTGAATAGATTTATTGAGTACAAACAATTAAACAGAGGCATATGTGAAACAAAAGGCATTTTTACTTTGTTGAACAGTCATCTGTTCACCGAGCTAATTTCAGATTAAGACGAGCTGCATATGAACACAGTCAAAATAGACAAAACTGTTGTATTTACATTCCAGTGGCTGTTGGTAAAACAATGAATAAACAGCCTCAAGAGGGCGAGGCAGCCTTAGGCTAGGCTAATTAGATCTCTACTGACAAGTAACAGGCTGAGGATGATCACTTATAACAATACAAAGCCCTGAATAACGGTTCATTTCGATCTTTACAAACTCAATAGGTGTATGCCTGAAGCAGAGCACACAAATTATCATTTTTCTTCAAAACAAATAAGCCAGAAGATGCATACAAGAGATATTTTCAGCATACTGTATTGCTTATCATTACCCAATTTTCCACATCGAGGCCTAACAGAGCCCGCCAGGACTTACTCTGCTTCTACATTTACCCCTTTAACAACACTCATTTACATGTATACTTTTTGCATTTTGCTGCCAGCAGTAATCTATCCGCCAAGCTACGGCTTCAACAAAAACAAATTATGCTTTTCATCATCAGATATTATCGTTTTACTGTAGCTCTGATGTGAAAACTGGATATTTACAGAACAGATGCAAGAGGAGGTGTTTGTGGTACAACGGCTGTTACAACACAACCATTGACCACATACAAGACATTGACAAGGTTCCTGCACATTGTTCCCATTGTTTACTATATTTCAAACTTTTCTGGACTAATTGTTCAAATTTGCAACATCCTTTGGCTTTTTCATTATGACAAAGCTTCTGTATAGTGACCTTATGACATGTGAAACCAGCACATAACTGATACAAGAAACGACAGTGGATTGAATGTACATCCATCCATATACTTCAGGACTACACATTTGTTTTTCACATTTTAACGGACTGTGCAATTATCAAACTCGGGGAAATTAATTTTCCAGACATTTAATTGTGTAGGAACCCTGCATAGACTGTAAATCTCCTCTTGGGTGCTATAAATCTCTATTAACCAGGAAGTAAAGAATGAAATTAGATGAACAGAATGACTATAGGCAATTAATAAAAACAGCAACAGTGTGTTTGAGTATTTAAACCAACACTGTTGTGACAGAGTGGAAAAAAAACTCAAGAGACACTAAACATGAAGTACAGCAGTCGATCCACTGATGACAAATCTGATCATGGAAATAATCTACTGTTGTTTCTCATACTCAATATTGTTATGAAGTAAACTAGATGCGTTGGAGGAGGTAATGATGAATATTCTTCATGATGTTTACTGACCCTCCTTCACATTTGAAGGACATTTGTAGTGATTGCTATATGTTCATTTCTAAACACCAGGTCAGTGCCTTATAATTTTCTTGAAAATAGTTACAATAACCTTGATATCCCATCAGTCAGAAAATTATAAAATAACATTTAATTGCTTTCATTCAGGGGTAGGTGCTTTAAATTCCAGCATGAAAAGATTTGTCATGACTCACTTCAAAGCACAACATTTGATTTTTTTTTTTAAAAATAGCTTTTACAACTGAAATGGCATAAATGACATGCAAAAAAGTGTTAAAAAAAGACAACTTTATTCGCAAATTATTTCTGCTTGATAAAGAATATTTAAATAAGTATATCATCTCAAAATAATACACATGATACAGTTAACTTAATTACATATTGAACCAATAATTTGACTAAGATGTATCTGTTTCAGGCCAAAGTCAGTGATTTAAGATTAAACTAGATGCAGCTGTACCCCTGCCCCCACTATTGGTACATGACCAACTGGGGAGGATACATAAATTAATGCCGTGGTGATATCTTTCTAAAAATACAGCTAATCAGATCTATTTAAAACAGACATAGTTCATAGTTCTTAAAAGGCAAAACAGAGAAACCGAGAAAGAAAAAGCAGCTGACCTGTGCTTCCCTTCCTTAAGAATGCTGAGATATGATACAACAGACCTGGTAAATATTTGGTTTTAAACAGCAGTGATTGGCAGTCAGGCACTTTCTCTTTGGTGCAGTTTCTGATGCCTTCACTGCTTCTCAAAGTCCAGCATGACTATGAAAACATGTGTCAAAGGGTGTACTGGTGTTTTGACAGAAGGGGCCAATTTGTAAAATGTCTAAATGTATTCTATTTACATCTTAGTGCAGTAAAGGCTAGCACACTGCTGGCAAAAAAACATTCTCCCTGACTGAATTTTCTTTTTCATGTCAGAGTGTGGGTTCGTGCATGTACGCAAGTAGGCTGTGTGTATGTATGTGTATGTATGTGTATGTGTGTGTGGTGACAGAGGCTCAAGGTTGATGGATAAAACTGGCAGAAGCAGAATTCCTAGTCTAGTTGATGAGCTTGTTGGCTCTCTGGTTCGCGTCATCAATGCGAACTTTGTTCATGTCCGCCTGAAAAGAAGAGAAGAAACAGGTTGTCATCCCAAGGTCTACCATTTTTGACTTTAAATAAGGCACTTAAATGCATTTGCTCGTTGAAATGGGTATTAAAATTGTACAAAATATGCATTTAATGAGCTCAATCCCAATCCCTATTTTTTTTTAATTTGGACATCTTCTTATACTCTTACCTTATCGTTGATGCGGTCAATCTGTTTGTTCTGCTTGTCTATCTCGTTGCCCATGTCCACAGCCATATTTTTCAGGTTGCCAATGATGCTTCCAACTGCATCCAGATTCTCCTCCATCTCATCCTCGCGTGCATCATTGGTTATCCTATAGCGCAGTCGTAAAATTAGTTTTATTTTGGCTACAGGTCATTTCTAAATTAACACCATGCTTCTGACAACATTATGGTTTAAGATTCTCAGAGGAAACGAAACGACCAGGACGAGGATGTGACCCTCACCTCTTGATGTATGGACCTGAGGGTGCTTGGGCGTTCACCTGGCCGGCCTGGCCGTTGCGAACTCCTGAGGGCTGCCTTGAGACTACTCCTGAACCGTCGGCGTTACCTTCGGCGTCACCTCCTCCGGTACCCCAGGTGCGCTTGTATCGTGATTCGTGCTCGATAGACGTCACCCTGGAGGAAAAACAGAAAGTCAGCGAGGAAATCTGGAAGTGTTTAAAATAAAAATGAGAAGAAAGTTACAAACTGTCAATAAAAGCATCCACATGAGGTTTAAAAGGCTACAAGTCAGCTATGACTACGCTCACATGTGTCACACTCATGAAGAAGTTAAAAAAGATTCCCTACCTTATCTTTAGGTAATCATCAAAGAATCCGCTCCTCCAATGTGAAAGCATTTTGGAAAGATTTTTTTTCTCATGTTTAGAACCAGAAATGATCTTACTACGCACACACACTGACACTTCATATCGATATGGTTTGACGGAGAGAGTTTTAAGTATGCTCAGCACAGAGCGCTGCACCTGTCATGTTAAGAACTCGGTAGGAATACTGTTACGTTCCCTACCCATTCATAAACCACTGGGAATGCTCGCACAGTGAATCAGCATTATTTTGACCATAAAATGCACATCTGACAAGCGAATGTGTAATTTTCTTGTCTTTCCATGTCACACTCTCTGCTATTACCAGCCCCATTTGTGAATGAGGCTGCAGTTTATGTTGTTTTTATGCAAAATCCACCTGACAGATCAGAGTAGCGTCACTGAAGCGTTCAACCTCATGATAATAGAGTTGCAGAGTGGGAGAGGCCACTGGTTCCTGAAGTGTTTTTTCTCAGTTCTGTATTCTCATTTCAAAGTTTTCTTGTAATAATATCCTGAACGTTGCACAGAAACAGGATCGTGTATACATTCCTATATGTTTATGTTATGGCTGCCAGTTTTAATTATTTTGACTTTGCTTCTGAGAAATCATGTTTGGCATGAAGGACAGCTCTAAATACTACAATACTCAAGAGTATCGGCTGCTGTTGCTATGGAGAAGAAGGCAGTCAGATACACGGATCAGAGCTGTAACAAATTCAAAGTGTTTTGTTGTTGCAGCTGGGAACTAAACACAGGACCATGGCTGCTGAATTCACCCAAAATTGACCCAATATCCGAAAGTAAATTAACTGAAACTACAGATTGTATTATTGGTTTTCTCAGTATGTAATCTTTAGCTTCCGCCCACTGGTGGTAGCGCTCAGAAGAGAATTTTAAGGTCAGTGACTGTATGTTTCTTGCCAAAATGCTATTTGGGAGTCGTAGTTAACTTTTCACCTTACTTTGTTATGTATACATCTTTTGTACTGATTATTTCTCTGTTTCAAACCCTATCAAAGCTGTAGAAGTGCATCAACTGTCAGGCACCTCACATTGTCTATGAAGAAAATGAATGGGATTGTTACGTCTGGTGCTCAGGGGCCTGCATAAAAAAAACTCCTTCCACTTTGCAGTTCTACACATGATGTAAAAAATAAACATATCAAAAACAAAATATACTAATGATCAGACTTAAGTAGTTTTATACAGCTCCTTGCTTGTTTGCTCTACACTGCTAATAGCTATCATTGTAAGGCTCAACCACAAGTTTTTGTTAAAAAAACCAGCAACATACTTGTTCCATGAATAATCAAGATACAAACAAGCAAAACAGCAGAGAAAGCATGATAAATATTCTCTCCCAGCTGCCGATAAATAAGTGTTGCACAACCAAAAATCACAACAGTGATTTTTTTGGAGCCTTCACCGGGGCTGAGAGTTCAGTGTACCTGTCACAGGGGCAGACACAGAGACCGCAGCACTTAGAGAGGTCAGTCAGGTTTTTCTCAGCCTGTTTCATGTCCTGGTTGATCTGGTCCAAGCCCTCCTCCACATTCTTCAGTTGCTCTGAAACACACAGACGGGAACATCGCACCACGTCAGAGTCTCCCCCCTTTTTGTATCTACATATATTTTATAGAGTAAGAATGTTTTGTTTTGTTTATTGCCTTTATTTATCCGTTTTTAGAATAGATATAATTAAAGTTTAATGATCCCTATGAGGATTCTTAAATTGGGTCAATAACTGGGTCATTGCAGCAGCAAAAAAATAGATACACATAACAAAAAAAAAAGAGAATATACTGAAAAATGTTCAAACAGGGAACACAGAACGAACACATAAAGTTACATACAGACAAGTGACTGGTCCTGAGAAAAAACTAAACAAAACATAAAACAAACCAAAAACCACTAACACACTAATTTGACCAGCAATATTTAGGGATGCACAATAACCAATAAGAAATAATTTCCATGAACATTCTGGTTGATACTGATACACAATCAAATAAATGCTTTTAGTTGCTGTTGTAAAGTCTGGACTTTACCAACTGTATTGGAACAGATGCAAACATCTAAAAAACTGTTCTGCTTTAATACTTCACACAACAATGTTTCTAAGTGCTCGCAGTCACATGAGGATGTCAGCAAAACTTTAATTTAGGAGCATAACAGCATAGCATAACAATGATTCAAACATCTTTGTCCTTGAAATTTTTCTATAGTAGACATTTTTATGACAGCTTTCTTGTACAATCCTGACTGCCAAATGTGAATAAAAGCTTCTGTAGATATTAAAAACAGAGAATATGTTCCCTTCAATCAATAAATGTCTTGCAAAGTTGAAATGTGAAAGTTATTGAAATGAAAAAAATGTCATGAAAATATTGACATCTGGTTGATTTTAACTGCGACAAAAACTCAAAAATATGAAAAAAAGAAAGAAAGCAATCTGATGCACAAGGACGTGTTTCAGTGTATTTTAGAAAAATCCCAAGTTTGTAAATGGTAAATGGTAAGTGGACTGTACTTGTATAGCGCCTTTCTAGTCTTCCGACCACTCAAAGCGCTTTTTACACTATGAATCACATTCACAAACATTCATACGCTGAATGGGTACAGGGGCTACCATGCAAGGTCCCAACCTGCCCATCAGTGGAAGCTAACCATTCACACACATTCATACAGTGATGGCACAGCCATCAGGGGCAATTTGAGGTTAAGTGTCTTGCCCAAGGACACATCGGCATGTGGACTGGAGGAGCCGGGAATCGAATCGCCGATCTTCCGATTAGTGGATGACCCGCTCTACCTCCTGAGCCACAGCCGTCCGCCCGTTTGTAGATGGTAATAGTATTAGCATGAGATAGTAAATGTCATCGGTCACTTACAGTTAGTTTCCTTTGAAAAATGTGAAAAAAGTGATTCTCTTAACTTAACCATTAACATTCACTGTCTTGGGGATGCCACAGGAAAAAAAGAAAAGAAAAACATTTAAGAAGTAAAAGAAAATATGATTTAATGAGTTGGAAAAAAGACGCCAGGAGGAAACATATGCATTAAACCTGGCAGTTTTTATGTTGTATATCTACCTCCTTGCTGGTCCAACATCACCATGGTGTTGACGCCGGTCTGTTTGCTCTGAAAAGACAAGAGTCACACAAATTCAGAACCAATAAAAAGACTAAAAATTGATTAATATATTATGAAGGATGGAAATGATCAGGGTTGAATATATTTTAGGATATTGGATGGGATGTTAGGATGTTGGATACATTTGTTTTGATAAAAACTTTTTATGATATTAATTTAAACATCTTTTCCAACTTAAATGCAAACATATATATACGTATAACAGGAATACGACTAAATCGTGACCCATGTCATCTGCTAAAATCAGCATATATTGCTACAATCTTCCTAAATCCAACCCAGGTACAACATGGACCCACTTTCCAGTCAATAAAAACAGGACTACATGTGTGTTTTGTGCCAGAAGGAGCAGCAAGTTGTCAAAGTCTCACCTCCTCTGCCATCTGCAGCATCCTCCGTGTGCTTTCCAGTGACTGGGGACAAAAAAAAAAAAACAGGAGGTGTTAGTGAATAATGAGAAGTGAGAAAATGTCTTACCCAAAAGTAATTTTCACGGATAATAAGGGACTGGTTATGAGTGCATTCACACCTCAGATTTTTCTATGGCCAAAAACAGTTGATACATTATTGTGTCAAAACAAATGTGACCTGCGTCTCTTGAGTTTTATGTATTAACATATTTTTCCTGGAGATAGGAAAAAGTTCATTTTGTTTATGTTTGGGACAGATGGACCAATGTCAAACTCAGACAAAGTTTTACATTTATCTGGCTTCTATCTGGACTTTGGTTTTTCTAGTTATTTTCCAACAAACCGATCGATAGGTGTGAATGTTGCCTTAAGAGGCGGAGAGATCAGAACAGAAGAGAACAGAAGGGAATTAAAAAGGAGACAATAAGATGAGAGCAAGATAAGAGGGATAAGGAGAATGGAAAGATGCACATGATAAGAAAAAACATGCAGGAAGCGACACCATTAATATTCATAAAGATATGAAAGTAGATGGCAACAAGTCTATAAAACCAGAGGGTAAAGCTATAAGATCATATCACTGTGTGCCCACACTTTGCCTGAAAATAGCTTTTATACTGTGGTTCTTATTATTTACTTCTGTGTCTGAATTATGTTTTCTCTGCTCCTGTCCATACTGTGATACTGTGATACTGCATATAATTTGGGATTCTAGTTATTAAAACATCATGATACAGGTTTTTTTAACATCATGATTTGTTTTCCTGCTCTTAGGTTATTTTAATTATCGTTTAGCCTGACAATTATTTTCATGATTAATTATTTGGTCTATAAAATACCAGGAAATTGTGAAAAATACCCATGATGATGTATAAAAATTGCTTTTTTTGTGTGACCAACAGTTTCAAAAATAAATGTTATTCAGGTTACTATCACATGCGATAAAGAAAAGCAGGAAAATCTCATAACTGGCATTTTTGCTTAAAGCATAATTATACTATTAATTGATTGTCCAAATGGTTGCTGATTCATTTCTGATGATCACCTTCTTATTTGACCGTTCAAACTTAGAGAAATGACCAATGATAGTATCTCGGTCATTATGTCCACACTGCTGGTGATTTTCAGTTTCAATTTTATCGTTTAAGGTGAAAATCAATAGCTGTCCCCAAAAAAATGTCATTACGTATAAGTAATATTTTGTTAATATCAGCCACCTCTACTTTCCACCACTGAGCTGAAATAATTTGCCATTTATCATTTTTTGTCATAAAAAAAAAAAAAAAAAAAAAAAGCCAAAACTTCATTGGGTCCAGTTTCAAATATGTGAATATTTGCTGGTCTGGTCATCTATAGTCTTCTGTGGTTTTACTATTTGGTTTGTTGGTCAAGACAAAACAAGCAATTTGAATGTGTCACTATTTTCTGGCATTTTTTAGACCGGATGATTAATTGATAAAATAATTGACGTATTAATCATAAAAATAGTTGCAGCATTGATTTGACCACACTTATATCAATATCTGGAATACATCTAGGCTGCATAGAGACGTGATGTGATAACTTCAATAATTGGTTAGAAAATGGGATATTTTTGGTGTCCAGAACATTATATGCGTCCGGTCCATTACGACATTAAACACCTCACTGGAACTGCCAGCATGTCCGCAAACTGTGTCATGTAGTTACATAAATAAAACCTTGTCATTGTGCCACTCTTTGTGACCAAGTCACATGGGTAAAAGGCACAAAAGTTAACCTGCAGCACGACACAGACACAAAAAGTGTTGACGACGAGCTGGAATGCAGTCAGTTCAGGTGAGTTACGCCTTTGTGTCTCTATTAATAGCAAGTAAGCGCTGTACAGAGAGCGGGGCATCCAAAGGAGCGAAGCGCAGAAGCAACTCGGGGGGCATGACTCCTTTGTTACCATCACTAAAGAACTGTTAACAAGAGAGAGGAAGAGTGGAGACCATATTTCTCATTCTCTCTGTGTTGTGTTTGCTCTGAATACATTAATCAGTGAGTTGAGAAACAGACAAACATGGAATTGGCGAGAGCGATGTGTTGAGCTCAGCCAGGTTTCTGTTGGCTTAGCCAGAACATCACTTGGGTGGATAAACATTACATTATGTCTCCTAAAATCCTTGAACTTGGCTAATTAAGCCTGAAATTGCACTCTTAGCCAAATTTTCCAGATTGGGGTGTTGTGAGAAATCTTTGAGATGCAGACAATGGTGTGATATTTTTATCATTTGTTTGGGATGGCTCAAGGGGGACTACAGTTAGGCGAGGAACATGCAGGTTCCAGAAAACTACATAAAATTCAAGGGTTTTTCTCCCACATAAAGAATAAATCACACTATGGGTATTAATGGGCTGCAGTAAACCAGGATGCTTAGGAAGTATCACACAAACAATACATTTAAATAACGTGTGGAAGCCGTTTTTAGGTACTGGAGATTGAAAAAAGGCCTTGAAATTGTGTGAGAGCTAATGTTAAGACAGTCTTTTCTTATCATTTAAAAACTCTGATGTTGCCCTGATACACTGCCAGCCATGCTCTGAGTGTTTCAGGTATGAATTGTTACCCAAAGCAAGGCTGTAAAGTAGCATTAGCAGAAGGAGGATCCTCTTTGATCTCCTAAGATCAGAATGAGACAGATGTCAGTCAGTCAGTCAGGCAGCAGTGGAAGGAGGAAAGAGAAAAGAAAGGAAGATTGTGGGTTAAGTCAGTAAACACATATATATAGAGAGAGAAAAAAAAAACACACAATACAAGAGAAAAAAGAGGAGAAAAGACATACAATTAGTACAGTCAAAATTAGAGGAAGGTGAAGTGCACAGCTACGAGCGCAGCTAGAGTAAGTTAATTTGCCTCCATTTGAATCAGATGGCTGATCATATGATGCCCTGGAGTGCTGATTAAACAATTATCTCCTTGATAATAAAACGCTTAGATATAGCTGACAACATTCAAACTGTCAAAACCACAGAGGGGTAAGGGAGCTATCAGGCTAAATTAGGCGTAAAGCCTTACACACTTCCTATTAATGCCTGGCTTAATAATCAACTGTGAATGCAATGAATCTAATCACACAGCCCTTTGCTCCTCCAGTGCTTTGTTGCAGCAACACCAGTATTACATGATTGTGTGTGCTCTGTCTTTCCTACTGATGCTTTTCCGACTAAGCCAAAATTTGCTTTTAAAAAAAAAAAAAAAAAAAAGCATGGATATTGACAGTGATTACTCCATGATGATAATGACAAATCTTGATTAATTCCCACTGACAATGGCCATGATTAAATTAGATATTTCAATAACACTTATGCGCCAATTACATGATTAACTGAAGACATATAGTTGATTATCTGCATTTTGAATGTTTTACATTAAGTTTTTGTGCTTTGGACATTGGAGGAATAGTTTTACATTTTGGGAAATAAGCTCATTTGAGAGAGTTAGATGAGAAGATATATATAACTCTCATGTTTGTATGCTAAATATGAAGCTAGAGCCAGCAGGCGATTAGCTTAGCTTCTGTTTTCGTATGGATTAAACCAACTAGATAAAACGTGTTGATTAGTGAATTTTAGAGGTTCTGGGAGGCACATTTTTTTTAAAACCTCTGGACGGAGCTTGGCTGGCCTTTTCCTCCCATTTCCAGCCTTCATGCTAAACTAAGCTAAGTGTCTCTTGGCTTTATCTTTATATTTAGTGTACCAACATTGGTGTGGTATCAGTCATCTGATTCAACTCTCAGCAAAAAAGGAAACAAGCTGTATTTTCCTCCTTAAAAGTACAAACACTGAAACGTAAACCATTCAAAGCTGCAACCATGCAGATAATCAACTAAATGTTCCATTAATCATGTAATCTAGTAACAATGACTTCCAGTGGTGATGTTTTCACAGGTGAAAATAAGGAAAACAATTTATTTTAGAGGTCTGTAATTTCTGAATAATTTCCAGGGATGTTTCCTGGAAAGGTTTATGTAATTTGGTACTAATTATTGCCAAAATTGTTTTTCCTTTAATGCTCAATTTAAACCCAAGTTAATAATTGTTCAATATTTGTTTAATCTTGGAAACATTATCCCTCGGATATGTTGACTTACTTGCTTGCCTGTATACAAATTTGCCATTTTTGCATGTTCAGCTCACTTGCTGTACATCGACTAAAAGAATCTACAATCTCTAATTCTCTAGATTTGAACATTACTGACCCATAAAATAAAATATTACTCAGAAAAGTATCAAAACATCTGTAGAAATTTCTCCACTGTCCATCTGTACGTTCAGTATGTTCCTAACACTCATTGTTCGACCACGGCTTTTGTTTGTAGCCTTCACATTTTTGACATTTGATACTGAAACATTCTGGGTAGAGTATCACAATGAAAGAATGACGGAGTGAGACAGACTCTGTTTGTGTGACTCAGTACCTCGTCAGTCACTGCGTTGGCCCTCATGGTCATCTCTTCCACAGTCATGTCGTCCATGTTCTTGCTGTCTTGTCTGGAGGCTCCTCCTGCGGCACCAAGCTCAATATTCTGCGGCCTGCAAAATTGGGCAGAGTTCAAAGATTACTCAGTAACACCACGTCAGAAGGGCATCAATTACCATAAAACTCTGTGACATACAGTTACTGCAGGCCAATAGCCTGATTGATACTGGGTCCTGAGGCCAAAACTCATATTTTAGAATTTTAAATGTCTGCTGATAGTAATTTTTGAACAGAATTACAAAACTGAATAAAAGCAAGTGACCAAGACTTGAACTGCTCAAAATGTTTACAGTTGAAAAACAACAAACTATGTAATGGAGACACTACATCTAAATTACCTCCGGTATCATATACAGTATCTGGCATTTCTGTACAGCAACTTCTTGTTAATAGTCTGCTGACATATTCTCTATGATAAGCTAATATATGTCAATATGCACTCTAATTTTTATAATCAGTTAACAGTTAAAGGTTCTATATGTAGGAATCAGAAATTCCTTCTCGTTAGTGACATCTGTGGCCGTTAAATGAGCTGCTGTCAACATCATGCAGAGACTAATGAAGGTGATGTCTTTTTCTTTGCTTATACTTCTCATATTTACATTAAAGATCTCTAATGTCGTGTTTTGCGCCGTGTTTCAGCAAAGCAAAGCGTCTTTCTAGTCGGATAGCACCGTTTTTGTTGTGTTGTTGTGTGGTTATGCCGGTCGTTTGTCGACATTAGCGAGAGAGAGGTGCAAGGCACTTGGGAGCGTGCAAAAATGTAACTTCTGTTGGATTTTTCGGGAAAAATCTGGCCCGAGTCCTTCACATAGAAATCAGTTCACAAGCTGTTACAGACAACTGACAAAGTCAGGGAAGGTCTCATTTTTTACGTTACATTACTACCCATTCACTCATTAGCAATAAAAAACGATTAATACATGTAAATTGCTTCACAATTCTACTTATCGAACCTTTAAGGACATTTATACCAAGTAAGAGTACCAAACACTTGCTGGTTACAGCTTCTGAAATGTGATGTCTCTTTGCTTTTCTCTCTCTTTTGTCTCAAATCATGATACATTTCAAACTTTTCTTTGTTTCCTGGTCAAACAAAAAAATGCAATTTGGCTCTGGAGGGAGTTTTTAACTATTTTTTGACATCGTAATCATTAAATTACTGTTATTGATATGATGAAAACAACCAGTAGCACTACATAAAATTCTGTAATTTTAAACCCTTCGTATGCCATGTGTGTCTCAACTGAACAGCAGTCCATTCTTGTCCCAAACAGTGCATGAAAATGACATTTATCCCAGTGTTGCCTTTCTAACAACGTACATCTGAAGGCCTTTTCAGTGACATAAACCCAAAATGTTTCGCTTTGTAAAACAGGGTGGAAACACAAAGCAGAATCTAGATTCTAAGCCTTACAGGTACCTAAAGGTTATCAGTTGTTAACTTCCCATAGTGGAAAAGGCACACATCCAGTGCCACCGCACTAATCAGGGCTCAGTGCCGTATACCATATGTATGTTCATGTCACTCATATGGAGAGGGAAGAAAAAGATGCAAAACCTAAACAAATCAGACTATTTTCCTGCCCCTGAAGGATTGGTAGGAGTCTGCTCACATACATCAGGTTTGCTGATAAAGGAAACAAAAGTCAGTTTCAGTGATGAAGTAAAACTATCTTTTTGTGAGCCTAGAGCAGTTCCTTGTTGGTGTAAAGCTTAGCTGCAGTATGGCTAGCAGAATGTATGCTAAAAATGAGGGAACATAGATAAGGAGGCTGTGATAGGGAAATGGGAATCGTGAGATTTGATGGTGGTAACTGCCAGAAGGGTGAAAAACATTACTAAGATTTGCTACAACACAAAAAACTAGACTGTAGATCAAAGAAATGACAAAACTTATAACTGTATCAAAATGAATAAAATAAAACAAGATAAAATGACCGGTGGAAAGGTAAAAAAAACAAACAAAAAACAAATACCACAGGTGAGAGAAAAGATATGTCTTAAATGATCTTCCACAGATAATATCATGATGTAATGCAAGTTTGTGTTATTCTGGTTTTAAAAAGGTAGCATCACAAGTAGCCAAGTGACACACATTTCTTCACTGCTTTAACTGAGTAAAATGAACAATTATTGACGACCAATTTAATTGTTCTTTTTCAGAATTTTCTTGTATGTAAATATTTCCTGAATGCACAAAAAATTCATCCCAAAACATCTATACGTGCCATTAATATATCTATAAAGGAAATGAGTCAAGCATGTGACATTTGAGTGTGTTTATATCGCCTAGATCTTTAAAAACAGAGCTTCATGATTAAGACTAATATCATACTATCATTAACTTACATGGTGTAAGCCTAGGATGAGCATTGACTGATAATTTTCTCACAGTTTCTGCATCTTATGTCAACATTATAAGTACTTTCAACAACAATTCATTTTCAAGGTGAAATGAAAATAGAATAACATTCTATGAAAAATCAATCATGAAAACCAGTATCACCAAATATGATTCTTTAAATTCAAGTTCAAGTTCATGTGTCCACTAGTATATTTATAGTCTGGACATATGGGTTGTCTTACATCATGTGAGATACATTGCACTGACTTAATTGGCTGAAAGTGGGTGAAAGGTTAAATATAGTTCATTAAAATTCCACTGAAGTGCAACTTTGGTTTCTCAACAATAAACACTGAGCGCTTAAGAAGTTCCTGTGTGATTAACTATAAAACTATTAAAGCTAAAGAGCAAAAGGCTCAGACACTACAGATGAGGTCCAGTACAAAAGACAGAGTGCTCATGTGTGCGATTCATGATATTATCCCGATAATCATCAAAATATGCTTCAAATTCTTAAAAATGGCGCTAAAAGATACTAGAATCACTTTACCTTACATTTTGTTAAGAAACTAATTTACATCACAGATAGGACACACCATCTTTTTTTTAGTAAACATCCTTTTTAGTGAAAAACAAACAAACAAACAAACAATGACTGGAAAGATGTAGGCTCCACCTTGTGGCAATTAATCAATAAATCAATATAGGACTGTACGTTGTTAGCGAGCTAGACAGCTTTTCCAAGTCACTAATGTGACGATATTCATATTAATGCTGATTCACGATTATCCTGATAATGTTAATTCACCAGAATCAACTTATCATGTTGAGTGAGTCATGAGTGTCTTTTTTTTTTTTTTTTTTTTTTTAAAATCGTGGTTCACGATAAAATCTTTTATCATCCCATCCCTACTTCTCACAACAGACACCCCACAATGTGATGCACTAAGTCACGTCCACATTTTAAAGCTCAGTGCAGGCTCAAAATTTAGATTTCATGATCTTGCACAATATGTACAACTGCAGAGCGGGGATAACGCAAGCATTTACTGTGAACCAGTGGCAGGAAGTGTTGATCGAAGCTGACCACTGAGCGCCACATGTTGTGAAATTACATTTTTTATGCTTTCAGATTGGTTTTAGATATCGCAAAAGGAGGACTGGACTTCAACAGAGTTCAGTCGAAGTACGGAAGATGAAAGCAGATCAGGATAAAAATCCTTCTATGTGTTAGAGGATTGTAAGAACAGAGGAATACAGAAAGAGAGAATACTATAGCAGTGCTCTCCACTGAGGATGTTGCTGCAAATGCTGTCAAAGACTCTGGATGGTTTCTCAATTCATGAATACGACTACACTGACAAGCAGAAGCAGTTAGTGGGGACACAATTTGAGTAATAAATGTGGTTTTATTGTGTTTTTCAAGGTAATCTATTTGTTGTTTTGTTTTAGTTCCCTAATTCTAAATCATAACATTAAAAGCTAATCACTGAATGGTTTAGCAATCTGATTTATGCATTTAGTGGCCTTAATGCAGTCCAGCATCGCAGGATGTACTGGAATGACGGGTGTGATGGCGGCGTCGGACAAGCTTTGCTGCACAACATGTCATGAGATTGAGTCATAAAGTCATAAGCAAAGAATTAAACTTGTTTTTCTGTGATGTAGACAAACTACACTCTCAAAGAAAGAGACAGTTAACCGTAAACACACTGTTGTTTATTCCAAGTCAAGAGTCTTTAGATACCAACATTCAGGAAACACTGCTTACAGTAATTCCCCTATCCTTTTTCTCTTTCTTTCCTGTCCTCCTCTTTTCCTTTGGAGTTCATATGACATTTTCCTGTTTTGCAAATAACCCCTGAACTTTAAGTTCCCTTTCAAACCTGCAGCAACTACACATCCTGTGGGAAAAAAAAAAAACTGGGAAAATGGATAGTCTACTTGGCAGACAGTTCAGAGGATTTAATGTTGTTGACTCTGCATTTTTTCTGTTTTTGGAAAGAGGGCACTTGGTTCACACAGGCTTGACTGCTTTTTCTAGCTGATTATTGGACTTGGCCAGACACTGATGTGAGTTTACAACTGTAACACTGAATGAAGACTCATTCAGACGTATTGCACACTTCTGAAATGCCAAGCCACAACAAGAGCATATGAACATGTCAACACTAGAAGGTCAATTACATGTGCCAGTAAAGCAGACCTCTGTATAGCTGGATATTTATCCACATAACTCAAGTGATGAGAAGCTTACACTTATGGATAACACAAATGGATAAACACTACTTGTTTCTTATGCAGTTTGAGCCCTATATTTTCACACCTAACACTAAATAACAGGTACACAAAGCTGACACCACACCACCATGTCTTCACAGCCACAAGAAGAATAATTTAACAAGCCTTAAAGAGGACATACCCACTCATGCTGTCTTGACTGTGTTTTCTTCACCGCACCAACAGCAAGTGTTTAAAAGCAAGAGCTCCTACAGGGAAACACATTTCTTGTTCTTCTACCCAAACCTGTTCCTCCAGCTTGAACTCCCAGCACACACTGACGTCTTTGCTTATTCCTATCATATGTACTTATTCATATCCTCCTCCTTGATCTTTTTTAGGATTCAAACACAGAAGCCATTTTTTTTGCCCCCCTCCCCCTCCAACCACCTTTCCTGTTGAGTTTTGTATGTTGTGGACAAGGTGGTTGACTGATAATGCTGACCTGTGTACATAAACAAACCACAGGGCCGATGACATCATGCTGTGCAGGGGGGAAAAGAACCCTGAACCATGAACCTTTATTTCTTACAGAATATGATTTATAGCGGATAAAAACAAGCGTCCACCGTCTTCACCAAAACTGCCAATCAAAAGTGAAGACATCGGAGAAAACACAGCTGATAATTAATCATTTCCGGCGTGTCACATTTTTAATAGCTGCAATGCTGTGGCTACACACCTGACCTTGGTTATCTCGTAAACAATGGAGGAAAGTTGAGTGCTTAGCAACTATTTAACGTCGGTCACCTGATAAACAGGTGACGTTAGGGTGAAAGAGTAACAGGACCCAAAAACATGAAAAACAAGAGCAGTCTCCCACACCCAAGACACCAAAGTTGTGGCAGTAAAATTTCCCCCAAAGTAACACTTTTAAACATAAAGAAAGGGTGAAAAAACAGAAAACTGTGTCAAACAGTCGGTCAAAGCTGGTAATGGTTTCCTTACATTGTTTAAAAAGTTGCTCTTGTTGTTCTCAAGTTGTTGTAAATAACGTTACAGCAGGATCCGGGAGCAACTTAGCTGGTGTGCTAGCTCGCTAGTTCCGCTTTCCTGTCAACTACACAACGCCGCCACCCAAATAACTATGTTGAGAGGAAAAAGCGAGAGAGATATTTATCTAGGGAGTTAATACTTACAGTTAACCCTCCTTGTTTCGAAAAAATCACCTCGCAACTCCTCCTTCTTTACGGTATGTGAACTTGACTCTGGCAACTTCTGGATTCCTTCAGTGGTTCCAACGTCTGGCTGCCCGAAGTGTGTCGGTTGGTGCCTTTACGTGCTGTCGGAAATATCATGATTCGAAACCCGAGCTAATGTAAGCGAGTTTTACCTACTTTCCTTTGTTATTTTACTTAAATACAACAATAAGGTAAAGGGTGAAAAAAAAAGGTAAAAATACCCACAAAGCACTCGTAAAGCAAGGTGGCCCCTGTCAGATAAAATATGTAGTGTATTCAAGGATTATTATTGGTAATGCATTAAAGGAAAGCAGCATTTTAAAAGACGGGTTCACATGTTTTCAAATTTCTCTTAAAGCAATAGTCAGGTGCCCAGATTAACACTGAAATAGGGGTTTCTTGCCATATTCATCCCTCATGTTCATACTGTCCATTAGACGATCATTTAATTTCAATGCATTTACAATCTAAGTGATGGGACCCAAAATCCGCATATCACCTGTGCAAAAATGTATTTAGAAGTTTATCTGAAGCTAATATGAAGCTTCAGTCGTCCAAATTAGTCACATCAAGTGGATATCTTTCAACGTTACAGTCTTTTTAGAGCCAAAGTCCCTCTTTTTTCCACTATACTTTCAACCGCAGCTCCTTGGGGAAACCCAAAGAGGGAATTTTTTATGATAAAAAGACTGTAAATGTGGCAGATATCCACTTGATGTGACTAACTCAGACTGCTGAAGCCTCATAGAAGCCTCAGATAAATGTTTAAATGCATTTTTGCACAAAATGACTGTGTAGACATGCAGTGGATTTTGGCCCCCGTCACTTACATTGAAAGTGGATCTTTTAATAGCCAGTATGAACAGGGGTAATGATTACAGTGAGGAAAACCTCTATCAGTGTTCATATGGTCACCTGAGTGTTGTTTTAAGACAGACTTGAAAAATTGTGAACCTGTCCTTTAATATAGTTGGTGCTCTATGTGGTGGAGCCATTTCACTACTAGTGTTGTTGGATGGTCTATTGAAATGTACCTTATAAGCTTATAGCCTATGTTTTGTATGTAACATCTACATCTGCAAAGCAACTAGTATAGGTTGCTGTCAGACAGATGTAGTGGAGTAAAAAGTGCAACACTTTTCTCTGAAATGCAGCAGAGTTAAAGTAGAAATGAAATGTTCTTGGTTACTTTTCATCACTGCAGATGTGGTAGGAACTGAAGCTAGTTGATGTAATTTTATTGTGTGGTAAGTAAATGATAACCATGGCAATACGTTTATATTTTCATTTCTCCTTTTTTTTGTTTTTGTTTTTGTGAAACTCATAATGGGTTTCGGCCACTAAATTAGTTCCTCCCCTTAATTCCGCTGCTGTTGCCAGCACTTGTATTTGAAACTCTCAGAGGAAGGAGCTTTCGACAGGCACTTGAACGCACCACATGATGGTACGCATGTCCTGTCATATGACTCCAGAGGAAAAGAGACGCTGCTCATTTTCCCCACATGAGTGCAGCATTTACCCTTCACCCAGACCTCCCCCTCTCCCCCTCCTTCCCCCCCACCTCCCTCTCAGTATTTTATATGAAGACAGACTGCTGGATATTTTTTCATAGTGTTTCTGAGAGATGTTCTGAAATCTGAGCCTCTAGCATTGAATCTGCTGTGTAATTCCCAAGTTTTATGGTTTAAACCACAAAAGCCCATTCAAGGTGACTGCAAAGACACCGGGCAGAGTGCCAGCCAACATATCAACTGACAATGTCTAAAAGGCAAGTGTTTTTTTTCTCCCTCTAACTGCAGCTGAATATATTGTCCCTGTTGGGTCACCTACAGCTAAATACCTACAAGCAGGACATTTCTTAACAGCTCAAAATGTGCACAGGGGATGCTCCAGAGCTGCCCTCATGGTACTGCCCACTGGTGCTTGAATGGTGCCCAGCTCTCTCTGCCCATGTATCTTTTATAGAGTCTACATAGCATGCATTATTCAGCAATAACACACGGCCCATCTGGACGCCTGTGAGTGTGTGCCTATGCATTGGTGTGTGTGGTCTACAGTTAACTTTCCTGCCGTGCCATTTCACCATTTCACGCCACATCCAACAGTGCTTGAAGAGCTGAGAATTAGTATTTCCTCTGTAATTACAACTCAGGTATAATGTGTGTGTGTGTGTGAGAGAGAGAGAGAAAGAGTGAGAGAGGAAGGAAGGAAGGAAGGGGGAAAGAGAAAGAAGGTAGTGGGAGAAAGAGAGATAGATTAAGTGAATGTGTAATAGTGACTACAGATGGCACGTTCAGGATCAAGCTCTTTCATCATGCCGTTCCTCATTAATAGAGATGGGAGCGCTGCCCTAATTCCATAATTCCTAAATCATGCCTGTTAGCTGAATATGAGGAGACAAAAGTACAGTGGAGAGAAGAGAATAGATTAGCCTATAGCCTAATAATGTGTCTGTGAGTGCGAGAAAGCAACAGAGCAGAGGGAAAGAACAGAGATGGGTCGCCATCTGTATTTTCTGGCCTTCCTTTTTGGCCGTTGCTAAAACCAACATTATATAGGCCAAATTTATTCTCGCCAATTATTGTTCCACATGTATGCCAGCCAATGAAAATAGCTTAAATAATCAAATGATAAATTAGATCTGGAGGAAAATACAAGGGGATGTAATGCAAGTGGGGGTATGTGCGTGCATGTGTGTCAGTGACATAGCCCAGATCACTAGTTTCTTATGATTTCAAGGAGTACATCTGTTCCTTTCTGGCTCTGCTCCAGTTGTATCACACATCCATCTTTCCTCTCACAAGGATTGAGACATGCGAGGGTTTTTGAGGCCTTGCTTGATTGGGCTTAATTTTACGTTAGGCTAATTCAGCCTGTACCCGATACTTGTCAGGACATAGAATGGCTGACCAAGCGTGCGTCTCAATATTCGGAGATAATTTCATTCCCTCGTCTGCTTTCACTGGAATATATTCTTTCTCTATTTGAATTGAGCTCTCATATGAAGCAATTTGACGGAAACCAGAGACATCGATAGCCATTAGCCTGCTTTGCACAGGAGGGCCAAACATGGAAAGTCAGGGCTTATCTATTATTCATGTACCTCAGTTTTCCCCAAAAACAATGTTTCTGATATTCTTTTTGCATCACGCTGCCAAAAGAGACGAGTCAGTGGTTTCAAATAACGCTTTTAAAACAGGGCTGATAAATGTTTCAAGATAGCACTGGCCCTTACAACCCCCAGTGGGGAAAAGTGTCTATTGTCTGTCTATTCATGTCTGGATCTTATGAAAACTTATTGAGCTCAAAGAGGAGAGGAAGCATTTCATATTCACTTTTTTAGACATCATCAGCATGCAACTGTTCCATGTCTAGCTTAAAGGACACCTGACTTTTGATGGACATATCAGCTATGGAGGGGGGACGAACCTTTTATGTTTCAGGGCAATCTCTCTATACTATATACAGTACCAGTCAAAAGTTTGGAAACACCTTCCCTTTCCCTTGAATGAGAAAGTGTATACAAACTTACTGCATTTAGTATTCAAGTACAGGTCTTTCATTCAAAATCCTATATGAGTAAAAGTACAAAAATATCATCAGCAAAATGAACTGTACCAAAATCTGTAGAGAAATGGCCGTTGACTAGCATATTAAAGGGCAGGTTCACAGTTTTCCAAATCTGTCTTAAAACAATAGTCCCAAATGAACATTGACACAGGTTTGCCTCGTTGTGATCATTCCTCCTGTTAATACTGACCATTAGAAGATCCCCTTCAAATGCGCTTACAGTGTAAGTGACAAAATCATCAGTCCTTGTTTTGAGAAAAGATGTATTTGAAAGTTTATCTGAATCATATATGAGGCTTCAGCAGCCTGAGTTAGTCAAATAAAGTGAATATCTTCCACAGTTACAGTCTTTTTAGTGAAAAGTTGTCACTCCAATCAGCTGGAGGCAATGAAAAGAGGGAATTTGGCATTAAAAAGGCAGTAACTTTGACAGATATTGACTTGATTTGACTGATTTGGATGGCCGAAGCTTCATATTAGCTTCGGGTAAACCTTTAAAATAGATTTTTGCACAGAAAAAGACCTGTGGATTTTATTCCCCATCACTTACAGTGAAAATGCCTTATGAAGGGATCTCAGTATGAACAGGGGGAATGATTACAGCAAGAAATACATGCGTCAACGTTCATTTGGGCACCTGACTATTGTTTTTGACTGGTTTTATTGTTATTGACTTGTAAGACTGTGAACCTATCCTTTAAATTACATTAATAGGTTGAAGCATCAATGCGGAAGTAGCATTTTACTTTTGTAGCTGGTCCAGGGGGATGTGATTAATGGGGCCTGGAAAGAAGAAAGACTAAGTTATGCCACACTAATCTGTATGATTTTTTTTTTTTTTGTAAAATATTGGATATTTTTATCTCTTTGGTCCTGGAATACTTGAGAAGACTGGAGGGGAAATGTGTGTTTGGTGGAAGTGCTGACAACTTTTAGGCATCTGAAATGTGACAATAGGCCAGACGTACTGTAGATACTGCATTTTTGTCACAAACCAAAAGAGCTGGGAACCACGATCTTGAATAATGTATTTTATGTGTGTCATTGTATAAAATCTTAATCTGAAAAGTAACTACAGCTATGCAATAAATGTAGTGGAGTAAAAAGCACAATATTTCCCTCTGAAATGTAATGGAATAGAAATATGTCAAAATTACAGTTAATTACAGCACTGAACCAAAAAAAAAAAAAAAAGCACTTCATTACTTTCCCTCACTGGTAGGCCACCCTGCTGGAAATCTGATGGAAACAAGAGAGGAAAGGCTATCAGACTATTCAGTCTCCATGTTGTCAGCAGTTCAGATTAGCTGTCACATCGCTGAGGGAGATTCAGTTGAAGATTGGAGAGGGTGATTTCATCTGAATAATTTCATGCTTTGACTGGCAGAGCTCAATGCTCACCGTCCCAAGACTTTGACGTCAGAGGAAGATAGACTGGGCAAAGTAAAGACCCAGGTGCAGTCTAATAAATGAATACAATCATCTGCCCTTTGGCAGGGAAAAAAATAAAAACATCAAATGAAAATTAAATCACATTTCCACTGAAGAAATTCAACTCACTTGGCTTGTTTTTTTTTTTTCGAGTAGACAAAAAGACAATCTTTATTTGTGTGTTTCTCTCCTTGCTCTGACTTCTGTGTTTACTTTTGACTGACTGACTTTAATGACTAAGGTCAGCTTCCACAAAAACACCACAAACAGAAAAGGAGACAAACTCATACATGACGCTCAGACCTGGAGGCATCCTACCACTACCAACCATGGATCACAAACCAGAGAAGAAGAACGATAGAAGGACAGCATCAGTGGAATAGAAGAAGAGAAGACACATGTTTTTTTTAATCTTCCACAGGCTATACCCCATCACTGCATCCCACACAGGAGTAATTAACAGTGATTTTAAATGCTACAAAAATAAGATGAAACAGGGAAGGAAGTGCTTCCCCTTGTTTGTGTTTGTGTGTGTGTGTGTGTGTGTATGTATTTGTACATGTGTGTATGTGCATGCCATGTCTTTGTAAAGGTCTATATCTGCATGTGCTTTTCTACATATGTCTGTACGTGTGTGCGTCTCTGTACATGGGTTGTTATGTGTGTATGTATGTGTGTGTGTGTTCACAGTGCTTACTCATTATTTTCACTTCTCAACATTAAAGAAGTCTCAGTCCCATGATACACACACACTTTCTCTCCCTCCTCCTCCTCCCTCCTCTGCTCTCTCTCTCTCTCTCTTTGTGCCGTTCCCTTTTTAGTCATGTCCATGAATGCTCCCACCATCTCAGAGGAAAAGTCTCGTTATCAAAAGACTGCATGTGTGTGTATGTGTGTGTGTGTGTGTGTCTGTGTGTGTCTGTGTGTGTGTGTATGTGTGTATGCATGCGCATATGTGTGTTTTTGTGATGCTACCACACACACACTTCGCCTCATTTGCCACAGTCTATGCGCTTCCCTTATTGGTTTAACCCTCAGACCCAGGACCAGCTTCAGTCAGTGTTTACGTCCGTAGTGATCAAGCCTGGGCTCTGAGGGCTGATTTCCAGTCAGTTTCACCCTGTGGGTCCATTTATCTCCCGGCACAAGCTAATCCATCAACGACTGAAAGCCAGACAGGAGAAACTGTGTGAGGAGAGAGGTTGAATTTTCCTTTTGATGTCTGAAAAGTCTCAGGGAGAGCAAGAGAGCTGTAGCAGGGTGTTTCTGATATTCCCCATGAAAAAATATATCATCATTACAAACAAGATTGATCTGAAGGTTTCACAGTGGTCATGCAACTTGAGTGTCGCCTCCTTTTCTCACCTGTCCTCCGTTCATCCTTTCTTCAGCCTCTACACCCCCCACCCACCCAACCCCCCAACCCTCCTCCCCACCACCACCACCACCCCCCAAAATCCCCATCCCCGTTCATCCTGCCAGTCCGAGAGAAGGTACTGTAAGTGACCACAGTCATAATAATACAGAAAGACAAAGAGGTGGGTGACCAGTGGTACATTCATACATGAGAAAGTCATGGTTCCAAAAGTCACCCGACCCAATCGACATTAGACAGTGCTGAAGACGCCTGTGCTGGCCAGGCTGTGATAAATGCTTTGTTTAGAAACATGAATAAGACAAAACACATCCCACCTGAAAATATACACCTCACCAAACCCACCCAGAACACCCCCCCACACCACCCCACCCTCCCGCTGGAACAGGCTATGGTTATACTTGTCGTTATAATGTGATATCCGAGCGTTCCACAAAAATCAAACTGTATGATTTTTATATCACATTGCCATAAATCCACACTGAGCCTGAAAATATCAACACATATAATATTACATTTCCCATACGGCCGTATGTATTTAAACCTGTGCCCGCATTGTTTTCCCTTTCTTTTCCACACAGGCCGGGCCACTTTTCTCCTCTCCATCGCTGTACATTTGCTCTTATTCTGGTTGCAGTTGGAAATTGTCCAGATAGTATAGAATTCCAATTACAATGCAAGCTTGGCCACTTCCAATTCTTGCTTTGAGAATGGGATAGCAATGTGAGAAAAATCCAATTTTTGTGCATCCAGGCCTATCGCTTAATGCATCCTGCCGTTGATTGGATGATAGGAATTGCACTGGAACGACAAGTTTAATCATAGCCATGGCTACATCTACCCCATCAGTGGCCAAGAGTCAATAGTCAAATCAAATAGGACCCTCTCATATGAGTGCAGAGACATTTCCCTTGTGTTTTTCAGCTGAGAGGTGCAACACGTCCGTTCCACCCAGACCAGAAGATGGGCAGCTTCCCAGGCAGCTCAAGATCCAACCCTCTCAGCCAGGCCTGAGAAGGGTGCCCGTGGATGGGCCATGGAGGGGGCTGGCAGTGGGGGTGGTTGGTGGTCGTATAGAGGTGGAGGTGGGAAGGGGGGAGGGGGGGGACGGAGACAGAGGGCTTCCCTGAGGGGTGGTGGATTTAGAGGGACAGCCAGCCCAGCCCAGTGACCCTGGGGTGGGAGCTCCAGGATGAGGGGTAAGGGGTCACAGCCAGGAGAAGAGTCCCAGGAGCAGTGAGGCCAGAACAGCTAACAGGGCCATGGACCCTGGCCTCCAGCTTGGACCTCCATCAGTCAGGAAGGGCTCCGGAGAATCATATCCCGACCCATCTGAAACAGAGAGACGAGAGAAAAGAAAAACGACAAAACATCTGAAATGGGAGGGACACAAAGACAGATACAAAGACAAGACAATCTAAAACAGTGAATGAACGAGGGAATGGATTTACAGAATGACAAAGGAAAGACAAGTGAGACCACTGGGTGGGGGATGCGGAAAGTGAGTGACACACCCTTCGACAGCTGAGGAAAGGCAGAGAGAAGACGGCAGAAAAGGATGAGGAGAAGGAAGGAAGAGGGAGGAGGAGAAGGCGACAGCAACTAAGCTCTGCAGGGGGTTTAACCAACCTAATTACAGTTTAATCACAGAGACTAGGAATCTGGAGCAGCTGACACATACACATACACACACACACAAAAAAAACACATACACACGTGCAACCGCTCTGAGCTCATTCTAGTGACGGAATTTCACAGATGAGATGGAAGTTGCAATGTCAGACAGATTACTTTAACAGCACAAAAAAAGGAAAAATCTAAAAAAAAGAAAGAGCTGCAGCAATGACAGAATAATAGAATGTATGTTTTCAGTAATTATGGAGGAGGAGAGAATTTCCTTCCCCCTTAGCGAGATATAGAATGATCTGAGCCTGGAAAGCTGCGAAGGCCGACTCTCATCCTTTTACGAAGATCTTCAAAGCCATGTCATTATCTGGGGAGACATGTTACTACCCAGGTTTGATTCTTTAGTCAGGCTTTGGTTGAAAACTCATGAGGTAGAATCTGCCTTTGAAAAGGCGTACAGGTAGATTTTCAAGATAACGCAAGTGTAGCGTAATGCCTACCGCAATCTGATCCTCATGTATGCCAATCTTCTGTTGAGTTATTTTTAAACGACACTATCATAGGCAAGCCTTGGCACTCTTGTGTCAGCACTGCGCTCTGTCTACGCCAATTTATGAGGGAGCTATTTTCAAAAGAGTATATCTTACCAGGCTGCCCGCTGTTTGGAAAAAAGGAGTCAGTATTGTGTGGCAAGAAAGTCAAGGCTGATGCATAAGGATAATTTTATTAAAAAATATCAAGTGTCTATTATTAGGTTACACTCCTACTGTATGCGATAGGTTTATTATTAGATTGCTCTCTTGTTTCTTATGAGCAAATCTAGTGAGTAGAGTGATGTTGAGGCTCGGTAACATTTTTTAGAGAGCACTTTCAGCCTACTCTTTTCTCTCCTTACAAGGACAGAAGGTCTCGCTCACACCCAGTGTGATGTGATTTGATGTGAAGTGCGTATGCCACTTTGTGCCTGTGTGCTTGTGCGCGCCCACCCCTGCACGCTTGTGTGTGCCTCTACTCGTGAATGTGTCACAATGTGTGTGTGTGTGTGTGTGTGTGTGTGTGTATTTTCAGGGTATGTGTGTCTTTGTGTAAAGGTGTTAAAGTGTTGCCTGGCTGGTCTGTGAATCAGAGCAGAGAGTGTTGCCGGGGCATTCTATCAGACCTCTTATCCCCCCCTAATTTTACTTTGATAGCCAATCTGGACCTTTGTGTGTACGTGTGAATGTGTGTGTGTGTGTGTGTGTAAGAGTGTGTGTGTAGTCAGAGCGTGACTTACCTGGAGGTCTGACATACACCTTCAGCTTTAGACATGCCCGCCCCACATGGTTTGGATGGGGAGACGCTGTAAAAGGCGGAGAGATTGAAAGGAGAGATTAGTTGAGAGATAAAGCGATTTGTGCTGCTGATTGCACTTGTAAAGTAATTGAGGACATTTAATAAAAGTTTTTTTTCGTGTTGCTCTGTTATGGAGGGAAGGCTGTGGTGTTTATTATCAGGTGGTTGGTTGGTCCAGGAGTCACAGAAACCATGCTTTGACCTGCTTGCAGGCCCTAGGGTAAACTCCCACATCCCCTCCTTCTCACAGCATTATGTATCCTGATGACTACAAGTAAGCAAATTAAACACAAAGAGATTTGACACAGGGACCCTCAAAATGACAGGACCCCCAAGATTAAAGGATAAGACTCGCTATATTCTATATTTTCACAACTGACCCTACAAACAAGTATTTCCTGTGTAGCCAAAGACTGATATAGCTTATTCCTCTGTGCCCTAGACTACCACTGTTCTCCAAAAACTATTGGAAACACATAAATAAACTACACTGTTGCTCTGAGTTACATACTCCTACATAACCATAAACATGGGCACTGTAGTTTATTTTGAATCAATCCCACATATACTGTCCTGCTGCTATAAATACTCACTAGAGAACCAAATGTGTATTAATCTGCAGCTGAAATTATTCACCAGCAAATACACTGTTTATACCTTCTTGTGTGATGGTTATCAAAAACTACAGTGCCCAGCTTATCCTGTATTATTAAATGAAACTATATGACTGTGACACATTTTTAAAAATTCATGTCTTCAGTATGAAAAAGTGGGCTTGTGGCTGAGTGCCACAGACAGGGAAGAGAAGTCAGACAGTACTGAGAGACTGACTAAGACATTGTTGGTTTGGAAAAGCAACAATAAGAAAAATATAGACCAAAACTAACCTCATAGTAACCTCAAGTAATAATGCCAGACGCTGTTACAGTAAATACTGTCATCCTTTCAGTGGATATTGTAATTTAGTGGTGCCTGTTTTTAAACGAATCTATAATAATTTAAATTATACCTCCTGGGAATTTGCTATCACTTAAAGTACCTATTCATGGGATGGCAGGGAGAACAATATATAACAAGGTAATAAAACAGATATACTGAAAATAACTTCACTGGAGGATGACTTTCCAGAAAATAGCAAGGGTAGGAATTATAAAGTGAGAAGTGTATTTTCTGTATAAGTTACCACTTAATAATTTATTTTCATTTGACATTAATGTAATTATTAGCCTATTACTTTCTTGATGACATTTATTGCCTTAAGCACTTGGAGAGTTTTGTTTTATATAATGTCCTTTTAAGTTCTCTTAAACTCATGCTTCCAAGTTTGTGAGCTCCCGCAAACATACTGAGGACTTGAGGCAATGCAAACAAGTCTGTGAGGGATCAGCCCGCGCACTGGGATTCAGCGACAGTCACATTCATACCTAAGGGAAATACCAACTCTCAAATCGACCTGACTTGAATGTCTTTGGAACGGGGACGGAAATCCATGCAAATTCCTCACAGACCCAGGTCCTTCTTGCCGTGAGGTGACAGTGCTAACTACTGAGCTACCGCGCTGCCCTGGCTGAATGCCCAAAACTGAGAAAAAATGTTAAAAAGTTACTGTGATTCAAACTTCAAAGTAGAGTAAATGAAATTGAATCTGGGTTTTTAGTCCCACTTCACTCTGATGTGAAATAGAGCTGGAGACCCTAAAGGAGATGGTGACCAACTCTGACTGCTCACGCATATAGACACATACACACACACACACACACACACGCACGCACACACGGATGTGCAAAAGAATGTGCACACACAGTGGTGCTTGCAGAAGTGTGTGTGGAGACCTATTGGCCTTCTCCCTTGAGGAAGTCCGTATAGCCAGAGCCCACAGTGACCCCAGAGAGGACCATCATCAAGATCCACAGCGCACAGGAAATAAATCTGACCCTTCCGCTGCCCTCCCCTCCTCTCTCTTTCTGCCCACAACTCTTCTCTCCATCCTTCTGTCTGCCCTTCACCTCTTCTACCCTTTTCTCCCTTCCCTGTAGCCCACTTCCTTCGCCACAAATTTCTTTAAATCATCCACCTACACCCCTTACAGTGTCCAGAGAAAGTGTATAGTGGTCTCCTATGAATCCCTGCCGGCCTGGTATCGAGCTTTCGCTCCTGTTGTGTGTCTTTGTTTTGACTTCCCTACTGTTTCACTGAACAATGGCAACACTAGGGGCAAAAGGGCTAGAAGTAGATAGATATATACCCCCCTATCTTTTATCCCCTTTCCCCTTTCTCTGTGCCCTCCAACAATTTTCACTTTTGTCATTTTTTAAAAGTATTATCGGCTCTCCCAGTGCCTCTGTTTCCCAGCACATCCACAATCCAGCGTCTCCTGAAAACCCATTGAAAATCAGTCAACCTCATCAGATGGCAGCTGGGGGAAGTAAGGGGTGGAGCGGACCTGTCAACATGTCAACCACATGACAAATACACACACAAACGTGCACACACACGGACGCACACTCACACAGGTCTGGCCACAAATCACCATCAAAGATCGATGTGTTTTACTCCGAGGAGTATAACTGGAGAGGAGACGCGTACACACAAATACACACACACACACACACACACACACACAGAAGAAGAGCTGGATGGTTAAAGTGCATATGTGTGTGACTGTGTGTGTGTGTGTGTGTGTTCTTCTGTAGATGTGAGAGACAAAAATGTGTGTGTGCTTGTCAGTCAAGATGATGGACATGGCCTTTCACGGACTCACAATCGCTTGACAACTGACCCCACAACTAGCCCGCCCCCCCCCCCTCACACACAAAACACATACACACACACTCACCAATCCTGTGGAACACACACTACCCTCAGGGGTCCCAGAAACACAATACTATAGTCAGCAACTATACAACTCTGGAGGGGCCCTGTCCATCCTTACATGAGACTGAAAACAAAAGAGTGTGTGTTTGTGTGTGTGCGTTAGCCGACTGGGAAAAGTGCAGTCGGACATCGGGTGGCAGTTATCTTCGCCTCTTTAGCTTTCTGACTCTCACCTGCTGTGTCTTTGTGAAAGCGCAGACAACAGACTGGGGCAAAGAAATATTTGCAAACACATATCTGAGAGCTACTTTATCAATTGTCAAATTGTGTCACTTTAAACTCATTACTTTTGCCTGTAATGCAGTAGTACAATGCATCACATTTTGGTTTACAGTGATTACATTAGATGACAAAATTGTGTTACTGTGTTACAAATAATATCCCGACAAAGCAACGCTATGACAAATTGAATTCAAACTTGTGTCAATATCTGTCAAGGAATGTTTTTTGCCTTCGCTGATAGCTCTTTCCGCTGTCTGAACAGAGAGAATATCCCTGTAGGATCAGAATCACTATCCACGGGCAAAAAAAACTTGCCAAAGAAATCTATCCCACTTGCATGCCAACCTGACACCATCATCCCATCAGGGGTCATGGTGAGAATGCACCAACTCCTGCTACAAAGGCTAAGGTCACTATTTAGCCAATTATGGTGCGGCAACACAGGGAGAAGTGAAGAGACTCGTGTCAGGCTGAACAGTGGTAGAATTATCATCTTAGACAAAGTCTTAACAAGATACCATAAAAGTAAAGTAAGAAATAACTGATGAGATTACTTTATTATTTGAGTATTTATTAAATTAATCTCACTATAACTTTAGTATTTACAGATAAGTTGTTAGAAAAAGGATTTGTTTTTTAAAATATCTTCCCCAAAACTACTGACAAATGTGTATTTTAAAAATGTCAAATGTATAAGTACAAGTATAAGTATAAGTAAGTACACATGGTTCCCATTCAGTTTATTACAGTTACAGCTGTTAACTCCTTTGCTTTCTGCATATTTTCCTGCCTGGTATGTGGATTCAAACAGGCAATCTAGTCATAAGACTGCAGTCTCCTGTAGCCCTCACACAGAAAAAGAAGTGCTTTTCTGTGTTGTGCCAGAAAGTTTGGACATTGACAGGAAAGCTTTTGAAAGTCAATTTAATGTGCTTTTCTGTGATTACCAACTGATCTTGCACTAAACTGCCCGGATGCAGTAAATCTATCCCACCCATCTGGCACAGCGAGCAGCTGAAAACAATGTTTAAGAGTAATTTGAAGCTACTATTTGTCCCATGCCTGGTGGGGGAATGATAGCTTTTTAACTGTTCAGAAAAACAGTCTCAGGGGGCACAGCCCATCTGTGATACTAATACATGACTTGTTGAAGTGAGTAGAAACATCAATACAGCTAATATAAAAATGATTAAAAACTACGCCTGGTGACATTTTTACCACTTTGCTGAGCACATCATTTATGATCTAGAGTGAAGCAGAGAGATACATCAAGAAATAAAGAGAGAGAGAGAGAGTAGGGGGAGTGATTGAGAGATGAAAGGTGTATTTATGCACGCCTGTGGGTGCACGATGGTGGCTGTGTTTGAGAACTCTCTCAATCAACTTCTGTTGATTGCATATTTACATATCATTTATATATGCTTATTGAGCAGAAGCGTGGCACCACGCAAACACAGACATACACACACAACAAACAGACAAACACCCTTTACCTGCACACCAAATTTGCCACCACACACACACAGCAACACACACTAGCTCACTGATAACCTACAGATGTAATAGTACTCGTGTCCAGGCCTGAACTCAAAGCCCAGGGAGAAGGGAGTGAAGAGCTGGAACTTCTCTGAGAAGCGCAGGGGTCCGTCAGGACCGCTGGGACGGTTGCACTCCCAGCGCTTGAAGCCACGCATCCTGTGCTGGCAGGAAGTGTAGCCCTCGTGGTTGACCATGAAGAGGATGTAGCGCTCCATGCGCCCGTGGGACGGAGGACCCTCATAGTAAGGACAGTAGATGTCCAGATAGTCATTGATGTTCACTGCCACCCTGTACTCTCCGTGCCAGAACCTGCAAGACACAGAGGAAACAACACATTTAAATTTCTTCATGAATAAAAATAATCACAAACTGGCTTGAGAATATGTTTGGAATCAATGGGCAGGGGTGATAAGGCTGTGGAAGTAGTTTACTGAGGTAAAATGAGATAGTGTGAACCACATATTTAGAGAAAAAAAAAACTATACATCCTCTACAAAACTATGAATATTTACTGCTTGTATTGAATTTCTGTATGACCGCACACCATAAAGGACACTGCAATGAGAGTCCACTTAGAGTAGTCATGCTGCGCACCATAATTATGAAATTATATGATCCCTGTTAGCAAGTTTCTTGTGTTTGCACATCCCAAAAGGGAGATCAGAGGTCACAGTCAGCAACAAAACAGCAACTCTCAAGTTTGCTCAAGGACACGTTCACAAATGCTTTCTGATAGAGGGTTTTTAAACCATGTCAATGATGGCAGTTTGCAACAAAAACATCCTGGAGGGTATTCTTTACTGATTTAATAAACAAAAGAAGGCCAAAATAGATAAATACATAAAATCAATAAATATTTCTCTGGTTACGGCAGAAGTTTGCATAGTAACCAATTCCATTTTAATAAAGCTCAGCGAGTTATGCTTCATGGGGATTATTAGCATGTTTGGAATATAGGCTTTTCTTTCCAGTCAGAGTGCTTAGATGAGCGTACTCGTATGATGCTCAAGAGAAGTGGGTCATGTGATGGTAGAGCACACATTATTATCGCACCCCCTGAAGCAGTATATCGAGGCGGCTGTGGTGAATGTCCACTTAGTTCTATAGACATGCGGATCACTGAGGTTGGCATGATGAATAGAAGTGGGTCAGAGGTTACTGAAGAAGAAATATTACACGTTGTAGGGTGTATATACTGTAGCAATTTTCCTTGCTGTGATTCCTCCGTCTGGCATCGAGCCAAACAGCTTGTGAACTGCAGGTAACACATGGAAATATATGAGATGGTGCTTGAATTCAGTAGGTGTCTCATCCCTTTCCAACAGCCTCTGCAAATCGGTTATAAAAACATTAAAAACATATGGCTGCATCTTTTCCTTCATAAAACAGGCTCTATTTATGTTTAGGTTTTGATGCCAGTGTTACTTATACAGTATGTGAATTGAACTTTTGTGTACAATCTTGAAGTCACTGGAGTGAATCCGTCTCTCTTAGAGGATAAGGCTGGCAATGTTCTATATATTTTTTATTGTCAACAAATCCCGTGAAAAGACCAAAACCAATAATGCGTTAGTCAGTCTCTCAATGATTTCCCACTTCCCTTGCTTGTCTGTTCCACTCAGCCCCAAAACATATTTGTTCCTACTGAAGGAGAAAGGCTAAATACATTTTGAAGGAAGCAGAATAACCTCCTAGGTTTTTAGCAAACTTTGTGGGGGGGTTTCAGTTGTGGATTAATACACATTTGGCGCTCTAGGTAGTGTTTATGGTGGTGGAATGGTGTGTGTCAGATCAACTCAAATTATACATATTTTTGTTTTTTGGAAAACGATGGAGGTTTATGGCACAGAGAGTGAAAGCAGGCTTTGGTTTCACAGACAATACTTAGTAGTAGGAAAAAATATAGTATACATTAGAGTATCACCAGACCTATCCTTTAAAATAGTCTTAGTTTACTATGCTAAATAATCCAATGTTTACAGCCCCAACATGAGACTTTTATTTTAAATTTATAGTAGCTATTAGCAAAGCTTCTTAAGGCTGATACTGATTAGGGCTGCAACTAATGATTAGTTTCATTATCAATTAATCTTTTGATTATTTTCTCAATGAATGGATTTGTTGTTTGGTCTATAAAATTTCATAAATTGGTAAAAAAAATGCCGATCACTGTTTCCCAAAACCCAAGATGACTTCCTCAAATGTCATCTTTTGTCCCAGCCAACAGTCCACAACTCAAAGATATTCAGTTTACTATCATAGAAACCAGAAAATATTCACATTTGAGAAGCTGCAACCAGAGAATTTGGACATTTTTTTCTTAAAGAATGATAAATTATCAAAGATTAATTTGATAGTTGTCAATTAATCGACTAAACGTTGAAGCCTTAATATGAATCAATCAATATTTCACATTTGATGATGAATCCATACTCAAAACTGTAGTATTTATTTAACCATTGAACTCAGAATACGTAACAACTTTGTTTCATGTACAATTTTGCTCTCACATCAGCACCCTTCTGTGAGAGAATATAATACACCAGTATTTTTTAAATATTTGATATTCTAGATATTTTATTAATTAGCATTCCATAAATAATATGTCCCAAGGGTATGACTTTGTTTTTGGCATCTTTATCAGCTCACAGTAATTCGAAACTCAAGTTCACTTTGAGACAGTCTCTAGTAAACCATCTGACATTTCAAAGGCTTTTTAAAATTGATGTGATATCGTGGAGTAATATCAAATCTCTTTGTGGGCATGTGCTTATGCCTGTGTTCTTTTTCTGGTGCTCGTCATTAATATCACCAATCACCATGGCTACGATCAATTTCATTTCAAATGTACCACACCACATACGTATATACAAATCAGCTGCTGCACATTATCAAATATTGTATCTCGAAGCTCAGTAAATTTGAGACACGGGAAAATGTCTTCGATCAAATAAGCATAAACAAAACCAGTTGTCGAGCAATCTCGGCGTCTCAGATGACTCACACGCAGATTGAGCATTTTAAACAAATTCATTATTTTCCCCCTCACCTTGGCAGTAATTGATTGCCTGGAATGAAGACATTTTGGTCTAAGCACTTTCGGTTAGTGGGATATTTAGCTTTGGGACGAATTATCCCTATAACGGCAGTCCTATCTCTCTCCCAGAGGGCAAATCAGGAAGTGAGTTAGATGTGAAATGAGTGCCTTCATGCTTCGGTGCCCTATCAGAGCGAGTTTTGCAGGTTCTAAAGGGATCCTTGAACAGATCATTTAGAGGCATTGATCCACTGGGGAGCTCCTCTTGGCTCTCTCTGCTCCCAATCAACTCTGATTAACAACTAAAGGGGGAAAGGCAGAGAGAGAAACCGAGGGAGAGATGCACAGAATGAGAATAAAAGGAGGGAAAGGGATGAACAGAGGTAGTGAGACAAAGAGAGAAAAGGTAGTGGAGGAATGGAGAAACGTGGGGAATGCGGACAAAAGGAAGAGGACAGAGGGAGACTGAGAGGGGGATAATGAGATTGCATGAAATTAGAGTAAAAAAAAAAAAGACAGAAAGAAGAGAGAAGAAGAAAAGACGACGGAGAGCAGAAGAAGAGGAGGAGGCCAGCTGGAGGAGGAGCAGATGGAGGAGGAGTTTTTCTGTCTTTCATTTCAATTTGTACGACTGGTTTTTCATCTGAGACAAATGTGCTTTGCCTATTGATTGGGCACTGATACATTTATGGATGAATACCATCTGAATGTTTAGTACTTTGGGCATACAATGAAGTGTGTTTGCATTTGTGTATCTGGTTGCATGCCTGGATACAGTGTGTGTGTGTGTGTGTGTGTGTGGTTGGTTAACTGGTAGCTTGGTAAAGTGCCTCTCGATGAGTGAAGATGCTCAATCCAAGAAAGGGCTAATGTGCCAGGATACATTAGGTTGTATTAAGCTACTCAGCGCCCTGCCCTGCTCCTGTGACACTGTCTGCATTCCTAATATGTCCAGGCGAGAGGAAACTGTGTGTGCAGCAGGTGTGTGTGTGTGTGTGTGTGTGTGTGTGTGTGTGTGTGTGTGTGTGTGTGTGTGTGTGTGTGTGTGTGTGTGTGTGTGTGCGTGCAGGTGTATGCCATTGCACTCAAAGCTGCTAAACAGTACGTGTTGGTGTGCAGTAATGTGTGGATGAGTGTGTGTGTGTTCGTGTCCCCTTCCTCTCTGACTGTGTGTCATTTGGAATTAAACACACACACTGCACTGGACAAAAATACATGGGAAGGCACTCACACTTTCTCCAGGAATTTATGTGTGTGTGTGTGTGTATGTATCTTATTGCTGTGCCTTTTTGTTAATGTGCACTTGTATGCGTTGATACCTCACAGTTTGCATATTACTTACGTCCCATTAAACCTGTTACAGTCATTATAATATTGTGTAACACTTTATATGAAGGATTTGCATGACGCTGTCATAATACAGTCATACAGGAAAGAAACTGACATGTATCAGACATATTTATGAATATTTATGATTATGGTTTTGTCATTAAAGAGTAACTCAACACCCCCTAAAACCTTTTTTCTTAACAGCTTGAACTTCTCACCTTGCCTCTGTGATGTAGAGGTGTACTCTAGGGTTCACCAGTATGCCATAACAGAGGACACACTTTTGACCACACCCTACTCAGACCTAAAACTTTCAACCAGAGAGGGCAGCAGAATGCTGCTGTTTAGCTAGGTGTAATTACTACTGTAATTACTAACTACAGTACCAGCGTGTAGGATTTAGTGGCACCCAGCAGTGAGGTTGCAGATTGCAACCAACTGAATACCCCTCCCCTTCAACCTTCCCTTTCAAGCATGTAGGAGAACCTACGTTGGCTGCAAAATTTGGATAATTACCTTGCTCTTAAGTCTTGCGGAAAATATTTAGCTCTTTAGCCGCTAAATGCTTCACTATGTTCAGCAACCAATTGTTAACTTTGTCTATCTGACATTTAGTGCTGGACAAGCAGTGTTTTTTTTTTTTTAAATAGTTGCCTGCATCTGGAATCGAGGCTGATGCGAGCAGTGATAGTGAACCAAAACAGTAAAGTTACGGGCCAGAAAAGCAAAACAATGAGCGAAAAGATGCTGAAACGATTTAGAGCTCAGGGGGATCTGCAGCTGGTCGGTATAAGTAAACCCTTTCACATATAGTCATTAGTCATGGTCATAGTCATTTGATCCCTTGTAAATATAAAAATATTGATTATAGCCGCTTCAACAATTAATAGTGCTGTTACAGAGTTATAACATATGACAGAGTAATAACTTTATCTTTATTAAGCTTCCGAACTCTTTACTTTAAGTCCAAAAATTATTCATGAAACAGCATAAGACCATTTAATAGTAATGACAGTTTATCGCCGTGATATATCTACAGTATGAAGGTCCACTTGGCTAATGTCATGACTGAGTGACTGAGATCTCTTGAGCCATTAATTTAGCAGTCAAAAACATGTATGATGTTTAGCGTGGGATTAATTTGTGACCCCTCCCTCAAAACATCTTAACTCAAGGTCCACTTGCTAGTTTTTTCCAGAGCTTTCAATCGCATTTAACCTCCACAAATGAAGTTTTTTAGTTGTGACCTAGATTTGTATGATTATGACTTATACTGTCTTTATTTATGTTACATAAAGCCCTTACTCTATGTGTATAATTTCTGACTCTGGTGACGCCAAGCGATAGTAACAAAAAACACTGTTGCAAACCTGCAGACAACACAACAATTTCCTCTTCAGTGCGTTTGAATTGGACGCTGAGAATGTACAAGCTGAAAGCAACATATACAGAGACTGCAGTGCAAAATTACAAAAGTTCCACTAATCCTTTTACTCATTCTGTGTAAACTCTTATCACCGGGAAAAGAAATAGTGAATGTACTTCTTATTTTCCGGGTGATAAAACTTGATTATCTTTCATTTCCAGAGAAAGATAGCTTTTTGTATTTCTGGGATATTGACAATCAATATAATTTCCACACGTAGAACTACCAAAAGGAGGAAAACTTGATAATTAGCTCGAGGGATGTCTAGAAAGAGACAGTAGATCTTCAAAACTTAATCAAATTTAGTTTGTTTTCAAAACTTATGAAAAAGAATCTTAAAATGTGCCATTAAAGCAGACTGTTGTTAAAGTTCAAGTTGTTTAGTACATGGTCTTTTCAGCTTTTTGTTCCGCCCCTTCAAGCCATTTCTTTTTAATACTGACTGTGTGTAAACCTGCGCAATAAGATATGATGGTTTGCTTCGCTCCTAATCCCCTGATGTCTCACAGATTCTCCTCAGTCTTTCAGTGCAATGGAATTGTCTGGTGAGGTTAGCCAGACGCAGATGAAGGACTCTGCTTTTGGCTGTTGCCTCTCATCTGGATGTAAAAGGCTCATTCTGAGGCTTGGACCACAATCAGTGGAAAAGAGTCTGCGTAAAAGGGTTTTATGGTACTGTGCACACAAGTCAGAATAAAAAGAAAAAAAAGAAACTGAAGGGTTTAAAAGTTTAAGTGAAAGATTAAGTGAGAAAGGAGAAGAATGAAAGCATGTCTTTGTGTCTTGTGATGCAAGAATCTCTGCGTACAGTAATAAGTGTGTGTGTGTGTGTGTGTGTGTGTGTGTATTTGTGTAGTGGCCACTCCTTAGTATGCTGGCACCACTGAGTCATCAACATCATCTCTCAGCATAGCTGTGATCAAAGCTTCCTGGTTGAAGAAGCCTCAGATGTTTACCATACCTGCCTGCGTCCTAAACAGCAGGCCGGATCAACCAACAAACATCAAAGGATGCTTCGCTCTCTCTCTCCCATTCTCTCTCTTTCTCTCGTTCTCACTAATGTCACCCCTCTCTTCATCCATGGCTTTTTCTTTTTCTACAGCTTCACTTGATCTCCCTCTGTCACTCTCACTAATGTGGCATTCACGCTGTGGCCTGAAAAAACACTGCTCGTGGTGCGGGATGTCAGTCAACAAAACTGCTTTGCATTCACCGTTGAGATTTGGGTTAAAAAGAGGTTCAAAGGAAAATGAGAGGTTGTCCACACGGTAAAATATGCAAGCTCTCAAAATATTTAATGGTGCAATGTTTTGACTTACAAGGACCTCGTCAGGCAAGTATCCATGAAAACAAAAAGGTTGTACACTGTATACAGACAAAATATGAATAACGCCAATGTTTCTTACAGTAAAGAATGGACTGAAGCCCATACAGTAGTCCAGTATGGGTTACATTAAGAGGTTTTTTTTTAAATATATATGTATAGAAAACAGTTTTGGGACAATTTATGTTATTTTAAATGATTTACTAATTGTAGGATCAGCTGTCAATTTATGCCTGCTTGTTGTTCACATGGATGTTTGCCTGACACTTAAAAAGATCCTTCCACCCACCAAAGCATTTATACACGCAATTGATAAAATACCATCAAGACTCGCTACTCATTGGTTCATCCAAAAAATATCAAATGAGGATATAATTTGTATAAATTCTTACAAGATACTCTGTGGAATTTTTGGCCACTAAAGCGTGATGGAGCAATGTTTTTTACAAGTGTTTTGTTTGTAGCTCAATTGAAATCCTGCCATTGTTTTGACACTACACTGCTGATCAACAGTTGGCAGAGTTAAGGTACCTTGAAACGCAGCGATGCATCAACAAAGGCAGTGAAGAAGAAGACTGCTTGTTAGTAGACATGTATATAAATAAATCACAATTTAAAATGTTTAAACAAACGGCTTTGCAAAAGTGTTATGAGGAAGGAAATGCACTAAATATGTTTATTGGACCTCAAGAATTTTGGTGAGACACTCTGAATGTAAACATAGCTTTTGTTTGTTTATAAGAAAACTCCACAGGGCAGCTTTAACTAATTTTCTACAGTAAATGAAAAGGAAGAGGAGCGTTGGAATAGCCCAGTGAAATCAAAGTTATAATTCTCTTTGACAGTCCAAAAAAAAAAAAGAAAACAAGTTGCTTATTCACCACATCACTCTAGTCTGTCTTGTTGGAAAAAAAGGATTCAAAGAGAACAGGTTGACGGATCAGGTGTGGATTGATTTTCAATTTTTAAACATCTGATTTATTCTCACTTCTCCAGATGAAGGCAAAAGTTGGGAAAATTCAACTTTTGTTGGCATGTTTTATCTGCAGGCACAGCGGGTGATATTTTCTGCCAACGCTGACTTTATCATCATTCTCTTGTTGACAGTAATGAATATCCGGTTTGCTCTCCACCACATAACAACACCACAAAGAGATTGCACCATTATCATTGCCTAACCACGGCCAATTCTGGGCACTGCTCGCCAAATTAAAATGTGGAGTCTTTTAAATGCAAAATTTCATACTCAGCATTTGAAAAGTGTACAATTTCACCTCATTTGCCTTTTTGGCAGACTGTTTCACGATGTGTGTGTCTGTAAGTAGCCCAGTTACGTCGCTGTCTCAGCCTGCTGCGCTCCAGCTTCAGTCACTCTCAATGTCTCTCCAATTAACTCCACATTTACTCTCCATTTCTATCCCTCCATCTTCATCTACTCCTGTCTTTTGCTCTCTCTCTTTTCTTCTCATATTCTCCCTTTCCCTCAATCTTCATCTCCCCCTCACTTCAGCTTCATTTACTCACTCTCCCTCCCTTCTTTTTCCTTCTTCCATCACTTTCCCTCCGGTAACACATCAGCATCTTTTGACATTGTTGCCGTCTCCTCTTTTCAGTCTTTATGACTCTCGTTGCCTGCTGTTTTCTCTTCCTCACCGTCTCTTCTGTCTTAACTTTTATTCCCCTCAGCATGCCTCCTTCTGCTTTCTTTTTGGATGTTTTAAAATGACTCCTTTACACACACACACACACATACACACACACACACACATACACACCCATCATCCGCTTGCTAAGACTCTTTAGCTGCTTCGCTCTCAGCATGAGATGTGTTCCTTTCTCATGCTGTCGTCTCTCCCTGTGACTCCCACTGCATTGCTGCCGAAGCTCAGGTATGTGGGGCAAAGTAAATATGTTGCCTCCCTCTACACAAACACATGCTGAGACATATACTCTATCTACATAAAAATATATTGTAGCATACTAGGGCACTTATACACTGAAACACACATATATTAACACATATAACACATGCTGACAGGAGAGATGAGCACATACAGTATAATACAGTGAGACACGTGTACAGATTAACACACATACAGATTCATAAACACAGATGTGCATGTTTAATTATGTAAATTAGTTCTCGATTCCCACTTCTACAAAAAACATGCTAATAACTACAAGAAACAGGCAACTAACACACACATGTATTAGATACTGTACATACACTGCAGCAAGCATGAAAGACAAAATATCAGAAACCCACGCACACATTCCCAAACTCAAGTTGTGTTGTTTTGACAATTTCCACATCTGTCACTCTGAATAATGTCGCTCATAGATCACCGCAGTGACATTCAGCACATCTGAAAGGTTATTATGTATTTCTTCAAAACGAGCAACATGGGCCCCCTGTGGATTAAGCGCCGCCTTTGCCAATCCCAGGCAAATTCACACACATATAGACACACACTGTCAGACACAAACATGCTCCAAATTGTATATGCAGACACATACAACCCCTACACCCACGGACAGAATTAACATAACAAACCTTGTCGGGAAGAAATCTCTAGACCCCCTGGAAGGATCATTGCCACCTTGGTGATGTGATAGCTAAAATATACACACAAAAAAGTAGAGACAAGATACAGCCAAAGCCAGACAGATAGAGTGACAAGGCCACTGATGGATGGACAAGCAGGACGAGTTAGTCAGACAGACGAGATGAGAGCTCGGGCACATACGGCGCATCTGACAAGCTGACAGACAGAGTGCATGATATGCCTATATCAGTCTCCTTCTTTTCTGTGGGACATTCACCATGATGCAGTAGCGGCTTTGGCACCGTCGACAGCGTAAACAGCAGTGGGGCTGTATTGGTATCGACAAGGTTGGCCCCAAGCGAAGTGAGAAGGAGCTGATGGCTGGTGTCCAAGCACACCAATAGGAATCTCTCATCGCAGACAGGGAGGGAGGGAGGGGGGAGGGGGGGGGCGAAGACAAAAAAGGATTTGTGTCAGTGCCCTGCAGAAATGTCACGTATCCACAGAGTCAATGTTTAAAGAAGGGAGAAGAACTGGGTGATTTATTTTTTATTCCATGAATACTCATGCATTCTCCAGATTTTATGATGCAGTTTTAATGACTTTTTTTTTTCTTCTTACAGATTGGGAGACCCTTTTGGCTGTCAATCAACATGAGCACCCATATTTTGAACCCTAACCCTCTAAGGGTAGAGTTGCAAAACCAAGTCCTCCATGGATTGGCACTGTTTTATATTTGTGATCTTTTAACCCCATATTCTGCACCCAAACATCAACCCAATGCTGTTAGAGGTTCCACAGTTCACGGTCAAGACAAAGGGGGACCGTGCTTTAACTGTTACCTCAAACTTTGTGGAAAAACTTTACAATGTATTCCTGTACTCTGATAGTTTTATGTTTTCTGTATTATTTTTTTTAGTCTACGTTTGACCATTTCCCGTTACTGTTTCGCTGAATTTTAAACGGACGTATAATGCACATTTCCAGATCTATGTTTTTATTCTGGGGCTCTACTGGAATATCTTTGCATGATTTACAGTTAAAAAAAAAACTCCTTGTTTATCTTATACTGGCTCTTTATGCAGCCCCTCAGTTCAGCCTCTGTCTGAAAAAGGCTGTTTTCACTCCTGTCTCTTTAAAGGTAGAGTCAGCCATTCTGGAGAAAGACTGTTGATATTTGAACTAAACACCCAAACAAATACACCCCTCCAAATTAATGGACACGCATTGCCAAGGCAACGACCAAAAGAGAAATATGGCAGAATACAGAGTGATGCATCAGCAGTAGAGTCACTTCTGTTCCTCTCACACATTATCACAAGTGGAAAAAAATTTTCAACTCATGTGAGCACAACAGTCCATCCACACTCTCCACCTCTCTGCGGCCTCCCCACTCGACCTGCATTCAGCGTCTCTGCCCACTGAAGCAGCCGTCTGTCAGCTGCAGCTCCTGGAGAGCTGAGAGGACAGCAACCGGACAAACTGCCTTCACCAGGCTGACTGACAGCAGAAATTTAATTAACCAAAATAGTTTGCAAGTCAGCTCCACGGGAAGAAATCCACAGTGTTTGTATTTATTGATTCATTGTTAATAAGTTGAAAACACATATACAGCGGGATATTTGTGATTTAAACAGCTGCTTGCTCAGATTACACTTCACTAAATGTGACAGGAACAGACTCAGAGCGTAAAAAAATATGGGGGTCTCCGTGAGACTGCCTTGGATTCACTGTGGATTGATATATTTAATAAAATGGAAGCGTATCTGTTCTGTGAGAAAACCCTTTCTATGTAAAGTGGCGACGGCCTCTCTCTCTCCAGTTCGCCAGCCCTCCCCCTCCATTCAAGGGGTGCTGGAGAGAGGACACTGGCATGTCCTCACACAGACAGCTGCTCTGATGACTTCCCCCTGTCCTGTGCACCAACACCCCCTGCTGCTGATTGGCCTGAGCGGTGTTGTGTGGCTCGCTCTGAGCCACTGTGTTTACATGCCCATTTACAGAGCCAGTGCTGTGTATGAACACTGGATTTTTTTCAGCTCACACACAGAAGAGACAGCTAACGGACCATAAGGAGATATTCACTGAATTTGACAAAAAATGTATTGAATTAGAATCGTTGATTGGTTAGCTTCTGGAAGTTTCCAGAGGCTATGTGAACAAACAGTATCATTTGTACCATTTTAAGTGCTTTACTCATTTTGAGTACTTGACTCAATGTGGAAAACTTCTCAAATACATCTGTACATGTTTGAGCCCAAATCCGGTAAATACGCAAGTGGACAACATGAGCAATACATGGAACAACCTTAGCAACAACGTTAGTAACAAAGGTTATGTAACAGACAGCTGTTTGTCGGCATTCACGAACAATCTGATGTCATGTTGAAGCTTTGACCGTGTTTAACATAGACATCCAACATCATAACAATATAAAAATAACAGAAAATCACAAAAAAGCATGATATGTACCATTTAATGAATTGTGTTGTATCTGTACTTGTGAAGCGCTACTTTTAAGGGTACTTCAAAGAGTTTATAGGGTTTTCTCCCTCTCTGATTGGCAGATTAACAGACGGAGTGAATGAAAGAGTGCCAATGTGATAATATAACTGACTGATTCAGCCAGCCAGAAGACTATCCGGCTTGGCCCACTGACTGACTGGCATTAACTGACTGCCTGAGTGTCCAGCAATCTGACTATCTTACTACTAACCTTACTCATGAGCAAACTGGCTGAATGTCAAACTGACTGACTGGCTGACTGACTTATTAACTGTCTGTCTCGGTCCAGCATCACACTCTGGCTTAAGGATCTTCATCTAATATGGATGGGTTGATCCAGATTGACGAGGTGAACTAATCCATGTAGTTTGGGTCAAAGCGTTTGAGCCTCTGTGGGTTGGAAGTCACAGAGGGCAGAGGGAGTGAATGGGGAAAGCTGGTGTATAGATTGCTTTGCAGCATCTCTAATGAGTAATTAAACACTTGAATGGAGTCCAATTAAGATACACACTGTGTTCGCGGGCACGCACACACACACACAGCCGCACACACATCCACGTGTCGACACTCAAGTAAACATCGGCATGTAAACAAAATCATAGACACACACAGGGAAGCATGCACGCTCATACTAATAGTCACACTCCTACGAGTAGATCAAAAACAGAAACACACATATATGCATAGGCACACACACAAACCCGAGTCTCGCCATGTTAAGTGGAACCATATGTGCTGAATGTTTTACGTAGTTCTGGCTGGAATGAAGGTCAATGCTGTCTGACACTAATAGCTGGCATCTCCTGCTCTCCTTCCCTCCCCCTCTTTCCCTGTTTCTCTGCTCTATGTGTAAGTCTCTCCATCTTCATCTCCCTCCTTGGCTCTTTCTTTCTCTGACTCATGTTCTGTTCATTTATCTTTGTGTCAATCCTCCTTTCTGTCACTCACTTTCACTTCTATCTAAGTGCCAATTCCAAGTTGCAACAAATCAAACAGATTCTGAACCAAGAGTGTCCTCACAACAAGATGGAAACAGCGGTACGACCTGTGTTTACATTTTGTAGACCTCTAGTGGCCAGGTCAGTTATGACAGTCAGGAGCAAAGGGCAAAAGTGGTGTGACGTTAGAGCTAGGGCATGCTAGATATGAACAGGGTTGTACACCGTCACATATGACCCATATACTGTATATAAAGATGGATGCAGTGAGGTGTGACGTCACCCATTGGTTTACATTGGAGCCGGTATGAAGCCCAGAGTCGCAGCTTATGGTTGGTGCCATATTTTCCATTTGGAGCCAGGACCTTCCAAACGAGCCTTTCATGTTAGCTAGCTTACTGGGAACACCGACAATAGTGCACACTTGGGCTAACGTTACCTTTACTACTACTTTAGCTAAATTGTGCCAACATGGCAGGTATTGCAATTGAGTAACATTGAACTTATTGAAATATTGCAACAACAGTCCAGACTAATCACGGCTGTCAGTCAACGTCCACAGGGCAGACATAAAAGCTTTAAGTCTTCAAATCTTTTTAATGGAGCAATAATTTTCAAAATGACCACCAGCACACTTATTAGAGGGCCCAAATTTAGCGATCGAGACCATGATGACTAGTTGAACAAATTATTAGCATAGTATTTCTAGAGAGAAGTGAACGCTTTTTGAATGGGAGTCAATTGGAGCCAGGGATTTTTTGGAGCCAACAACAAGCAAAAGTCTTTATAACTGTACCAAATGGTGAAGGTAAGGACGAGGTGAAAAGTAAGTGGTGAGACGCGATAATTGTTCATTTTAGATTTTAGATGCCTAAACCTGACCAAACCTTAATTGCAGAGGTGGCAGATCAAAAAAGGCTTACAGGTACACAACTATTTTTTGCGATGAGTTGATATGAACTATGTGTATCTATCTGTTAAATTAACATTTTAGAGCAAACAATCTGTATTTCCAACATTTTTTTCCATTTCTAATATCCATAATTTGGTCTCCTAAATTGCTACATATCAAACATCAGAAAGTATCTTACTTCTTAATTTTTTACTACAAATCAAAAGAAGTGCTGCTGTCTCTCTGTCTTTCCATATTCCTGTCTCCCACTCACTTGAAGTAATCCCCCTGTGCCCAGACCCTCTTTTCTCATCTTCTTTTCTGCCACATCTCCCAAAATTCCACCCCGCTACACCCCTCTGCTCTTTTCTCTCTCCTTTAAAATTCTCTCGTCTGAAAACGTTACATCTTCAACTGCAGTAGACTCTTGACAAAAAAAAAAAAAAAAAAAAAAAAGATTCTTTGGGCTTGTTCCCCATCTTTGTACGATAATGAACCCTTCTGCAGATGCTCTTTGTAGAATCATGCTCAAATAGCTTGCATAGGCCCGTTACAGAATTGTCAAAGTCTTTTTTAAAACTGTCTACTGTAATTTGCTGTTTTGTTATTTAAAATTAAATTGATGCTTCTGTTTTGATGCAGCAAACACATTTGCTCTCTGAATTGCATGTTCCACACCATCTCTTAAGAAGAAACAATACCCATATTTTATATTTTTTGGTTACATGACAGTGCTTCCTTTCTTGGGATGGAATGGCTGTCAACGCAGACAGATAGCTTCTTTGCATAAAGCTGATTACCATTTTTACTGTATTTGCAGAAAGCAGTCTCCATTCTATCATAGGCTGATGGTGACAAAGTGAGCATTCAGACCAAAAAAAAAAAAAAAAAATGCTAGAGGCTACATTGGTGGCTGCATGTTGCTTACCGGTGAGACAAAGAAATACAGTGCAGGAAGGTCAGTTTGTGTGATAGAAACATGAGCTATTAGATACCAAAACATTGCACAAGGATTTATAATGTCTGTCATTTTATCTTTTGTCAGAATGATTGCCAGGTAAACAGTAGAAATACGGCATTGATGTTACAAAGAAATCTACCAGAAATGTACAATTGTCACGGTTTTGATGACCAATGACATTGCTTGCATGCTAGTCTATACAGATTCAGATTCTTAAGACTTAACTTTGAACTGCAACCCTCATTAACTTTCCAACTAATATTTTTTCCAGCACCTTGTGTTGTTGAGTGAGCGATCAAACAAACATCCAGTGCACTGCTAAAATCAACTTGCAGGCTAGATAGCTAATTAGCTCATCAGCACATTAAACATCTTAAAGAAATTCACTTTTACATGATTTTTGACTACATAAAAGGATGACTATTTGTGATTTCATTTGGACTTTAACAAACCAGAGTCATTACTGTTAAGCTAAGAGACAATGCCATGACCGAAAACCCAAGAAGAATCCTCTTTTTCTGGTGTGTAATTTCAGTTTCACTCTCTGTCTCTCGCTTTCTCTCATCATCTCCATGTGCTAAGTCTAATCTTTTTTTCTCTCCACCTCCTGCCTCTATCCGCCCTTTGCGCTCTCCGTCTCCCTCACTGTGATCATCTTCTTCCACGGTACTCTTCTCCCCAAATTTCCTCCTCTACCCTCTCATTCTCTCTCTCTGTCTCTCTCTCTCCATCTGGTGTCTCTCTATGAGCATTAATCAGAGTGCTCAAGCACCATGACCAAAACAACTCCACAGAGACTCGCTGCTTCTCTCTCTGAGTTTCTCTTCCCCAGTCTCACTCCTTTTTTTCCCCCTAAAACAGTCACAGATAGCCCCCACCAACTACACACACACACACACACACGCTCGAAATCCATAAACATTAGTCAATCATGGTTATGATTTCAACCTGGCCTGAAGCTACTTTGATTGATGGTAGAACTCTTTCATCCATCTGAAAACTTACTGTTGTGTGCAGAGAGCTGATTTTCACAGCGTACACTCAAAAAACGGAGTGGAAAAATTGTGCAAAGATGTCCTGCAGTAATGTTTTTCATACAGTTGTTTTCGGGTTCCATCCATCACCACCGAGTCATGCAAATCACTAACTGAGTTGATGTTTTTACATTATCAAATGGGCCCTCGGCCTTTTCTTGCTGGCAGCAGGCACACAGCCGCGATGGAGGCTTCAGCTGAATACGTCATTAAAATTCACAGCTGGGATCACATCTGGATGTTGTGAATCCCCTGACATTCTGCAAACATGGTTGTGCTCTTTCAGCAACAGCTTCTGGCTTGTTGATGAGGACGTTGCTGTTTTATGACACGGCTGCGATCAAAAGGGCATTGCATTATGGTGGGGAAGTATGCAACAGGAAATGTTTGCAAATAAATGTTTATTGCAATTAAGCATTCAGAGATTATTCAATTTTTTGAATCCCACAGAGGAGCATGTACAGCTTTAAGTGACTTTAAAATATGAAAGTATTTTATTTGGATTTTTAAAATATTTAATAGTATTGTAAGATATTTGACATGTGTCCTTATTTTTGGGTTTAGATGGGAAACACATAATACTTCTCAAAGTGCCTGTAGTTTTAGTCATAGACAGGTTGCTGGGCTGATGCAATGTAAGTGAGAAAAAGTGAAGTGATGTATTATATCTCCAGTCAGACTTCTGTTGTCCCACTTTTGTGAACCTGCAATAACACTGCAATGACACTTGGGAGCAGTGGAAACAAACTGTAAACGCAACATTTACATATTATTACATTGTGATAATATGTAAAGAGCGACATATGTATTCATTTCATTTCATTTTTGTGTCTATCTGATGAATGCATGTCCAATATTCACTCCTTTTAGCTCTGTTTTGGGTCTCCACCAACTCTCCACCAAGCTCTTTAGCTGCTAAATGCTCCACTGTGTTCATCAGGTAGTCGCTAAGGTAGTATTTCTGCTGTTTGCCATTGGTCTACTTTTTAGGCACCATTTGTACAGTATTTGAGATAAAACTGTTAAGTATTATTAACTCGCATTAATAATCAAATTAATAATCAAAGAAAAGCAAGTACAAATAAGTACAGATCAGTAAAACACACTGATAACTAAAAAAAAAGAAAGGGCTCAGCAGCTGTAGCTGAAATAAAATCCAGTATCCAGTACTCTATTTAGACTGATACCATCTCAGTAAAACCAGTACAAACCAGTACTGTCCACTACTAGGGTACTTTAAGTTGCAGTAATTTGAGATTTTCATTTTCAGGATTTTAAGCAATTTTTGATATGCCACCCACAAATATTTCTGGGGAAAATATCTGCCAGGTGGTGGGGGGAGGGGTGGGTGCAGGTACTGTGCATGCTCTCTCACAAACAGTGTTGGAAAGTTGGCATTATCCGTCATCTAAATTCTGCTTGGTTTGTGATTTGTTTAGCATTTTAACAGCTATAATTTGAGGTTCTTTTCCACTTGCTATATATTTGGTTGGCCAAACATGAAAAATGTTAGACTCCATCTGACAGACAGTCAGAAACAGTTTCCTGTCCAACTCAACCCTGTATTCCACCTGAAATGAGGGTGAAATTCAACACATTTATCTTTGCTCAAAGGTTCTGTTGCCTGCAGAATTAAACATCATATTCTCAAAACAAACTAAAAATGATAGCTGTAAGTCAAAGCCAATGCAAAGCGCCTAAAGATGCAGATTTCACTACATTTGTCCATTTTAAAATATATTATGGCTTAGAGAAATATAATTTTTGAGGTGTTAGCTTGGTTGAGAGGTATCTAAGCCTATTAACAACTTGCTTACCCCACCTAGGCTCTAATCAGGCTCCACCATGTTGCAAAATTAGTTTTATCTGGTATTAAACAGACACCAAGATCACCGGGAGCAGTTAATCAGTCTCCAGGCTTACAGTATAACCTGGAGAAACCTACAAGTGACATCACGGGGTGCTACATCCGTGTTTTTCTACAGCCTAATGGATTTAAAGGCTGTGTTAACTCGTGAGTCAGAGTCTGAGTCACCATCATCATGACTCTCAGTTCACAACAGCTCAAAGGAACTCCTAATCCAAGTGTCAGATATGAGGTTGAATAAAGCATGCTGATCATAGAGGAAAAAGTCCCATTTTTCTCTAAGTTGTGTATTTCAGAATTTCATTAAAATTACTCACATTGAAGGGCTTCTGAAATAATTTAGTATTTAATGGTATTCTACTAATGAAGCAGAAATATTATAAAATTCTACCAATAAAGCTGTTTTAATGGTGCTGTAGAAAGCATAATGTACCACTGAGAAGCCTTTTGCTGTATAATGAGCTATGAGGCAGGGGTTAAAGTCTTTGATGAAATCACAGTAACTCCAATTACATTTGTTCAGTTGCCTCTGGCAAACAAAGACGGATTTGAATTGAAATTTGAACGATTTGACTTCATGGTCAGTAAAATGTTAGAATTTGATGTTGATTTGATGTTTTTTTTTAATCTCCCTTATTTCATCCTGGATCCGTTTGCGTTAAAGTGCGTTTGTCTCGGGAGGATCTTTGCTGCGAGGAGCTATATGGCAGAGCAAGGGTTAAGGCTTTAAGAGGATGATGTGTGTTCGGTCTTCTTTTCATTGTGAAGAGAGAGTGAGAGCTTTTTTTCCCTTTTAAATGGGAACACAGCTTTTCTCCACCGGTGGCCAAACCTTGACCCCCAAACCGATCTAGAAATAGGCATTCGCTAAGGGAGAAAAAGAAAGAAACACACTCACACACACATAAAGCCTCCAGCCTTTCCTTTCACCACACACACACACTCACATATACACTTCCCACTGCCTGCGTGTACTGTAGATGCGTATGTGCATGGACACACGCACACACACACGGACTCACACACACGTAAATCAGCATGGTTTTTCACTTTTTCACTCTGGGGAGAAGGTGAACTCATATTGTCGACTGCGGAGTAAAACACAGCAGAATACACACACACACACACACACATGCATATACGTGCACGCATAGACAGACCCCGTAGACACAGACCCAGACTGTTGTTCCAGATGTCTCCTTTTCCTTTTTTTAACCCAAAGTGTGTCCCAGAAGATTGGTTCCAAGGGGGCACGGATTTCCAAAAGAAATTGCACTTGTGTGTATGCGAGAGTGTATACTTTACTGTATTTTAGTCATCAGTTTGCTATATGTTTGTACTATACAGTGCTGTGTCTTACAGTACAGTATGGATTTCTTTGAGTCAGATCCAGATCAGAACCACAAAATGTAAAAAAATAAGATAAAAATGTATAAGTTGGTACTTTTTTTTAGTGTTGTTGTGTTATAAAACCAGCACAATGCATGAATGTAACAACATAAATTGCTGTGAGGAATCTGTGAGGAGCCTTTCAAACGGTCTCACTTTGGTTGCAATGTCATCCATTGATGTAGCTTCTCTCCTGCAGCTACTCCACGCTGAAGATTGAGTTAATAAAACATTAAAAAGTAAAAAATGCTGCACAGCAGAGATGTTTTGGTGTGTCCTCAACTTGAAAATAAAATCAAACTTCACAAATACTGCTTCAACTACAGGCAGTGAGCCCATTCTATGAGACATAATTCATGCAACTCTAGTTTTGATGAGAATGGCACCCAGACTTCTAAATGTATGCAAACAAAGTCCTGCTGCTTTAGCACCCGACTCTTTCCTCATTTCCCTCCCCTTCAGCTTCCATCTCCCCAAATCTCCTTTTCTACCCCCACTTCTCCATCTCCTGCTTGCTATCCCCTTGATGGCGTCGCGAACACCCTCTGCTTCAGGCCAGCGAAACAGGAAGTGAGTCCAGAATGAGACAGACCGCCTGTGGCTGGTCGGCGGAGTTTGCGGCTCCTGTGTGACTCGGTGGCTGTAGCTGTATGAACAGCTGCACACTGGGAAGCCTGTGACATCTGTGTTTACTAGCTACACAAAGATGTAGCCCTCACAGAGGTCTCAACTTTTTGCTGCCCTTTATTTCATGCTACAGTGAAATGCAACTGTTGTTTTGTACTCAAGAGGAGGTGGAAGTGAAATTTATGCTCTGTTTTTAGCTATCTGAAAGTATACTTAAAGTTTGATTTGGCAACAAGTAAATAGAGACTCTCAGTTGCAGCATGTCTATTGAGTTCTATTTTATAACACTGTTAAATAATGAATGAAGGATCTGCATTAATTTAAAGCTTCTGTACAAATTAATAGAGAAGCTGGATAGATGCCTGATGGCAATCTTCCTCGACAGCAGCTAGACCAGCCTTAACAATCCTGACTCATGATGGACAGTACATAGTGCTTAATAAATGATTAAAATGTGTATTGTCTCAGGTTTAATTCATTGTGATCGGGGCAGATATTCAAATTACAGTTAAATAATGGACAAGAGAATGGATTTTCACTTACTGTAGGTTAAAGATCTCCTCATCTCAGAGTTCAGTGACTTTTTCATTTAATTGAAAACCACTTCCTCGAATACAATTAATTGAAAAAGGAATAGAGCCTTAATTTGGAACTAAGGGCCCGTAACTGTGGTCAGCAGTGAGACTAATGGCATTCTGCTCAAACAGAGGAGCTTGAAAAGTGGACTGAGAGTTGTTTGCCTAAAAATTCCCTTGGCAAAGCAGGCATTGATCCTCAAGCAGCAAACTTTGCAGCCCTGCTACAAACAGAGACTAAATGGGGGCACGAGGAGAAAAAAAAAATCAAGATTTTAGTTCTTAATAGAATGTTGGGCAGCGGGGTAAGCTCCACGCCTGAATAATTCACTTTAGCCAAACTGTTGCTTCGGGTTCCATTCATTTTTAATGCTGTCTTTTGATGTTGATTAATTAAGCAGTGCTTGCGCTGCTGTTTCTCCGCCGTCGCTGCCTCTCGCATGCACGCCGCGCACGTACACACAAACACACGGGCTGCTTCTCCTTCTTTTCCTCTTCTCCCTCGCCTCTATCCCTCTAAACCCTAAAGCCTTAACACCCCCTCCCCCCTCCACCCTCACACATATTCACACACTCTCATACATATACACAGGAACATACACACAAGCACCCAGCCGCAAACACAGGCGCATGCACACAAACTACCACACACATTTACAGTGTTGCACACACACGCACACACACACACAAACACGCACAACCTCTAACACCCCTAAGCCAACCCGAAAAAAGTGTTAAGATCCGTAAGTCTTAAAAGTCTTTTCTTTTAAGGCAGTTTGGGGAGGAGGATGTGTGTGCAAGTGTGTGTGTGTGTGTGTGTGTGTGTGTGTGTGTGTGTGTGTGTGTGTGTGGAAGGGGAGTGATGAAGGGAAGAAGAAATGTGAGCAAGAGAGGAAGGGGGGAAGTAAAGGAAAGGGGAATGCCTCTAAGCAAACACATAGCGGATTAGCAGAGGTGTATGTGTGTGTGTGTGTGTGTGTGTGTGTGAGTGAGAGAGAGAGAGAGAGAGAGAGAGAGAGAGAGAGAGAGAAGAGGATGAATTTATTGTTAGAGTCTGTACTGTACGTTACAGCTTGGGGGCTGGATGTTAATTAGAAGACATGCATGCCTAAGCTGGTGGTGGTATCTGTGCATGTTGGAGTGAGCGCGTGCGTGTGTTTGTGTATGTTCGGTTGTGAGCGCATGCACGAGCGAAGTGTGCATGCTCTCTGACTCTTTCATGTGTTTTTAGCCAATGAAGACAAGAGCAACTAAGCATCGTCCAATCAGCACACTGAGGTTTATAAATAGAGTTTAGCTGACTGGATTCTTACTTGTTCTTCCAGCGATCTTCTTCTCAAATGACACTTAATAGCGATGACAAGTTCTAGCTAAATCAAAGTGCAAGTTTAAGAGGAATAGAGGGAGGATTTTTTTTTTTTTTGTGCAGAGATGGCGCAGCACTGGTGAAAAATTTAAAAGTAGAAGTATTCACAGCATTATAGGAAGATGTTAATGGGAGACCACATGGGCACGCGTGCACACACACACCTTAGTGCATCTTCAGTGTGATCAAGGACCCGCTGGAAAAGTAAGTGAGAGACACTGACATTCTTTTCCACTTTCCTTGACTGGCCCCTCTACATCCCTGAACACACACACACACACACACACACACACACACACACACACACACATACACACAGTGAAAGCGATTTGATTTGGTCCTGATAATGAAGTGTCTCTGTGTGTGTGTGAGAGAGAGCGAGAGGCCATAATGGTGGAGTCTATAAATACCTGGCCAAAAAGCTCCCTGTCATGTTACATTGATCTTAGCATGATGGTATGAGCCTTCCTGATTCCATCAGTATCTCTGTTACACACAGCTCAGCGCTTTAATAAGGGATGGAGACAGAGAAAGAAAAAAAGTGAGGGAGGGAAAAAGAGAAGACAATGAGCTGTCTTTTACCCCAGGTTTTTGAATTTGCCAAAAAACAAAGGTCTCACTGCGAAGGTCTCATTTATCTTGGCCAATAATTATCCCATGAGTGCAGGTAGACAAAGAAAGAAAGGAAGTAAGGAAGAAGGGGGGAAGAAAGAGAGAGAATCTTGGCACAGTCTAAACTGAAGCTTCTCTAACAAGGAGTATACACGTTATAAATACATAACGGGAAACAATTCATTATATTGCAGCCTAATAAGCATTAGTCTTAAATAAATCAATTCTCTGAATCGGGTTAAGGTACAGTATATTGATGTCCATTATTTTAGTGAGTCCGTCTTGCCTAATGTGGTGTTTGCAAGCACAAGTTTAAAGGATACATTACCAAGAACATTCTCATGACAACAAATACACATTCATCAAATAGACACAAAACCACTTACAGAAGGTTAAATCATATATTTTTTTCCAAGGCATGAGCGCACAATATAAAAGAAAGTACAAAGGCAAGACACAAAGTAGGGCAGAATACTAAACAGCACCTATTCCAATCCTAAAGTAGAGCTGCATCACTGCAACCATTAACTGTACTTAATCCAACAAGGGACTGTGAATGCATCAAGTAAGCTCAGCTCTCATCATTTGTACTGGTCAAAGCAATCTAAACGGTCCATCCAGCCTCACTCTATATGTGTGAAAGAGCCACAATTGCAGTCATTTGTCAACCTGACAAAAATGACAACCAGCTATTTTTTTGCCAGAGTGGAGACTTTGTCAGATGACTGCTATTGGTTACTCTTACACTTGTTTATCTTGATTCTGAGATTTCTGAGTTTTCTTAAGCCCGGACCTCATGAGATCACATATTTGGCCTGAAAATGTCTTCTGTGTGTCTCCTGTGGATGTACAGCATTTATTTAAATCCGTGTCTGCATTGCTGTTCGGTGCAAATGGCTTATTTATGCATTGTGTTCAGAATACCTTTACTTCAATTTGCAATGCGGTTTGCCTCATCTCTGTAACCCTCATGGAAAATCTGACAACATTCTGAACAATACATATTTTCTCTGCAGACCTGTCTCAACATGATTAGATGTTAAAATATCTCATTAAAACAACAAAAGGTGACTATAGCTTTTGTTTCACAGTTCTTCGTACCTTTGTTGCACTGTGCTATGATCAGATACTTCTTCCTACTGCTTCATATCAAAGGCCTCCCAATAGCAAACCACCTTTGCTGTTATTGTGAAGCAGCTACAGGTGGTCCAGGACCTATAGCTACCAAGGTTAGCAACATTGTTGCAGTTTTAAGTACAAGAGAAGGATGTTAAAATAAAATGTAACTTCCTTATGTTTTGAGAAAACTTTAAAGCCTCTGGAAAATTGGCTTGAAATAGTAAAAAATGCATACATGATATGAAAGTTGAGTGTCTCATCAAGCAACCTAGTTCAAAACAGCTCATTTTGCTGATTAGACCATCTCTCAAGACTGTGTAGACGTGGCTGATCACACTTTGATTGACACCAGCACTGGCTACTGGGGGCTGGCTAACTACAGTAGCCAATGACTGGGTTTCCATAGTGCTGAGCTGCACTTTTAATATACTGAGCCTCGCCTCCAACATGGTAAATTTATTACATGTACCATTATCATGAAAGGAGGCGGGAGAATAGCTAAAACATATGACACACTGAGTGAGAGAGAGCAGGAGAGTGAGAGGGAGAGAGGGAAGCCATCGCTAACTGCTCAACTAGCAGAACTGAAAATCGTGTAATCAACTGTGTGATTAGCAAGAAAGTCGCTAAAAGACGGAGAGAGCTACGAGTGCTTGAGTAGAACCAGTGTACATTTAAATGTACAGCGGGTAATTAGCTGCAGTAATGATGAATATAGCAAAATTAGTTGGGTTGAGATGCAAAAACGCTACCAATAACACTGAAACTCCAGCAACCAGAAATGAGGCAATACGCTTACTGCAGCATGTCAGCATGTCATGTCGTTTATTATTGGTTTGTGGAATTTATTGGATAATTTTTGTAATAAAATGTCTACGCATAACCACAGCCAATTTAAACCCAATATCAGGTCAAGTTAAGTCAAGTATCAAGTTTACAAAAACTTAAATGACAATATTTCGTATTAGGATTGAGACTAATTTCTAATACTTTTTAGATGCTTACTGTTATGGACATAAGACCCTAAATTACATAGAAGGCTATTGTGGATTTGGGTTTCCAGTGGCCAGTGGCACCATCAAGCTTACCTTGACGTTACAAAGTCTTTGTTGTATGCAAAACCACTCCATTGTGCCCACATTAAGGACTCTGGCATGATATTTCACTACAAAAAGTCCTTACATGAGGCATTTCTGTATTAATGGGAGACGTGACACCTATGTTGTATAACCAAGTCCTTAAATTTGAGCATAAAAAGGTGTGATGGCCCAGGTGGAGACACTGGTGTAAGTGTTCATTAGTGAGTTCTTCACTGTATTTGTTGTTGAAAATGTTTGATTTTAGAATTATTCTGCTGGAGTCTTGATATTATGACTTCAACTGGTTCAGTTTCGTAGTTCTTACCTCTGTGTTTTCTCGATAGTTTTGTTCAAAACATGTTTTGTGTTGTAGTGGTGTTATACGTTCCCACTCTTCATTATGGCCACTGGTTCATTGTAAAACAAGCACAGTGGTCTCATACTTCCCTCGGGCAAAATGAATGTGTATTTCTCAATATAGTCATCCTTAAATGCATGTTTTTCACTGACAACCACTGGCGCCAGAATGGGGGGGAGAACGAGACTTTCAGGTGTTATGGTAATAAAGTGGTAACATCTGGAAATGCTCCCAAGCCTTTTGACCTCCCACAACTCTGCTCAACTCTACACATCCAAAAGTTACCAAAATTGCCACCCTTGTTGATGTTCTGGCAGTAGCGGGGGATGCGGCAAATGTTTTTAGTGAGGTGGGCAAGCTGCTGCATCTCTACCTCACTGTGCTGATGTCCAATGCCACAGCTGAGCGGAGTTTTTCGAGTCTCCGTCGTTTGAAAACCTGCATCCAATCTACAATGACAGAGAAACGGCTTAACAACCTGCTTTTCCTGCACTTCCACAAAGACCCGACTGATGACTTGGACATGAAGAAAGTGTTAAATAGCTTTTGCTTTGAGAGTGACAGGTGCACTCAGTACTTTGGAAAATAAGCCTCGGGGACTAAACCTTGCTCTGCTGCGGTGCTGTCTACTTGTATGTTAGCAGGCATAGTGGATGTAAAGACTCTGTTTTAATAGGACATGACTTATGATTCTCTTTCGAACCTTATTAAAAAAACATATTGACTGGTTGGTTGGTTGATTGGCTACAGTGTAACAGCTCTCAGAGTGAAAAACATAGAGGTCTGTATCAACAGGAGCCAGGAAGCTCTTTTAGAGTCAAACCTTTTTAGCCACTTGTTGGGGAACCACTACACTTAAAAAAAAAAAAACCCTGCTACTTTTTTGATAAGAAGAGGGAATGCATTTCTTGCCATATTATTTTAGTTGTACAAAAATGGTAGGCTAGGCTGAGATGAAGTTGACATGAAAAAGTTCACTAGCCTATTACGTCATCCAAAGCTGGATGCCCCCCCACTTCAAAACTCATTCCGGCGCTGCTGCTGTCAACCAAAAATCTTGCTAACTGTGGCAACTAGTGGGCACCTGAATGATGACAACTGAGGTGACATGATAGCATTACTTGGTTTGGGTCTGGACCGGAGCCCGCCTATTGAGTAGGTACGCATTATAACTTTATTGAAATTGGGTTGCTAGCAGTGGCTGCTTGCGTCAGGTGGTTCTTAGCCCCCAGTCATCCATTACAATCATGGACCGTCCAACTTGTTGGGTATTATCCCTCACATAAATATTCAACAATGTTAAAGAAACTTGCCTCTAATGGGTGCGTTATATGCACACAGTCAGTCAACAATGTTACAGATGTCAGAGCTTGTTTTCTTACCTCACAAAAAAAGCTGTTTGTTGCCAGTCAGTCTTGCACAGTGTGAAAAACAATTTTTACTGACTTGAAAATCGCCTGAGCCGGATAATCCGCCACGGTAAATCCCTAAATTAGTTATGACAGTTTTTTTGTTTTACTTTTGTTACTTCATTGTGTCTGTCAGCGCTGTATCGTGTTGTGCTCCTGTTATTGTCACAATCCTGAAACCTTTTTAGGTCCCTAAAATTTTTAACATTTGAATGCAGTGAAATGCAAAGTTATATGAAAAAAAAAATCAATTGAATCAAGTAACTGTATTTCCAAACTCCATGTTTTGGCTAGACAGCTACAACACAAGCCCTCAACATAACTGTTTGCTCAGAAAATCTCAGATTGCTCTCATACACAATTAAAAACAGATATCTCTTGCTCTGCAACGTAGGGTCATGAAATGTTATTGCTATTCTTGTTGTGTGACAAGAAATGGGCCAGTGAGCCATGTTTGGGTCCTAACCTACAGTTTGCAGGAAACCATGATTTCAATGCTTTTAAACACACAGCAAGAGTGGGAAACAACCCAAACGGTGTGTGGAAGCCTGCGTGCAGAACCTAGGAAGAAAAAAAAAGCTGTCAGGCTCACAAAAATAAGTTTAAATGCTTTTAATGGAGCAGAGCGTGCCGTATCCCTTTGGTGCATGCCAGTAAAAGCTCCTTTTGGGTTTGCACTTGGAGTATCTCTGAGGGTCCAGTGGGCCACTAATGGTGTGGCTTGGGAACAGAGTGTATCAGAGGATAGCGAACAGAGAGAACACAGAGATCACACGGGGCTCACACACACACACACACACACACACACACACACACACACACATACACACTTCTCGAGGCTTGCGCACATCACACTGAGACGATCCTGCAGGAAGACACAGAAGCGCACTGCTGACTGATAATGTTGAATCAGAGAGGGTGTGACATGTGAGTGTGTAGGTGTAGCACTTGTGTGTGCAGTCCCTTAGCAGGAGATAACAGCTGGCATGCTGAGAGCCCCAAGAAGCCACAGCATAGGGGAATGATCATTATACAAACATACGTGCTCGCCTACACACCCACACAATCCCACACACCCACACACACACACCCTGTTAAATTAAATTTAAAAAGCTGCACCTCTAAACTTGCATGTTTAGAAAATACTGTCACAACCACTTAACGCCTAAGAACTAATTATAAATATGCGTAAAATGAATATGCATAATGACTAAACCCCACTTGCACTGATAAAGGAAAAAGCTTGGAGAGCAAAAGCTGCCATGCCGAGTGTGTGTGAGTGTGTGCAGGTGTATGTGTGTGTGTGTGTGTGTGTATGAGGGAGCAAGAGTGTGTGTGTGTTCTTCTCCTCTCCCTTTAATCTGCGTATAGGGGCAGTGGTGGGAATCTGCACACCATGCTAAATCGATACACTCCCGCCTGCTTTAGTATGCCTCCGTGTGTGTGTGTCTGTGTGTGTGTGTGTGTCTTAGTATGCAGCTCAGATACAGAGTGAGAGAGAGAGAGCGAGAGAGGTTACATAAGAATAAAGAGGGACACACTTAAGTGGTTTTGACCTTGGGTACACCCCCCCACCGCCCCCCCCCATACCAGTCCCCCCCCCCCCCTTCTACCGGCTAAATAAATAAACTTTATTTCAAGCCTGAAATGTGGACATGAGGGTTTGAGTTGTGTGTGTGAGTGTGTGTATGAACATGAAGCTGATGCGTTTGTTCATATAGATTAAGAGCCTCAAAGAGAAACAGCATCAAACCGAGGGGACTCTGGGATTCTCTCTGCCCTCCCTCTCTCTCTCCATCTCCATCTTTTCCTCCTCTTTTTTCCTCTCTTTTGCTACTTTCTTTTGTCTCTCCATCCTCCCCTCCTGCCAATCTCTCCCTAACCTCCTTTGTTCTCTGGTTGTCGGTCCATTCTTCTGCCCTGCTTAGTTTGGCCTGCTTCACTCCGCTTAAATCTACCCCCCCTCCCCCCCCCCCCCACCCCAACCCCAACCCCCACCCCGCCCCTGCCCCATGTATCTCCTCATCCATCCAAATCCGTCCCTCTCTTGCTTAGATTTTCCTCGACTACACTTCTCCTTTCATCTCGCATTCCCTTTCTGCATCCCTCCTTCCGTCCATCCTCATCCCTCATTCTGAGTGACCGCTGGTCCCCCAGGCTGTGAGCACATCAGACTGGCAAAGCTCTATCTTCCATCACCCACCATCTCCCTCCCCTCCGCACTCTCCATCTCTTTCACTCGCTCTCTTGCTGCTGGCAGCATTGGCAGCATGACAGTGCTTTCCCAGGGCAAGGCCTTATGTAAACAGCCCCATAGCACCAAGCACTGTGGTGTGTGTGTGTGTGTGTGTGTGTGTGTGTGTGCGTACATGTGTGTGAGAAGGAGCGTTCAATTTCCTACTATGTGTGCTTCTGAAGAAGAGGGGGACAGAGTGCATTTGTATGTGTGTTGCATCGTGTGCGTGTGTCAGAAATGCCTGTTAATAGCTGTGGAGGTCAAAGTCGCTCAAGTCGCTGATAAAGTACAGAGATAAAGGTTAGGATCTCTCTGTACCCACCTTCTGAGGGAGCGAAGCACGCTCGCTCGCATTTCCTTTTTTTTTATTCCGCAGGCGCACTTTGTCGATTGAAGATGATACAGTGCCTGCCGTTTGATTGGTTGACAAAGCTGTCTTTTGATTGGCCCTCCCCTGGGCCCGTCCCAGCCACGCTCTAGGACGACCTTCAGGAAAGTTTACCAAACTTTGCTTTGATTTACCCCCTCTGTTCCCCTTCCTTCCTCTTCCTCCCTCTCCTTGTCTCCTCCCTCCAGCCTCTCTCTGGATTCCCCAAACAGTCGACAGCCTCTCCATGATAATGAACAGCAGCTCAATCTGTACAGCTGACATAGCACAGGAGGAAATCATAAGGCTTCCATAGCGAGCGACGCTTTATTGCAATCTCATCTCAATCAGCGGCAATCAGACCGTCTAGGCCGAAATATTAGGGTCATGCTGCCCTCCTACTGCACAGGAGACACAGCAATCCGCAGTGCACAGCTCCAGTCTGGAGTTAAATGTAATGACTGAGATCATTTTCAGTGCTGTTTGATGATGATTTTTCTGATTCTAAAAATCAAAAATGCTGAGTATGGCGCTGTGAAACTGAATGGTGTAAATCCTCGATGAATTCATGCACATCATTATAACTCCCTCCTGACAACGGTGCTGGGAAGAGGCTGACATTCAGAATATACAACAGAAAAAAAACACACAGTTCCACCCACACAATTTCATCTCTGCACAAGTTCATTCTGCCAACTTTTAGTCTGTCTTTCTTTCTTCTGTCTTGTTTGTTTTGATATTTTACAAGCATGACTTTTTCCCATCTTTATAATGATGCCAATTGTGAAGGTGATACTGGCCTCTACAGATGCTACTGGGGGACATTTGCGAACATCTCTTCGCTGATTCTACAACAAACTCCCCCTCTCTTTCTCCCTCTAAAGTAACTTTGAGTGTTATTGACAGAAAGGCAGAAAGACGCCTACTGGCATCTAAAGATAGCTGGAGAAAACCCTTATACTGCTTTGAAGTGCTAATTGATGCTATCGTAGTTAGAATCAGAGAGAAGTCCTCGGCTGCCGCCAATTTGTTGTGGTTTATTTTCCAAGAGGAGTAATCTTGATGTAAGACTTTGATCTATTTGAACCTGGGTCTCTTCGCTTTTTCAGCTTTGTGTTCTAACACAACTTCTGGCCCAGAGCTTATTAACCTTACCCTTATTTACCTTACCCCTTATTATCTGACTTTATTAAAGCTTATAAACTGCTTCCCTCTACTGTGTTCAATGTCAAAAACCTCAGTGTCCTCTAACCTGGAGGAAATTAGGGTGATCCTAAAGGGGTCGCTATGCGTGTGTGAGTGTGTGTGTGTGTGTGTGTGTGTGTGTGTGTGTGAGAGAGAGCTTTTATGTGTATATTTGCCTGTGTTCCTGCATCAATTACCCATCTGTGAGCAATTGGATTTGGTGTGTGTACAGGTGTGTGTCTTTGTGAGTGTGCACTTGTGTTCCAGCCTCAATTATCTACCTGAGCAGAATTTGTGCCTGCACATGTCTGTGTCTATACTTGTGTGGGTGTATGAGTGCATGCATCAGAGGCTGCGTGAATACCTGTGTGCATAAATAAGCGTAGGGAAGCATTAGCGTCTGTGTGTGAGTGTGTTTATGAGTGTGTGTTTGTGTGTCAGAGAGCAGTGCAGTGTGGAGCAGAGGGCCGGCCCTGTCTGAGACTGGCAGGCAGAGTTATTCACGGATCACGGCAGACATATGGGTAGACTGGGACTCGCTGAAGACATGCCCTTACTGCTGGGACTGATACAATGAGATAAACAGATGTGGAGGAGGCCACACACGCTCATGCACACACGCACACATAGAGACATTTGACAGACACGCACCGAGACGTTTGACAATCACACACGCACAGAGACTTTAGAGAGGCACACACAGACTTTGGAGAGGCTTATACACAGTCACAAATGTGCAGAAACACACAAATGCTGGCAGCACACGGACACACAAGCACATATTGCGTGCACAAATTAGCACACGACATCCACAACCATACCCAGCACACTCACAAAACCAAGACAGAGACAACATTCACACAACATGTGCACATAAAACTCCAATGTGCACACAAACAAACAAACCACAAAATCCTCATGGACTGATAACTCAACAGGGAGCTCTTCATCAGAACGAGCTTGCCCTTATCGTCTACTGTTCCAGCTTAGTGGCCCCTGCACACTTTCCAACTGTAACCCCTCACTAACATCCCTATTTCTACCCGCTGCCCCTCGGCGCTCTCTGTAGGTGCAACCAATACGCTTTCTTTCTCCAAATTCCTCCACCAGCAACCCCCCCCCCTCGCCTTCCCACTCTTCCTCCCCCCCATCTCTTCCCGCTTCTTGTCTCTGTGCCAATCCTGCTGAATGGTAGGGGGTGAAGGATGCAGCCAAAGGAACGAAAGGGAGCAGGAGGCATGTGAAGGTTGGAGGGGGGGGTTTGTGGAGAGGGTTCCATTCAATATGCCAGCTGTCCTGAGAAAAATACACACAGCACTGACTGGTGGAAGATTTACCCCCCGGAAAGTGTGTCTCACATAACCACTATCTCGGTGTTACCTGTCTGCAGGCTTTAAAGAGGATGCAGGGTGACCAGAAATTTACGGGTTAACAGTTGACCTACATTTGTTGAAAATGAGTAGAGATTGGCCATTTGTAAATGGCATAACAGGACAGGCAGCGAGAGAGCCTGGCCAGGATGAGAGAGGTTATTATGCATAATAAGGCCATAATGCATGAGCACTAAAAACAAGCTGGACACCACTGATCATGTAATGTTACTAGAGATTGCTTAATTAATTTATAGTATCTGACCTATGTAACTCATCTGATATGCTAGTGTCTGGTTGAGGTGTTACAAATTTTTTAAACCAAATCCTGAAGCTGAACTGAGTGGACTGCATCAGTGTCACTAATTAAATCCCTTGCTCTCAGCCTCAGAGCTCCCCTCGCTAGTGACTAAAATTTCGACTGTCAGCTAAGCTACGATATATAGTAAATCACTCCTTGGTTAAAAGCTTACCGAAAGAGCCTGGAAACCACAGAAGCAATCATGGTGCAATAACTGTGTTACCGTTAGGTGGTTGCTATGCTATGAAGCTGATCAAAAAGTACTTAAATAAGCACAGAAGCACCAGAAGCAGCACCTTAAAGTAATACTTTGACACTTTGGGAAATTCGCTTAGTCTCTTTCTCGCTGAGAGTTAGATAAAAGGATAGAAATACATCTCATGTCTGTGCGTCAAGTATTGAGCTACAGTCAGGAGGCTATTATCTTAGCTTTGCATCAAAATTTCAAGAAGGGGGACAGTTAGCCTGGCTCTGCCCAAAGTTTAAAAGTGGTCTACAAGCACCAATTAAGCTCACTAATCGCTCACTAATTGCATAAACTGTACACTAACAAAAATGTAAAAATGGCAATTTGTGGTTTTAGAGGGAGTTTCCCAGTGTTTCCTGTCTTCACGCTAAGCTAGGCTAACTGCCTCCTGGCTCCAGCTCCATTCGTGATGCATAGACATGAGAGAGGTATCGATTTTCTCATTTAACTCTCCGCAAGAAGCAAAATGTCAAACTATTCCTTTAAGGTCAAGGCATTCTAAATGGTGTTCATCGTTGGCACTTTGAATGGCGATGTGAATGGCAAAGTATATTGGAGCAAAACAAAATATGAACACTAAAAAGTAGGTCTCCTTTAATAAACTGTTAAAAGTACTCGAGAACTTTCTCTGAAGCTTTTCCTCAAAAACACACAAGAAAATACTCACAAGTGACAATTTTCTAATAAAGCAGTTTCGTTTGCACATACCATTGGTGTTTCTCCTTTAACAAATGGAAAGGGGAAAGTGAAATTTGCTTGACATGAGAGAAAGAAATAAAGGGAAGTGAGTGAAGAGAAGGAAGAATTGAAAAAGAAAAGAGATAGAGCAAAGGTAAAGCAAGCTGTGAGTAATTTGTCAATTCCAGTTTGTGGATTTTTTGTTCTGGCTTCTTCCAGACAAAGAAACAGAGAGAAATAAAAGAAAAGAACAAGGAATCTGTTTTGATGCGAAGTTCTGCACCTGGGGACCCGCTAAGGAAGCCAGGTTTGGAAGCCTTGTTTGAGTGTGAGAGAAAGCCTATGAGAGAAAAACACTCTTTTGTGTTTCTATGTGTATGTGCACATATACTTGTGTAACTTGTGCATTACTGTGTGCACTCAAATGTTTCTATTTTGGTATTTCTTCTGTGTGTATGTGTGTAAGAGAGAGAGAGATAAAGTTTGTTTGGGAGATTTAAAAAGAGAAATTGAAAGGCAGAGTGAAAGAGGTGAAGATATAGATATACAGATACAGAGAAAGGTGAAGAGCCAGAGAGATAAACTGATGGAGATAGATGGCTTTAGAAAGCTGGAAAAGATGGAGAAAGTGATAGACAGAGAGAGAGAGAGAGAGAGAGAGAGGAAGAGGGACCTTTGGGAGACACTAATTCAAGGACCAGCTAATGCACACATCCATGAAGACCTGGAGCTTCCTCTCCAACTACAAAGGAGTCTGCTCTGTTTTCCTCTGAGGATGCCCAGCAGCACTCCTAACACTGTGAGGTCTTTGTTTCTCTCATTTCCTTCCCCCCACTTCTCTCTCCATCTCTCTCCCACTCTCTTTTTCCGCATCTGTACACCTCCTAATCCTTACCCCTTTCTTCCACCGCATTGGCGAGCGTGTCTCTTTTATTTATTCATTTGCTTCTCACCTCCTTTTTCCTTTATCCTCTCTCTTTTTTTTCCTCACCTTTCTGCCGCTTTATTCCCCCCCCTCCCAAACCCCTCCCCTTTCTCTTTCTCCCACTCACTCTCTGTCAGTTAATCTGTGTCTTGTATTGTATCACTGTTTGGATTTGGACTGTTTGCAGTGTAAAACATCTTGTTGCTTATTCTGTGTAGGGCAGAGCGTCAGAGTTAATGACTGTTTACCTTTACCAACTACATGGATGAATAAATGAATATCGAGCAAAACTGTTTACATACAGCGTGTGAGAAACAGGAATTACGCTTGTGCACAGTCAAACTCTAACAATTTTAAACGATGGAAAGATGGAGCGACTGCCCCTAGCGCTCACAATGGTCATTAATCGAGGCTTCAACGGCAAAATAAGTTATTATTCATCAGTGATGCAGCCTGTGAGAGATCTTCCTTCAAATCATAACTTTTTTCCAGCAGTGAGTGACACCAGCTGCCAAATATCACACAAGTATGCAGCTCTTTCCAGTAAATGTCCTGTCAGGTCAGAATAAAGCTGTAATGAAGATTTACTTATGTATGAACAGCAAAAATCCATCACTTTAACAGCGTGACAAAGCCAAAAATGTTATGTATTCCATGTTTGAAAAGGGCTTATATGAGTGACAGCGCAGATGGCTAAAGTGTGAATAAAATGAGTGCTTCAGGATTTCTGTCTGATCATGTTTTTGTAAATTTGTACCTGCCGATTAACCTGATTCAGATTCCCAGCATCCCTCTAGGTTTGGTTTGCTCAGTCTGATTCATTTGGGTCTCATTGTTTCTCTCTATGTCTCTAATTCCCCCGTATTTCTCTCTTTCTTTCCCTTCTCTCTTTCATCCTCCACATCCCCCTCTTTCCGACAGCCCCCCGCTTTTCTTGGTAATCCTAAATCGGGTGAACGGAGATAGAGTTTTCTCATTCTCTCCCATGGCCTCTCTGTCTTTTATTCCCCCTCAAATCTAAAGCTTCCTCTGCCCTTCAATCCGACAGGACGCTAATGCGAAACTGCAAACGCATGCACGTACACACTGACACAAATTAGGCACTTGAAGGGATGGATGCTCTAAACATACAAACTACACAGAAGCATCAACATACACATAATGATTCCCCGAAAGAGTTCTATAGGGGGAAATTTGCCCAAATTCCTGCCTCATCCCAAACATTCCCAGCCAAGTCCGGCCCACTGCCTGCTCAATTCCTGCCGGCATCATCCAATCCTGCTCTCCTTTCACCGTCGGAGCATCAGAGGAGCCAATCAGATTAGTCGTGGAGAGGAAATTGGAGAAGGTTTGGCAGCGAATCCATCGAGCCTGCTTTTCCCTTTCATGTTCCTCTTTCACTTGCACTCTTCCTCACACACACACACACACATATGTACACACACACATTCAGAGATACACACATGCAGGGGACAAGAAAGAGAGTTGCCCTGGGAGACAGAGGCCTGGGTGAAAGAAGGATGCTGGCAGTGAAAGGGCCTGACCCATCTTTTGGCAAAGAGGAGCCTCTCACCCCCCTCTAATGCACTGAAAGGAACAGCTCAACAATGCAGGGCAAAGCATTCTGGGTGATCCCTGGACCCCTGCACGTGCCTTCATGGGGGAAAAGAAGATGGGCTGTGCATGTGTGTTGGTGTGTGTGGAAGTAGCATAGAACTTAAGCCGTGGGATCCGCTTCTTCTCCTTCTTCTTCTTCTTCTTCTTCTTCACCAAGACAAACACGGAAAAACAAGAAAACCCTCACTCCTCACTTTCTCCTCCCTCCAAATTACGACTCTGATCGTTACCTGCAATTTATATGCAAACAGTATCATCATCACAGTGAATTAAGAACTTCTCTCTGAGATGTCTCACGGAAGATGATGAATGGTGATGACGGGCTGTAAGTTGCAGGAGTCAGAGGAAATAATTAGGGATTTTAACTGAATGCCGACAGCTCTACCCCTTGATAGCTTCTCTGGGAGGGAGACTTCACCGTACCGCTGACACCTGTCCGCTCCGCTTAGCGATCCACATGTACGCAGTTGATATGGGAACGGGGGCATCTCCCTTCTGCCCTGCACCCTCTCACCCTTCATGTACAGTAAATATCTTTCTCTCATCCACTTTCTCCTTTCAAGCTCTTCTCGCACCTTTAGCAGGTTGGACAGCTCTAATCACTCAAACCCTTCGAAAACACTCTGAGCTTTGCCACTAAATCCATACGGGAGAACAGGGGCCGTATGTAAATCTATATCAGAGAGAGCGTATCTGCCGGCGCTGAGCCCCGCCTGTGTCATAGATCGATACAGCGTCTGTGTTTTATTAATAACTCTAAACGATGCTTTGCCTAGTCAGCCATTTATCAAACGCACCTCACCTCTGTGCAACCCAGTCTCTAAACTATCATTTCTCCACCCCCCCCTTTTCCACTGACTATGTTAATCAGCAACTCCATAACTTCTTTATTAGATGGGTGGCATACTTTCTTAAAGGAACATACACAAAGTTCAGTTGCAAACCATGCTGATGTGATTAGAAATTAGGGTGTATTTCGTCTATTATTCTGCACATCCATTGGTTTCCATTTATTTCCACTCTACTGGTAGACTTTTATAGTTGTGATGTCGTCAGAGTGAACATCAAGTCTACATTAAAGTTACATTACTGTCATGCAGTGGTGGAAAGACATCGTTTCACTTGGCCCTGGTTCCCAACATTTTTGTGTATTAAATCACTAATTTCAGTCCAACATTCCTGTTTAATTTATCAGGGTTTTGGTTGGGTAGTTTGTGTTTCGCAGTGTTATATTTTGTTGAGGGGCTTCAGTCCTGATGTGATGTTTGTGTTTTGAGAGTTTTGTGATGGTATGGCTGCTGCTTAATCAGTGATAGTGAGATCTAGTATGGAAGAGAGAACGTGGCAGCTTGCTGTGAGGTTGCAGATTGTTTCTTTGCTTTGGCTTAAGATATTTTTGTTGAATTTCCCGGGGTTAATTTTGCCTCTGTTTCATTAATATTTTTGTTAGTAAACATCACATTTTAATGCACATACTCCTGCCTGTTGAACTGCTTCATTAAAATCGCTTTAAAAGTTTCCAGTGACAAATAACATCTTCTGACCTTTATATGGGCTAGCGGCACAAAATATGATGCATTAATAAATATTGAACTACCAAACAGTATACAAAGTAGTTCAGGGGCACTCCTCTGGCCTGTCAATTTACTAAATTGATTTTAGAACACAAAATGGATTGAACGACGGGGACTACATAGTTGTCAACAGTTACAAGTGACAACACTAGAGTAATCTCAGTTTGTGCTTGGAGACTACACATTTTAACAATTCTGATGTTGTGGAGTTTTAAAGAAGTGGGTGTTTACCAGGCAGGGAGGTTTTAACAAAAGATGCTGTCTAGCTGCGTTGTGGGAAATGCAGGATCCAGTGTTTTTGTAGCTTAACCTACACTAGAATATAAAAGTCAGGATATTTTGGCTTTTGCTGGAGCAATTACGACCATTCTTTTAATATATATTTTTCTTGGAAGCCCCCAGCTTTATGGATATGCAACACTAAATCTAAATCAGAGCACATGCATCTGGGACTCATTTCACAAACACCATTTGTGACTACTGCTTACATGTAGATTGCAAATGTTGGCAGCATCCCATTTCACAAATGACTCACAAATTGCAGATAAATTTGGATGTCCTAGAGGGCTCTCGAATGTTCATGCGTGTGTTGCAAGTATGGTGTTTGTTTTGGATTAGTGACAAAATGTCAAAAATCAAAGGGAGGAAATTATCTCATGTTGAAAATTTGGTAATATGCGCCCCTAAATACTCGTTTCGCTACTCTTGTAGTAATGCAGCGCACACTATTCAACTCAATCTGTGCTTGAAAAACGCACTGCTAATGTAACATCGACAAAAATGTATGCAGATTGTGATGGATTACAGAATATAAGCATGTTTCAAGAGTTAATTGATTTTCATACAGATATGAATGGAAACCAATGGCTGCCTGGAACTGTTGGAAAACTACTTAACATAGAAAAGTTTAAACTACATATTCTGCATTTGAAATGTTCAGGAAAAGTGTTAAGTCTACATGATTTGCAGTTGAAGAGGTAACTTACAAACACACTGCGGTAAAAGTCCCTTAAGACACAAAGATTTTGAAGCTGCAGGAATATATCCCTGTGAATAACATGCTGTTTGTGAGTCTAGAGGCCCTCCCGTTAAGTTTGCTTAGTCGTGGAAGCAAAACATGAGATGCTTCCTCTCCTTGAAAAAGTGTTTAGAGGGAATATTCAATTTGTCAGTGTGGAGGAGCGGAGCAAAGTGCATTTGAGAGGAGGAGATGCTGGTATGGTTTACCATCACCAGACGCCTACTTGTTGGTCTAAGAAATGGAGGGGAAAGTAGGAGGGAGGAGTGAGAGCGACAAAATGATGAGAACCAACAAATGGGAGATGGAACGAGAGCAAGGAAACATACAGACTGAAGGAGAAACGGAGATAGGGAGAGGAAAGACTGAGGGAGGGAGAAGAGGAGGGGAAAAGGGGAGGTAAGGAGGTGGGAGAGGAGGAGGGAAAGACAAATTGAAAGAACAGGGTGAGAGGTTTTCTATCCCTTCTCTCCCAGCTCTAAGACTCTCATTAAAAATATTGATTCATGGCTTTTCAGGTCTTTAGCAGTCAAATGCTCATGACACACACAGACGCACACACACATTTTGCTGCACTGCTGCACACATATTCAACCTTCCCCCCTTCCTGCACACACACACACACACACACACACACACACACACACTGTGGTGTTATGGGACAGGTTATAAAGTACCATGTGGTCCGCCCTCGCAAAACACTGAATTTTCAGCTCCATAAATAGCAGAGTATGCATTTTTAATTGCTCTCTGCACTGGCGCCCCACGAACACTACCTGTAAACAACTGGTAAGCCTGGTCTTAGCTTTTCACACACAATCTATTTCATAATTATTGGAAATAAAATATGAAATATTTGGTTGCAGGTGTTTTTTTTTGAGACTGTGCTTGTCTAAAACCTTTGGGAGAGGTTGATCAAGGTGAAACCACGTAGCTTTGGACCTTCATATACCATGTATATAGCATATAAAGCAGTATTTAAGTATGTAAATAAGAAATTTTGAGATGCAAAATACTTGGGCTCTAGTTTGAAGCGACTGAACATCTAAAACATGCACACACACACATACACACACATGCATATTGGCAGCTAAACTAAAAGGTTATTGATGAATTAGCAGCTTGTTAATTCAAGCAACACCATTCGCTAATAGGAGCAACACCTCTTTAAATGCCTTTCTCGTTCTCTAAAGCAGCACGTACACATACACACACACATCTTCTAAACAGCTCTCTCTATCTTCCTAAACAGCTCTTGATTGGACGTTGTCGCTGACTGGGCAATTTCTCTTGCAGCCTCTGAGTGTGTGTGTGTGTGTGTGTGTGTGTTGGTGTTGGTGTGTGCATGCATGTGTTGTAAAGTAATAGCTGTTGTGTATTGATTTAGTTTAACAGAGCTAAAACAGTGTCTAACAAGACTCAAAGTGACAGAAAGCACAGTAAGACCACTAATGCCTTGTTAGCCAGCCCTCTTACTTATATGATGCATATATACACACAACTCTGCATGCACATACACACACACACACACACACATACTTGTTCTGCAGTGGAGAGATGCTTATGCTCTGCTGTGGAAAGGTAATGTAACTGCACCATAAAGACACACACACATACAAACAGATTTATAGTCATACATGCTCGAAGCACACAAATGCTCACTTACATTACCAAAAGCTCTTTTTTTTCTTTAAATTTTTAAATATTCACCCAAAAATGAAAACCTGATTTTCTGGATTTTTTTTTTTTTTTTTAGCTTTTCACCCAGATGTCTTCAGGCATCCACAGTTGTTGTATCTTTTCTGCTGCTGCTCTCTGAAGAAAGGAGGTCCTTTTTTTTGACAAATACAGCTCAGGAAACACATCCAGTATTCAAAAGTGAGGAGAAAAATGGGAAGAAAATGCAAATGAGCTGCCGCTGATTATGCACCAGCATCCCTCCAAGTAAGTAAAAAGATTAGAATTGGTTAAACTAGAGAATGTTTGCGCTGAAAAAAAAAAAGTATTTTTAGAATCCAATTTACATCTGGATTTTGTTGTTATTGCTTTTTTAAAAATGCATTTCTTTTGTCAGGTTTTTAATATTCAAAATAAATATTGTGTTATTTTTTATTATTTTTTTAAAATCTAGCCCTTAGTCATCTTACTTTACAAACACATACATGCACACAGACTCACAAATGCTCAGTTATTCATACACACACACACTGTAGATGCATGACATGTAGTTACAGTACATACACGCACACTCACACTCCCTCCAGAGGGGTCCAGAGGTAGATGACAGCTGTTCTGGGTGTTGTGAGGCAGAGGTGGGGGTAGTATTTGTGTATGTGTGTGTGTGTTTGTGTGTGAGAGGCAGTGTTTTCTCTGAAGTGGTAGACGGCTTTGACTTGAAGGTCTGGAAGAAGGCTAGAGCTGTGGCTCCCAGTGGAGCGATGCATGGATTCATCCCCTTCTTCCTTCTTCCTCTGTTGTCTTCCCTTCACTTCGCTACCCTGTCCCCCCCTTCACACACACACACACACACACACCTCCTCCATTTATCTTTCGCCACATCGCTCCCAAACCAACATGTTCTGTTCTCCTGTGAGCATTTTCATTGACTAATTTTCCTACCCTTCCCCTTCTTGCGTGTTGGTATGCGTGTGTGTGTGCAAAGACTGACAGGATCAGGCTGGTTTGAACTTGGTAACCTTGCTGCACTGCAGATGTGCTCTAGTGGTTTCTAATACAATCACAGTTATACAGTGAATGTTTGTTTTGCTTTATTGATTCCATACTCGAGTAAATACATCAGACAGTCCTGCAAAGCCCATATTGTCCCTAAAAAACTTTAAAATTACTTCTAAATTTGAAGGAAACAGACAAATTCCACACCAGCTCCTACGCCTGTGTATCCACCTCATCATGACTGCTAATGTCAAGTTCACATCATGTGGGAATTACTGTAATGACCACTTTCTTACTTGTATATTCTGTTCACATCAGCGCTCAAGTCTTAATTAGAACTCTGAAACCGCCTATATATATTGCTATACGGTGCTCACCCTGTCTCCTACTAATTATATACTACCAATTTACAACACCATATACATTTAGTAAGAAATTATGTTTTCTATCAACACAATGAGGGTTTTTTTAATGGACATACAGTATCTGCAAAGTTGAAAAATGACTGAATAGTACTGAATGCATCCACAAAACACTCACTGACTACGTAATTCACTTTTTCCCTACAATTTCTATTCTTGCAGTATAACTAAAACATGATAAAACTTTTTAATGGTTATGTTTATCGGGCACATCACTTGGTTAAAGGGTGAGGTAAAGATAGTGGTCTTGATTTAATATTGAAAATGCTTGAAGCACGGGAAAGGATGTGTTTAACATTAACATTAACATTCAACAGAGAATCTTTCTCCAACCATAACTGAAGTGCTTTTTTTGTTGCCTAAACGTAACCACATGTGGGACCCCCGGTCTCCGGTGTCACAATCCTGTGTTTTGCATATTTCTGTTCAAAATAAATTAGTAGTATATAAACACAATTTCTAGAAGTTGATAGTGCCTGAAAAAGTCAACACACATAATTACCTTACCTCACATCAGCCAAGTTCAAAGTAATTAAATGCTAATTTTATGGATGTATATTGACCACACACAGCATTCTTTAACCCAAACAATTACCTCTGCAATCATACAGCCAGTGTATCTACAATTTATCTTTCCTAAGGAAGAACTTTGTAATAGTATAGGGAAAATAAATTGGTAGACTTACAGTTGATTAATTCCAAGTAAAGGACCAGTGTGCAGGATTTAGTGGCATCTAGCGGTGAGGTTGCAGATTGCAACCAAATGAAGACACCTCCCCTCCCCCTCCCCTTCTAAACATGTAGGAGAACGTACGGTAGCCGCTAAACTCACGTAAAACACGGAAGGCCCTCTCTAGAGCCAGTGTTTGGTTTGTCCATTCTGGGCTACTGTAGAAACATGGGAGGTGGAAGACCCGCTCCCTATGTTGATATGATGGGCTCACTCTAAGATAACGAAAACACAACAATTCTTATTTTCAGGGGTTTATACACTAATTAAAACATACTTACGAATATTATATTCCATTTCTGCTGAGGCCATTCCACTAGATGGCACTAAATCTTACACACTGGTACTTTAAGTGCTAGTGTAACCTAGAGTCAGTGCACAGCAGGTCAGCTGGACATGCAAACATGTGAAATCTTACAACAGGCAAGCAAATAATTCAACTTATGGATAATAATGTTTCCAGTTATACATAAATAATAAATTAATTCTATTTTCTCTATAATTAATAGTATAATTATATCAGATCATTTCATGGAAATGTCCTTGGAAATTATGATCTTATTATCTTAGTAAATTATAGAGAGAAAATAATGATTACTGTATGTTAATTGCAGTAGAAAAGGAAGACAGAATGACACATTTCTGTTGTTAATGGGAGACAAGTGTTAAAACTGTGTTGCAACTCCCACATAATTTCTTCTCCGATTACTAATTGAACGTCCACACTCAACATAAAACATCACACTTACAACACTGTCACTTTTTGTCTAGTCTGAGACATCAACTACCCACATACTGACATTTAATTGAAATATATGGCTAATACGCACGTTAAAAAATGTGTTCTTGTTCCCAACTAGACAAGAAGATATATTGGACATGACACGCTCTTTTAAACAACCTAATTAGTCGACGGAAAAATGTCAAACTGGAAACATATTGTAGAAGCTTTCTCCAGGACAGTGATGATTTAATAATACTCAGTGAGTGAATGAGATAAAACGACTTGCCTCTGTGATCTTCCTCTAATCCACATCTGATAGCAGCAGTAAATACCAGAGCTCACAAATGAGGTTGAGAGGATTCCTACGTCTCCAGTGACTCGTTTTTCATTTGACTCATCACTCTTACATTTTTCTCTCTCTCTCTCTCTTTTCTCTTCTATACTTTTTGTCAATAAAATTGAGAGCTATTTAGTTACAGTGGCATGGGAACACTAAATTGACTTGGAGACACTTTTTAAGCATCTGCTGTGAGTATCCTTCTCTGTCTCTCTCTCTCTCTCACCGTCTGCTTAGTTTTTTGTGATTTAAAGAGATGCTGTAGAGCGAGCGGCGCAGTACAAGATATCATTTTTCAATATCCAGCCCTATTTCGATGTATCTTTTTTCTTCCCTCTCCCTTCTGTTTTGCTGTCCATTAAATAGAGAGCTATTTAGTTACATTGACAAGGAAATTCTAAACTGATAGAAGGACACTTTTTTTCCCCCTCCCTTTGATTCATGTTCCCATGAATATTTCTCTCTTTTCTCCCCTCTACATCCTGCAAGGTACACAGAGAGCTAAGATAGGAGTACAGATGCTTATTATTGTTGACATCACCCTTTTAGCTGCATTCTTGCTTCCAGGAGGAATTGTTTTCAAGCTTTATCTTACTTCTTGGACACTACAAAGAATGGCTGGTGAGGTAATTAGTAGCCTACAAGTTTTTTTCTGATATACTGGCTGAAGGATAGACTCAAAACTTAAGAAAAGAATTGCAAAAAACAAATCTCATGTGCAGAGCCAAACCAACAATGAATTGATCCTACTGACAAGTATTGTGTGTGTATCGAAAGCCTGATATATCTTATTCCTCTGTGCCATAGCCCTTCTTTGTCGTCCAAAAACTATTAAAAACACATCAGTGACTCACTGAATTTTTTTGAGAAAGTTACAAAGTCAAGAGGTTGTCATATGTTGCACAAGCTAACGAAGCTCTAAACAGAACTGTGTTCTTGTGAATGCACAGTGGTGTCTGCCTTACACGGAACCACTCTCCTGAGACTGAAAACATGAAAGCTGTTATTGGTTTTTGGAGGCGTTTCTAAACAAACTACCATAACCATAATCTTCGAACATGTCACCCAGTGTAATGGTGAGGTCTTTGACATGTTTTTAATAGATTTTGGACAAGAACGGCACAGAGGTTTGAATACACACACAATGCTATGAGTTTTTACAAGTTAATTGTTGAGATTTGTTGACAATATGAAAAATATAGAACATCGCCAGCCTCATCCTTTTAAATGTGTCTGCTGCTTTGAGATTTAAATTACATGAGACGTGTCCTAGCATGTTGGCTTAGTAGTTAAGACACATATCTTTTACTCCAGCTGGTGACTTCAAACCCCGAGAATTACTTGAGACTAAACTGACTGAAGAACTGGAAGCAAAAGCTCAGTTTTGACCAGTGTAGAGCAAGTAACTCGAAAAATGTAATCAATCACACGTTACATATCACTCAATAAAAAGCAATTACATTACTGTACTACTAACTCAACAGCAAAAGTAATTAGTTACATACTTGTTGTACATTACATTACAGAATGTGGGCATGCTGTTGGCTAATGTTAGCAAGCCAGCTAAGAACACACAACATATAGGCAGTTCTTGTTTCCGCCAGTTGTATTTCTCCTGTTTTGGCTTCTTCCAGCCTTTTGCACCAAGCTAATATTTTCCATACAGGTGTCTATGATATCAACCCTCCATCAAACTCACGTTAAGACAGCGAACAACCGACCCAAATTGTTGAAGTAATGGAGTGTAACTGGGATTAGTAATGGTAATGTAATAACTAAATTTCAAATTGTAATCCTTTACGCTGCGCAACCAAGCGTTACTCAACTTTCACTAAACTTGACTCATGTCTCTCTGACAGAGTTGAAACTCATATTGAGAACTCAAACACTGACTTGGTATATATTAAGCCGTTTGAGCATATATGTGATTTATGCCATATATTGTTAGTATTGACTAATCTATTAATTATTGAATTGGTAGGATTAACTATTAAACAGGTAGGATACCCTGTACTGAATATGTATTGGACTGCTGCCTTCTCACACATTCACATATATGAATTTATACTTATTATGCTCATATACTCACTCAAACGCTAACAGTCAAACACACAGCTACGGTACCCAAAGGACCACAATGGAAATAAGCTCTTGGGCTTTATTGTGTTTTATCTTTTTGACAACTACTGTACAAAGATATGATGCCTCCTGCCTGTGGCTGTGCATATATTATTTATTTATATATGTATATGTCGTATACCTTTCATATTGTCAATAAAGAATTTCAATCAATCAGACTCCCTGAGTGGCTCTTCCGTTTCTATTCCTACTTCCGTCTTACTCTTATTGCAACAACCTGCTGTCAACAATTTTGACAAATGCCTTAATATGATATCTTGCCTTGAAACTTGATTTTTAAAAAAAATATTTTAATCATACGAGGAATATTCCAGCATTTGGGGAAGTTCATTCAACTTTTCTTATTTCAGGCATTTGCTAGTATCTTACACAATGATGGATTGGTTTTATCAAAACACAAAAATCTTACAGATTATGGTGAAATATACCAGGATTAGGTGACAATTATCTCTCTCTCTCTACTGACAGATCTTTTGCTACTTTTAAGAAACCTGTGATTGCAGTGACTCAGTAATAGACTAAATACATGGCAAAGATGAGGAACATTTTCTTTTTTAGAGGTAATGTGATTTCTCATATTTCGTGACACCTTTTGGGTCTGTAAAATGGATTTTACTACCAAATCAGCATGTTGTGTATTCGTTTTTAAAATCCATCTCTTCTCTCTCCTTCCCTCCGCAGGCTCATTGCATCTGTAGGTGTGAGACACCTGCACTTTCACAAAAACATAATTCCATCTCCCTCACTTTTTCGGTCAAGTTAGATCGATTGATCGGCCATCCAGCCAATCACAGCCATTTGACCAACCCACCAGGCCAGGGAAGAGTAAAGAGTGTATGCGAAATTTACGTGTGTGGATTCAGAAAAGGTGCTTCAATTCTTAGTAGTGTATTAATTTTGTTTGTGCGTCAATACCTTGTAGCTGTTTCATTTATGTAACTTAAAGCTATTTGTTTGAGTTTAAAATCCATTTAAAAAAAATAAAAAACGTTTTTCTCCTACATCCTTATTACTGCTGGGTGTTCTGCTTGTTTATGCTAGGCAATAACATCAGGCATCAATCTCAATGAGAAAGGATGAAGACAGGGGAGCAGTCAATGATGTCACAATGAATTAATTCATCTGTGGAGTTCCAGGAGGCCTTACAGCTCTCGGGGGCCATTATTCGAGTGAAGAAAATCTCGATCAACTACTTATGTATAAAGCGGAAGAAGACCCATGCCTCGCCAGGTGGTTGGCAAGTAAAAGGGATGTTTACACATTGGGACCAATTCAAAATGAGTTCCTTCACTTGATCAGCAGATCCATTGTTACGGACATTGCTGACAAGATTCGATCACTTCCACACTTGCAGTTCTCCATAATGATGGGTGGCACTAGAGAGCAGTCAGGAAAAGAGCAAGAGGCATTGTGCTTAAGGTATGCTGACCATGATTTGGTTGTGCATGAGGAATTTATTGGCCTGTATTAGGTTTCATTGACCACTGGAGGAAATCTGGTTAGGGTGGTGCCCATCATAAGCTTCCATGGCCAGGCGTATGATAGAGCAGCAAACATGGCTGGTAAATATTTAGGGGCACAGGCCATCATTCAGAGAGAGCAACTGCTTGCGCTATATGTGCACTGCGGTGCACAATGTGTGAACCTTATCACCCAGCAAGCCTGTACTGCCTCAGCTGCTATTCGCAACTCCATGGATGGATTCATGAGTTGAGAATTTTATTTGGCCCGTCAGGAAAGCTGAAAACTGGGGAGGGGCCACAGCAGGGTATTAGACCTCTTTGTCCCATAAGGTGGACAGTTCGCACAAGTGCCATACGTTCTGTGCTGAACCAATATGAGCATGTATTGCGTGCTTTGAGTGAGATGGCAACAGGTGACGCAGATGCAGCAGGCGGGGCACAGGGCTTGTATGACAAATTTCAGCAGGGAAATGTTGTTCTTGATCTTTTGCTTGCCTTAGAGACAACAGAGGAGTTGGAGACTCTCAATGTTTCCTTCCAGCACAGAACACAGACTGTAGAGGGCATGCTTTCTGCTGTTGCCTGCGTGAAAGACACTCCACAAAAAAAGGAAACCCAGATAGTTTCCAAACTGTTCACACCAAAGCATCACACATGTGTGAAACGCTTGGTCTAACTCCGATTGCATTTCCACATTTACATAAGCCACCTCAACATTTTACCAGCTGTGCTCCTGCGCATGTACATGCCTCTCCCTCTGAGTCCTACAGAGCAGAGTTCTTGATGTTGTGGATATGTAGATTAGACTAAGATTTGAGCAGGAAGGAATGAGAATGATCAGAAATCTGGAGCAAGTCCTCTTAACTGGAGAGGTACATGATGTTATGAAAAAGTACCCAGAGTTGAAAATGCCTGAAGACTAGGGCTGAGTATCGTTCAAAAAAATGATGATACCATTTCCAATACCAGTACCCTTGAAGTGATACCAATTGATGTAAAATGCTACCACTCCTCCCCATCCAATGATTTTTGCACAAATACATTTTGAAAGTGTTGAAATGATTTAAATATTTATTAAATAACTGTACAAATTGCACAATGAAGTGTTATCACCATAGACTGTTTGGCTTGTAGCTGCTGCGGTAGTGGGCGTGTTTAATGCAACAATCACATGTTGCATTAAATCGAAGAACGTTTGCTATGATTGGCTGTGAGCAGAACCATACAAATAGTCATTTTTTTCTAGATCTGGGTACAAAAAGGATCACATGCAGGTATCGTTTGACTGACTAATTTCAGTCGATACCTTAAAAAGGTAACAAATATGGATACCCAGCCCTACTGAAGACACAACTAGCAATGTTCAGAACCAAGTATAATTTCCAGTCCAGCAGTGACATTGTTGGTGTTCTTCAGGGGATGTATCCGAAAGTCCGTGGCCTCTCTGATCAAGTTGAAACACTTGCGAAATTGCTTATTGTTGTCCCAGTGTCATCAGCTAAGGTGCAGAGAGGGTTCAGTGGGCTCTGGAGGCTGAAGACATGGCTCCAGAGCACTATGACACAAACACGCCTGAACAGTGTGGCTGTGTGCCATATTCACAAGGAAAAAGCTTGACATGTTGGACAGGAAGGCAATTGCCAAAGAATTTGTTTCTTGTAAAGACAATAGAAGGAGTACCTTTGGATGTTTTGAGCAGATGTAGGCAATTTGGGCTATTTTTGCCTTTGCTTACTAAAAAATAAAAGGGGCACGTTCATACTCAGACATTTTCCTTCATAATTGGGTTTTAAGGGGCAACAATACGAGGTAATAAGGACAATGTTTGTTATTTCTAACAGCGGTTTTGAGTAGAGAACTGTTTTTGTAATGTGAAAGCTGCCGTGTTCTTGCCAATTTCACCCACTGACACTGGTTGTGAGTAATGGGTAGGATCGACTTGGACAATGTAGCTCAATTTTCATCTTGTTGTGTATCAAGGATAAATAAGGAAAAAGAAAATTAAAGTCTTATATATATATTTTTGTGAAAAGCATGTTTGTTTGTTTTTTTAACAGACACTAAAAAGTCTAGTCATTGTGAAGGCAGGGGTTGCGGTGCTCATGTCTCACCCCTAGAACCCCCACACTTTTAAAATCGCTGCTCCACCCCTGTCCTCCTCTGCCTCCTGTCCATTGAATTGAGTACTAACAAGTCACAGCCAGTGAAAACACTAAATTAGCTTGGAGACACTTCCTCCCACTTCTGTCTCTCCTCGCTTTTCTGTCCAATAAATAGAAAAAACTAGGCGCTCGTACAGCTCGTGTCATTTGCTTTATTGAATAGAATCAGCCACGGTCACTCGGTCTCTTTGGCGAAAAAAAACACCCTCAAAGTAATAAAAACACCAAGATCCCAGGATAGGAAGCAAACATGCTGGAGCTTTGAAATTCAGAATATCAGGGCAGTGCTTATATCTAATGCATTTCTATCACCAACATTACTTTGATGTAACTTTCCCCTCTCCTCTCCTCTCCTCCCTGCCTGCCATCTATTAAACAAAGCTACAGCGGCAGCAGTAAGTTACCCTAAATGAGTTTTGAGACTTTTTTTAATCAAAGCATCTCCAATGTGTATTTCTTCCTTCCTTCTCTGTTTGCAATTTATCAGATAGCGAGCCAGCCATCTCCATCACGAAAACCAGCTTACACTAAAACATACAGTAAAAAGCATGAAGGTGCTTTTTTTTTTTTTTTTCTTTTAAATTGAAACATCTCCCCAAGTCTCTTTTCTACCTCCTCTATCTTTCATCGCCGCTCTGCTTGCTGTCCATTAGTGCACGGATGTCTACAGTGGTGTGGTGGCGGACTAAACTGTGCATGTAAAGCTCCGATCTCGTTTAGGTTCTTTTCCTCTTGACATGGACTCAGCTGACTGTTCCCAATGCTCACTCACCCATTAGAGGGAAAAGAGTTGATTCTCCCTCTCTATCCCTTCCTCATCCTCTCTCTCATTCTCTTTTTGTCTCTACATGTTCTCTTCTTGGCTTGTGCCTGTACCGCTTCCCTTTTGCTCTTTTGCTTCTTTTTTTTTTCACCTCACTGGTACATGTATTCTTGCGCTTTCAGCCTCACTCTCTCCTGCTCTTATCTTGTTTTCGCGACATGCTTTCGGTGGCTTATAGCTCTTCTCTTTTCCATCTCCATCTTTTTTTTCTGTTGCTCTACATGTCCCCTCCATTACTTTGCTCTCTGCACCTATAGCTCCCCTGTGTTCTCTCTCCTCCACTCTCCATTTTTTCCCTCTCTTTCTGTATCTGCATGAGCAGCGGTGGAAGAAATACTAGTAAAAATACCACTATGTAATAAAACTCCAATACTTTTTACTGATTTTCAGCTAAATGTATATGCATCTAAAGTGCCCATTTTGCAGAATGGTCACTTTTAAACTGTTATACAGTATCTATTATTGGATTATCATTTCTGATCATTAAAATGTAAAACCTGTAACATGTATTAACATGTAAGCAGCATGTTCATATTGTGGCCGGTCAAAGTGGAGTAAATTTATAATTAACTTAACAAATTCATGTAATAATGCATCATAGGCTCTCAACAAGTGTTTTTTGCATGCAGAATCTGAAAGGATAATGTATATATTACTATATATATTAATGCATTCTTCCAACTAATGGCATTCAAACACCCAAACCAACGTGTTCAATACTTTCCAGCTGCCCAAACCTATCTGTGGCACTCAGCCCCAAGCCCCTTTTATTCCTACAGAAGATATAAATCTTTAAAAACCGGTCAAAAATATAGTTTCATTTAAAATAAAAAAAAAGGCTAACTAACTGCCTGAAACAGCTGGGTACTGTCATGTCTTAGCAAATGTTACTCAAAGTAGAGTAGATAGTGCACTATTTTCTGCCATCTGCCATGGACTGAGACACATTTAGTGCTCTGGTGAGTATTTACAGTACGGCAGCAGGATGGTGTATGTGGGACTGACTCGACTACAACTTCCATCCTCAGACATGTCACCCGATGCAACAGTGTGGCTCATTTACATGTTTTTAATAGTTGTTTTGGACAAAAATGAGAGGTGTACGGTTCAGAGGAATAAGCTAGATCAGGCTTTGGCTACACAGACAATACTTATTAGGGTAGATTCATTGTTGGTTTTGGTCTCTTAATGACAAAAATATTGACTGTTTAAAGACTTATCCTTTAATCTGCTTGGTAACTAGTTACTATAACAGTCAAATTAATAATAATCAATTTCCTTCTGAAATGTGGTTGAAGTATTAAGTGTATAAAATTAAAATACTCAAGTATAACTACCTCAAAATGATATTAAATACTGTACTTGAGTAAATGAAGGTAACTCATAAGTTACTATCCACCACTGTACAGCAGTCACCCTTTCCCAACCACCATTTATTTTTTCTCGCCTTCCTCTTTGCCTCTTTCTTTCTCCGGCCATTTCCCTTTTTTTCCCTCATCCCTCCTTTGCACTTTACGCCCCTCTTCCAGCCCTCCTCTCTCTCTCTCTCTCACTCTCTCTCTCTCTCTCTCTTTCCTCCCACTTCTGTACCTCGTTCTCTCTCCCTCTCTCCTCCCCAGAGGGAATGAGTAAGTGTATGGTTGAGTGGAGAAGAGAGGTGGGTCTTGCCCTCCCAAATTCTATTTCAGAAAAACTCGAGCTCAGAGAAGCATGTCTGCCTTCAGAGAGCAAACGCTGGCCTGCTTTTACAGTTTCATAAGCAGCTCGGGAGCGCACGCCGTGTGGAGATAAATACGAATCCCAAAACCAATAAATACGCCGAAGGAAAACAGATGTCAAACACTTTGCCCATGGTCACTTCCTTTAACCCTGAGTCACGTAATGAAACATATATAAAAGTCAGCAAGCGAGCGTTCCCACGCCTATACATGATTTATATAAATTTAAAGACATAGATGTAAACACATATGTGCACATGAACACACACACGTACTCAGATGACCTGTTCTTTCCGCTTTGCTTCTTTGGGTGAGGTCTGTCTCTTCGGCCTGACGAGTAATGGTGGCAGCACACACACACACACACACACATACACCAAGAGGAGCATGGCTGGCAGAGGGGGTATGAATTATACATCCACCCTGTCTCTATGCATTAGATAGAAAAAAAAGGAGAGATGGAGGGAGAAAAAGAGAGATGGAGGGAGAGAGAAAAAAAAGTGGCAGCAATGGTAACATGTTCTTGATACATAGCATGTTATCTTGTGATGAGGAGGAGAACAGAGGAGGGGGGGGAGGGTGGATGAGAAGGAGGTTGCATCCACAAATCGTCTATCACTTCTACAGTATGGCCTTAAGACAGACAGTTGTGTTTGTTTTGGGTGTGTACTAAGTGTGTGTTTCATGTGTGTGTTATGCACAGGTCCACAGCTGGATGTAGGAATCGCTCCTAGCTACATCTTTCTGCTACTGTGCTGCTCATTGGTTCACAGTTCAAAGAGTTCTTTCCACTGCAGATGGGGATGCAGTAGAGGGAAATGCACACATGCATGCATGCACACAGACACACATACACACACACACACACACACAACTTATTTGGGCAGATTTTTTTTTTCCTGAAAGCACCAACCTTGGTACAGATTTGCCCGTTTGGTGGAGAAAAAAAAAAAAAAAAACAGTTTGAAGCTTGAAGTGCTGCAGGGATATAAAAGAGAAACCTGTACTTTTTTTTTCTGGAGATGGCAACCAAATCAACAGTAGTGAAAATGCAAGGAGGACTTCTTGCCTGTCACTGCTGTCAAGAGAAATTCCTCACATCTTTGAAGAGTCAGCTTCTTGGGAATAAAAATAAATTCACATATTTTCAGATTGAGAGCTGTCCAGTTTTTTGCTGGCAGTTACTGTGGGTTTTTTTTTTTTTTTTTACAGTTTAGATTCGTGTTTTCTAATTCAGTTGTCTTTGTCTTTTGATTTCATTCAGTTCATGTTTGTCTCATTGGCTTGTTTTGAGAGAGGAAACTAGCTTTTATCAGCTTTTTTTTTTTTTTTAATCTCACTTGACCAAATTGGTTATTCTCTCTTCTCACATCAATGTTTCATCAGGGCCTTGAAATTCACTTCCTACATAAAGTAGAATATGGAAGACAGACGTGTATGCTTCCACAAAGGCACCGTGCATTTTAAAGCAAGTTTTACTAAATATTACCTCAAATTTAGCATATTCGAATTTCCCACTGAGTATTTCTCTTCATGGCAGTTTTATTTCAATCTGCTGTGTTAGTCTGACATTTTGTTCCATGAGGTGATTTGTTCAGTTTCAGCTTCTGACATCAAATTTAGTCATGTCCTTGCTTGTTTTTTTGTTGTTGCAGTTTTAAAAATTATTTTCCTCTCATTTTTATGGCTGCTATCACCACCACATCTCACCACAGGGAAAAAAAAAAAATCAGCGACCTTTAAAACTAAACGATAAAGCTTAAACTTGTTTCATGGGAACTGAGCAAAGAGATTAATAAATCAGTGACACAGCAGGGAAGATGACCAAAACAGAAGTTAAGAGGTTCGCACTATGTAGTCTTTGGTGTTTTTGTTTGTTGTTATTTTGAAAGCCTTTGTAAATCTTATTGCTTGGGTTTAAGGACATGGACCCTGCTGTTGTACAACCATTCTAAGACTAAGAATTACACATTTTCTAGATGCTAATGCAGCTGCTCCCTGCACTGCATCTGTATGGTCAAGCTCCAAGGTGAAGAGAGGGTGAATTCTGCAGGAAATTTAGTTTGATTTATAAATAAGAAGCTATAATACAGTCGTCATGGGTATATTGAGTGCTCCTAGCAGATCTAATGCTCCGTCTGCAAACTCTCATTCATCCATGTACACATAAAAACAAAAAAAAACATTCACATTTGAATAATTTCTTTATTTTCACATGGAATGAGAGTGCTATTATTGCGAATGGAAGTGTTTTGAGAGACTGAATGTGCTCTGAAGTGAAGAGGTAATCACAGGAAAAACAGTGATCAATGGCGGTGGAAAAGCAGTCCTCGTTACAGAATAAAAAAAAAAATGGAGGTTGAGTATCGCAGATGAAAAGGAACCCTGAAGAAAAAGGCCTGATAATTCACATCATCAAAACAGACAAGCGTACAGTACACATGTAGTAGGTACAAAAAAACACTGCTTCCTCCACACCTGGCTCATGTCAATAAAAAGTAACAGCAAAAACAGTAACTTTCCATGTGTATGTTCTTCCCTCTCATCGCATCTGTCATCTGAAGCAACTTAAAACTCGCCCACGAGCGTGGCCTAAGGGTGCGCGCCCAGCAAGCAAGACCTACCTGGTAAGGATTTGATCTGCAACGGTTGCCCAGAGCTGTTTGAATTAGATTATGCCAGAACTTTCCTGGTAGGCATATGAGTTCTTATTGTGCTCAGGATGCGAGATTTCAGACTTCTCCATGGGCAAATAATAGGGATGCAGACGGTGGCAGTTGGTGTCAAAGCCGAGAGACACAGCGAGACACAACAAGGCCGTCGACAAACAGGAGGCTACGTTTGAGAAAAAAGGAGATGATCTGCTGAGAGTGAAACCACCTTCCTCATTACTGACTCAGAGTTGTCTGCTAAGTAGCTCCACAGATGCTTTAGTAAGAGTGTATTTAGGGCTCGGCGACAAAGGGGGCTTCTAAATAAGAGACCTGTAACTGACACTCAAGGCCTATTTGTTTCCTCCTCACAGGTATGAGGTGAACAGCAGTGTCTTTGGATTTATAATCCTGTCACGGTAAAAAAAACAAAAACCCTTGCACTTTTTCTAAAAAAATAAAATTGAATATGTGTCTGGTGCTGAAATAAAATGTTTTTTTCCTTTATTTATGTGGTATATAAACTATCCTTGTCAGCAGTCCAAAAACTGTGCAAAAGTGCAGTGCAATAGGAAAACAATAATAAAAGAGTATAATTTGCCTTTTCACTGCTGACACATTAAATTAATTTACACATGAGGATAAATGCAAATCCATTGCTGCCTGATTACCCAAGAACCATTTTATCGCCAGGTGTTAATGGGTCATACAGGCGATCAGAGCCTCTCATGCCGCCCACCGTTGACCAATCAAGTAACCTATCAAGTGAGTTTCACCCAGTGGAGTAAAACATGATGAAAATCACAGCTTAGCTCTAAAATTGATATTTTTCTGTGCTCCAGGTCATTAGCGTTACAGTGAAATAATTGAAATAATTACAACAGAACAAAAGTTTCTGCAGAGAAAAGGAAAATAAGTGCTATAACCTTAGAGGCAGTTAAACATAGAACAGGCAGTCAGACTGAGGAGTTTCATGTATAATGCTGTTGATGTTGCTCATCTTTTAAATCTTTCAAAGTAGTAGATATCTGTCTGGACAAGCAAACTATTCAGGCATGGTTACTGTATGTGTACCCATTACAAAGCTGATTGCTGAAGCCAATACTGACAATGTACTGGCTTTAAAACTCTGACTGTATTGAAGGGATTTGGAAAACCCTTAAAACAGTTCTCAGTACTAGAGATGTCAAACAGTTAATTGGTTAACCACTGAGAATATTCTTGACCGGTTACGCATGTCGGTTTATAGGCTAATTTGCATACACACTCCGCTAACGGCTAGACAGTTACGTGCTCACAACATCAGATACTCTTTTTGAATTGGTAAAGTACAAATGTAAGACCAACTTCTACGCAGAGTGTTGCATTATGGGTTGTTTGTAGCATTAATGTTGCTAGGCTGGCGAGTGTCTTAAAGTATGTTTATAGTGAGTGTGTTAGAGACAGTCGGCACTAAAAGTGTTTCGCTAGTGCGGTTTAACTTGCAAGAGTGTCTGAAGGCTCATGTTATGTGTTTTTCTGTCATGGAGGAATTAAATTCATGACGAGTGAAAACGAGTCCAAAGCATCTTCCGACATCTGTACTGTAGAAACAGAATATGTTAAGCTGCCACATACCACTGTCACAGATGATAAGGAGCACAAAAAGACAACAGGCAGTCTTATGAATGCTAACTGCTGGAGAAAATATTTCTGGTAGGAGAGAGTGTGAGAATGTAACTATACTATGATGTTATAAGTGATACTCAGCTGTTGGAAAGGGGGGGGGGGTGTTATGGTATTGAGAGCTACAATGATTAAATGCATTGAAAAACACTTTGAGGAGAAGAAGGATGAGCTAAAAGTCAAGCTAACGTTAGCTCTGACCACCAACTGCTGGACAGCTTCCACAATGAAAGCTACATCACAACTTTTCTTAAAAATTAACCGGTTAGTTATCGGTTAACAGGTGTCGGTCTTTCGAAAGCAAAATTAATTGAAACTGACATCAGTACGAATATATATTGCACACAAGACATTACATTTTCAGTTGCTATTTGCTTTCTCTTATGTGATGAACTTGATTATTATTGTTTAGATTATCATTCCTTTAAGAATATTACGAGGATGTTTGGTATAAAAATGTGATTTATTCCTGCACAACTGACAAGACTGTCTGATGTATTTGGTCTTTATAGTTGATATTTTACATATATTCTCATAAATATGATGGTAATATAATCCAATTGTGACTTAGTTACAAGTCACAAAAATTCAGAGGTGCACGACCAAGCGCTGCGACAACTTTCGGAGCCTTCGCGCCTTCGTGACTGGGACACCGCATTAAGCATAATAAGCTCCTGGCTTTGAAAACTCCCACCAGTCACCTGCAGTATGTGTGACATGTTAAGCACTACACCCATGTTTTTCTACATTCTGGGAGGCCCTTTGGCTCTACCAGGACAGGTGTTTTGCCTTTGTAGGTCCTGGTGGGCAGAATTAGTGCAACTGAGTGCACAGATTGAGTCACAGATGCATTTAGGATTGGCCAGCCCTAGATTTCACTCTCTCTCTCTCTCTCTCTCTGCCTGTGTGTCACTTTATTTCCACATCATTTAACACTTATTCAAGACAACATTATTCACACCTCCTACCACAGTTGACTAAACCGACTGACCATTACACAGCAACATTGAGTGTGTTCTGTTAGCATTTTTGTAAATAAACCTCTTTGTTTGATGTCCTTTATAAATGTTCTTGTCAAATATTGGAGACTCATCTGAAATATGAACCCGGGACCTCTCACGCCCCTAAACACTATTGTTTAGTTCAGTGGATGAATAAAAAGGGTCAGCACTTTGATTTTGCCTACACAGAGCTGTTGACGTGTTGATGCGAGGTTGAAGTGTCTTTTGTAACATCAGAGAGCATTCTAAATGATCTTTTTAAACAGAATCATTACTGATTTACCATCAGCTCCGGGCTGAGTTATCACATAGCGCCATGCCCATGAGCGTGTTCAGTGTGTCCGTTTCTCATCACACACACACACACACACACACACACACACAGTTCGCTCTTGATCACAAACTCCAAAGCACATACATATACAGTCCACATACATGTATTACCCACACAAGTCTTCACCCGTGTCTAATCTACTCCCCACAGACTTCCCACCTTACTGATCAATAATTCATCAATCTAATCTTCAATAATGTTCTTAATCAAACTTTCATGTGACAGGATGACTGTGTTAGAGTGATTTTAATGGAGAAAAATTAAAGTAGTCTTAGAGGAAGAGCCACAGTATGCACATAATGTAACATGCATGAAGAGGCGACCTATAGGAGGTTGAAGGGCAAGCATATATAACCGGATGAGTCAAAGGTTGGTTTTTCTGTGCGGAGCTGTTAGAGATATGCAAGCAGACAACAGAGAGAGAATCTAACTATTCTGTGACTTCTCTCTCCGCTAATGGCTTTAATGAGCTCTCTGGAGTCGCGGCTCTTTAAGACGCAGAAATGCGGAGGAGATCCACAATGAGGGCAAACGGAGAGAATGAAGACATGAAATGAAGTAGATGTAGAGAGCGATTAATGGCGAACAACTTAATAGAGGTGAAAAGAGTGGCAGGGGAGTGATAATAGAGGAAGTAGCGGCACATACACGAGCTCACACCGGCTCAACCACACACACACACACACAGACACACACAGTTGGATAAATAATACACACACACACACACACACAGGGTCATTCATCAACATTATTCACCGATTTGGGAGCCGCGAGGAAGCCGCAGTTTACAGCAGTCGACACCGCAGACACTGTGCTTCTTTTGTTTGGGGGTTGACCCATTTTAGATAAACAAAACATCAATAACGCTTTTCTCAGCAAACACGCAGTCACGAGCGCGCGCACGCACACACACACACAAATGCGCACGCGTAGGGGCGCGTCTCCCAACTCTTCTGCAAACGGAAGTCAGCGAGGGTGTTTGAAGTGTGTTTGATCAAACAGAGAGTATGCAGCACCACTAGTGGATGCCACAGCCTATACTCCTCACTGCACCCAGAGACAGCAATACACGCCTCCTGTCAATTTTCTCTGTTTCTCTCCGTCTCTCACACTCTTCCCTCCATCCTCGTCTCACTATTTCTCTCTTTTACCTCCATCTCTTCCGAAAGTCCTGTGTCATATCATCCCTTTTTTTTTCGCCTTTTCACATTTTTGGATTGGTCTAAAACATTTTTTTTTACTCATTTTGTTCACAAATCACATAGTAATTGCTTCGGATGCTAATCTTAAAGATATATGGTGGACAGCTTTTTTAAAAATTTTTATTTGGACCAATTCTTTTCCCCTCCTATTTCGTAACACATCCTTATCTCAAAAACAAAAAACCCAAACCAAAACAAAAAAATGTGGAAGCTCCCCAGAGCCATATTCCTTGTTAGGCAAATATAATTCACCACTATGCATAAACTAAAAATATATCCATTACTATCTCTTCCTTCCTTCCCCCCCTGTGTCTGGCTTCACCTCAGGCTTTGGATGATTGGTGCCACTGTGAGCTTCTCATCATCCACATGTGTTTATACATCCACAGTGGGAAATAAGAAATGCAGACAGTCGAAGTTTCTGCAGCGGCTCTGTTTGTTCAGAAGCTGATACCTCCTGTAAGGAAGCGCGCTCTTCTAGTGCAACAGCTATGAAGAATGTCAACACAAAGGCCCGGTGAAGAACAGAGCCCTCCTGCAGCCCCTTCAGTAATCAGGGATGAGAGGAGGTGGGAGAGGAGGAGGGAGCAAAAAAAAAGGGGGGAAGCTGAGAAAAGAGGAGCCCAGCAGTCGCCTCGGAACTACACAAGAGGCGAGGAAAATTTGCCAGCCTTTGATTGGGCTCTTCACAAACCGGTGTAAAGATCTTTTTTTTTTTTTTTTTTTCCTCTGAAGCCAACACACTTACACACTCCTGAACCACACCTAAACACCCACATAAAACAGGCAAAGAAAGGTGCACACATATCCACACACACACACACACACACACACGCTATTGCAGGCAGGTGCTTGCAGTCACACACACATACATACACCCAAAATATTAAAAACGATGGACACAAAGGAAGAAATGAACAAATCCAGTCTTTTGTGACACAACACCTCTCTGCAGCTGTGTGAGTGAGTTAGGGGTGACACCTCAAAGAATGGAGCAATCAGCGGAGAATCTCCTCACTTTCTATTTCCATTCGAAGAAAAGACAGAGCTGCCAAAAAAAAAATCTAATAATGTTCTCACATCTCCTCTCTCCTTCTTTATTTTCTATAGAAAGGAAACAGAAGGGAGAGATGAAGAATCTTAATGGAGTGCTCTGATTCTCAAAAACCTCCTTGATAGAGAGAGAGAGAGAGAGGGGGGGGGGGGGGGGGGGGGGGGGGGGGGGGGGGTTACGGGGGAGTTGGTGGGTGGGCGTCTAAAAATTTTTGATAGAGAGGGTGACTCATCATGGTTTTTTCATCATTCTCTAATCATACTGTCTTTAACATCATCATCATACCACTGCAATCATAATCATAAAAATCATCTATATTAGCATCGGTGTCATTATTGTACCTGTCAACAACATCTTCATCATCATCATCGGTGTAATCATTTAGCAGCAACATATCATCACCACTATCATACCATGAAAATCAGTTTCCTTATTATTATTTCAAAAACATTGCCATCATCGTCACCGCCACCATCACACAATGATGATGAAGGTGATCGTTTCAACTTCATCCACCTCATCATACCTCTGTCATCATCGTTATCTTCATCATACCAGTGCGATCATGATGATAATCAGTTTATCCCTATGAGCCTCAACATCATCCTCATCGTTGCTGCTGTCAACACAGACATCATCGCCTTCAAAATTTCTTTTTATTTTCATCACTACCTTTCTCATTTTACCATTCTTCCTCTTCCTCCTCATCATCACTACACCAGTGATCATCAACGTAATTTCTATTAGCACCAATTCGTCATCATTTCTGTTACTATCAACATCATTATTGTCATCCCATAATAATCACATTCATCATTTTTGTCATTTTCACATTTCCTTCTCACCACCACCACCACCATCATCATCATCATCATCATCATCATCATGACATGAGAGTCAAATTTACAATTTTTTTTAATCATTTTAATTTATACCCTCTGGTGCTATAGAACACCCCTTATAAACAAAAAGACATATGCAATCAATATAATGAACAAAAAGCACTAAAACACCCCTTTTTGCACTAATATTGCTGATGATTTGTGATGCCTGTTATTTTTTATCGTGCTCTATTTACTCTTTTTCTGTGTTTATTGTCTATGTTCTCTTCCCTCATCCTCCCGATCACCACTGCGACTGTCATCATCATTACATCATCATCATTTCCATTAACATAATCAACATCAAATGAAAACATTAAACGTGTCTGTGATTGTCCCTATCACCATCACACTCACCACCCTCATTTTCCTCATCAAAATTATAATCACTATCGTTATGTTCCCCGCTGTTTTCATTATCCTTTCATCATCTTCATAAACATCATTAGCATTATCCAAGGAAGGTTGAATCGACTGGACTTGGTTGTAGATCTACAGCTGCCCTCCATTCAACCCTCCTTGGATAACCATGACTTGGATGACTGAGAATCTTCACAGAAGTCATTAGCATTATTGTCATGATCAACACTGATTTGAAATAAATGGCAAATAGATTTTTTTTTTTTTTTCCAGTTAGGTTGCTTTGGTTCAGTTTGAGAACGATAGATCAGCCTGGTGGAGAGAGCTGGTTTGTAAACTTAACTCCTCAAAGCAGTGATTCATCAAAGAAGCATTTTTAATTAATCTGGAGGGAAAAACGAACAGACAGACAGACAGACAGACAAGAGTACAGTTCAGGTGCCTAGAGGCTCTGAAGACAGTTGCCCCTACATGAGTTCAAGATCATCTCCTCAGTCTGGTGCTTTAAAATGCAAATGGCCCAAAGCAACCTTTATAAAAGGTCTTTTGTCCCTGAGGCTGTCAGCATCCTCAAGACCAAATTAACTATTACAACTGCACTGTATTCAATGGATCTCTACCTGTTCTGAATCTGTAATGCTTTATTATGTGTGTAGTTTTTAATTTGTGTGTTTACTGTGTGTCTGAGCTGAGACTGAGGACAAATTTCCAGCCAGGACTGGACAATGATGACAGATTATATCATCAACACCTCTGCTGTCACCCTCGTCCATGTGTTCATCATCACTAGTGCCATCAGTATCACCGTCATCATATCAGAATGATCAATATCATCACCTTCGTCATCATCGCCTCCTCTCGCCCTCTCTGTCTGGAGGCATATCAGATTAGTGGCCAGTTTTCTAATGTAAAGCCCTCAGAGTCTTGCTTAGAATTAGCTCAGGATTAGACTGGAGGTGAGGATTATTCTGTAGGTCAAAGGGAAAATTGCAGTTCAGACAAAATTACACATCCGCTCAACCAGAAGGTCGCATACAAATGGACACCTTGGAGAGTCATATAGGAATCAGAGGGATGAGTTTATTAGGCAGCCTCAGAACCAAGCAGAATTAAGTAGTGACAAAATGATGAGAGCACTGCAACATCTGTTGGTTCTGCCTTATTATGTCCCATTAGCATAGTGTAAAATGAGGGGTTTGTTTATAGTGCCCCCATTCTGGATCAAACCAAGGTAGCGGGGCGTCCATAGCTGGCTTGGAATTAGATGATTTCTCCCTGCCTTGTCCGATGGATTACAATGCAAATGATTCACTCGCTCTTTCTTTTGTTTGACTCTCCACTCCTACTGTTTGAAAATCTACTGGGGATTTTTTTTGGATGAAGATGAAAAACCGGTTTTCATTATTGCACCAGCACACGCACGCGTTCTGTGAGTGTACGCGTAACACATGCATACAAATTCGAGCCACGAATCTCGTGTCGCTATTGTGCAGTCTGACAAGGAGAAAATAACCCTGTTGTTCATAAATACATGACCCAAACATTTTTTTAGCACAAACTTGGTTGCCAAATTGTTTTGTAAAAAAAAAAAGGTGATTATCAGTGTGAAAGTTACCGGGGTCACTGAGTTCGGTCTTACCTTGGATGATGCCAAGTGGAAAACGGGGAGGGGCAGCATTCGCATGACTAAAATCCAGCCTTCACCTCATCCTCCTCATCTTTAAAGCACATCTTCTCTTCCTCCATTTTAAATGCCAACTTTCTCATTCTAAAAGCTGTGTGCGTCAGAGGGCATCTTTAACACCAGGCGAGGCTCCATGCTGAAAACCAGTGTTTCCCCCTGTAAAACCAGCCCCTCGACATTCACCTGCTGGGACCATCCGACCATGTGTTTATAGCTGCTTTCTCTCCAACTACACTGCTGTATGTCTGCCTAAATCATACCTCCAGAAGTAATGTTCCTCTTCCTCCATCTTTCTCATCACCCTCAATTTCTACCACTTTTCCTCTCTTTTTCCACCTAATTTCTCTTTCCTCTGCATCTCTCCACCTTTGCTTTGATTCTTCTTCCGACTTCACAAACTCTCTCTACACTCATCTTGTTTCTTCTCTGAAAGGAACATTTTGAAAAATTCAAGTGGTTTTCTCTTTGTTATACACTCAACTTTTTGTCCTTCTTCATATTCATGCTCTGAGTGTCCCTAATCCTTCAAGTAGATCTCTCTATTTCCCTTTCACGTTTTTTGTCTCTCAGGGCCAGTCTGAGGCATAGCCAGACACAGTTGCACAGTATGTATTATTATCAGTCTCCAGCTGGTCTATATGAAGAGTGAGCGGCCGAGGTCCCATCAGAGGATCATGCAGACAGAACTGAAACGGTCCGATTCTTTCGCTCGGCTAACACAATCAGCACAACCAGCCAGGACCTGAGGAAAAGTATTAGAGGGGAGCGGAAACACGGATGGAACAGGAATGACAATGCACATTGTTCACTATGTATTGGGTGCAGTCTGGCATCTTTCATATTCTAGGCTTGTATCTCCCTATTTTGTCCTCTCTTATTCATGCTTTCATTCTTTCATCCTGTCTGTTGGCCTCTCCGTCTCTTCTTAAAACCCCCCGGCTCACTGACTCTCTCTATCTCCTGGCTCGAACTGTTTCTCTCTCTGTCTTCATTAAAAACAACAACTCCTGGGATCTCCCCAGGTTGTTTCGGAGTGCTTACATCATCATTTCTATTATCTTTTATTAAAAAGACAATTACATCTGATTGACAAGAGCCGTGACACTGTTTACATAAAAGTTGGTAAACTCTTCAAGTAAAGGCACAAAAACTGAAGTTATTGTGCTTGGCCCTAAACACCTTAGAAACACATTATCTAATGATAAAGCTGCTCTGGATGGCATTACCCTGGCCTCCAGCACCACCGTAAGGAATCTGGGAGTTATCTTTGATCAGGATATGTCCTTTAACTCCCACATAAATCAAATTTCAAGGACTGCCTTTTTTCACTTACGTAATATCACAAAAATCAGGCACATCCTGTCCCAAAAAGATGCAGAAAAACTAGTTCACGCATTTGTTACTTCTAGGCTGGATTATTGCAATTCCTTATTATCAGGCTGCCCTAACAAGTCTCTAAAGACTCTCCAGCTGGTCCAGAATGCAGCTGCACGTGTATTGACTAAAACTAGAAAAAGAGACCACATTTCTCCCATTTTAGCTTCACTACATTGGCTTCCTGTAAAATCTAGAATAGAATTTAAAATCCTTCTCCTAACTTACAAAGCCCTTAATGGTCAGGCACCATCATATCTTGAAGAGCTCATAATACCGTATTATCCCACTAGAACACTGCGCTCCCAGTATGCAGGCTTACTGGTGGTCCCTACAGTCTTTAAAAGTAGAATGGGAGGCAGAGCCTTCAGCTATCAGGCTCCTCTTCTATGGAACCATCTACCGGATTCAGTCCGGGGTGCAGACACCCTCTCTATGTTTAAGAGTAGGCTTAAAACTTTCCTTTTTGATAAAGCTTATAGTTAGGGCCGACCAGGCTCGCCTTGGATCAGCCCTTAGTTATGCTGCTATAGGCCTAGACTACTGGGGGACTTCCCATGATGCACTGAGCTCCTCTCTCCTCCTCCTCCTCTCCATCTGTATGCATTCATGTAACATCAATGCTTGTCACTAACTTTGCTTCTTCCCCGGAGTTTTTTGTGCTTTCTCATCTCACAGAAAAACCTGACTCCCGGGCCGAACCTTCGCGGTCCTTCACAGTCCTGATGGCATCCTTCCCTGGCTGTTGCTGCTTGTGCTTGTTGTTGTTTGTTGTTGTCATTGTTTTTCTTCTGTCCCCCCTCCCCCTTTCCCTCTCTCTTTCTCTCTCTCAACCCAACCGGTCAAAGCAGATGGCCGCCCACCAAGAGCCGGGGTCTGCTTGAGGTTTCTACCCGTTAAAGGGGAGTTTTTCCTTACCGCTGTCGCCAAGTGCTTGCTCATGGGGGAACTGTTGGGTCTCTGTAAATTAAAGAGTATGGTCTGACCTGCTCTATGTGAAAAGTGCCTTGAGATGACTTCTGTTGTGATATGGCGCTATATAAATAAAGATTGATTGATTGATTGATTGATTGCCATCACTGCCATAGTCATTATCATCAACAAACCTCATTAGTGGAAGGTAGCAACAGAAGCAGCAGTACTGCAGCGTAATATCTTTACTCGCTCTTTCAACCTGCTCCTCTGCATGAACAATCAAACGTGGGGGGAAGATAAGTCAACATTTCATATTGCATTAGAAATACACAGCCATGCTGCTGACATACTAAACAAATCATTACGCTCCTATGGGCAGATCAAATGATGGTGATATTTTGCAGCATGCATAGACACTCTGGGGCAGGATTGAAAATCTGAAAAAGGGCACCTTTTTGTGAAAAATGCATGGGAGAGGTTGGTTTCATGTGCTCTAGGGGAAGTTTTTTTTTGGGGGGGGAGGGGTGTTACCATGAAAAATAAATCATTTCTAAGACAAGGATTATGATTCTAAGCCACTACCTCCATACCTTCATAACAGGAAAAGTAAAATCTTTAATCCTAAAGTGAAGGGAAGATATTGTTGCAACAGTAAAATGAAATCCTGTGGCTGGAGATTTTTCTGACATTGATTTTCTGTTCTAATTGTTAGACGCACTGACAGTAGACGGTGTGACACATGACTGGCAGTGCAAATTAGTGCAGGAGCCCTGGGTTGCTATCAGCTTGTCAAGAAGAGGTGCTCAATGGAAGATCAAGTGTCATACATGGTAGAAATAGAAGAGAAAAAAAAAATCCAAAAGTTACAAATAAAATATATATATTACCAGTTTACTGGGCATGATTTTCCTCTATATATGCCATATACAATGAATCTTTTTTAAATGTGCTTTTAAAAATACAAACTCTGTTTTTAAAATACAACCAAGATACCATGAATAAGAAGGCGTGGCTGTGACAACATTTGAATGTTTATGATTGACAGTTTCTTGGTAGAGGCTCCCTAACTTCCTGTGAGCGTCAGTCCATTAATGTTCATTAGCAAACTACCATTTAGTTGAGTTTATTTTAGGGTGGTTGATAATACAAAGCAATATTTATGTCTCAGCTAGTTTGTCAAGGGTAACACGGAGTCTAAAACTAATTATTATTTTTATGATTAATTAATCAGTTGTTTACTTTTTCCATTACTTAAGTAATTGTTTGGTCTACAAAATGACAGAAAATAGTAATAAAATGCACATCACTCTTACTGAGAACCCAAGCTGACGACTTAAAATACGGCTTTTCAAAGCAAACATTTTGGCTTGTCACAGCAGGAGAAGCACAGGTGTAATTAATCACATTAACGATGCTGTGCCTGCAAGTCAGCATGCACAGTGAGCCTGGCTCTAGAACACCTAAATGTAATTAAGACATCATTAATATTAATAGCTACACCTTTGTTTGACAAGTCAAAATGTCTGCTGTTAAAAACAGTCTAGCTATTTTCAATTTACAATGATTTAAAATATAGAGAAACATCAAATCCTCACATTTTTGAGAAGCTGGAGCTGATCAATGTTTGACATTTTTGCTCGATAAAGGACTCCAACATTAATTGATTATCAAAACTGTCATTTAACTAACTAATTGCTCCAGCATTCAAGTCTAGAACTTCTTTCCATTGTGGCCCTTGAAGCTACATAATCCAATCGAAATTAAATTTCAAGCAGAGCAGATGGTCACACTGAGCCTGATAGCATCCTGCTACACAACACGAGACCCACATTAGCTTTCCTGCAAACGTCTCCTTATCTAACTTACAAACATGAACACACGTCTTGTCCTGCACCTTAGCTCGTTGAAAGAACCACCAAAGAAACACCTAGAAAAGTGCACCTCTAACGTCAATTAGCAGGCTAGGTAGCTAATTGTCTGCTCAGCCACAGCACATTAAACAGCATGTTAACATACCTGAAAATGCCACCTTGGACCTGTTACATGCTGGTTTGCTCTTCAAAATCCCTGCTAGCGACACACTGTCTGTCCATGACTTGTAGCTGCAGTTTGTTTACTTGTCTCTGTTCTGTAAGGTGTAACCATAGACTGTATAAAAATAATGGACTTAGCCACCATGACGTCACCCATTGGCTTGTGGACTCCCATTTTAAAGCCTCAAGTTTGGCATTTTGACTGTGGCCATCTTTTGGAGCCAGAAGTGATGAGAAGTGACCATATTTGGATGAGAGCGTGGGGCTGTGATACACCCTTCTTTATCGATTATTTTACTCTAAATGGGGCCATAATGTACTAAATGAATATCATGCTGTATCGAAGAAGACTTGATACTAGCGATTGAGACCATAAACTCATTAGGAAAGTGTTTACTGAGGTAATAAATCAAGGGAGAAGTAGGGTTGTTTTCTCATAGACTACTATACAAACATGACTTCTTTTTGGAGCCAGTGGAGTCGCTCCCTGCTAGCTGTTAGAGAGAATGCAGGTTTAAGGCCATGTGTTGAATCCACTTTTCAAACCCAGAGCTACCTGCTTGACAGTAACACCCATAACCTGCCAGCTACTGTCAATCAAACAAATCTCTGACATGTCCACCAACCAGCTGAGACAAAAAGGAGCATTTCTGACATTTTTCCTTCATTCGATAAAACACAAAACTATTAACAATACATTAAAAAAACCCGTTCACATTATTCTTGAGACTTTGCAAAAGGTACCAGTATTAATGCTTTTTTGGGTGACTTCTTCAATCTGAGTCAGGAGGTAGTAAGTGTTTCATCATACATGGCACAATTTTGATGTGTCTTAGCCCTTCTTTAGAAAACCCATACAATTACACTGTATGTTTCCTCTCTCTCTCTCTCAGCTGAGTCAGAATTATGTTTTCTTTATTGAACAAACACAAAATAAGGTTTTATCAAACAAGTCTTTGACTTTCATACCAAAACTACCTGAAATGACTAGTTTACTTTATATCAGCTGCAAAACTCTTTTGCCTTAATTCCCCTGAATATTTAGATGACCTCCTCCTGCCAATCACTGTACTAAATCTGCTGATGACTAAGATCAGCTACACTAGATCTTGTTATGTAACTGTGTCTCCTGCTGACAAGGGAGAAATAATTTGCGAGGTAGGAGCCCTGACTTTAATTACTTGAAGTATCACTTTTAGCTTGATGTGAGGGGCTCTGGATTCCACAGATAACTCGAGGCTCCCTACATGAACCATAGCAGCGCTGACATCTGAAACAAATACATACATGTTCCAATCATGTAGGTCATAGCAAAGATATGTAACCTGATGTAGTGCAGCTTTGTGTGTATGTATAGAAAGAAATGTTGCCCGAGGCAGTGTGGACAGTGTAGGGTCCTGTGCAAGAAAAAACATTCTAACCATATCCCAACGGGACAAGAGAGGGGGGGAGGGAGGGTGTGCGAGGAGTCGTGATACAAGAGAGAGAGGAGATAAGAGAGAGTGGAAGATGAGAGCTTGATAGAAAGACACAAAGACAGAGAGACAGTGAGGAAGAAAGATGGAGAGAAGGAGAGGTGGAGTGGTGGAGTGGGTGGTGTTGGTTGTGGCGGCAGTGGGAAGATGGATTTAACCCAGGGCAGGTTTGAGTCTGACAAACTGTCAGTAACTGAGAGGGGGTGACTACAAGTCTACATGTAAATTGGATGCAAATCTATGTGTGTGTGTGTCTGTCTGTGTGTATGTGTGTGGTAGGGCTGAGGAAGTGCTAGTGACTACACATATCACTGGGCGCCACAGGGGACACAACGACAAGACAGTGTGTGGGTTTATGTGTGGCGTGCTGATTGTGTGTACGGACAGCGTGTCTGTTACGTGTGCGTGTGGATGCTTGTGTGTGGTGCGTGCAATATGAAACTTTCTGCGTGCACTAGTATATGTATGTGTGAGTGTGTGGGTGCTCTGCGCATAAGACACTTCTTCCTCAAAGACTGTGTGGGTGCAAGTGTGTTTGGATGTGTGTCTCCAAGGAGATAGATTCTGTCCCATAGAATGAGTGTGTCGTCAACCATCAGTGCTTCTCACTGACACGGAGTTCCTCAAAGACACAGAGATGAAGAGAGAGGAGGAACAAAGAAGAAAAGGAAAAGAAAGTCTTTTGAAGGATAAACCATGGGATTAGATAAGGTGCTCCTTCTGGACCATTGAGCCAGTGTATGTGTGTGTGTGTGTGTATGTGTGTGTGTGTGTGTGTGTGTGTAGGAGAGCCCATTGCTCTGAGCACATTAGCTGCTCGGGGTGAACAAAGCCCCCTCACCTGCAAGCTTTATAATATGGGCCTGGGAGCCAGAAGGGGGCTCAGTGTGTGTGTGTGTGCATGTGTTTTTGTGATGTGTGTGTGTGTGTGTGCGCAATGACAGGCCAGTAAATAGAAAAATGGAGGCTGCCTAACCTTGTATTCAATGGACAGCCATTCTGGTTGTAGTTGATTGTGTGTGTACATGTGTGTGAGTTTGTGACCTAAATATAGCTGCCACTGGTGTAGACGTGCATACGTGTACGCATGTGTGTGTTCCTTCTATGTGACATAAATCCCTTTATGTGGGTCTGGCAGATTTCCAGATCCTGTCCTAATGTTGCAGTATTGTTGTGATAATGTGCATTATGGTACTTTGTTACTGTGCAGCATCACATATCTCATCACAACAGGAGGATGGACAACACTCCAAGAGTGTGTGAGTGCCGCTCCCCCGCCGTGACCAAAAGTGGCTGGAGCTGTTTGAATTGGATTATCTGATACATTTTCTATTATCCAGCAAGACCTTGAAAGAAATAGGCCTGCTGAGAGCCAGAGACCTTGATATAAAGGGTTGGGCCAATTTGTACTATGCTTCCTCTCCTAAATAGGAGCGTTTGTTTAACTCATTTTATTTACTTATGCGGGTTAGTCTCACTGAGATCAAGGAGCTCCTAAACAGACCTGGCCAACATATTGGCAGCACAATTCATTAGCGGGTAAAAAAAAAAACCAAACAATTAAAACGTGTCAGCGTGGAGGGTGATGAATCCCAGAAAAGCAGACGAGAGAAAAATAGAGCAAGCAAGAATGTGGTAGACAGAGAGGAAGTAGACAAACATTAATGGAAGCAATTGAAACATCATCAGTATTGGGAAATATGGGGCAACAGTGTCCATAGCAACAGAAAAAAAAAACACAGATAGTTTCAGTTTTATGTGATTTTGAGATATCTGCTTTTGAACCTTCTACCACCCCGCCAATAAAATGGGGCTAAATAGAATTTCATTTCAGCTGCTCAAAACATTGGAAAATTAAATTTGGAAAAAAAAGTGTACATGGGGACAACTTATTTGAAGTAACTGGGGCATCACTGTTGGAAAGACAAGTTGCTATGGGAACTTTTTAATGTAATTTTTTCAATGCATTGAGCACTGCACCACCATTATATTCAAAATCTCAGCACATAACATCTAAACTATCTGCATGACTATATGTGTCTAGAGCCATGTAGAAAAATATTTGTTTTGTAACTGAGATGAACCCTTTAAAAAAACTCTACTGGTGAGAGGGTGTGTGTATGATACCTGGCAGCAAGTATGACACATCTTTATAAAGCTAATATGCCGGCTGTGAGGCAAATTAAAGTCACAGAGGTCACTCGTCACATCCTAAAGTTTAGGGTTACAATTTGTAAAATGGATCCAATGATAAATCGAGTCCATTGTTAAATGATAAGATACCAAAAGGTGCTTCATGCTTTAGCTAAAGAAAAAGTCATAACAAAAGAAAGGACATTAGTGCTGGCTACATCAGCCACATTTTTTTGGCAGTATTTCAGAAAAGTTCTCCACTATGTTATGACTTGTCACTTCATGCACTTTCCTACATCCCCTTCTTTGGAAAAAGAAAATGTATGCTAGTTCTAAAAAAAAAAACAAAAAAAACCCAGTGTGATTATCAATTCAACAAATTCAAAGTCAGTACTTGTGACCTTGTAGAGAACACCCTTCTTATGTTGTTTTGGTGGGAGCAAACTTTTGATGAACACAAGAGTCAACACATCCTGATAGCTCGATACAAGCTGTGTGGTCGGTGTTGTGTGATCAATTAAGACGCACAGCTGTTCGTTTTACCAGCTGTTTGTACCATTTCCGTGCCTCAGACAATAGCTGCTGTTTGGACATGATACATTATTCCTGCATTTAGTGTCTGAGCCACTCATCAGTTCTCGGTGACTAAATCACCATCCAGTGTATTAACAATTGAGAAGTGAGATGTTTTAGAAATATTTGTGCAGGAATTATACTTCATCTGTCAGATATTACCCTACATTAAATGTGTCATGGAGGACATGAGACTGCACGGAAAAGAGAAGTAAGAAAGTTCAATTTACATTCTACCTTTTTTTTCTTGCTAAATTTCACCTGGGGAATACTAGCTAACACCACTCAACATACCATAGTTCGACTTCATGCTAAGTTAATTATGGCTTAATTATGGTATTTGGATTGCGCTTATCTTGAACAGCGAGCTGGATGGAGACTCATATCTCACTTTCTCTCAGACATGTTGACATCTAGTTACACTGAGATGAATGTGACTGTTATAAACTGCTAAAAAAAATATGTAAACATGAAAATATTGTAATGTTGTAAACACAATAAATATATCTTGAATATGCCAACTCACTGCATGCATTAAATTGTTCTCACCAAAGATATTGCTGAGATCTGGGAAGCCAACGCCATCTCTACGAGTCAGACGGGGCAGGAAACGAGCAGTTAGACGATCAGACAGGTTATAAACAATCTAAAATGTTCAGACAGATTATCTAAACCATTTAATTAGGAGGTTAAACCACAAGTGAGTGCACAAAATGTCAGATATAATCTCTCACTGCGAAGCAAAACTGTGCGCACAACTACACCGAGCATGGTAGTCTATACACCGAGATGTATGTTTACGACGGACAATTTGGGTAATAATACCTGTCAAAATGTCTGATTGCTTGTGTTTCTTGCCTCATTGCACTTCTTTTTAGAGATGAATTCTCAGATCTCAGCCACCACTGACATGGTGAATACAGTCTTATTATGCCCAACAGGAATGAAAGCCAAAGCTAGAAAAATAAAACCCAAGTTGTAATAAACTGGAATCATCCTTTAAATATTTCACGAACCGCCTTGATTTTAGTGTCTGAGCTCTTGTCTCTTTGCCAGTGGCCTAGTGTCTCCGAAACTAGTCGTAATCCTCAAAGTTTAAAAAGAGAAATTATCTTCATATTAAAGTTGAGGATTGAATGCTGTCAGTGGATGGTCCTCACAAGTACAGCGGGACTGAATTGTGTGTGTGTGCGGAAAAGGGCGCAGCATGAGCAATGACAGTGCCAGGGTCTAACAGGGGGAACCAACCTCGCCAGGGCTCCAGAGCCTAGATTCATTGCTTTAGTAGCAATGCATTTTTGATGTGCCCCCTTTTCTGCTTCAACTTCTCCGTACGACCCTGACGGAATAACAGCGCCCCCAGCAACCGTCCATACAGCTTAAATTTACCCTGTGACGTTTGCAGTGTGTAGGTGTTTGTGTGTGTGTGTGTGTTGAGGAAGAAGGAGCACAGAGAGACGAAAAGTAAGACAGAAAGAGAGAGAGAGAGAGAGAGAGAGAGAGAGAGAGAGAGGCGGCGAGAAAGGGAGAAAATGTTCCCCTTTGCCTGTTAAATATTTGAGAAGCCTTCTGTGGAAAAGTGATGCAGTCAGGGACAGGCCTGTTAGCTCAGTGTGTGTGTGTCTGTGTGTGTGTGTGTGTGTGTGTGTGGGGTTGGTTGATGCAGAGAGAGAGACAGTGCCGTTAGTTTGGACTAATTCAGCTGTGAGCAAGCGAGAGGGAGCACTTTCACTGTTTATTTATCTACCTGGGAGAGAGAGGGAGGCCAAAAGGAAGAGAGAGAGAGTGAGAGAGAGAGGGAGAAGAAGAGGAAGTGGTGAGAAAGAGAGAGAGGAGGAGGCTGGCCAGGTTGTCACAAACCATTAGACAGACGGACCCAGTGTGCTCTGCCCCATATCAATGAGAGAGGCCTGGCTTAAGACAAGTGTGTGTGTGTGCGCGAGTGTGTGTGTGTGTCTGTTAATGTGTGTGTACGTGTGTGCAGCTTTGTGCACATGTGTGTTTGTTTATTTATGGATGTGGTTTTTGCACAAGTGCTTGCAATTGAGAGATAATTAATGTGCGCTTGTGTTTACTGGCACAAGTCGCTGAAAGTGGCAGAAAGAAAGGTAAAGGCTTTGAGAGAGTGAGTGTGTGTGTGTGTGTGAGAGAGAGAGGGGGTTGAGAGGGAGAGAGAGAGAGAGAGGGAGTAAATCTCTAGACATTGATGAGAGGAGAAGGCAGGATGCCCTCATTGTCTAAGACAAAAGGAGCTCCCTGTGCCACAGAACAAAATATTCAGTGTGCCTGCACATGCATACACACACACACACTTCCACTTGCCACCTATGTGTGTTTGTGTGTGTTCTTTCTCATTGTAAATAAAACATCATTATTAAAATATTTGGCCAACGCACTGCTGAAACAGGGACAGATGGGATAAAATGTTAAAAAAGACTGATGTGGTCAGACAGATGTGCCAGAAAAGAAGAAGTGTTCCTTTTAGATATCAAGGTTCAGCTGCATGCTGGGAATATTTATAATTATTTTAAGAGCCATACACGTCAGGGAGGTAGACAACAAACAGTGTTTCAAACACACACACACACACACACCTTTAGGAATAACTCCTACAAAAACTCACTTGGGGTTGGAGCTGTTCCAGTAGACAGCGTGTCTGTCAAATATGATCTTCTCCTCTGCCCACACGGACACCCAGGACAGTATGGTCAGCACCACCACCTCCATCACACACCTTTGCCCGAGCTGGTACAACATCATAGACATCCAGGGGGACTCTCTCTCTCTCTCTCTCTCTCTCTCTCTAAGTGGGATCAGGCTGTCACTGCGCTGCTGCTGCTGCTGCAGAAATCCTCTCTAGATCATTAATGTCCGTCTGCGCGTCTTTGGACAAATCGGATCGGCGGTTCATGGATCGTTAACTGGCTTGGTGCGAGTTCCGATAACCCAAAGGGTGTTTCAAGTCATACTGAATGGCTGAAATTCACTTTCAAACTTGGTCGGCCGCGGACAGAACAGCGGGATTCACATGATATTTACAAGCGCGTCGTCGGCGGGATGCTGCGAGTGCGTCTCCTCTGCAAGGTCCGAAACTTTTCTCCCATTACGCGCAGCCGGGGAGATAGATGCGCCAAACGGGATTAGATCCTCTCTTTCTCCCAAAAAAATAGTTATCTAGACTCCAGAATTCATCCGAGGTTTGTAATTTTATCAGCGATATCGTTGCGCAAAAGCAGACATGACATCGGCCGTCATATTTGTTTATCTGTGTTGGGCATTCAGCCTGGCGTATGCTTTGTTCCGCTGCTCTCACAACGAAAATCTATTCACAGGCTGACCAAAAGCCTAAAACTGCACACGCTTCACCTTTTTCTCTTAAAGCAGTTCAAGGAAATACATCCAAAAAAAAGACGAACGCGCTCCTCTCCCGTTATTTTCTGTTCAAACTTATCACACCATGAGAACTGCGAAACGAGAGCATCCTTTCTCACACAACCACGGGCTCTCGCAGCATCTCAACTTGGTGATCCCTCCGCTGTCACTGGCTCTAATCCAATGTGACTCCGGTCGCGGCGGTGCGCCTTCACTTCTGTGCGTCACGCTGACCGGCGCAGCCAGGGGAGCCGTTGATGATCACAGCTTTAATCCGAACATGCTCCCATGCAACCTCCACCTATGGCGGCAACAACAACACTCACCGGCACCCTGATTCGGTGTAAGTAAACCCCCCCTCCCCCCTCTTGGTCTCTCTCTCTTTCTTTCTTTCTTTCTGCGCGGGCGGGGTCTGTAGCCGTGCCGTGCCGCGCTCCCTCTGGGGACTCGGTGCTGGCTGACTCACTGCGCCCTGGCTATATGCTGCCCAGCCAGGGATGTATAGAGTAAACTGATAACGTTTGTTTTATTTTAGAAAGTTAACTTAGCCTCTTAATATAACAGAAGTCTATAAATATAAGTGCAAACAGATGAAATTAAGATAATACATCAATTTCCCAGGGAGAACTGGAAATTGTTACTCAAGTTGTCTCCATTTCCGATGGTTTACTTTTAATGCGTATTATTAATCATCGCTAAAACCATCTGTTTAACTGAAGGCGGTTTATTTTCATCGCAGCTGGGCATGTAAAGCACCCATAAAGTTCAGTGTGTTTGAAAGCCCAAGCCTGATGGATGGGCTCAGAGAGAGAGAAAGAGGGCGTCTGATGGATCGCTGGAACAGTGGAGTCATTTTCCATCAGTGTCCATTAGGCCCAAAGGGCACCGAGTCTGAAACCTGTGAGCCATAAACCTCCAGATAGCTGTCTGACAGAGCGATGCCACCCCTGCCTCTGTCCTAAGAGTGTGTGCGCGCAGACTACAACGCAAAAACATATCCATCTTAGGCATTTAGTCTCACTCCCAAAGGCTTGACATATAGTAACTGCATTGTTTCCACAAAATGCTCCATGATTCGTCTAACATGTGTCTATGTTCTTGTGCTGAATCCAGTCTGGATCAAGATGAACAAGATGAAAATTTCAGGAAAAATGATCATTTGTATTCTTTAAAAGGGACATCTGCAGACTGTGACGCGTGTATTGACAGAAACAGAATTCACAGACTCAACAGAACAACACATAAAGGACCGTCTGCAGTGTACAAACTCTTCCACCCTGCTACAAAAGACAGTTTTCCTAAATCAAACCGACTGACGTGTCCCACCGTTCCCCCAATCCTAACAGGCCCCGTGTTATAATTATAACTGAACCTTTTCTGCAGCTCCATCTTTCACATCTTATTGTGCCTCTCGGTTGGATCCTCTATGCAAAGTGTCCTAGTTTTGCTTTGCCCTGCTCTGCCTGCAAAGTAATGCCTATAATTTGGGCTGCATGAATTCAGACAGGGAGAGGAACCGATGCACCCCCATAACCCAAATACAGCTGCATGTTGTCCGCCTCTGTGGATGAATTATTCAACATCTGTCTGAGGCGTGCATATGTAAACAGGTGGATAGTCTCCTGATGGCTTTTTTAAGGGGAGCCACTATAGACCAAAGACATCCTTCACCTCAGCATCAGGCTTTTCCCTTCCTCTGCTGTGTCACACTGCAAGTTAGTCTAAATCTCGTATAAGCTGTGCAGACTAAACAGTTTTTGGTGGATTCAGATAAGAAGGCATCTTAAGTGATCCTAAATCTAAATGAATGCGGGCCTCAGAGTCATTGTGTGGTTACACGCCTCCTTAAAAAGGCAGTTTAATCCTGGAATATATAGTTGGTTGGTCTGTGATTGCTCAAGAGAGACATAAATTATAGACATTATCTGCAGCTACAAAAGTTAAATAGAGAACATGTGTATTTTAAAGCTGTTGACTAACAAAGCAGCCATTCACACTGAGCCAACATCTGACGTTGAGCATCTTTCTCAAAGACTAACTGGCTGTTCCTGGGATTGAACATGTCACAAATTATAAACAGGACAGTCTCTCTAACCACTTGGCCATCCTGCTCCCCCCCCCCCCCCCTCCTCCATTCACTCACCAGAGGGCTTGCATGTGTGTGTGGCCTTGGTGTTTGCTTGATTAGAGACCGCAGGACTAATGTAAATAAATGTTGCCAGATGTGGTGGGATCACTACCCCACATGGTTTCATTTAGTCCCGTCCACACAGCGCCAGGAACATCCCAAGGGCCTGAATTCGGCAAACAAATCGCGAGGAGGACGGAGTACGGTTACATGTATACCACACTGAAGTAGTTAAAAGTACAAGTGCAGTGACATTTTTTTGATGTGAGAGATCTCATAGTACATACAGTACGGTTTCTTTCTTGGGTATCAAATAACTTTTGGAGCAGAGAGATTTTGGAAAATTAAATGTTTTGCCTTTGCTGTACACATGCTGTAGTACTTGCCAGTTTCAGTTTTTCAAAAGCTGTCTTGACAGATTAAAAATTACATTAAGTACCATATTTTGCGAGCCAGTGACTTCTGGAATTTGATAACCTAAAAAACATCTCAAATCTATGTTTGGATCATCTTACTTTGAGTTACCCTTCCACCCAATTATGCAATCTCTTTGCATTTCAATGTATCCCGAAGAGGATTCTGGGTAGACTGCTCTTTGCTCCAAATTGCTCTTGGTGCAGAGTGAATATACTAAAGATGCTGCAAGTAAACAAGGGTCTGTGGTATCAAAGCAGCATCAAAGCATCAAGTTTTTGCCATGAAGTTTCCAGACTGGCACAGATACACTGCAAAGATGTTTAAAAAAGGTACCTGAACACAAGATGTTATGAGACTGGTTGCAAGTCTTGGCAGACGTTGTAATGTTACCACCTTCTTTTGGCATCCTGAAACATGCTGCTAAAATTTCCATGTCCATGTTGGTGACGCCCAGAGAGTATCTTCAGACTGTGATGTTTTTACTATGACCTTCATGCATGCTGTCTTATGTTAAGTGATAACATGAGAAAAAACAAGTGCCGTTGCTGTGAAACTCACAATAAGTTCGAGCTCACTATACTTAAGACCACACTCCACATGATGCTGGGATTATATGACAAATCCAGCTGCTCTCAGCTACAAATACAGACATCACTGGACTCAATTCTTACTTTCTCTCATTTGTCCCCTTCTCAAAAGGCAGGGAAGATCTGAGGGTAATCCTCTCTACCGCTCTGTAAGTAAGTCGGGGGGGAAAAAAAAAAGTATAATGCCAGGAAGCCCAAGGAGGCACATTTTGACATTGTGTGAGTGGCAGGTAAAGTCACCTCTGTGCTCCAGACTTGATTACCACCAGAGAGCAAGACCTCCCCCTAGTGGTGCTGACAGTGTATGACCAGTTTGTCACTTGTTTTGTGTTTTTTCGCCTCCATCTCCATCACAACACCGAGGAATTTCACAATAAACATGGATGCCAGATGTGCCTGATAGCTATGCTTGTGTTTTTATCTTAATTATTCATCTTATGAAGAGACAGCGACTTGGTTTCCACGGCAACCTGGCACATCTTAGAGTCAGACAGACCTGTTAGCTGAAAGGTCAAAGCTAAGCACAGGAGGATTATTCAGAATCATTGAGAATAGCAAGTATCCAGTGTTGCATAGCAAATTATCTCTCCGCTCTGCCACCACCTTCACAGCTGTTTCATCAAGGGATTGTAACGGGATTAGGCTGAGCCCAGATGAGCAGTCAGTCAAGTTTCAGATGGGATGAGTACAAAGTTGGAAGTACAGTAAAAGATTAAAAAAAACCCACCAGTAGTAAACAGGATGGGAAATGTGGAAAATGTTACGAGATGTTAACCGATACAGAGCAGCAGCTCCACAGGACAGAAGGGAAGAGACAGAAACCAAATGAGGCCAGATGAAAGAAGGAACAAACTAAAGATTTATTGAAGGCAGCAGAAGATGCAAGAGACAAGAACAGAATGGCAAGGGGGGGAGTGGGGCATATACAGAGACACTTCTGTGTTCAGATAGGTTTAATGTCTTTGTGTTACAAAAGTTTGTTTGTATAGCTCAGGAGAGCTTAATAGGTCTGTATTGTTTTATCAAAATATACATGTTTTGAACGTAAAGTTGATATAATCCAAATGATTTTGTGGTACAAAAACATGAATATATACAACCATCAACCCTGCTTCATACAATAACCCCACCCGCCCCCATATAAAAAAGGAGAGAAAAATAAAAGCTTTGAACAAAAACTGAAAGGCATATAATCTTCTACACTGTCAACATCACAGCTAGGACTGTGGATCAATTAAGTATCCATTCTAAAGCCATCTCTACCAAAGTAGGCTCTTTGAAACATCAATCAAACAAAAGGGGTACAATATACAGTATAAGCTGTTACCCAAAACAGATTTTTTCTTCATGTTGCTTTTGTCCAAGGCATCTGAGAAATGGAAAATAGGGTAATTGAAGCCTTGTGTTTTTGTGGAATAGCAGGAATGTGAAAAAACCTTTAAGAAATCACAACACTACAAAACAGCAGGGGTAGAAGATACTTTGGTCCTTAACAGCAATAACCGTCTGTAGCTACATGAAGCTTCGTTAAACCATGCATAATAATCTTTTACAAAAATAGAGACAGAGCGCATCTGTATCTGGTCCAAGACTACAGTGGTCGAGGCTGTGAAAACTGGTGCTTGAGGCACTCAGGAATGTGACGACGTTTAAGACTTCAGCGTGATGGTGCCAACTTGGACCTATCATTGAGGAAAAGTGCACTAAAGAACCCGACTGTGGCATAAGTGGACACAGACAGGGAATGGGTGAGGGCTATCCCACCCTGTAATCCTGTTATCCTGAATTTAAGGAGGAAAAAAAAAAAATACTGGGTTGTTTTAGACACAGTCCAAGACTGTTGTTACTGTCAATTGACAAATGCCTCCAAGCTGCCCTCTCACAGGTAGGATTACCTGAATAAAATGGGATAAAGGCATCTTAGCAGACAGGTAAGATAAAACACCTGAACGAGAGGTAAACAAAGTCAAATGACCGGGCCAGAAAGTGTTTCAGCCTCAGATTAAACATTTGAGGAGTCAAGGCACTGTGATATTGATTAAACCCAGCCACTACATATAGTATCAGTTAAGCTTAGAAGTGATACACATGTAAATGCTAACAATAAAAGAAAGGATAAATGAATATATAGGTGTCCACGTATAGATGAACATAATATGGTTAAATGAGGCCCCATACACCATTGCCCCTACTGAGAAAGGACTAAATGGAGGTGAATGGGGACTGTAAGACAGGAAGGCTGGATACAGCTCTACTCCTGCAAAATACACCTAACAGAGCTACATCTAGCAAGAATATTAAGCATCTATCTGACTTACATTCAAAGTTTCTACATACATATAATGGGGATATATGCATACAAATCCTTAGATAAACTTTTGTGTTTTTAAAAGAAACAGGAGATTGAATGAGCCACTTTCCCCCATGTTAACAATGCTGGTACATACCGAAAGGCATTTAAAAAAAAAAGGTATTCTGAGAGCCACGTCTTTTCCAAAATGAAGCCAGAGCAAATGCTTAAGGCAATCTGGTTGGGGCAAAGTAAGGCACAAGACTGTAGGATAAGGTACTGACAGAAAAGTATTTCCTTATTGAATTACTACAGATAGTGGTATGGATCCCCCAAAGCAAACAGGTGGGTACTTACAAGAAGATAAAATAAAAATGGATACTGGGAAATAAATTGTTTGGTGGTCTGTGAGCTAAAACAAAATGATTTGTCTCAAACCGTTTCTGACTGGCCAAACAGGTTCAAAGTGGCATTTCAAAAAAGGCACACACACATAGATATAACCCACACAACTATCATGGTAAAAGGAATGCTGAAGTGTGTCTGGTGTGGATATGATTGATCCACATAAACATACATCTGTGGTGGAGGTGTCTTTTTTTAAGCAATTTGGTCTAAAGTGACAGTTCATCAGCTGCCCCTACTTTACCTCCAACATAACATGTTTCATTGCAGAATGTTGCCCGTTTCCCACAACCCCACATAAAACTTTAAGATGGAACAAATTAATGCTCAGGTTTGAGTATCTAGGAACTGTTCTGAGAACGATGGATTTGAATCAGACAAGCTTCGATTCTCCTTCCGGGGCCAAGTTTTGAAGTTACTTTTCTTTCAATTACGTCTCCAGTTATGCTTGCGTCAAAGCGTGTGTACATTTTCAGTATGATGGACACAGGAGCTTACAAGTGTAGCAAAGCCTCACAAGACAGTACTATAAAAAAAGAAATATGTAATAATTGAGCTAAAAAGAATTTCACGCAGTGGTTGAAGCCCTTCAAGCTAACTGCTGCATGGTATGTGATGTCCCTAGTTGAAGTCGCAGTAACCCCGAATCAGCTAATGCTAGTGGGTCTAATTCAAATACAAACAGGTGTATAACAGCAACTACTGAATTTGTGAATGGTAAGAGGGAATATTCATGTTTGTCTAGATTTCTATTTAAAATACATAGTCCTTTATGAGACCCTAAATTGTAAGGGTTTTCTTTTGTTATAATATAACAAGAATTGGAACCAGGACTCCATAAGATCTGGCATCAATGAGCAGAATCAATCAAATCTGATACCCAAACCTGTTAATGATGGGGAATGACTTGGGAGGGGTTGAAGGGAGCAACGTTCTACAAAGAAACACAGCCATAAATATGTAATTTCCACTGAAGGCAACCTTGAGGAAAGTCACTTTCAGATGGCAATAGACTTAGAGGGAGCAAAGGCACTCAGATGGTGGACTTTGAGAAGGACACTCGGAGGTGGTGGTTCTCTCCCAGATCGTGGTTGTGGAACTCGATGAGGGACTCAATTGCCTCCTCGACTGAGCCCATCTGGATCAGGGCCATCTTACGGTCTTTTCTGTTAAATAAAAAGAGAGAAATGTGTTTTGAAAGCATCAAAATTCTGCCCACTTTTATGTGGGTTGTTTGCCATTTGCTGTGTTTTACTTTGAAGACTGAATTCTTTGTGAGCTCTACTTAACACCTTATTCACACACTTACCCATAAATAATACTTTCATAGTAATTCTTCCTTAACTCTGACTAAACAAAGGCTGATATATAAAAAAAAAAAGTCGAGAAAATTGAGTGTCTGGACAGACTTACTGAAAGAATTTGAAGGCCTTGACTGTGGCTCCTGAGCTGGCAAAAAGCCTCCTGAGGTCATCCTCCACCACAGAAGGCCTGAATTTAGAGGGCAAAATACAGAACAAACAAACATTTGTGGGTTTACATTCTCTTTACTTATTTGCATTTTTGTGCTAACTTACTTACTTTGTTTATTATAGCAAAATAAAACCCAAGGGGCATCTAAAAATCTAAGAATGAAACTGGAGTATTATGTTTAGAAAATGTTGTCATAACTACTTACTCCTAAGCACCAAATATAGGGAAAAAAAAGACTCACGGTATGTTGGAGAGATGGAGTGTCGCAGAGGGTGGGAAGATGTTGGAGTAATTTTTGGAGCCGGGCTTCTTGAAACGGTGCAGTGGTGAATTGCTGTAGTCCTTTGTGAGGCCCTGGTCCTCGTGACCTTCTCTGGGCAGCTGCACTGTGGTGTGTTTTGACAATGTCACACGCATGGCCCTGCCATGAAGCCGCTGGCCATTCAGGTGGCTCATAGCTGGGAAAACAAAATTGATAAAAGACAGTCAACACTGATTTTTAAAAACACACACACACGGCTGATTTAAGACTTAAGTCACTAGACATACAGGTCAATTCAAATTGTTAAAAGTTTAATTTCTATTATGTATTATAAGCTTAACAAGGGCCGTTTCCAAATGCTACAGGAACAAAACTGACTTTATGCTGTCTGCAGATTATGATAATTCTTTTTTTTTTTTTTTTTTTTAGATTTTTAATCTATTTTCATATATACCCATTTCAAATTATTTAGACAAATGCTTTTACAGTAATTATGTATGGTAAAATGAATGAAACAAGTTAAAAAAACAAAAACAACTCGCTTTTTATCAAAGGAAGACCTGTCCTGTTTGCTTAGCTGAGACCCACTAAGTGAAAGCTCAAAACAATGTATGGTAAAATGATGAGAGGAAAGAAGATCAAAGAAAAACCTAGATCAAAGAAAGCTAATAAGAGTTTGGCTGCACTGTGTGTAACTACCTAGCTGAGCCTGTGTGCCATCAGACATCTGGATCAGAGCATTCTCCTTTTTATTGAACAGGATCTTCACTCTCATCACATCGCCATACACACCTGGGGAGGAAGAGGAAGGTGTCACAATACAAGCGCAACACAGCCCGAACAGGAGCCACACAGCCAATCACAGCAACAAAAACAATTTAAACCATCACATCAGAGACATTAATGTTAATTCTGCTACCAAATAAACACTGGCTACTTAATAGGTAATCAGGCTATTCTACTCATTTTCTGTTCAATTCAACGTGGAATCTCTAAAACTAATCCTACATACGTCCTCTTTGTTAACAATTACACAGAGGTTGACAGCCTAAATGGTTATGCTTGACGAGGGGGAGATAGTGATTTGAAGGCAAAAAATCAAGGAAATAAAAAATGAGTGGTTTTAATCGGTTTGATTGCTCTAGTGAAGGAAAAAGCTGATTTCTTGACCAACTTGAGGACCTAATAGAGTCATGCAGGAATAAACTAAACATGCACATACCTACATTAGAGAAACTGCAAAAGAATAATATGGTGACATAATCCAAGGGATATGTCAACTCACAATCACTAAAAAGTAGCAGCATTTCATCTTTCTATATACTGTTGCTGAGTGACTCAAGGCAACTACAAAAAAAAAAAAAAAATCAACTCAACAAAAATGAATATTGATGAATTTTCATGTCATAAAATTGGACCGTGCGGAACCAAATGAAGTGTTGACGTTTATCCTCTTCCTGAGGGTAATGCTTTAAAATTTAGATCGGCTTCCTGCCTCATTCCCAAAACAAAATGCTGCACACATATTTCTATTTAGTAGGGCAATATTTCGATTGAGAGGCAGTTCTCTTTGAAGATGAAAAACTGTAAATATTTTTTTGCCCATGGACAGTAAACCACAGCTGTTCAAAATTAAATGAAATGCTGCTGCTTTGTGTGGTGTTCTCACCTTACTTTTCTCACACAAACCCACAACAACCAAAACAGGTCATACAAACCCCAAAACAAACAGACAACCCGACCCTTCATAGCCCTGTAGCCTGATGACAAGCCATCAGTGGTTAAAAAAACAAAGCCAACAACATGAGACAAGACATGCCCACCTTGCCAGGTAACAGTAGTAATAAAAAAGGAGATGAAAGGATGATAACGTACCGAAAAGAATAAAGAGGCAGTGTGGCGTAACGCTCTTTAGAGACAGCAGGGGGAGCAGCGGGGCAGGGGGCCAAAAGGGGAGAGGGAACAGGGGACAGGGGAAAAGAGACGGAGCGGAGTGGAGGACAGTGGAGTGGAGTCGGGACATGTCCGCAGGCCACAGGCAGCGAGGTCCACAGGAAGGCCACAGTACCATGGAGGAAGGAGAGGCATGAGGGACGAAGAGAATGAAGAGAGGACAAGAGGAGAAGGAGAGGATTCAAACAGCGTGAGAGAGGAGGGAGAAGAGAAAGACGAAGATGAGGTCGAAGGAAGAAAGAAGATGGTGGAAGGACAGATGATGGCAAATCAGGGGGACAAAAGAGGTGCCAATGTTGTGTTTTTGTTGTGTTTTCATTTTGTGGGTGGTGACCGAATTGGGGACAATGGATGGGGTGGAAGGGGGTTGGTTGGATGGGTGGGAGGAAGAGTAGTTGTAGTAGTAACAAAAGGGGAGAGGAGGACAGAGGGAACAATTGGTCATGGGGCGTGCAGTCAGTTGGCAAGAGTACAGGTGAGGGGGTTTTAAAACAAAAAAGAAGGAGAGGGAGACAGAGAAAGGAGAGAGAGAAAAAGGAAGTAAAAAACAAGGTCAGTATACACAAAGAAATGTAGTGCTTCAGACAGTAGAACTGGCTAAATTAAAATGCACTGTCACTATGGGAACACTAGGAGAAAAAGAAGAGAAAAAAAAGATTAACAATGAAATACAGAAAAAGGCAGAGACAATATGTACTTTTAAATTACATACTATGTTTGTTTAGATTACTTAAAATTACATTATATATAAACAGCCATCTGAATACGAATTTCATTAATCCTGTCCCAACTCAAGAGCTGATCTTAAAATTAATATACTTAAATGTAATGACTACACAACTACAGTAAATGTAATGAGTGTGACAGACTACTTACACATTCTACATACTATTTAAAAGACCTAAATAATGGACATGTATTTTTCTAAATATACAAATAAAAAGTAATATTGTCTCTCCAACAACTCAAGAATGATTTCAACTAATGGACAAAAAATGAAGATATGAAATGGTAAGTTTTTAAAAAAGAAGTTAGTGTTTTGAATAAACTTAAAATTCACAGTGAGCAAAGTGGCAGGTCAGAAATGCAGCAGGTTTGGTCAAACACAGAGAGGTCCTGAAAGAGAAGAGGTTTTGACTAGATGACCACCTTTTATTTTAACACAGTGGTAACTAGTCTGATCGCATGGAGGTGGTGGGAGATGGAGGGGGGTAAACACTGGACCTCTTCAACAGATGGATCCAGGTCCATGAACCATAGTGTAAACAAATGGCACTGTGATATTTTAAAGCTGCTCAGCACTGCACTGACAGAGGCAGGATGTAGAACTGTTATTAAAACCTAGTGAGGGTACTGACCTCAGGGTTCAGATTGCTGACCAACAAGACATTGTGTCCCCCAGAGGCAGTGAGCCCTGATAGGCCGAGCCGGCTGGCAGCCGCTGCTGCAGCCGCCATGCCACCGTGCCCCATACCCAGGGACGCCAGGGCACTGGGAATACCAGGCACTGACAGACCTAAGAGGAACAAAATATGAATTATTCTCAACTTATTGCACTTTGTCTCTTCATTACTGAAGAGGTCAGGTTAGGAGAATATAAAATCTGGGAAATACATGATGTGTGCTGGTTGAAGGATGGAAATATATGTCATTATAAATGGAACAGCAGGGAGAAAAACTTGGTACTGACCTGCCTGTTGGATGGCAAAGGTTGGGGGGAAAGCATGAGCTCCCCCATAGGGAGAGGCAGAAATTATGCCTGGTGCAGCTAGGATTAAAGAAAACAAACAAAAAATTCATTAAATGTGTACTTGCAAAAATGATCAGGGTAAAAAAAACAAAAAAACCCAAGGATGTATAGATGCGATCAGTACCAAACACAAAGTTATTTAAACCAAGCCCTGATCTTACCAAATGCAGCAGCTGCCATGGTCTGGTGGTCAATGGAAGGCTGTGAATCTGCAGTGGGGAGGTCTGGTCGAGTGTAGTCCCTACTCTTGTCGTTGTTGTACTTGACATTCAGGCTGGTGAGCTTGGAGAAGCTGATTCTCAGGGTACAGCAGGCATTGTAGATGTTCTGTCCATCCAGAGACTGAGACAGATGTGGGTGCATTAGGCTTAAGATAACATCTGGTTTCTCTTACACTGGTAACTTAAACAACAGTTTCACGTTTGATCAACTGTTCCCAGATTGGAGACTGGCTTGCTCTAAATTTGTTTGTTCATTTGTTATGCCAACCTCAACCCAAAAGTGAAAGTGGCAGAGCACCCAATGATACATCATGATACGCAGCCTTAGTTCTACAAGTCTTACCAGTTTGGCATGCTGAGCTGTCATGCCATCGGCATACTGTATCAGAGCCTGGAACTGGTTGTTCTTGGTGAAAGTGATGATCTTCAGCACGGTGCCGAACTTTGAGAAAATCTGGGGAGCAGAGACGACATGATTCAGTTTGTCATCATGACAACACACTTAAGGGAGAAAAAATCTAGAGGTGGTCTGTTTAAAGATTTAAAAGGAGCTGGCAAACATAACATACACAGTTGAAACTGTAATCTGTGAAACAAATAGGTAGCTTTACTCAAAAATACTAAAAAAGCTCCCAGTACCTGGTGTAGCACATCCAGGGTGACAGGATAGAAGAGATTTTCCACAATGACTCTGAGTACAGGGCTTTGGGTTGTGGCTCCTCCCATGCTACCTGCATCTGCAGAAATCGCCATGCTTCCCATCCCACCTCCATGCAGCGCATTGACTGCCTGCAGAGCTGCCTGAGCACGCTAAGGGGAAAAGACAAGAGGACAGAGAAACTTCTTAGTATATATGGAGCAAAGTGTGCAGTAACAAAGTAATGAGTGAATGTGTGTGACGTAATTTTGAGAAAGGCAACTGCTGTATTTTTTTTGCATGCTGTATTCCGTAATCCTGCAAAATTCCACACAACATTGGCACTGAATTGGGGGGGATTATTACCTTGATAAATCTGTCTAGCCTACAACCTTGACACATTAGGTTACTTTGCACTGTTTAGTCTTTAAGTGGAAGCTCACAACAATAACTTTTAAGCGAGTGTGTGGAGGGAGCATGGATGTATTAAATTCACATTTTCAGCATTTAGCAAACATCTTTACTACAACATTAAAGTAAGCCTCAGAGCAAACAGTCAACATGAAATGCAAGAGTGGCACTTACCACCTGGTTGGGGGAGTTGTCCGTCTTGAGCTCTTTATGGGTTGAGTATTGCATGTAAATGGGGTGGTTTCTGATGACAGGAGTGACAGAGGAGTAGTAGCTCACCATCGTCTGTGCACACTCCTCACTGTTCAGTTCCAAGAATGCCTGTGGGGGAGGACCAGAGAAACATTCCATTTCTTTCTCCCATCACATGTAATAAGGTGCTACTCTGAGGCAATGTGTGTGTTTTTATTCATTTTTAATTTTGCACATCTTCTGTAAACCATTCTAATTAACAGCATTTTACAATTGCTGGCAATAAAAAAGACATGAAGACATTCAAAGGGGGATTCAATCTCTTCCTCCAGGAAAGTTCAGCACATAGAATAGTCTCCCTACCCACTAAATCACAAGAATGTGACAAAAAGGTAATTGTCATTATTTTCAGGTCAGGATAGAAGGCTAAAAAGCTGATCCCTTGCCCCAGGCCTGAAGAGAAATTTCACCCAGGAGTGCAAGCTTTACAGGTTTGGTGAGCAGACCTGCATGTATCACACCTTACCTGGTTTTTCCCTTTCAGCATCAGCAAATTAGTGACCTTTCCAAAGGGCAGCCCCAGGCCAATAACCTCAGCCTCATTTATGTCATTGGGCAGCTTGCGTACATGGACCACGCGTGACGGAACACCAGGACTGCGAACGTCACCTTTGAATTTTTTGCTGTCGTTGCCATTGGCTGCAAGAGAAAACAGAAGCAGATACAACCAGGGAGTGAACAGAAGGCTCTGGTTCTTCTTGAATAATGGATTGATCGTCATGGTAACACAAACACAGACACGAAAAGCACTTCAATAAAAAGGATTCACCCCTCCATGGCAACCCCCCCTACCTGAGTTCATGATATAGGGCCCGTTGGATATGCAGGAAGAAAAGAGTTCGTCGGATCCCCTCTGCAGACAGAGAGAAAACAAAGGCTCACTTCAGTGCATTCACCAATGAGGGTACAGCATGGCAGGTGGAGAGCAAAGCTCTCATATTACTGAGCTATTGTGTGATAAAGCAGGAAGTAATCTGATAGCCAAAAGAGGATCGAGCAAACACGCTTGAGAAGGAACTCCACCTTCCTTTACCAGGAAGAATAGCTACAATGGCTACAAAGCTTGTCAGCAGGGATATTCAATCATTATAATCATACTCTTCTCCAACAGTACTGCCTAGTGAAAAAGTCAGTCATGATGGGCTGTTGTTTCTGACTCCTGGCAATGTGCCAAATTATGTTTTTACACCACTCACACTTAAGGAGGAACAGCTACTATTCAGCTTGAGGCATACTAGTCAGCATTTAACAGCAGCTGTCAGTCAGTACAAACCATGTTCTCACACATGCACTATTAACAGGAAGGATAACACACTGAAGCCCTCTGGAACAGAAGACAAGATGGGGATACTCCTAGCCCACACTAGTTTACTGTCTTCCAGTCTTGTCAGGCCTCTCTCTCTTTAGTAGATATAAAGTGCTGTTTCAGGGCTGTTCTCATGGCTGTGTGTGTATTGGTGGTTGTGTGAGATGAAGTATAGCAGTCACAAGAAGTGGCTCAGCAGCCTAAGCTCTACAACACTCTACAATGAAGGTACTGTTCAGGATGAGACTAGGGGCATTGTTATACGGCAGCACACACACATATGGTGCCCCGAGGACTCTCCGGGAGTTGAAGAGCCCCGGAGCGTTTTAACAACAACTAGTCATGCAGGTTTGCTGGCATTCTTTTCTACCTATTGAATCCTGGCCTTCACATACGCAAGGTGGGGGGATTTCCAGTCAAGCTGCGAAGCCTATTCACAAAAGGCAGGAATAAAGTGATCTGCGAGAGAACATTTAGTGGTGCCTCTGAACATTGTAATGGGATAGTGTGGGACATAGTACAGTTGCTATGAGAGCACAACACTATAAGCAGTAGTCCCTTTGACTTCCAGGGTCTGCTATCTCAATTCATGTACTTAAAGTAACAAGAGACATTCCTACGCCTTTTCACTGTGGCTTAAGGATCTGGGGCCTCCTCCTTTGGCCAATGTTCAAATCTTTACATGAATGGAATGCATATATTTCATGCAATCACTAAGCTAATATTACAAAGTACTGGTTTCACCATAGCTAAGGACGTAGAACAGACTGCAGGTCAGTCTCTAGAAGGACTAGAAATGATAGGATGAATAGCTTCTTAAAAGGACAGGATGCAATCAGAAAAAGCTTGAGAAAATCTCTATATAAGAGTGGCAAGTCAACTCATGCTAGTGTCTGGAACACACAGCTAACAGTAAAAACAACACGGTCTCACACCACAGATTACAATGTATGAAAAGAAGTGGCACGTTCTAGTTAGTGGGAAGAATGTGAAAAAAAAACAAAAAACAATATTGTTGCTTGATAAATGGGCCAAGGGCAGATGCAAGCCATGAGAAATGAAGGAAGTGGCTCCAGCCTGACTCAATGGTCGTGGGCGGGCGGTGTCACATTATCAGTCAGCAGACCCACTCCAAACAGGAAGAGCAGCAAGATCAGGCCTGCTTCCAGAGTTTTGCTAAACTTCCTCCTGGGGACTGATGGTTACTGTTCCATAGCAGGACTCTCTTTCTCTCCTCCCCTACTTCCTCATTCTAATAATAGTCACAGACCTAAGACAGCCTACAGTGTAGAGCAAAAGCATCAAGTCAGATACAAAATAGAGGATTGTGCTACAATTGACTGAACGGTACACCAATGGCTTTTGGAGGGAATGTGGTTGGAGTGCTGAGCAGCACAAAAGGCAAAGTTAAGTTGCTGGAAGTGTGGAACAAAAACAGAGCTTGTTAAGGGTTTGTTAGCCGACTCCAACACTGTGCCAAACCCATTTTTCCAACACAAACTCACTAAATGGGTATCGACATGTTCACATCCTTTGTTTGTTCAGGACGCTGACAGTATAATAGTAACCTTCAGTGGATGATGACACATTGCTGGCCCACATACTGAAACTGTTGAGCAGGTTCCTTTCACTGAGAATGGCAGTGGCCTTCCTTGAACTTCATTTTAAAAATGGAACATAGACTGGAGGCAATTTCCCTGCTCCCTACACCACATCACACCTGGTTTGCATTGCATCAAAGAAAGGAAAAATAACATATGCTCTCCAACTATTTTGCAGCATTTGGGGGAAAAAAATATTGCAAGTAAACAAAATATGTGAGGTTTCATGTGTACTTGAGTTGGCTTTTCCAAGCAACCATAGTTTGGACTCTGCTTGGGGTTGGTGGGTGGTAAACTCAAAGGAAAAAGCAGAAAGAGGAACAGCACAGGTACAGACATGTTTGTTCACTCTGATCAGCCTTTGCCAGTGGAGGGGGCAGGGAGCTGTGCCTCACCAGGGGGCTGGAGGGGGGAGATTGGAATGTGACCGCGGAATGCCAGACACTCTGCCCAGACGGAATAATTACAGATTCCAGCAAGGCAGAGCTCCATAACTCGGCATCATCATTACCACAGCACATCAGACCCAGAAAACAAGAAAGGTTAAAAAAAAGACAAAGACTTAACAAAGACACAGAGTCAAATCTTGAGTATCGATCAGCAGCCATTACATGGTGCATTGTTAATCATGTTAAAAACAACAGACCGAACTGAAATGAATAGAGGGGGTGGGGTGTGTCCCAGTTAAGGGCGTGTGTATCAGAGTGCTTGTTTAAACAGTGTGAAGACCTTTGGCCAGGGAGGACAAGGACTGGTGCGGGAGGATGGTTACAGCCCTATGTTGAGTTCAATTACTCCACCTACACATTGCTGCCCCAGGCCCCGTTACCATGGATTACTACTTTAGCAGGCATTTTTATTGGGTACGCAAGTTAACAACCAGCGGTGTACCAAAAACAAATGTGTTTCTTCTTCAACAAGTCTGCACACACAAAAATGTAGAGAGGGGGCTGCTATTTCGGTTTCATAAGCATTTAACAACACCCTCCTAACTGGAAATAAGAGCCGATTCATGCAGAAAAGATGCAAAGATTTAACATTGTTAAATGTTTTACTCGTGCTGGTTGAGTAGTCTTGTGATAGAAACGAAAGTGGATAAATATAAAGCGGTGAGGCAGGATTCAGCGCTTTCTTAACATTCCAATAAGGCCAACAGGCTATTAAGGAACACAGCAAATAAACAACAGGAAGTTTCATTTCCAAACAGCCACGCAACCAAACAGAACAGGACAGGAAAACATAAGGCCCCACCTCAGATAATCTATTCAAATCGATTTATCAAATAGTCCATGTTAACAGTGTTGAGAGTTGCTGCAAACTTCATGTGCTGACCATTCAGTTGTTTTTCATAAATCTTTAAAAAGGAGAGCCTGTCTGCAACTGCAAATTCATTACACATGAGAAATGGCTTTGGACAGCAGTTCTGTAATTATAGGGGAAGCTCTTGTAAACTGACAAGACTATGTGTCTCTCGTCCCCACTGCCGGCAAAGTTCTTCTTTATTTGCACTCTGACCTGTAAAAGCCTTGTCAAACCTGTTTCGTACAAATTAATTTAGCTGCAGTGGGACACATCTAGAAGTCCCTGCCACAGTTAAATAAATGTAATTAGCAAGAAAACTCATTATCTGAACTCAAAGTTCTTATGACAAAAAGGGAAATTCAAATTGCAGTGCAAATGTCCATATATAATAATGCTATAAATGCCAAAAAGGAGCCACTCTGAAGATACAAAAAATATTGGAACCTGACACTGGCAAATTATTCAATGAGTATCAAAAGCCATGCAACTCACAAATTTACAACTATATAATGTACTTGGTTTACAAAGACCTTGTCCAGAGTTTTATAGAACCCTAACCCCACACACAGAAAAAATAATTAGCATTCATTCTGTAGTCTCATCAGTGAAATGAGGGAAAGTGAGAAGAAGCAGAGCTGTAAAGACAAGATGACTCAGACATTGCCTACCTTTGTGCCAACTGATATGTCATGGACACTGCTGTGAAAGAGAAACGAAGTTCAATTAGGCAGGCAACCAAAGAAAATTAACCATTATTTGTCATGAGATCCTGTTTAACGATTCAACACAACAGTTGTGCATTACACACTGTGGAGACATACTGTCCATGCAAAAAACTTGATAAAGCACTGTTCAACAAAGCCAAACTGACTTCCTCATTCTGAGATAGGTACACTAAGAAGCTTGAAATCCAGAAAGAACCCCAGGAGAATTAGTCAGCCGTGCAAAAGTTTTCAAAATACTTACTCAATTTCAGGGACGTAGCCGGATCCCAGAGGGTACAAGTCAGCGTCTAGGCGGCTGTAGTGGGTTGGCAAAACACAGGAGCAAACTTCAATGTGGGTACTTGGCACAAGTAATTACACAAACCACTAATTTACCAAATTTACACTAAGCGTTTTGCCGGACGAGTTCAAAGCAGCACTCACCGTAACGTTAGCTAACGTTACATTGGAAGTCATCTAAACTGTCGAATTTAGATGATCACAAGAGTAGGACAAGCTTGATTAAAACAATACGCTATTACATATCCTACCCAGTTTAGATATCCCGGTGCAAAAGTCTCTGATTCAATCAACATGAAATGTTCAGGCCAGACATCTTCAACATGGCCCTGGCACTCCGCAGACAAATGAATGCGGAAATGAGACACGTTGCTTTAGCTAGCGCTCGAGTTACCGTGAAACGAAGTTACCAAGGTACCGTTAGCCAATGTTAACGTTAACCAACGTCTGCGATAGCAAACGGTCGGGCATACCCCGTATGTTACTCAAAAGGACCGAATTTTTCCACAACACAACTCTTATTAAGTTTTGTTTGCTAATTGTTAGTCCAGTTTACATAAAACGACAAAGTATGTTCGTCCAAACGGTTAACGTAACTAACGTTTGCTAGCTGTAGCGATGGCTAGCAGCTGCTAACGTTAGTTAGCTTACGCTCCTGCTAACTGTTGCATGTTTTGATGAAAAAAACTGTTTCAAGTAAACTTTTCCGGTCTAACGGTTAAGTGAAACAGCCATCATAATCAAAATATTTTAATAAACAACCGAAATGTGTAAAGAAGTTACTCAGCGGTCGTTTTGTCATTAAAAAACAAGTCTTAAGTGTGGTTCTTTTTCACTTACCCGTCCATTGCACAAGAAAAAAACTGCAGGTCTGAAGCGAAGGTAGGGCGGCAGACTTGCTTGATTTTCTTACAAAATGGCTGAACAGACGGAGGCGAGCGCTGATTAGTCCAGGCGCTTCCAAGAGCCAAAAACAGGCGGGGACAAGCCTCTGCTTGGGTCGCGATTGGGCAAGACGGCTATCATTTTGTGAAAAAAAGAAGGCCGCGGCAAATTTCCAGTAACAGCTAAATCATATCAAGTAGTAGGATGGGTTTTGATGAAGTTTTGTGTGATTAAAAGCCTACTTAGACTTATCAGCACGTTGATAAAATAGAAGAAGAGGTAAGCCTGCCGAGCATTTCATTAAAATGGGATTAGTATGGAATCACAGTTAAATATACGGGCCCTCATAAGATCTTATAAATATATCTGTCAGCAACATAAACAAACCTCAAAAGATGAATACTAAGCATGTGAAAAGGGCACTGGCGGAAGATGTACTGAGCTTGTTTACTTGAGTAAAAGTATTTATACCCTAGTACAAAAACACTCCATTACAAGTAAAAGTCCTACACGCAAAAACTCACTTAATTAAAAGTAGAATCTTTGCAAAATACGCCTGAAGTAGGCTATCACAAGTAAAAGTAGACTACTCATGCAGAAAACAATCCCATGAGAGTGTTAGATATTAGTATTTAATAGGCTACAATACAGTACAGTAATCTAGCCTAGTACAATAACATTACTTGCCTCTGATTGAAGTTGCGCACAATGGAAATACTCAAGTCAAGCATGACAACGCTACCTCAAAATTGTAAACTTCTGTACACTTTGAGTAGCCTAAATTTACGTAGTTTCATTGGTTTTGCCACTGCAAATGAGAGGAAAATCACTGAAGGATTAAGAGAGTTAACCTGTAGGCTATTCATCCCACACTGGTGGTCCAAATATTGGGAGCCTGACAAATCCAGTCTTAGCGGGTGGACAGGGAATTCAAAGGCAGAAAACACAAGCCTTTTCAATGTACAGTACAGTCCCACAGTATGTGCTTATTTATGATGCCAAATATAGATAAATCAGTCTCAGAAATGGAAATGGCAAAACTAGGATCAAGTTAGGAAAAGATCATGTACACAACATACGCAGTTGAAAATTGCAAAAATCAAGAGCACAATGAAACGACAATGACACAAGGAAACATGTGGAAGAAGGCAATATAGGGGTCAGTTAATGAGGTCAGCAATCGCACACTTAAATCAACCAAGAATCAGTTGAACATGTGATATTGAAAAGTAAACTAGTATTATTGCTGTAGGAAGCAAAACATGATAACATTATTTTAGAAATTCTGATTTGGAAGGCATCATGAAAGACGATCTAGCATAGATTATTTATTTATTTGATCCAAATTTTTCTCCTAGTTTTTATTTTGCTTCCTATCTAGTGACTTACAATCCAGCCAAGTGGGTGGTATTGATGTACCAATATGCTGGCTTGCCAACTGCTAATTAATATGATGAAGAAGAGGGAAATACTATACTGGAAAGAAACATAAATTTCTTTAATTCATACTTCATACTTGTTTGACAGTTTGTATAATTATTTAGGGAAAACAAGATGAAAAAACTGAATGATAAGTTTTCTTGAAAATAAACACAGATAAAGTTGCTGACGACAGCTGTACAAAGTTTTAAATAGTCACGGATGAGGAAGTGTGTGTACAGTAATTTCTTCCTGGAAAATATGAGCCATGGACACCAGCTAGTGCTCAAACACCACCGATGCCTACATGTTGATGTCACTGTTTCCCACAGGTCTTTGGGGGCAAAAAGTTATTTTGGGGCGAATGTGGTGGATTTTAAAGGGAAATTTTGTTTGTGTTTCATTACATTATGTTCATGTGCCCATACTAATTTGTGTCTAGGGTCACTGGGGTTTACATTTAACAAACTAATCACAGAGCAGCAATTGCTGCTGTTACTGTAGCAGCAATTAGATTTTGCTTTACCCCCAAAGGACTGATTTGGATGATTTATGCATGCCATACTTCAACCAATTTCTGTGGTGGGACTCCTTATCCCCTAAATGGGATTTTTTTTTCACCTTTCAAATTAATTTTGAATTAAAACTTCCATCTACTTTTTGTATTCCATGACTTTTATATTCCACTGGTCAAATCCAGGACATTTGTGTTTATGCGTTTGTGTCATCTGGAAAAGCATTGTCAGGGGTTTGACCTAAAAAGAGCACAATGTATTCCCTGTCCCGTGATGTGGAACAGTTATGCTCCTTTTATTAAATGGTAGAATCTGTCCAATTACAGAATATGCAAACTGAATATGCCACGTTGACGCTGGGCTCAATTGCTATTTATGAGAGGTGGCACTGCTGCAGCATAGAGCCATATAATTATAGCTGCACTGTTAAATAGTGCGTACCTGACCTCCCTGTGATGAACACTCTGTTTAAATGCCTCTAACTCTTTGCCTCCGTACCCTCTCTCAGGCACACACACAAACACAGCCTTACAGCATATTTAACAATATTTTAACAGGGTCAACTTCCAAAACAGTAGACGTATGCTCTCTAGTGGTATGTTTTAGGTAATGCACTTCATAAAATACCGAAGCCATCTCACATCTGCAGTTCTAATGAGGCTGAAATCCCATTTATGCTCAATATTCTACTCAGTTTAATGTTTCCTTCCTGTCTTTAATATCCTCTCCTCAATCACACCGCTGACCTCAGTCTTCTACTTTATTCATTTCCCATAAATGATAGATATATAATTTTTTCTCATTTTTTAAATCCAATTGTGTTAGTCCTATTGTAAATGCATGGTTTATCTGCATATAATTGTGTGTACGTCTCCCAGAAGGGTGTCCTGTACCCATCTGCAACTCCTATCAGCTAAGATGCCAGAGCCGCATGCATAATTAACCATGGATTATGTGTATTTACAGTATGTGTACATTTGGTTAATTACATACACACTTATTTGACTTGCTGTAAACAAACAGTAGTTTTATTCAAGATTAAACATTTAGACGACCACAGAATAGATGAACAGGCATTGGTCTAACACAAGGTTGCTTTTTCTGCTGCTGTCCCGAGATGCACTATTAAGCAAAGCTTTATCTCACCAAGTGTACATGTATTTCTATGTATACATACTGTATGTATAGATATGCACATAGGAACTTGTGTATATACTATACATACATAGACTGTCAGTTGGTCTCCTGCATAAACTTTGTATCACCAAAATGTTGAAAGGAGTTACGGAAAAAAAAGATTTTGTTATATGTGTTGAATAAAAAAAGTATTCGTCCAGTCACAGTTAAATCAATCAATTTTAAAAGAGTGAACTACTGGATACAGAGTTTTTTCAAGACACCAACAGTAGTCTGCATATTACCTATTGTCTTTATTTATAGTTTGTGTGAAAAATGATTATATTCTACCATATATGTGAAGTGACCCTCCAGAGAAGAAGGCAGTGTTTCCAGTGGGTCGTCTTGACCAGGAGCAGAGCAAGAAAAACCTTCTAAAATGGCGGCAGACAGACAAGTCCAACCAACTGAACCTGACAAAGGCACCAACAATACACAGATGTAGTCATCTTTTTTTTTTTTTCTTAAAAATACACACATCAAATACAATATACTGCCTTGCAAAGAGGCCATAGGAAAGAAAAAAACATGAGAGTCAATATAAGAAACAAAGTTGTACAATTAGAGTGGAACTGTACTGTACATATGGAAAGCATAGACTATATTTCATCCGTCCACACCTCTTGTTGGCCTCCCTTGGAATGTTAGAAGGGATCATTTCTCTGGTGGTAAATGTAGGCAGGACTTGAGAGAAAATGCATCTGGCACTGAAGGTTGCAAAAGACTCTCTTATTCAACAATATGTGTATGCAGGAGGCAGTAGGTTCTCACAATCCCCCCCCTTCACCAGCGATTTGAGTGAGAACGAGTTAAACAATAGTTGGTTGATGGAGAGTTAGATGAGACTCAGGATTAGCACCAAACTTCAGAGGTTTTTAAACTGTGTGTCTCCGAGCATAGAAGGTGGAGCTGTGGTTTTGACAATGTGGATGAAACAGTGTGATAATGAGATGATGGTGATAGTGGTGTGTAGGTGAATGAGAGACATGGATGAACCTGGGAGAGAGCAGAAACATTGGTGGCTTAAAATCACTGACCCAGACTATCTACAGCCTCTCCTGTTTGCCAAATACATAAGGAGACAAGGGCCAAAATGTAGTTCAATAGGCTTTCAAGGCTTTGAATTGCTATAGGATATATGCATGGTTTGTCTTGCTAGCAACCTGGTTACACTAGTTTCACATGATTCCTAACTTTACCAATGCAATAATCACTAAAAAGGCTTAGGCTGAAAAGATTTCAGATCCTCGGAGAGTATAATTTGTGAGAAAAGTCTTTTCAAATGCCCCCAAATAATTTTCTTATTCTGTTCATCTATTCAAGTACTATTGGGCCCAGGTCTACAGACAAAGAGTCAGGGGTTAAACTGGGAGCGAGCAGGACAGAAACCAGCAGCCGACCAACACACAGTGAAATTACAGTATCAACAGATTTTATTTGGTTCATAAAGAGACAAAAAGCTTTTCTTTTTTTTTTTTTAATGGTGAGCTGAGCAAGCCCGACTCTCCTCATTATGGTAGAACGGATCCCAATTTAACCCCTGGGTTTACATTCATGTGAACGTGATAGCCTATATAAAGATCTAACAGTGACAAGACAGTCAAAAAAGTTGCAAGGCTTCATGCAGTGCTACCTCATAAGATTTACATTGATTCTACTGTTGAGAGAACAAAAGCATTTCTAATCATTGCGCAATGATTTGTCATGACTCTATCGACCATAAAGTAAATTATTTGCCTTATTTAAAAAAATGCAAAAGCTGTGATCTTCATGTACATGTGTTGCATACCATAACTATGAGAAACAAATGTGGTCAGTGGTCAGGCAATATGGTCAGTATTCTAATTTGGCTTTTTGTCTCCGTGCTGTTGATTTCTTTTTAAACATAATGCATACCTTTAACACTGCCAATTATATTTACTGATAGAAAGACCTGCGTGACTAAAGATATGAGCACATATGAGTCTAAGAAAGCACAGACACTTGTTATGATTGTAACGCAAATCTGGTAGTGCTTACAAGCTTACATGCAGTTAATGGTTGGAGATGATATAGAGAACCAAAAACAATAAATACATTGTATAAAACATAATTCCATATCAATATATTAAAATACTATTTAAAATAATATCTTAGACAATATTGCAATATGAAATTGACCGATAAATAGTTGATAGGCCTACACAGAGAAATATATATATTTAAGTATCTGTGTCCTTCATAGTTTGCTGTTTTGACTTAAGTACAATGATTTTAAGTTTCCAGATTTCCCCCAGTGGGTTGCAGTACAATCCAGAGAGCTAATACATTTTCTTTTTTTTTCCAACAATAATAACAATGAACTTACAGTACACAGTCCCATAATAAAGATATACATACTGAATACAATATAAATGTCAAGACAGAAAAATAGAAAAATATCAATAGAAATCAAAAGTCAAATACATATCAGAGAAAGTATACAGAGTAAAGTGTACTTATGAGTCTTTGTGGTTCTTGTTGTAGCTGGAGCTTGTATTGGCTCTCATTGTTGGTATATTGGCTGTGTAATTGTACTTCGGTTTTTGTTTTCTCCAGTCCTGACACAGACACACATTCTCCCACACAGACACAAAGGTACACACATCTGCAAATACAGACACATGCAATGGCACACATGCCTGCACAGGTGCATGTGTGTTCTCACCCACACACACACATGCCCACACACACACAAACAAGCACACACACACACACGCAGCTCACATGACCGTGCAGCATTTGCAGGTCTGTTTCTTCTCCTTTTCTTTTTCTCCTTCCTCCCCGCCCCCATTGGCCTTTTCTTTCTCTGCCATGCTCCCGTTGGGTGGAGCCGGCTCTTCTGTGGCTGCCTCTCCTCCCGCTTTCCCCTCCCCATCCTCGATCACAACAAACTCAGCCTTAACGTTGCCGTCCACCCCTTCCATTCCAAGAGACGTGCGGGTCTCCTGCTCCTCCTCGACGGTCTTGTAGCCCATGAACACCAGGGTGACGGGGTTGTCTGCACTAGCTTGGTCAGGACTGGGACCCAAGAGCTTGGCTTCAATCCCTGTCACCTCTCTCTTGGGGGTCTGACCAGAGGTCTGCACTACTCCATTCTCACCTATAGGGAGCAGCAGAGTATCATCGAGAGGTTAGGAGAGTGCAGAAGATAGAGAGGGTGGTCAGGGTAAGTCAGACAGACAAAGAAAGAAAGGAAATATTGTCTTAATGACCTCCGGCAGAGAGGAACAATTTAATAGAGCAAATGAAGAGGCTGTTAATAGCTCTCTTTCTCTTTCTGACACAGGTGTCCAGGCCAAGTTGCTATGGTTTCCTGTGTGATCATATGTTGCCATGGGTACTGAACTTACCCCCATTTTCTTTGGCCACACCCTTATTGGCTGGCTCCCCTGTCTCTAGTTCTTCAATCTCTTGCTCCAGCCTGGCTCAGAAACACACACACATGCAAAATGGTAATGTGTATATGTTGTATGTTTATCTGCAAATTTCGAGTCATAGCATATGACCAGTTATACCAAAAATGATGACCAATAATATTTTCTCAAGCTGTCTTTAGTAGCGACAGTGCAATATTGAAACATACAAAATACTGTCTTTACAGATTTAAAAAAAACCCACAGTTACTGTTTTATTGTCAGTCTGGAATCGTATTTCTTTAAAATTTGTCTCGGTCTGGCTACTAAAATTGGATTATGTCACTTGTAATGCGACGCATAACTGCCACATGACATCAAACACGTCATCAGCGCTGTTAGTTGGCTGTGGCTGCAGTTCAAAACATAGCTGCGCAACACCTCTGTCGCTAATGTTATCTAGTGTAACAGACAGGTTCTGCTCCACGATCATATTGGTGTGGCTTGAAGAATGACAGGATATATTTTCATCCTTCCTGCAGCTTAAAGTATTCTCAGCAGTCAGTATCAAAATCAGACTAATAGGAGTTTTTAGATGCTGACCTGAGGATAACTTGCTCCAGGAGTTTGGTCTTCACTTCATCCTCCTGCAGACGCTTCTGAGTCTCCTCCTCTGCTGGAGCTCCATCTAACAACCAGCGCTCCCTCAGTGCCTTCGACTGCAAGGAGACAAAACAAATAATCAACATGTTGTTGTATGTTGAGAATAAATAAAGGGGAGAAGTGATTAGGTAAAGCGGATTATTTACTTCCATATTCAATAAAATCTAATAAAGCAGAAAACATTTTACTCTAACTGCCTCTGACACCCCAATAAGTTGGGTAGATGTGTGTGTGCTGTAATGAAAGGAGCTTAAGCAGGTGGGGGACCTTTGATCGTCTTTCATCAGGATCAGTTGATTAATTCAATAGCAGAACTTCAGTCTCTCAAAACACAGAACATTATCACCCCTTTCTCACTTGGACATCAGTGTAATTTCTTTCAGGAGAGATTAGTGACACTTTCACTGAGGCAGAATGACAAACCCTTTGGCTAATGTAAAACAAAAGTCTACCAGTGACTGCATCCAGCACTTCTCTGCTGACTGCTGCCACTCACTGATTCAGTCACACACTTCAACTGCTGCCAACTTGTTTGCCAAGTGGACTATGGCACCAAGCCAGAGTATCAGGGCTTCTGGCATTCACCAGAAAAATCCACACTAAGAAATAATTCTCCTATTATACTCAATTGAGCATAGGATTGAAACCTAGATAAGTCACTGAAAGATAAAAACAAGATAGTTCTAATCTTAAACCACAACGAATTGAATGTCTTTGAGAGCATAGACTAGATTTACTGCTGCTGAACTGGTAGACTCATTATAATTACTTTACATGATACATTTTAACGTTAATGTTCATGCAAACACTGAATTATTTAGTCTTGCTTTTGCTGCTTTTGGTCTGATATTACACTCGTTAATTGATTCTATGACAAAATCATTAAATAATTTGAAATATTAATTGAAATAAACATGGGAACAAAATGGTACATATATCTTACTCTAAGTGGGATTTTTCACTTTATTATTCTCTTACATTCCACTTCTGTATCTCATTTTACTATCAATATTTATTTCTCAAATCAATTTCCAAATAGCCCTGTGTCCTTATCTTGACTCCCCTTCCCTAATCCCCCCTGTTCTCTAGATAAGATAGTATCAAAACAAATACTTGGCATGCTTTAAGTAAATATAACAGTGCCTCTTATTCGCAGCTGTTGGACCATGCAGAGAAAGACAACCCTGAGTGGCCATATGGAAATGTGGTAGAAAAAGCTCTTGTTTTCACGAGTTGGACTGAAAATCTGGACCTGTGCTTGATGTGAATTCCTCTCCAGTGATGCAACATGGATTTCTGCAGCAAAACTCCCCTCCTTTTTTTTTTTTTTCCTTCTCTGACTCGACCCCCACCTCTTCCTCTCTCATACGCATCTCTATCCATCATAAAGTTCATGAACTTTTCGGTTTTGTGCATGGTATTATGAATCAGGTTGTAATTCTCAGGGTGTATCTCTGTCATTTCCTATCAGTGTTTATTTTTTTTATCAGCTAAAGTGATGGTTTTTCTTACTTCCCCCAAAGAGTAGTTCAGCTCCAGACAGCTGCACAGAGCTTTACAGTGCATACACATACATACAGTGTAATTCAACACTCTTCATACCCCAGACCTGCATGGTCTCTTGGGCACTGAATCTAAAAACTCTACTTCCCCCTCTCTCTCTCTCTCTCTCTCTCTACTGTCTCAATCTTGCTCGCTCTCTCGCCACACCCTACTACCCCAAAGCCTGACATCATTTAATGTACTCACTCATGCGTACGCAAACACGCGCACACACACCAGTCTGGCACGAACAGTCGTAAAGCTGGAGCTGCAGTTATGTCTCTCTCCATTGTTCTTTGGAGTAAAAGCTGCTAACGTAGCAGACAAAGGGCGGAACTGTGATACAGACACACACACACACACACACACACACACACACACACACACACACACACATCCAAATGCACTGAGCAGCTGTAGGGAGAAGACCTTTATTTCAAACTTCATTTTGCATCTTTCCTTCTACAATCTGACATTCCAAAACTTTTACTTAGCTTTCCAAAGGTAACATAATTCGTCTTCCCCGGAAGTTACTGTGCTTGGCTAAGAACTAGTCTTGCTACACAACCCCCCCCCCCCCCCCCCCCCCCCCCCCTCAAATCCGGTTTTTGTATGTATAGAACAAATGAGATGTAACATGTTAATTAGTGAGCTTTAAAGGTCCTGGTGGTCAAATTTTGTTATCTTTGGAGAGAGTTAGGCCAGATGTTTCCCCCTGCCACAGTCTTTATGCTAAGCTAAACTGCTGTGGCTTCATATTTACCATACAGACATGATAGTGATATCAATCTTGTTTTAGCAATAAAGCGAAACATTTTCCTTCGATAACTTTGATAAAGTATGGCAATGGTAAATTCATTGGAACATTACTCTTCATGTGCTTCGCATAATCTGGGTGTTTTTCCGTATTTAGATAACATAAGATGTTGCCATTCAGAGGTTTTAATTAAAGAAACTGCTAGGCTGCAGCTTGCATAATCATATCTGTCACGGCTTGCTAATTAAAAACAGAACTCCTATTAACATTTTCTGTGTTAACAACGTTATATTACCTCCTCTTACCATTTTCGTCAGCACTGCGAGAGTGTGACTTTGTGTGTGTATGATCATGTATTGGTGTGATTTATTGGCGGGACAGGTACACCCTTATAAAAATGTGGTGTGTAAATGGAGACATTTATTGGGCTTTCCACATGAAAACTGCCTCTGGAAAAGGAACACTTACTTTGGTTTGCACAAAGGGCCTTCTAATGCTCCCGCACTGCATGACTACACTTACTCTCTCTGTCTATGTGTGTGTGTGTGTGTGTGTGTCTGTGTATGCGTGCATGTGAGACCAAAGCGGGGTGCTATGGGTGTAAGAGCTGTTTCCTGTTGGTGGGAGTGGGACAAAAATCTGTTTCCTCTGCCAAAGCCCTCTGCATTGTCTGAGGCTTCTGTGTTCTTATATACAGCAACACGCACAAAAACGAACACACGTACACACGCAGTACAGATACAAACATACAAAGGTTTGCTCTGAAAATAGAAAAAGTGGGAGCATGCAAGGGCAATAGCACAGGTCACAGGCACTATTACTGCGAACACACACACACACACCCACGCACACACACATCTGCACAGGCACATACACACCACAACCTTTGCTCTTATCTGTGACCTGCTGAATTGTCCGGGGCTGAAATAGCTTTGATAGCGCTGACACATACGCTGACAAAAGCCTTGGCTCTGATATAATGAGTGTGTGTCCGCACGCATGCAGATCTGAACGTGTGTGTTCTAGGGAGCGCGTGTGTGTGTGTGTGTGTGTGTGTGTGTGTGTGTGTGTGTATAAACAGCATGTGGAGTAGCTGCTGGTGTTATCTGCTGTCCATTCTGAACATTCCGTGACAGCAGCAGCAAGGGAGTATATCACTACGTGGGACAGATAGATTTAAAAGGAACCGCTGAGTTCAGTGTAGGTAGGTGGGTGTTTAACAATGCTCACGTGCAGAGCATGATTCCCAAAAAAAAACCCACACGACTGATTGGCAGTATTTCTAGCATCTTGTTTCAAGTTCTTGTACGGGTTAGGGAGAGGTGGAAGAAGTAGTTCAGGTTACACTTCGCAAGAATTTTATCCATAAATACATCCATCTTATCAGTGTAAGCGCTCAAGCCCCTTTCAAACAAAGTGGTATTGGCATGTTCTCAAACGGTGTCGAATACAGCCAAATATGACAGTTCAGTCTCTGTCTGTCGACACCAGATGGTGGAATTTGTGAGTCAAGGTGAGGGTAATGATGAAAAAAAGAAAAGATCCAAAACAAAGTACGCACAAGCTACAGTTGCAACAAAATGAAAGCTAGGGTGATTAAAACCCTGGTACTGTTTTTATAGTAGAGACAGCATAGTATATTTTTTTTACATAAACCGGATGGGCAGATTTTTTTCCCTCTCTATCACGTTATAATAATAATAATAGCAATCCATCACACCCTTCACATTGTGTGAATGCACTACAGTACAATCTTCCTTCCTACGATGAAAGCTGCTAAGTACATCTACTTTCCAGCTGCTTTCTATCATTCTTTACTGACTCAGCTTGTTTATAAGTACATACATAATGAATAAGATCAATACAGTACATACAATACGATTATCTTTCAGGACATAAGTATTTGCAGAGTTGTGAGTGAGACTGAATATGTACACAATGAAGGAAATAACTTGCTAGATCCTTGTTCATTCAGGGACCTGATTTTTTTCCTGGAACTGATTCATGTTAGTGTCAACATCTGCTTACCTAAGGTGGAAATAACAGGTAACTGGTAAATTGAAAACATGTGTCCCAAGCTCACTACTAAGCACATAAAAGTGTTTTGCAAGTCAAGGTGCAGTGGACAGAGGGGAACGAGACAGTGCAAAGATTCATAAAAGCTCTGACCATGTCCTGTGCACACTGGCGATTACAGCTAAATATGGGGCTACTTTTTGCTTTAAAATCTGTAATACTGCCAGTGAGAACACACCAGTAATTGATTTTATTGGTTGTATATCACCTGCTTAAATCACAATGTAAAGCTGCAATAAAGAAGAGCATCACAGCCACACTAACTGGTATAACTAACTAACTCACTGTCTCCTAAACAGCAGCAAAAGAGTCACAAACAGCTGTTTTCAGACAGTATTTCACATTTTTTCTAGATTTTATTTCCAGATAGCCTAATAACATCTCGAGTATTTTCACAGGTACAGTAGTATAAATAGGGCATGAGCAAAATGTGCATGTGGAAGTGTGTGTGCGTGTGGTTGTGTGTACCTTGAGATGCTGGAGTTGCCGTCGGTCATCATCCAGCTGCCTCCTCTTGTTTTCAATCTCTGTCTGCTTCTTCCTTTTCTCCTGTTACAACACATGAATATCATGATTAATTAATATACCATGAATGAACGCCATACCATGTCATTATTAAGGCGATTAATGTGTCAATCATTTTCTTAAATAATCAATTAATCATTTGGTCTATAAAACTCCAGAAAATAGTGAAAATCACCCCTCACATTTTACCAAGCATTGTTTGTCGGAACAACAACTAAGAAAACTGCCAAATATTCACATTCAGAATTGTGTAACCAGTGATTTTTTGGCATTTTTGCTTAAAAAATTACTAAAACAATTAATCAATTATCAAAATTGTTTTCTGTCAAGCAAGTAATTGATTAATCTACTAATTATTTTGTCTCTAATTAGTACTGAAACTCGGTTTTCTATATCAATATCATTTTTTAATATTTTGAAAAATACCCAGACCTAGTCTTAACTAGTAGTGCTGATGATTTAATGGCAGCTTTTGGAGATTAAGTACATTATTTCTAAATCAATGTAACTGCTTTGAGAGAGAAAGAGAGAGTAAGAGCAAATGATAGACATTAATGTATAGTTTAAAGTATAAAGTATAGTACAATTTGTGCTGTATATTTACAGGCACATATTACTCTATCGAAATGTCAAATGAACTTCAGGAAGCTGTTTGAAATGTTGATGAGACACCAAACTATTAATATTGGTATTGCTATTCTCTGGTTGATAATAAATATGACAACAAACCATCACTCAACTACTGTACGTTAAGCACCTCCTACCCAGGCCATATTGACAGATTTTTTAATAACAGAGTTATTGGGTTGTGAAACCATTCATAACCAAATTCAAATGTGTTTCAATCACTGCCAAAAATTGTACACATATATATATATATATTTAAAATACATAAGAAACCTAGATATTGTGTGTCTAGAAAGATAGAGAGAGATCAAATGGAAGAGAAACACTGAGAGACAGAAGGACAGACAGAGGAAGACAGAGCTGTAGTTAATGCATTAGCTTTCAGTATCCTCTAATGGGTGAGGGAGATGGGATCTAAAAGGTTGAGTCATTAAGATGGGCGGTCAGATTTTGACAAGCAGGAATGATTTGTTGTTTCTACAGCCATCAGTGTGCACTGTGTGTGTATGTGTGTACTGGTATTGCTATCTTTCTGAGGACTATTGAAACTAGTGTAGTGAGGACGTTTCTGCATTGTGAGGACATTTTAGCCTGTCCTCACTACTTCAAAGGGCTGTTGGAGGGTTAAGACTTGGTTTTAAGGTTAAGGTTAGAATTAGGTTTAGGTTAGGGTTAGGGTAAGAGTTGGGGTAAGGCATTTAGTTTGTGTACATAAATGCATGTATGAAGGAGAAGGAAGACAGTGTGTTGTGTGTGTGTGTGTGTGTGTGTGTGCGCGTGTATAGAAATAACTTACAGCGATGGCCTGGAGTCTCTCCTCTTGTGACACCTCAGCCATCCTGATGGAGAGAAAGATTGAGAGAGAAAGATAAGAGTTACAAACACATCTGACCACCACCATCAGACATTACACACAGCGACAAACAACATTCCTTGACCGTAGCATTCGCTCACCAGCCATTTGCTTTCCAACGACTTCCCAGTGACTGAGGTTAAATATCTGTCTGCTTGCACTAAATCAGTGTGTCTTTCCTGTCAGGGAGAGCCAGTGAAGGCATGCTAATGTGCTAGCAGGGCGCTGCTGGAGATTCCTGCTCTAATAGGTTCCAGACAAGAGCTCCAGGATGGAGGATGGACGGAAGCAGAGCTGAAACCAGAGGGAAAGGACTGCGACTGCTGCTCAACTGGGAGGGAACGGGACAAAGCTATCAATGTATTGTCTCTCCTTCAAAAATCATAATCTTACAGTTAACCATACAGTTTAATTTTAGCAAAAACATTGTCCATGACCCATGGAGCAAGTCGAACATCAGTTACAGAGAGCGAAGATATGTAATATAGGACTGAATGTGACAAGCAAGTAGGTGTTGAATGGTTTTAGTCGTGAAACTCTCAGGAAAGAAACAGACCTCGCTGACTTGGACTACAGTCTCAGGTTGCCTGTGGTTCAGCACCTAATGCTATTTTGTGGATGTGTAAAAAAAAAAGGGTGTTTTCAACAGATTGGAGGTGGTGTATGAAACACATAACATCTTAGCGGCAGTGTACCTTTTTCAGACCCAAGAAATGGGATCCTCATTTCTTGCTTACGCTGGTCCAAACCAAACTCTTACAAAAGAGCTATGACAAAATATCTCTACACCCCTCCCCACCCATCCGTCTCCAGCGCCAGATAAATGTGTTAGAACCGTTTGATCGTGTCACTTCTCCTGATGAGTGAACAGGACACTCACTGTCACAGTTAGAATTAGCTTGCATCATTTCCCAAATGAACATTCACAAAGCTTGGATTGTGAGAAAAAAAAACAACAACTCAGTATTTCATTACATCACATCCCTTCTATCTTGCCCTTGGTGTAGGAATGGTCTGATTGCTATTCTTTTTATTTCCTACATGAAGGCATGGAGTGCAACAACACTGGCTCTTCTCAAAACATAAAGAAGCATGCATTTTCTTCCATGCTTGTTAGTTTACTATCCAATAAATGTATCTCTAGGACCCACAAAATCCACAAGGGTATGTTATGGAAGGATAATCTGTAAGAAACAGGGTTCACATTACTAGCTTTACTGTATGTGTCCAACAATGCATACAAACACTGCTCTCTGCTCTCCAAACAAACCACATCACCATCACATGAAGACCCTTCGGAGAAAAAGTAAAACCACAATCATCTGATCAACTCCCAAGTACACACATACTGTCTAGACGCATTCTTTCTAATTTTTGCTTTTCCCACTGATCCAGCACAAACAGGAAGAATGAAAAGACATCTGGCGATGGATATGGAAAGCCAACACTGTCAAAAATAAAATACACCTTGACTAATTATATCATTCCATTTCAAAGTAAGGCTTTAAATTCAAAAGTACATTACATCATCAGGACCTTTAATTCAGGTACAGTTTCTGGTTACTGTATGTTGTGCATTGACAGTGTTTTATGGTCTATTTTCTCCCTAAATCTCCTTCCCTTCCCAGCCCTCAGGTTATAGTGGGAGCATGGCAGTTAGCTGACTGCGCATCTGGGAAGTCATCTGGATCAGTTCATCAGTGGTATGAAGGAGGCCTGGAAGCAGGACTCTGTCTTTATTAGATGACTGACCGTCCTAACCTGGGAAAGGTCACTGTGAGCATCAGCAGAGACGCGGCAAGACACACCCACAGCTTAGCTCTGACAGGCAGGAATTGCTATGAGACTGAGAGCAAGGACGGAACGAGTCATATGTTTTTCTTATGTCAATTGCTTCTGTTGGGTACCGTGATTATGAAAACATTTTTTCCCATGAATAAACCAGTAAACACTGTAAATTGTGAATTTTCTGTTTTTTTGGAAACAGCTTAAACACAAAAGTTCCAAGAATAGTAACAAGAAAGTTACATCACATGATCATCATCTGACTGGAATGTCAAAATATTTTTTAATCACATAATAAAATAATTTGTGGTTTTTGAACATAGAATTCTATGTCATATTAACATTGAATATATATTTATTAATATATGGCTCATATAAAATCATCAGGTTACGTTTAAAGTCAGTTTTAAATTTCAAAATCTTAATCTCAACGTACGTTGTAGACATAGTGTTAATATGCAAGTTTAAACTGTATATTTCTTATGTCTGATATGTCTTGTTAACACAAAGTAACTGTACAGAGCTTTTCCTCAATAAAATAGTCTAACATTATCAAAAAATATGACTTAAATAAGAAAACCATCTGATCAAAGAATTCAGTCAACAAGTCAACAAGTCTAATAATCTGACCGAGCATTCGATGCCAATTCAAAGTTAACAGCAGAGGTCCACTGGTCCAACTGGGGGTGAAGTGCACAGATTTTTCGAGCTTGTCCAACTATTCAAACCTAAATTTTAATGACAGCCGTGCTTCTCTAACCTCTAGGCTACTGCTCTGATGAATTTTTAAGATGTACTGGAAAAAAATATCTGTCCACCTTGTCGGAACATTGGGAGCATTTGTCCTGCTGCCTCTCTCATAAATTATGGACAAACAGGGAGAAAGGAAAGCAGACACATACTGTAGACAGACGTCTTCGCGGCATAGTCAGAACAGTAATTACATTTATGACAGAGAAAAGAGGACATCGAAGGAGGCAGGCTGTTACTCCAGCGGAGGCAAATTGACAGATAAATAAATAGATCAACAATATCAGTCAGACAGGACTAAGAGACAAAGTAGTCTTAACAGGCAGACTCACAGACAAACAACACACTAAAACTACAGATATTTTGTCAATACATCAAGGCAGGTGCATGGCAGAAGAAGTCAGGGAAACAGACTAATGACTATCCCTATTCCCCGCTGAGTGCACTGCTGCTATAGCATTTCCAGGAACACATTAACTGCCTGCATAGAGCACCAGCATCCTCTTCTAATAGCATTGTGCTCATGGTCATCTGGCACCAGTAGTCACTTTACACACTCAGTATCTTCACCGAAATGCCCCAAAACAGATTACCTTTGTCTAGAGCCTAATGAATAATAATCCTGCTGAGCATCTTTTTTCAGGGATATCATGCTGACCTAAAGCCCAGCCTGGATTTAAAACTCTTGTTTCAAAGGTGTGTTGCACCGAACCCAAATTAGATTCAGCACTCCCTACAACATTTCTGGGTTTGGTTAATTTTAGCATCTGATTCTTGCAAGTTTGTTACGGCTAATTGCACTAATGTGGTCTGAAAAGTCGATTAAGGAACATCATATTCATTATTTACGCTGCATAGTGGGAGTAAAAAGGTCAGCAAGTACATTCTGTACTGATCTTTACATGAGACCAGTCACAATGTGTGACTCCAGGATAGCCAAAGGACATCCATTTACAGTATGTGTCTATCTGTCGGCAGCAGTGGCAGATTAAACCAGGTCTCATAACCACTAATCTAGGATTATCTTAAACAAACACCACGGTAACCTGGAATTGGACACCGCAACAATCTGGCAGATTTTGATCTCACCTCCCACGCTCACACATATTCAGATAGACTGATTTGTTCAAAGCTTGTTTTTGTAGCATCTGTGCATAATTAGATAGTAAACATGTCAATGCACAATGCCTGAGCTTGTCTTACATTACAACCATATGGAGTCTCTCTTCTCTTCTGTTAGCAAAACATGCAAAAAGGAACAAAATTAATGACTTCTACAAGGGAAGTTATTAGAATCACTCAAGAAACATTTTAATATTCAACTGATTTAAACACTGAAAAACTTCAAGGGCTCTCCTTAGCTGGTTGGCCAATTAGAACCTCTTGTTAAACAATCAGAAACCAGAGAGACAATTTCTCACAGCCAGAGTGGTTTGTTATAAAGCCAAACATGTGAGGCAAGACACTCACACTAATTTTACACTGCTGCATTTTAAAGTGCGGTTGAAAAAAATAAACTTCCCAGTTATACAATGCACATTCTAATAACCTATTTCGAGTCCTTCTTGCCATGTTGAGGGATAATGTGTTCACTCAAGTGATAATTCATAACAGCAAAAACCTTTTAACTGGTAGCCATAATGAAACTCCCCAACATGCACACACACTGTCAAATGCTGACAAAAACACAAGTAAATAGATGCAATTAAATCACTAAGTAGTTACTATTGTTTGCTCTTAAATTCTGGAAAGATCCAAGATGTGAACAAGATAGCAATTTCTAGCAATTCCCAAATGTATAAGCCTGTAGAGACACACGCAGCAACAACACAAACACACACACACAACACAGACATACAAAAAACCCACAATCTGGCACAAAAATGTCTCCACTTCAGAGAGAATGATGATTGTGAAAATAACTCTTGAGCTTAATGACCCAGGCCCTGCATTAGAAAACTGAGACTCTGGAAGAGGAAACTAATCTCAAATCCCCTTCACACTCACTGTGTTGGAGTGGCACTTCTTTCTCCTTTTCTCTACTCCCCACTTCCATGTCTTCCTTCCTTTAGGCCAAAAGAGCACAGGAACAACAATACTCCTCCCTGCCTTTCTGCCCGGCCACACACACACACACACACAAACACACTTTTCCCAGGCCGTGCACACACACCACACACGACTCCTCTACCATTACACATGCACTCTGCATCCTTCTATCTGAGGCACAACACAAATTGTGCCAAACATAAATAGTACGGTGCCAATAAAAGCTGGAGGAAGTCTGCTGAGGTCACGTTAGTGTTTAAGGGGTCAAAGGGTAAAACTTCTTTCCCCAAGAGGTCGCCCATAAAAAACAACTCTGTCAGTACAGAAGAGCGTGAAATACTGTGTAACATCCATGTCAAGAGGACAAATGAGAAGCCACACACAGACTGAGACACGTGGGGTGAGATAATCAGGTCAGAAAGGAGCGTGAGTTAGCTCTGACGTGACCCAGTGTCAGCATGACACAATAGGCTACTAAACTGCAATTACATAGTGTGTTAAAGATGATTTCTTTTTAAATCAAGATAACTTAATCCAGGTTAACAAAGACCAACATAAACTCTTTTAGAAGTATTGTTTAGCAAAGCTCCTTTCCAAATTAAGACAGAGAGGATCTGCATTACTCAATTTTTGTAACTTTCTGTAAGTGACAAACCAACAGCCTACTTTCTGAAGTGATTTGCTGGGCAAGGCTCCAAACGCTTCTTCCTCAAGGACCTTCATTAGAACAGCAAAGGAGAGGCATGTGGTCTCCGTTTCCCAATAGTTCCCAATAATTTTCCAGTAGCATGGCTGGAGATGTGGCTACCTTTTTAGCAATGTAAGAGCAATATTTTCTGTATTTATTGATCTCTGGTTCCAAAGCCTATTTTATGCTTTTTAACACTTTGAGTGTGGCCACTCTAAAGGTTAGGTTATGCTTGAAGAGAATTACTTCATTCGACATCTTTAACCACATCTGAAGGCAAAAGTGTTTATTATACCTGTTCTGAAGGAACAGGGTGAGATATGATGCGATTTGTTCAAAATTGGGGGGCAAACTTTTGAACAATCTTTCCTTGAGGACATTCATAGTGTTGCACTTGGTTGTACGCATGAAAAGTTATGGAAGTAGTAGAACTTGCGAAATAAGTTCAAATCCAGTCTTACTTTCTCATCTCTGCACATCTGGCTAATCGCTGCATGAGGTGGGCATGATTGTTGAATAGTTGGTTTTGGAAAGGTACAAATACTGTCGGATGCAGCTGAATGTCTTCTGAAGTTGGAGAGGATAATGTTTAACCATCTGATAACCACTTTTTTGAAGCATACTGATGCCTTAAGGGGCCTGTATACTCCATCAGAATTGCTGGTCGAATAGCTTTGGAAACCTCCTCCCCTGATACCTTTCCATCGAGATTGTGTTCTGATCAAGCATAAACCGACTCTTAAAGTGCAACTTTTAGTAACCTGCCAAAGAACTTCCACAAACCTGTTACTTGTTCAACCCCTCAAATACTCTGTGCTGAGACAATGTCTCCATCCGTTTACTCTTCTTTCAGGATTCCTCCTCATTGACTCGCCTCATGCCCACATTTCTTCACTTGACAAGACTCGACCTTCATTACTTCTGCAACAGTAAACCTTTACACTTCAAATCTGTTGAGTCGTGGTCTTTGCAAGTTAATTTTTTTATACCAGGGATTGCATGCTGAGTCTACAGCTATTGTGACACTTTATTGATCCTTGTGTTTAGACTACTGCTGCTGCATGGAGGTCAGAACACAGGTTCAGCTTGTAGACTGTACATGTACACAGTGTCTTTAATGTCACTGATAAGTCTCTGATGGGATGTTTTGAAGCCTGGACTTTGGTTCACTGCTACCATCAGAAAATCCAAATTTGGGCAAAAGGGTGAACAGCAAACACCACAGTTAAGAGTAATATAAGGACTCACCGATACCCATTCAGGTGGATGCAAGTCTGAAGTTGGCTGTGACATGAATGGATTCTTTGACGTGTTTTGCCATTCAAGAACGTGGTTGGTTGTAATGCAGGGTGCATAAATATCAAATAATCCCTACTTACTACAAATCCCCTAGTAAACAATCTGTTCTTATTTTGTTTTGTTTTTTTGTAGAAGAGAAGGAGCTAAGTAACACAAAGACAACATAGAGAAATGATAAAATGCAAAGGTTCAGGAGCTTCTGGCCATCAGAAGAGAGTAGGAGATAAAGTGACAGACAACCTGGCATGATTGAGGATTTGGATGTGTATAGCAACGTAACAAAGCTGCTAGCTGAACAAGGCTACAGTCGCACTCAGAAACAAGTAGAGAACAAACAGTAAGCCCTGAAAAAACACAACATGAAGATCAACAACCACAGTAAAGACTACAGAGTATGGGGATGCATGCAATGGCTGTACTAGCTACTATACAAAGCATGCAATCAGTCAAAAGTTATTTTGGAGACAGCTTCTAGTGGCCATTACAGGAACTTCATGTTAAGATACTTTGCACTAGTGGTTGCTCGCAACAACACAGCGACCCTGCAACTGCTAGTTTTACTCTTTGCACAAGGGTTTGGATGTGCATGCTCTGGATAAGGGGTTCATCTCCCTGCAACATGTTTTTGTTTCACTTGCTTTCATAGTTTTGCTTTGCTTGCTTGCATACACTTACACACATTCACATCTGGGAGCTCACAGTCTTCTAGTCCTGCAAACCTCTTTCTTCTTGACACCAAAGAGCGGCATTGGTGCAACTGGATGTCTGCTTTTTGTAGGAGTTTGCTCACATGCCATCATTTGAATGTATTGATCATACGTATAGACATTGCAATACAATTCCAACATTTGATCAGGCATTGCAATAAAAAATCTTGGGTGAATACCCAAATTGCCTAACTCATGGTCAGCCTGTAATACATTACAAAGATGTTGCGCAAATGCCTGTTTGTGTCTCTCATTATCAAGGCATTTCAAGAAATTAGTCAAGTTAAACAACAATTAGTAAACAAGAGGATAATGCTTCTAATCCTTGAATTTTACCTCAGTTACCTCAAAACAATTTCATAGCATTTGCATCAGCGTTACTTGCTAACAGCATTGCTTTTATGTTTACAGACAGTCCATTTCTATAGTATACTGTCTCCTGTGTCCTAGTGTGCGCTCTCTGCCTCTTTGGTCAATCAGCAAACTCTATACATCCGGACATATGAAGTCTGTGGACTTGCATTACTGTACCAGCCTCTCAATCTTAACACAGGAACCATTAGGCCAAATAGGTGCCTTCCCTTATGGCAAGATCCCAATCCCCACTTAAAGCTCTCAAGAGGCTAAGGCATTGTTTATGTAAGTATGTTTTTCTAATATCTGTCAGTTCAATCTTTTCTGGGATAAACGGTTTCATTTATAAGAGGACAAGATCATATATTCATTCTCCTCCTTCCCCTTAAACCAGATGTCAATGTCCGTGTGTGTGTGTGTGTGTGTGTGTGTGTGTGTGTGTGTGTGTGTGTGTGTGTGTGTGTGTGTGTGTGTGGTGTCAAATTCAGGTTATCAACAGTGAACTATCCCTCTCTGCTGCTTATCAATAGTGCTTTTGATATCATCTCTGCAACAGCACTGATGATCATCATATGAGTGTGGGTGTGCACATGTTTTGGGAGGGGTGCATAAAAACACACACACACACACACACACACACACACACACACACACACACACACACACACACACACACACACACATATACAAATGAACAAACACGTACTGGTGAGCACATTTCCCTCTGGGATTAAAACGACTTAGTGGCTAAAAATGACAATTTATCAGAAGACAGACTATCTGCTGAGAATATGGTGAAAAAAACAAATCCTCTCACGCCTTATCTGTCATGACAAAGCAGCAAGGAAGGGGTTTGTAATGAGAGAAAGTCAGAAAAAAAAGGAAAGAAAAAGTGACTATCCAGGAGGAAAAGAGGAGGCAGAGATTAATAGAAAGAGAAAAAACACAGAGACAGAAAGGGCAAGGTGGATTGCACTACATTATCTAATAATATCTCACATCTACTATCTGCCCAGATGTTACTCCTTATCAGCCCGTATGCTTGCTGAGCAAGCTTTCACTTCCACTTCCTCTTTCACCATACAATACCATCTTTCAGCACAAAACAGTGACTTTAAGAGTCTCTGAAATGCATGTCATTCATTTTCCACAACTAGCTTACTGATCTGATTTTATGACTGCTGCATAAATGGTTTCTTAATGATGGCAAGGTCAGTGAGGGTAATTAGAAAGATCCATCACTCTAGGGCTACTTGCTCAGGGCAGAATATGAACCCATGAGATGCCTGCTGTTCTCTACTAATGATGCTTTACCGACCAGTTCTGCCATTGAATGCTAAAAAATTGCAATCATGCAACAGGGGTGGAAGAGCTAAAATTGTTATTGCTGTCACTTCAAATGTAGAAGTTACCTTTAACCTGCCAGCCTTTTCTTCAATAATGTGTAGGCTGCAAGTTGGTGTGACAAATAAACTTTTTTTTGCATTTATCAGCAACAACAATACAGTGTCTCTTGGATGTCCTTTGCTTTTTTAAACTGTGTTTATCAGGACAATTGCTGGGTGAGTGTGCTCTTTTTTGGTAACAGTTTCACACTTAACTCTCCAGAGGACTGCTCGATGTGACCAGTTTTCTCCCAGTCTTGCTCCCTGAGGATTTCTGTTGGAGCAATCAGAGCTTCAGACCTTACTGAAGGGCACTTTGACTGTAAAGTAAAGAGTCTTACTCATTCACATTTCACCTCATTTTTCACTGACAGTCCAAGATTAGGATAGAATGGCCTTCCAATTACCAGCCCATTTCCCCTATCTAAATTGGTGAAAGCTGATCCATCCCAGTGCCCAAGCCTGCCAGGCCAGGAGACAGTCATCAACACACACAATTTACACACACAAACACATGATCCATCTTTTTGTTTCTCTCATACATGCAAAGACAGATGAAAAATGTACACACACACACACAACGCTGCAAATGCGCCAACATACAAAGACACAAAACAATACAAAAACACACACAGAAATGTAGCTGTCCAGAGCCATGATGCCAGATGATGACATGGGTGGACAAGACGAGTGCTGTCAGCTCTACTGCAAGTCGCTGACACAACACAGGGCAGCCAACCGGACATAGACCCTCAGCTCACATGCAGCCTGACTGAGGCCTATGGTGGACTTAACATGTCTCACTCGTACAATAAAATGACAGAATAGACAACAAACAGCAGCTGGAAATGTGGAACTGTCTTTTGTCAATTAACTTCTTTTATCATAGCATGAACATGTCAGTCTTCCTTGGTGACTACTTAAAAGGAACAAAGTATAATTTCTGCCCATATTGTGATGATTTGTACGTTTGATATTTTCAGTTTGAGTGCTGTTTTGGGATGTATTTTTATGGATGATGTATGTTATGACAAATTTCCAGAAAATGAAACTAATCTAAAGTAATCTAACAATATAGAGGTTGTGATCCACAGGGAATCAAATTAATGTGATTTTTTATCGTCCTATATGTTCCCTGAAAAAGCTGGGGTCATAAAATGTTTCAATATATATTATAAATTATAAATATGGTCATATCTTGTACTTTTCCGCTACATTTCTAAAGGATTAAGTGTAACTTTGACACCGTGCAGAATGTGGCAACAGAGAGTCCAAAAATGTTGCCAGTGGTGAACACTTTGCCATCTAGTTGTTACACCAAAACACATCATTCTTGCACTCGTCTTGACCTTACAAACACGCCCTTAAGAAATGGCATCGAGTCACAATGTCCCCTTTTCAGCATCATCTTTTTGCACTCACATGAGTACATTCACACCTGGGATGAAATGCCACAAGGATGCACAAAGTCACCTCAGAAGGATGGGAAGTGAATCACACTGTACCGCACTTATTTTCCCACGTATGTCCAGGAATCAAACAGGTGTCATTTAGCTGAATAAAACAAAGACTCGATGTCCTTTCCGTGTTTCGAGGACTCACTGGCTTCCCTCTGAAATGTAATGGGTGTGTTTTGTTTACAGACTGAGCTATCATCACATCACTCGCTGGTCTTGTCAACAAAGATGTTGTCCTCAACAGTCACGACAGTTCACAGGGCAGAAACCCACAAGAGAAACAATGGACACAAGACCAAACAAAAACACACTGTCCCCCACACCCTTTGTCCGTCCGTGCCTATACCTGCTGTGATCAAACATAATTACAAAAACAGAGTAAAATTAATGGAGTTGTTCCAATTGATATTGTTCTATTCAGAGACAGGAAGAGAAACAGATCCAGAATACACATACACACATGCCTACGTGATATTCGGAGAGGATGGAGGAGTCAGACTATATCACCAATGGCAACCTGAGCTGAAATTAATTTGAGCTAAACTCAGTCTGTTAGGGATGCACAGTCTCTTTTCTCTGCTATAAACCCAACTGCTTGGTCCACTGCACAGTGTAAATTCCAGTCAGGAGTATGTAATGGCCAAGGTTTATCAGCTCATGCGCGCCATGTTGGAGCAGACTGCTCACATCACAACACACCACAGAATACCCTGTTACTCTCTCCTCCACAGCCTGTAGCCAGTCAGCATCTCTCACCCAGTGCAGTGACGGCCATGCACTGGTGGCGCCACTGGAAATTCACCATCGAGGTTAAAAAAAAAAAAAAAAAAAAAAAGACATCTTAACTCTCATCCTGAAACACTCTCCTCTCAAAGCAGATCGATATTACATGATGGATCATCAAAGGCATTCGCGTAAACATGTCGTCCTGTTACACCTGTCGGCCTGGCTGTATCATGGCTTAATCGGGCCTCTAGGCATGTCATAAAGGATGTTGACATGACATAATAGTGAGGCTAATTTTCACCTTGTTATTCACCACCAAACCAGCGCTTGATTTGATTTTGGTCATTTATTATTAATGTATGTCCCTACAAGGATGCTGCGCCTCTTGTGATTATAGTTGTAACCTCATATTAAAGCAACGACCGTCACACAGTGTTTACAGTAAGGAATTACACTAGCAACACAAAGATACCGCCACTATTTTTCTTATTTTTATTTTTTCCATGTCTCCATCCTTCTGTCCCGCTCTGTCATCCCATCCTGTCCGAGCGAAAGGATGCTGCCGGGCTGGAAGCTTAAATATTGCGCCGCTGCACAGCCAGCTCTGGACAAATCACCAAAAGCAGGTCAGCCAGAGGAAAACACGGGCGCAACCACCGCACACTGTAAAAATCACGACTTACTCAGTTGCCTTTCGCTTTCCCGCCGCAGAGATCTTCCAAACAGGGTGTCTTCTTGTTTATTTCTGAGCGTTAATTCGGGATACTCTAACACCCTTTCCTCTCCTCCTCTTCCTCCTCCTCCTCCTGTTCTTCTTCTCCTGGCTTGGCACCCCTCTTGTTATTGCTGAGGTGATGCCGCGGGCAGCCTGCGCGCACAGCCCGGCAATAATAAGACCCCAATGGTTTCCTCTCGAGCGGCAACGACGCTAGACGGACTTCGCTCTGCTGCGCGTCCGCACGGTGGAGATCTCATGGGCTGTGGGGCGTCGTCTGAAGCAGGTTGTAGTCTAGTTAGTGTACGGGTGAGAGAGAGAGAGAGAGAGAGAGAGAGAGAGAGAGAGAGAGAGAGAGAGAGAGAGAGAGAGAGAGAGAGGGGGAGAGAGAGAGAGAGTCAGAGTGGTATGTGAAGGGGAGTGGGAGAGGGGAAAAGGATACGCCTCCCTGCCTTGCGGAGATAAAGGGGGCCCTAGCTGGCTGCGCGTGTTGACTGAGATATGGGTCCTCCTCTCCAAACGGGGGCCCTGCTGGCTCTTCTCCAGCCTAATCATATGACGTTCAAGGAACCAGGCTGTGTGCTCCGAGCCTGTACGAGAGCAGTGTACGTGCAGCCTAAAATTGGGATGAAATCCAGTTCTGTAAAGAGAGGAGGAACGACCATTTCTTCCAGTTCTGCTGTGCCACTTCTCCATCTAGTGGCGCAAAGGTTCAATGTCACGACTCATACAAATGTTTTTTTTTTTCATTCTGTTACATAAATAACCTCAGGCTACAAGGCTGAATGGCTTTGCAGCCTAAAGCAGTGATTTTCTACGCCCTTTTTATTTAGTCAAAACACACTGAACCAGTCACAGTGATGGAAAAAAAAACATTTAAACTATTTTGGAGTCGCCTATTATCACAGTTTTTTTTCTGACCCAAATTATTATTTCACATCTGCATCCTCAGATCAAAATATGTTGCACCTGCATCCAATATCCAGCAGGTGGTGATAGTGTGGCAGACATGTTCTTTGTCATTCCAGGTTTCCCTGAAATGATCCAATAACTATCTAATAATGGTTATTGGATCAAGAAATGTTTTTTTTTAACATCCAGCAGGATTCATATATCATGGATGTTGTTTTAGAATTGACCCGTATTCAAGGAAAGTGAGGAGAACAGACACACATAATCTTCCATGTGTCATTGGTTTATTATAAACATAAAGGGACAAAACTAACATAATCTCATAAATGGGTTTTTTTTAAAAGTTTATTTTATTATATGGTTTTCTGTTATATAAATGATGCATCATTAGTTTTGCTTTTGCAAATATTGCAGATGATTGACTACATGTTTATGCATTGTTTGGTGAAGTGTGTAACCACAGTCTTGCATTACCCATCATATTCACATTCATGCAAACATGTAAAGTAGCCCCTGTAATTTGAAAAAACAGTTCATTAATTGATTGATGTATTTCTATTAATATCAATCTTGCACACTGTAAGCATCAGGTGCATATCACCGAGAGTTAAAGATTGCTTAATATTTACCTACAGATGTCCGGTTTTTCTCGTTTTGTAAAGTGTAGTCTGTTTGATAGAAAAAATAAACGTTTCAATAACATTTCAGTGACAATATTTCAACATATAGTTAGGTACTGCTTCACATTGTAATACAGTCACTGAAGCAATTGTTAAAAAGTAACCATGGGATCTAAAAAGAAGTTCACTTTTCAACCAGATTGAATCCAATTTAGATGTTTTATGACCTGCAAACTACCAAATCAATGCTTACTGGGCTATTATAACTCAATAGTGTATCCTAAGCTTTAAAAATGGTAATGGTAAAATGGTAACAGTAAAAAAACACAATGAATTCAAAAATTTTTCAACAGGTAATCATCCTGCAGTCTATTTGCATCTGCAAACAAAGAAGACTGAAAAGGTAAAAAATCAGAAGCTACCTGTGGCTAGTTATTTTAGGGAGTAGGCAGCCCCCATGCCAACACAAGTTCAGAGTTTGAAAGGTGAGGAAGAAAGTCGCAGCGGGGGATCAGGTTGGTGTGTATTGTCAAGGGGCGGTGGGGGCTTAGAGAAAGGTGTAGGAACAGGAAAGTGGCTGAGAAGATTTGGTAACTGGTGAGAGAGAATAAGCAGGATTTTAACCCACTCTGAGAGACAAACCCCTCATTTTCTCTGTGTGTCTTGCTCGCTTTCTGCACATCACGTCTCTAATCTCCCTCTCTCTCTCTCTCCCTCTAGCCATTTTAACTTCAAATCTGTCTGCATTTCTACACACACACACACACCAAGCAGGCAACATACAAGCACAACTCCACATAGGAGGGTGGGGGGACTTTCAAAATGAAACACAGCCTCCCTTGCCTTGTGTGACTGTGTGAGTATCTGTCATGACATCATGATAAACACTGCTGACAGATGAGGGTCAGGCATGTTTTGGTACTGACATCTCTTAAAAAATGATTTCCTCTTTGACAAACAGAAACGGCAAAGGGAGGCAGCCGGCTCAGTCTCGATCTGATAACAATAATGGCAGACAAAACACCCCAGTTTGTAGGCCGACGTGATGAGAAACCGAAATATGTGTGTGTTTTCGGCAGGGTGAACAAGTCAGGTTGTGTGTTTGCCTCTGAATGAAAGTGTATGCAAACCTGTGCTCGTGCATGTTCCTGTGGGTATACACAGTAGGTACTTTTTTTTTATGTGTTTGTGTGAGTCGTGTGTGTGTTTGTATGTGTACAAACTGACTTGGAGCCCTCACAGCCCTTGGGGCCAGCTCAGCACTTGGCTTCTTATCTCTCCCTCAGAACCTATGTCATGAATAAACATCGCCGGAATAGAAATTACCCAAAATGAAAATAACTGAGAGAAATTTGGAGGAGGCAGGCATAAATCCACAGCAGGGGTGGGATGATGAGAAAGTGAATGGATAAGAGAGCGAGAGAGTGAGGGAGAGACCGGAGTATTGCGGGAGGGAGCTGAAAGGCAGATTGAGGCTTGGGGGACAGGGAGTAGAAAGATTTCCCTCCACCCTGGAATACCCTCAGTATACTGGGCCAGAAAAATGCCAAAATGTTACACTTCTCCTTAGTCTTTCTCTCTTTGCTTTCTCTGTCTACCTGCCTCCATGTCTATCTCTCACTGTTTGTTTTTAAATGACAATTGTGCCTCTGTGGTGCCAATGGCACTGTGGATTGTTTTGTATTCCCCTCAGTTTTATGCAGTTGTGCCTGACTGTGGGTGGGTGTGTGTGGGAGCTGGAGTCTGTACTTTTTTTTGTTGTTGTTGCTCTGGTTTGTAATGAGCGAGTACATCAAAAGATAATGTTTCTCTCTAACCCCGTTTACCGCGTCTCTGTCTAATTTGCCTCTTCTCCTCATCTTTCCATTTGTCATTCTTCCCACTACTTCTCTTTGTACTTCTCTCCGTGGCGGCAGAATACCTCCACTATAAAAAGACATGAATAATAGAGGATGAGCGTTTGAATCTCCGTCTGAATCCTTTTTAATACTCTTCTCTTAATCTTTGCCGTCCCTTTGAATATGCACACAAAATGCACATCAGTCTTTTGCCACGTCTGTGTTGTAAAATTCACAGGGGAATAATTAGGGTCATGCAATGGAAATGTGCAAGTGTGAACTGGATGTGTCGGCCTCATTATAAGGCAGCATCATTAGTTACACACCTACTGTCACTGTCCCGTCACTGCATCCACCCACTCACACACACACACACACGCTCTTATATTTGGCTCATGGCGATGGAGCTCATTTTTTTCAATATCAGTCTGTCTTTCTGTCCGTCTCTCATACATACCATCACTGTGAATCCCCCCCCCCACCCCTCCACCCCTGATGCTGGATCAAGTTGGCATCAGATGTGACAATGTGTTAATCGGTGGCTGTTATGCAGGTCAGCGAGTATCGTGGTGAAGCCAGTGATCCATTCACAGTCTCAACTGGGAGTCACAGTGGAGTGACAGCTCTTTTATTTTGCTCTTTCACCCATAACGTCACTTGAAACTTGACAAGGACCTTTTCTCTCTCCCATTCTTTTTTTTTCCTTTTTTTCTTTCTTTCTTTGTGTCTTTTCCTCATGTCATTATTCCCTTCTTTTTTGCCTCCCAGTTTCAATTTTTCATTCATTCATCCTTTTTAAAGTTTCTCACCTGTATTGTATCCCTCCTTGTCTTATATGTTCCTTCATTTATTTGTTCCTTCCTTTCATCCCCTCCTTGATCCCTCTTTAATTGATTTATAGTTTACATAAACAGGACTGAATCATTGACAGAAGAAACTTGGACTTGACTGATCCTCCTGAAGTTCTGTTGATGTTTTACAGTCTGCATAAACAGGGCTGAATCCTAGACAAAAGATTGGACTCGACGGAGCCTCCTGAAGTTCTGTTGCTGCTGGTCAGGATTTGCAGTCTGCATAAACAGGACTGAATCACTGACATAAGAAACCCGGACTTGACTGATCTTCTTGAAGTTCTGTTGCTGTGTGGACCTATCAACAAAACACCAAGGAAAGAAGGTGCCCAGCTGATGACCTCAGTGAAGCGTTTACCTCCTACCCTCACTGAGGGAATGATTGCCGATTACAATGGAACATGCATACCAACGGTATCAGAGATGCCAGTCAAGAGCTTAGGGTGGTGGTACAATACAAGCCTTAAGGACTCAGACCAGAGTAAGCAACTGAAGGAAGAAACCATCAAAGGCCTTGCTAATATAATTAAGACCATACTTCCAGGTAAGTTGAAACTTTGGTGGCTGCAGTTTGGATTGCTCCCCTGTCTGATGTGGCCTCTGATGATGTATGAGGTTCCCATCACCAAAGTCGAGAAGCTGGAAAGAACAGTCATACTTACTTCAAGAAATAGCTCGGACTCCCACAATGCCTCAGCAATATCAGCTTGTATGGGAACGGAGCTCTGGAGCTGCTTTCACTAGCCTTATTGAAGAATAAAAATGCTCCAAGGCAAAGCTGTCCATGACCCTGACAGAAACTCAGGACACCACAATACAGGCAGCAGCGCCCAGAGTGGCAGCAGGCAGAAAATGGAACCCATCTGAGGTGGCGCAGCAGGAGCAATCTGCTCTCAGGCGTTGAGATATTATTGGCCAAGTGCAGCATGGAAGAGCTGGCTTTGGGCTAGGCACAAGTAGACCCACATGGCACAGAGCAACACCTGCCCAGATGAGAGGGCTGGTGGTAAAAGATATACAGCGGCAGGAGGAGGCAACATGATGTGCAGAAGCAGTCTCACAGGCAAAACAGGGCCAATGGACAAGATGGGAAAACCTTGAATGCCGGAAGCTTGCCTGGAAGGATCTTTGGTAAATGAAAGGAGGCAGACTTAGCTTAATTGTCAGAGCCATCTACAATGTTCTTCCCAGTTCCAAGAACCTGAACCAGTGGCTTTGGGAAGACCCATCATGTCCCCTTTGCCAAACACCAGCAACTCTACAGTACATATTTATTGGCTGCAAGACCAGCCTCACCCAAGGATGCAACACCTGAAGGCACAACCAGGTCCTCTGGCAACTGGCATTAATGCTTGAAAAAAGGAGGACTAACAACAATGGTCTGTCCCAATACAGGATTGTGAAACCAACCACCTCATTCCTATTTCAACACCTCTTTAATTCCTTTACCTCTATGCTTTTATCTACTTATACCATACATTTGATTATCTGTTCCTTCCTTCCTCCTTTGCCTCTTTTTTTGCCTCCCATTTCTCTGATTCCTTCTATTATCCCTCTTTAAGTTTCCTCTCTTCATTACTTTTATCCCTCCTTTCATCACACTTCATTTGTCTATCTGTTTCTTCTGTGTATTCTATCTATCTTTCATCCTTTCTACCTTCTCTCTGTCCTGCCTCCCTGTCCCTTCATCCCTTTCTATATTCCTCTTTTATTCTTTTCATTTATTCCTTTCCTCTCTCATTCTGTTGTTGGTTTTTGTCCCTTCTTTCCTTCCCTCCTTGCATGCTTCATCCATTTATGTTACTTCAACCTCTGATCATCACACGTATGACACAATGACAAGACAGCGTATGACTACCAGGTTAGAAAACACGCCAAAATAGTCAGTTACATTTAGACCAAATCAGATAGAGTCTTTGTCTCTGGTCCCCTGCTTGTAGCTGATATGAAATAAGATGGAACACAGGCATGAGTACAGATGAGTGTGGTGCTGCAGTGCTCTAATTTACTCATTAAAATGATGCTCCCAGACCGACTGATTTAGACTGGATTAACAATGGGGCTGTCTTTTTTTTAATTTAATACTGGATTATTTGTAGATTTGGTGAAACATTTATGCAAGCTAAAGTATATGTGTGTATTTGCAGATTTGGGCAAAGTATGCTATTTGATTGTGACATGGACGACGGTGTTGTAATATGCAAAGTCGCAGAGCTAGCTAAATGTTTGTGTGTATGTTTTTGTGTGTGTGCTGACGTGCATAATATCCCTCAGTATCTTAACTGTGGGGATGCGAGGACTGAAACTGGGTCAGACGGTTGTAAGAGTACGTGATCCTCTGCCAGGAGCTTCCATAAAACTCTGACACATCTGACAATTTTTTGCCAGCAGAGGAGATATTTATGAATTTCAGAAGATGCACGGGAGTAGAGGTAAGAAACATGCAGAAGGACATGGGTGTTCATATGATATGCGGTCCTTACAGATGCGTGGAGGGACATAATCCACATCCACATCCACATAAGAGACATAAAGAGGTCAGAGGGCAGTGAAGGAAAACAGACAGAGTATTGTGTATATATGAAAGGGTCACACACACTTTTAAAGCATGTTTATACAAAGGTCCTCCTACACACATGTACACACAAAGTCCCAGACCCAATTAGTCTGGTCTGATAACTGTGTCAGTGTATTACCACCCATTGCTAGGCCTGTAGGGTTTTGAAGCCATGTACTGTACAGTCTTACTCATGCATGTAAGGCCGCAACCACATCAGCCCACTCATGCTCAAATACACTGCACTGTTCCCCCTCCTCCATCTCCACATGTAGACAAATAGCACGAGGGCAAAAGTAGGTGAGAGTGTGTATTCGTGTTTGTGTATGTGCACAGACGGATGTTTGTCATAATGCATAAATCTCTAGATCTGAGTTTTAGTGAGTGTGTTGCTGTGTATGGTCATGGGAATGTACAAGAGTATTTATGTGTTTCTGCTTGCACCCATGCATGTGGGGTAAGGGGTACAGTCATTCCCATCCCCATCTTTATCTCCTCAGTTCTCCAAGGAAAATATGAGAAGGCAGCCAAGCAGAGAGAGGAGGACTGAAAAACTTGCATACATTCTCTGCTTAGTGTGAATCTTTAAACTGTCACATGAAAGCCTTGCATCTTTGCAAAGTCAACTTTCCAGGAATTTTTAGAAACAGTGTCATTTTCAGATCAGTTGCCATGTATACTGTATTTTAATTGCCTTACACTACCATGATTGGGTTTCATAAGTTCTTCTCTAGGCACTTAGACCACCACTTTGGTCAAGACTGAGATCTCTCAACTATCAGATGGAAATTGAATTTTTCTGCAGACATTCATGGTCCCCAGAGGATGAATCCTACTGGCTTTGGTGAACCCCTGAGATTTCATCTAGCACCACCAGCAGGTCAAAGTTTTCACTTATCCTGGAGATATCACCACCTCACCATCTGGATAGACACAAAATTTTGCAGATATTCATCTTCTCTAGATGATGTATAATGACTTAGAAATCCCCTGACTTTTGCAATGAGGTTCACATTTTTGGTTTGGAGTGAAATGTCTCTGCATCAATTGCCATGATATTTGGTACAGACATTAATGTTCCTCTCAGAATGAACTGTAATCACTTTGGTGGTCCCTTAACTTTTCATTAAGCTATCATCATGTCAACGTTTCATTCCCATCAGCTATAGCTATACATTGTTTTTAGTGTTAATAATTGGCAAATGTTAGCATGCTAACACGCAGAACAAAGATGGTGAACAGGGTATACATTACACCTGTTTACATCAGCATGTCAGCATCGTCATTGTGAACATGTCAGCACGGCATTCTGTCAGCTTCACAGGGACCCTGGAATGACTGTTTTTTAACAACTTGCTATGCAGACCCACAGTTCAGGTGAAAATATAAAAATAGTCCATGACAAAAATATCTAAATAATCAGTGTAGTTGAAAATCAAGCTCCTGAAAAGCAGCAGTTACTTTGTGAGGCGAAGATAACCCTATAAAAATGTCAGGCTCCCAGCTGGGTTGTTGTAGCCTGGTAAGACATTTATCACCCTTTTAAGCCTGTAGGTTAAAGAGAGAACAAGCTGGCACATATCCTCAACTCCAAGTGTATATCCTTTAGAGGGAAATTAACTATTCCTGCCATTAAAAAGTTGGCAAATCCTGATTGTGTATGTTGTGTTTTTTTATAAGCTACTTCGGCAGATAGTTGCCATAATTTGAAGGCTGTCTTTTGTTTGGTCTCATAAAAACTTATGAAATGTAGATTTAAAAAAAGTACTTTCCTGTTCCAGACCCCCAGGAAGAAACAAGCTTTGAAAATATAGCCAGTGACTCATTGAAACAAACCTCCTAGAAATGTCAGTCGTAGCCCCCATCTGTGGCGGTAGACGGCTGACTGGCGTTTGGGATCCAAAAGAGCTCACTACAAAGTCTGTGTCTGGTGGGTCGACAAATGACAGGAATTCTAACACGGTTTAATAAGCCACTGAGACTAAATTTAATTTACTGTGGATCCCAAGCTGAAAATTTTAACAACCATTACGCCATGGGAATATGAAACCATCACTTTCTCTCTCTTTTTATAATTGGTGAAGTTCTTCAAGAGGGTTATTAAACAGGGGTTCTTCAACCATTTCAGCGGTAAACCCTGATAAATAATGAAGTCTTTAGGGGCTGGGATGCATTTAGTCAGTCTCTGTAGATCCTAACCAGAAAGCAATATTTTTGATATGATACCCTTTTCATGCTAAAGAGGGATCAATATTTGATTTTTAAGAAAAAATTCCTCCCTATATTGATCGGACAGAAAGTAAAATGATGCCTATGCCCTTTTGAATATTTATCCCTCATTCAAGTAACTGAGAGCCTGGAGAAAATCAGGATATAAATTCCCAGTCCTCTTCCTCCATGTATAAAGGTTCATGAGGAGCTGAGTGTGATGGCAGTAGGTAGAATGATAGTGACAAAGTGAGTAAGATAAAAGCAGAGCTACTGACAAAAAGCTTTTGTGCAGTTCTGTGGTGGTAAATCAAACCTGAAAAGGGTGTCAGCAGCTTCCCCTGGACAGCCACTCTCACTGTCTCTCTCTAACACACACACAGAGTCGTGTCTCCATTACTTCAGAGGACATTAAATTGAATTACATTAATTTCTTGGAGACTTACCCTAACTTTAACTATGACCACCAGATGCCTAACCCTAACCCTTACCCTAACCTTAACATAACCCAAAACTAATCTTAACTTTAAACCAAGCCTTCACCCTAAAATTATTGATTTTACATTAAGGGGACCTGCTTTTTGTCCCCATAAGGGAGGTGAGTCCCCACAACATGACTGTGTAAACAGATTAACGTCCCCACAATATGAGGAATACCTGGACCACACACACACAGGCATATACACAGGCACACAGTCACAAAAATAGACACATGCATATAGCTCAGTCCGCATTTTTCTGTTGCCTCCCGCTGTTACACACACATACACACTTGTTGTGTTGTGCTTTCTGGGCCACCAAGGGGAGAGGGGAGAGAGAGAGAGAGGGAGAAACAGAGAGTGAGAAAGAGAGCGAGCTGCTGGCTTGCTGAGTGTGAGTCATGGACAGGCTGACTGTCCTCAGGCCTCAGTACACCATCTGCACCCCCACTGCCTCTACGGCCTCATCATACAGCTCAATGCTCTGCAGCACTGGACACACACTCACATAGACACATACATATGCATACATGCAGAAACAACCACTCAAACATGCATACAGATAGAAAAAATGCGCACAACTGACCTCATATGCCAAAAACTGACACATACTGTATAACTCACCACATCTGGACCACACACCACTTATATACACACAAATACCAATTCATATCTGCATAACCATTATCCACCTCAGCACAGGTGTAGTATGCTATGTGCTATAATGTCACATACATGCACACCTCAGTATGCATAAACTCAGGAACAGATTTGTATTTAGAAAACACAGTCTGTGCATCACACACGCCCAAAAATTATTTCTGTAGTCTTCACAAATCCTTTACACACACTCTCTCTCTCTCTCTCACACACACACACACACGCAATACTGTATCCCTGCAGGTCATCTGAGATTGACCAACATTCTAGTAGAATTCATTATGGAAACCTGACACTAGCCCTCAGGAAAGGAGCAAATGTTGCACTGCAAATGTACATGTGCTGTATCCGTCTGGCTGTGTGTATTTGTGTTCATAAGTGTGTGTGTGTGTGTCATTGTGTGAGCGTATGATTGAGCACAAAAGCCAAGCCAAGAATCCCAAGAATCAATTGAGAGGATCCTTTTCATTATAGTATCAGTGAAAGCTGCTCCGGCATTGACCCCTTCCCTATTTTCGAGCCATGCCATATAGTACACCTGCTGCTTCCAAGTAACACATGATGACACCTCAGTTAAGAAGTCGTTTTTTATTCAATAAGGTTATTATTGTTACACATCACTACAGATAGAAAACATTAGCCCATTAAAAAGGACTGCAGAATAATAATAGTATTAATAATATTAGGCATTATGAAGTTTTTTTACAGTTAAAATGGGGGGAAAGTAGTACGATAATCACCAGCACTAAAAAAATGCAGCATGTCTGTCTGTCAAGGGTTTTGACGCAGACTTGAAGCACAGAAGTTAAAAAAACACGCCCGTACACACATGCAGCACAAACTGACAAGCAACATTATCTACCAGCTCCTCATTAGAGGAGCTCCACTACAAAATACAACTTGTTCCATTTAATGCCACCCCATTCCTAGCACAACTTTACAAAATCGGTTCATGTATCCTTCAGATGTTGTGGTGAATGAGTGAAAACCAGCTTTTCCATCTGTTTGTCTGCATTTGGTTATAATATGATATAAAATAAAGCACTTGTCAATGGCTGGAATATGTCTGATAGTTAGAAAAAAAACTTGGATGTATGAAATGATAGGTACCAGATTACAACTTTATACAATAAAGTATAAATACACAAAGAGGCAGAGGTCAGCAGGAAGAACACCAGCAGGTTACGCACTTCCTCCTTACTTGTAGATGTTGATTCAGTGTTGAAAGGGCTGAAACGATTGATTATTTAATTTTTTTTCCAATCAATTGATGAATCATTTGGTCTAAAAATATCTGAAAATTATGAGGAATGCCCATCACATTTTTCCAGAGCCAGAGGTGATGTCTTCAGATTGCTTGTTTTGTCCAACCAACACTCCCAAACTCGAAGATATCCAATTGACAATCATATAAAACAGAGAAAAACATTGAACCTTTATGTTTGAGAAGCTGCAACTAACAAATATTGGCCATTTTCGCTTGATAAATAACTTGATTATCAAAATGGTTCTTTCAACCATTGGCTTTAGTACTCACATTCTTATAACCTCTGAATGAAACAATTTTTTCATGATTTTTGTTATGTCAGTTTATTCATATTTGGCTATTTAGTTTTTAATGTAAAAATATAAACAAAAATCTTAGTACCACTTTCTAATGAAGCATAGGATAACCCTGTGATAGACATGTGATCTGTGAATCCCCCACAACCTTGCAAAGGATAAGCAGGCACAGATAATGTATGGGGAGATTTTATATATCACTAAGGTACAGCTAAACTAGAGGGTTTGTCCTGATAAATCAAATATCTAGATAAAACATAAATGTATACCAATGAAAGCGTTTTTTTACACCCACCAAACGTTGCTCTTGTGAATGTGTTATGACTGATCTATAAAGCATATATAAATGATGATTAATAAAGAAGCAACTTATAAACCCCAACAATGTTAAAATGCATTATTAGAGAGTGGTACCAACATCTTTGAAATGCCAACACGTATAAACAGAGAGTAGTGGCAACGCAAGGCAATTATCTGTGTCAGACCAGCACCTGCTTGAGCCAATGTGCATGTTGGGGGTGATTGCGGGCTGCACTACTGCCTAGGCAGCTTTCCATTAACATTCCCATCACCATTGTGATTTGCCAGAGGGCCAAATAAGAAGGGCTATGGAAGGAAGAGTGTGCTAGCATGGTTTGATAAACAAACGTTAATCTCTTTAGTGCTGCTTCAGGCTCCGTGGCAGGTTTTGCACACAGCAAAGACAGGCTGGTTGCTTGGCTTGTTGTGCTGTGCGGCCCAGCCACCCTCTTCATTTAAGGAACAATTCTCTTTCCTTTCCACCGCCTCTCATGTTTACAACAGTAATCCATTCAGTGACGTCTGTATTGGGGTGCCCAACTGTGCGTGATCCTCCTTATACCCACCCACCCCCCTCCTCCTACTTCTTCTCACACCCCAAAAAGAAGCAACGCTTCCTAAGCCGCCTCTCTCTGGTGGATACTGACAGATTTGCTTGGCATCAAACATAAAAGTCCCCATTTGGTTTGTTTATTCAGAGGGGAAATGCTCTCATGCATTTGTGAGTTGTTGCTAATATGCTTGAACCTGTGGTTGAACTTAACATTACTGCATTTTTCTTTTATTCCTAGCTTGTGGGTGCTTTGAAACATGAGTTTTTCAGCTGGTTACAGGAACAAATTCTCTTTGTGTAATGGTTGGCAACCTCAAACAGCTGCGCTAGTTTAAGAATCGCTAGTATTGCCTGTAGTTGTTTTGTTTTCTCCGTCTTATTCCCCCTCTCAAGGGAAACTAGATTGAGCAAATCCCAGACCGTTCATTGTGATATCTCTCTTTCAGCTGCAGCTTCTTCCTTTCCTTCTTTTAATGTGTCTCAGAGAAACACAGAGGATGTGTGTGCTGAACCTAGAGGTGAAATAGGGTTCTGAATTCGTCACCCTACGTTCTTTGATTACCCTTTCTTCCCTTGTCTGTTCTTTTCTCAGTCAAGGCCGTTGAGCCAGCGCTGTGGGCAGTATGTATGAGCAGGGAAAAAGCAGATCCCCTTGCTGAATGTGTGTGAGCTGCCAGACATCCCCATAGTCTTCCACCCCTGCTGCCTCTTCATCTCCAGCATTTTGACTGAAGCTGCTGTTCTGGATTCAGAGTCTCTAAACCTTTTTGTCATTTTTCAAAAGTAATAAGTCTCTTCACCTGCCATAACCTACTTCCTGTCACTGTCTCTTTCAGCTGAGTCTTCTGAAGTACAATCATTGATATGACAATGATGTCCGTCATCTTGCCCCTTTTACTATAACATCCTCTCGTTCTGCATGGCCTTGTAGTAATTCTCCTGCTCAGCATGGCTGCGGGCGGAGACGGAGGGCCGACGAGGCAAGGTGGAAGAGCGGGACAGCATCTGGCTGTGGCCGTCCATCAGTAAGTCAGGGTGGGGAGGAGGGGGGAGCATGCTGGAGCAGGACGGGTGTGGAGGCGGCAGCATGGTGGAGGGGTGTGGTGGAGGAGGCAAGGGGGAAGATGATGGCTGTGGAGGTGGGGGCATTTGACAGGAAGATGGGTGAGGAGGTGGGGGCATTTGGGAGGAGGATGGGTGAGGAGGCAGGGGCATTTGGGAAGATGATGGGTGAGGAGGTGGGGGCATTTGAGAGGACGGTGGGAGGGGTGGTGGGGATGTCTGAGAGGACGGGTGAGGAGGGGGAGGCATGTGAGAGGAGGCAGGGTGAGGAAAAGGAGGCATCGGTGAGGAGCTTGGGTGCGGAGGGGGTGGCAATGGGGAAGAAGATGAGTGAGGGGGTGGTGGCGGAAGAGGGGATGATGACAGCTGAGGTGGGGGAGGGAGAGGGGAGGAGGAGGTGGGTAGAGGTGGGGGAGGAGGCTCCGGTCCACCATCGCCGCTGCCGCTGGCCGAGGAGGAGCAGACAGAGTCCGTTTTCACTGGGAGTGTTCGGTAATCCCGGTAGTGACAGACATTTTCCTGTCGCTGCAGCGCTCCACGATGTTTGTCCCCCGCTGGGTCGCCACTCATCATGTTACCGCTGATGGTGTTCCTCCACTCCCATGGCTTGCCATTACTGGCTGACACGCGCACCACTGGGTGGTGAGGGGCATGAGCGTCGATGGTGACAATGCTCCCACTGCCGGCGATGCTCCCTGGGTTGCTGCCAGTGCAGCTGTCTCGGTCAGAAGGGATGCGGTAATAGGGTGACTCAGAACAATTGGACCCACCGCCAGAAGAGGAGCCACCCTCTGATGTCTTAGTGGACGAGATGATGCCATGACCTTGCTGCTTCGACATGGCTATGACCTGCAGGATGGAAGAAAATCTCAGAATGTATCCACAAAAGCGCTACCCATGACAACTGGGCAACTCCATCTGTTCGGGAAGATACAACCGAAAGCTCAAAAATAGCTACTGAATGAACATTGTGCTGATGTAGCTTTCATATAGCGAGTTTTCAACGTCAAGAACGACCTTTCAATGTCAAGAAACAGCTACTATAGAGATCAGTAAATTGTTTTCGCAAAATTGCTGTGCGGCAATATAAGCCCGGAGTTAAGATACTTTTATTACAGCAAACATTATCCCACACAGAGATTTTATTAAGATTGAACTTCAGCTATAATTAGTGTTTGAACCCTTGTGAGAACATTTTATATTGGAAACTAATCAGTGAAATTGCCTCCTCCAGTGTTGTTCTGTTGTGGTTTTACCAACAAAATAAATCATAGGTGAGTAGCACACGCCGTTTGGCAGCTGTTTAATTTCTTCTTCCGTCTAAACTATATTTTTCAGGAATGGCAGCATGCCACTTGAAATTAAAGTATGAAAATTTATGGCTCCAAGTAATGTAGGTATAATGATTTGCAGACATTCACTTTCTTACTTTTACCTCACCTGAGTGACTCTTTGCTGGCTGGGTGGCTGAGCGGGCTGCGTGTTGGGCACACGGGGAGTCGACACTGCAATGGGCCCTGCTCCTGGCTCTTTTGGCCCTCCTCCCTCGGTGAGTGACAGCCACTTGGCTCTGGTCTTGGCACTCTTTGGAGAGACAGGCGGTGGCCGAGATGCCTCCTCAGGGATGTGAACCAGTGGGGGTGCCACCACCATCCTAGCTCCAGTTGGTGTGGCGGTGCCCTTGTTGGCTTGCACGGTGGGATAGAGAGAGGAAGGCATCCCTTGGTCTCCTCCTTCTCCTGCTGCTCCTCCCTCATCTTTTCCATCTCTCCCGTCTGTTCCGTCCATGCCTTCCTCCTCGTCTCGTGAGCTCTGGCTGCGGAGCTCCAGCGAACGCTGCTTCCACTCTGACACTAGCTGCCGAGATCTCTGGGGATCAAAGGGCACGTGGAAGGTCATGTGGCGCTGTGTGACAACTGGCTCCTCTGAGGGAGAGATGGGGCTGTTGCCGTTTGCAACTCGGGGCAAGGTGTTGCTGAAGGTTACCATGGTTTCCTTGCCCATGGGACCCCGGGTTGCCAGAAGCTCCACATCAGCACTTGCTCGTTTTAGGGACGCCAGGGATGCCTTTTCCCTCCTCACCTTACTGCGGGCCCCGGATCCCAGCGCCGCCCCCAGCTCCTCCCTGCTCTCTGACACCCTGGGAGTCTTCCTGTACAAGGAGTCATGACTCCGCTGGCTCAGCACCCTCAAGCCGTCCTTATGCTGGGCTTGGGTAAGTTTGGTTAAAGAAGGAGCATCTTCTTCTGATGCTTTGAAGTTTCCCACTGCGTACACCGCCTGATAGAGGACAGAGAGACACAGGGAGGGAGGTGGGGAGGAGAAATAAATGAGGAGACAGAAGTACCCAGCATGGTATAAATAAAGACCAGAGCGTGTAAATGTATTTTCTTTAATCTTTGGGAGGGGATAAAATAGATTTCCTATTAGTGGGGAGCAAGTGCATGAATAAGCATCCCTCCTTCTTCCCCCTGTTAAATCTGAGGTCAGCATGAATCACATCCCCCCTCCCCCCACTCTGAATTCATCCTTTAATGACAGGAGGAAATGCTCTCCATCTGAAAAAGTGAAAGACAAGACAGAAAGAAAGTGAGAGGAGGAGGGAAGCGTGGAAAATGGCAACGACAAGTTTTCTTAAAAGTGAAGTGTGAAATTGTTCCAGAGAATTCTTATCGGATTATTCATTCTCTCTCCCTTCCTTTCCGTAATAGAAAAGGCTATATATAGCCTGCCAAAAAACTGCTGGGAGAGAAAAGTATGGAAGCCACACGGAGAGGAGAGGTGATGAAAAAAAAAAAGAGGCATTTATTAGCACATGCTGTGATAGTGTTAGAATAACACAATGGCACAATTCAGTCACAGCAAAAACAACGATAGCACTTTATTTAAAAAAAAAAAAAAATCTATTTATGTGTATTCTGTCATTCCCACCACGCTGCATGCTGACTGCTAACTACTCCCTGGGGACAAAACAAATTCCTTAATGCATACAAACATATGCTGGCACTAATTTCACACACTGAAGCCTGAAATAGGAAATCCATTTCAAGATAATTTCACTTGTTTAAATGTCTTTCAGCTTGTTACATTATCAAAGGAGTAATTATCTGGAAACCAGCAAAATAAATTAAGTCTACGGATTTCAGATTATATAGAGCATGACAAATTTGATCGGGGGATCAAATCTCTTGCTACACTTGTTATACACACTCTTGTGCGTTTTGTTTAACTAACCAGGTAGACTCCGACGCCAGCTCCTATGAGGTATCCCACGTAGACGTCTATGGGATGACTGCGGTGCTGAGTTATCTGTGTCAGCCCGGCGAGGCCCGCCGCCATGCAAAAAGCAAACACCAGCAATGGCTTCAGCAGCTTGGTTGTACTGCTGATGCTGGCATTAAAATACATCTGTGGATAGAGAGCCAAACTACATTAGCAAAAGATGGACAGCCAGACATACAGAGCCTAGGGTGGAGAGGTAATTAAAAAGCATAATGAAACACTGCAGCAAAAAATTTCAACTCAACAGCACTAAATTTACAGTTTAGAGTGGTGAAGGAAAAATATTGAAATTGTCATCCTATACATCTTAAATTTGGCTATTAAAGGAAAAGGTTGAAATTTTGGGTAATACGCTTATTCATTTTCTTGCTTTAGTTGAGAAAATAAGTACATTTCTCATATCTGTCCCTTAAATATAAACCTACAGCCAGGACAGCTTAACTTAGCTTAGCATAAAGACTAGAAGCAGAGGGAAACAGCTAGCCTGGCCCTGTCCAAAGGTAATAAAATCCACCTAAAATAATCTCTAAAGCTCACTAACTGACCTGTTATATCTCTACTTGTACAAAATCTGTATCAATCTGTACAACAAATGTGTGAAAATGTTGTGGTTATGCGCCAGACTAAGCCCAGGAAGTCACTGCGTCAAACCAAGATATAACATGTTAATCAGTGAGCTTTAGAGGTGCTGGTAGGCTGATTTTGTTATCTTTGGACAGAGCCAGGATGGTTGTTTCCCACTGTTTCCAGTGTTTATGCTAAGCTAAGCTAAGCTAGCTGGTGGATAGCCTCGCATTTACCATACAGACGTGAGAAGGTACCCATCTTCTCCCCTAACTCTCGCCGAGAAAGCAAATTGGCAAAATGTCTAACTTTTCCTTTAAGAAAAAATTGTTTGCGTTATACAAGGTTAACTGGGACACTAAGATGATTATTCTTTGACAGTAAAATGAAGTGGGGGAGAGAGCAGGAGGGACAGACAAAGGGAGAGGGAATCTATTTACACTTGCATTCACATTCTCAGCATGCACAAGATGTTTCGATTACATAAAGTGGAGGACAGCTGAGTGACAGAAAAGCAGGCTTTGCAAAAATATCCATTTTAACAAGCTTGTCCATCTAGCACTGCGCATAAAAATCCTACTTTTCTTGAAGCAAGAGAGAAAAATCTGTCAGCGGGATGACTCTTCAGTTATTTCCAATGTACTTAAATTTTTCAGCACTTCCTGAATTAAGTGTCTGTCTTGTGATGTGATCTTTCTTATGATCCGAGTTTCAGCAAAATTCTAATATTTCACTTTATTGTAATTTTACACCAAAGTTTTCAAGTGTAAATAGATGGAATAAATGACTTAATTCTTAAGTAAAGACCAACATCGAAGAAAAAAATTGTGTTGCATTGTATTTGTGTTGCTGCACAACTTTGCAGAGACTAGAAAACATATTGTAACTCTCACGACACAAACAGCTGCTTTCCTCTTCTCCTGTCTTTTCCCTCGTCAGAAATCTGTCTGGTGAGCTTTAATGAGCACACACTGGGCTCAGTGAGGCAGCAGTGATATGGCCAGTAGCCTGCAATAGCCACTGGTGGAGGAGGGTGCGGGTGTGTCTGTGGGAAGGTGTTATCTCATGGAAGAATGACAGTGCTACATTGCCATACAGTTCACTACTGCAGTCCAGTATGGCAAGAGGCTACTCAATACATAGATGGATATTACAATGACCCCTTGAGTCTGACTTTAAAAGACAGTTCTTGTTATTTTTTTAATGTGAGACTTAGATGGCTCTTTGGCCTGAGGATAATCGGCAATCTGGAACAGTATTATGCAGTAGTGACTTATGTGGACAGTGATTTCATTCTAGTGAGAAATCATCTGATATACAGGAACTAGTTTTATGTTGCCAGTAGCAACGTTGAGGATAAAGGATTGGGAATGTACTGCAAAAACACCACCACAATAACCAAATCATTTTTTTTCCACTGGTTTCCATTTTAAAGATACACCGAATAAGCTTAAAAAGAGAGATATACCCAATAAACCACACAAGCACATGCACCATGCAAACATATATGATGCGAACACATCATACTTGAGTCACAGACACAAAGACAGGAGGCAAGTAAAACACAGGAAGTGCTTACGGAGATATAGACAGCAGCGAAGCCAGAGAGCGTTGCATGCTGGGATGGAAATGTTTTCCTGAGGGGAGAGAAGAGAGAGTTAGGTGTGAAAGAGTGAGGTGCAGAGAGAGAAAAAAGAGAGAGAAAGAGATTCACAAAAAAAGCTGTGTGTGATTCTGAGTGTGTTTATTGCCTCTTAAATAAACCTGAATAAAACTGTCACAGTTGTGATGTTGGGATTGTATTTGACATTAAAATCTATGTGCCCGCCCGAGTGTGTTTGTCAAGCTGAGCGTGTGTCCTTGGATGTGAGCATTAATAAACAATCAGAGTACTATGGGGCATTTGTGGGAACATTAGGGGAGAGTGAGTGAGTTGAGGTCAAAGCCACTGAATAAGAGTTTATAGAACTAAATAACATCTCTCATTTAATTAACCTTTTTAAGGCACTCATTTTGTGTTTGTGGGTGTCCTTGTCCTTGTGTCTACATCAGGGTGTTTACCTTCTCTCATTTTCAGGGCAAATCTGTGAGTGTGTGTTTGTGTGTATTGTCTGTTTTTGTGAGGACCCATCTGAGTTTTTGAGAGTGAGGAAAGTTATGAAAAGGTTGTACATCTCTTTAGGGATCAAGACTTGGGTTTAGGGTTAAGGTTAGGATTATGTTTAGGTATAGGTCGTGATTGTTAGTGTTAGGGAATGTGTTATATAAATGGGGGACCTTGCAAGTATACGTATAAGTACAAACATGTGAATTTGTAGTATGTTTATCCCTGTATCCGTTGTATTTATCAGTACTCTTTCCTGCCTGTGTCCATTTATTATGCCTGTTTGATATACCCATATGCTGGAGCTTGTTCGTTTGTCTGACCTACAGTATGTCTGTTCATTACACACTGTGCTGCTAAAGAGCATCATCAAAAGCCAAACTTAGCCACGGCACCTGTGTGTGAGATGCTGCAGCTGGGCACAATGAGAATTTGTAAGGATATTGTAAGTCTTGTTGTACAAATAAACACTAAGCACTTGGCTAAGCAGCATATCATTAATAAGCAAATAATGTATTCTTATAAAAATCCAACTGTTGCAGCAACAATTTCGCTCCTTAGCTATTTTAATCCCCTATAATCCTATTCATATGCAAATTAGTGTTGCATTTTTAGATTTACATTTTGTCATTTGGCAGACGCTTCTATCCAAAGCGACTCACAAGCGAGGCAAGGCAATCAAGTTTTGATAGTCTTCAGAACTAGCATGCATATACTCCTACAGGATTTGTAGCAGTATACTGTGTAACTATTGTAAATCGATCTATCAACACATGTTCAGTGGCATTTCTGATAGAGCACATATTTGTAAGATCTTCAACTGCAGGCATAAACATAAGGTATGTTTGTAAATGGTTCTGTACTAGCAAGTCAAGCGAGAGGCTGAGATGAAGACAGCTGAGATCTGGTTGAAATAAACTGATAATTAATTGTAAAGAATGCACTGTGTATCTGTACTTCTTCATACATTCAGGGATGGAGATTTTGAATTTTGAATGGAGATGTTCTGGTCAGTGTTTTTAAGCTCTGTAGGTATGTGAGTGTCTTACCTAGCTGACATAATGGCATATAGGTCTTTCCCCATGCATATGTCCTGTGTGACGTAGGCATTGTTGTCACATGACACTCCCGGCACTGTATAATTGGGCTGGCAGACGGTGAGGAAGAAAGGGGCGTGGTAACCAGTAGCTAACTGGATGACATCTGTCACCAGGGCTGTTGCCAGGAGACCGAACACGTGAACACCTGAGGGAGAGAGACGTAAGAGACGGAGACAGTGAGACGGTGAGGCAACCTTGGTAAATGATCTAAAAGTCCCTGGTGGCATCCTCTGATTGAGCTGTTCATTTATGAACACCTGCAGTTTGGAAAACAATGCTGACTTTGCTCCAAAAACGTGAAGTGACACCACAAGCCTTCGGTTTGTTCCGTTATGAAGCTTTTCCACAGACAGTGAAATTTGGCAAGGTGAATTAATTACACTTTTCACTTCAAAGCTCAAAGTCTGCCTTGAGATATTTCCCGTGGAGCATGATATCATGCCTATTTCATTCTAAGTCACCCTTCATTTAATGCATGTAATTAGCTTATTTCTCTACTATAAACAGTGGAATAAAGTTGGGGGCTCAGCCGGTAAATGGAATAATTTGTCTGAGCCCAAACTGACTTCCACCCTGAAAACAACAGAATTATGTTACTCACTACTGACAGCAGCAGTTCTTTACTGTAATAACTGTCTTGGTAACCTAAGACCAAATGTAAAATATATTTAGGGACACATTAATCTTCCATTGTATCTATGATCATAGGCCTATTTAATTATATTGACAGGGATAACACAAAAAAGGTGTTTGTTTTGGATCATGTGATAGAAATGCTGTTTTAGAGACCTATTGGTCACTTGCAGTATAATCATATATGTAAAAATAATGCGGTTTGACAAGTCATGCGGTTAATTAAACCCTCTTACTGGTCACTGGTGCCAGCTACACAACAACTATTGCTTCGTCCATAAGCAGCCATCTGTCCTGTCAAATGTTCCTCGAGAAACCACTGAACCCTACCAACTCACTATCAGATGCTATGGATAGGAGTGTGACCTTAACCCCTGAAACTCCCCACCCCAAAAAGGATTGGTAGTTGGACGTACCGACGAAGCGCACAGTTCTGCGTAGGAAGGAGTTGAAACTGCAGCCTCCGGCATTGATGCTGCTCTCCGACTTGGGACAAGTCTTCAGCTTGGATTGCATACAATACATCAGACCCTCCCCCATCATGATCTGCAGACAGAGGGAGAGATGTAGTTAAACAGTGAGCATGAGAGTGTGTAAAAAACAACAAAAGAAACGGACAAAAATGTGTACTTTTCTGTAATTTAGCCTACACTGTGTTGGAAGTCACTGAGAGAAAAAAAAAAAAAAAGAACAAAGATAGAAAGAGACAAAAAGAGAAAACGGACAGGAAGGAAAAAAAGGTAAAAAAAAATAGAAAAGTACTTAATGTTAGATATACATTTCTGTGATTGTGATCTATGGTAGAAGAGAGAGTGGCAGAGAGAGAATGGAGGTAAGGTGCTATCGAATAGTGATCACTTCCAATCAGAGTGATAGATGAGTGTTGGAGAGATCTGCTTGTTTCCATGCTGCTGATGGATTAGCAGTATGTGCGTCTGTATGTGAGTGTGTGTGTATTGATTGGGGGGGCCGGTGCCGTGTTTGATGGTGTGTATTGGAATGTCAGGTGTGTATTTATCAATGTGTCCATTGATTCTGCATTCCTGAGGGGAGATTGAATATGCTTTGTGAGTATTCGAGAAGATGTACGTTTGAGTATTTGTGTGATCTATGAATCTGTCTACATACAAGTGTGCCTGTCTAATGTATGTGTGTACCACTCCCAAACAAACCCCCAACCTCCAGAAACACATTAGGTCCCTGATCCTCTGTGATGAGATTTTATCCTAGTGACTCCAACGCTGGAAAATTTTATTCTTGTAAAGGTTTATTAATCAATATTTTTATATGAGCAATGTATCAAATGACTACATGTAATGTGAGAGGTGTCACTTGTAGTGACAACCCTGGAGACGATTATCACTCAGCTCCAAATGTTTCGTTGGCAGCTCATTGTTTTGTTGGTAGCCAGCCTGAATATTCTGCTCTCATTAGTCCTGTTTCAAACAGTGGCATATCTGCTTTCAGTTAAAAAGGACTGGATAAACTAATTGTACCCTACCTGCCCAGCATCAACCGGCAATGTTAGAGTGTAACGTTGGCTAATGTTAACATGTAACGTAAGCTAATGTTAGATCTTAACGTTTTTCTCAGGAGCTGGTGGAGACTAAAACAGAGCTAAAAGGAGAGCAGATATTGATCTTTCATGTATTAAGTGACCAGGAACATGACTCCAAAACAATTTTATAAGGCAATAATGACTGAGGTATGTGTTTTCAGTTAGTTGTGGGGCTCTTGCCAGAAATTACTTGAGTTTAAATATACAGCTTAACCTATGAAAAAAAACCAGCCATTGAAACAGTTTAATGTGAAATAATTTCTTGTAATATCAATCAAATTCTCAATAGTGAAATTGAAAGGATTCCCAAAATCAGATAAACCAATTGATGCAAAAAAAAACCAAGAAAAAACTCCAAGGAACTCTCTTTTTAAACAATTAAAATGCTTTATTGTCATGGCATGGTCATATTAGACTTGTAAACAACCAACTAATTGATGCCTGTTGTTTCTCTGTCCATGGAGTTAAGGGATGCTAAACAATCAGCTTACAATTTGTGGTTATCTATGGGATCAAGTAGCCTACAGTTGCAGCTACTTTTAAGAAGGATACACATTCTTGAGTAAGGGCTGACGATTTAAAATTTTGCTAATTTTGAATTTTCCAATATGGGTAGGCTATGTGTCAAAGTGTGTGCATGTAAATAGGAAGTCTATTTACATGTCTATATAATTTAAAGCATATTTTCTCACCTTTGAGAGAATTTGCCTCTTGAACTAAAAGACATCTATGAATTGAATTAAGCTAGCCTAATATCACCCTTCAACACACCTTCAAACTGTGTGCAGAGACATGACATTCCTTTTAATTCCCCTTCATTTTGCAGGGGGCTCAATCCCCTGCAACAATCCTCACGTGTGTGTGTGTGATGGACTTACAGATGCTGCAGGACCAGCGAAGGCCAAACTCAGCAGCATCAACAGAGGGATGAGTTCATCACCAGTCTCCACGTAGGGCATGGAGAGGTCACGGTCATGGCAACGGAAGCCCACCATCGCCGGAGACAGCACGTCTGTCAGCTCCAGGAAGTACAGGGACACCAAGGAGGACAGGACGATGGGGAGCTAGACAGCCGTGCGCACACACACAAAACACACAAACACACACGTACACACAAGGACAAAGCAAAGAGTGACTAGCATTTCATATTTGCTTGTAGAAAGGGGTAATTCATCCAGTGTTTTATCTCTGCTCTCACCATAGATACACACCTTCAAATACACACTCACAAGGACAAAGGAGAAAGTGATGACGCCATTATATTTACTTGTGAAAAACATCAAACACTGCTTTCAGTAGAGGTCAAATGCATCCAGATGCAACCAGTACAAAAACTCAATATTGGTAAGACTCTATAGCAGAGAGAGTGATTCAACCTGTTATTGATTCAGTAAATGTAGTGAGTCATGTTAAATAGGTATTGGTGATTCATCAATCCATCCAATCTACCAACAATCACACCACACACACAAGCACTAACATACCTCAACAAAATAAAAACATGGCAGTAGTGTCATGCTGTCTTTGGGTGGTTTCTTCTTGGCTTTGTTTTTAGGGGACGTCATCTTGGGGTGGGCCCAGTCACAGCCTGTTGGGATGACAGATTATAAAGAGATGTCAGAGAGGAGTTTCAGAACACTTTCATGCACTTCCATGAGAAATATTTCTGAAAGCATCAAAAATATGTTCAAACTTCTGCCAGGCCCGTATTATTTGATGAATGATAGGTTCAAAAAGTTTTCAAAAGCTGAAAGGTTTTATACTGCTGACAGCTGAAAACAATGAGAAGAACTCCTACACACTGTCTCCCTTACTGCTGAAATATTCATTCAATCACAAAGTTTCAGTCTGTCTGACCTTCATCAGGTATACGGGCAGCATCACAACACTTCCATATACGTATAAACACATAGAAACTGTCTCAATCATCCAATCAGAAGACTACCGAAATTATTTGACTGATGAGCACCTTGAACTAACCCTGAGCATAAATGTCACCATCCAGTTTAGTCAGCAAAAAGCATCGGAAAGATAAGAAAAATACAAAATGACACAAGGGTAACAATGCCAATAAATCTTACAATACATTATAGCAACATCCACATAACCCCAAAAATCTCCAAAGGTCAAGAGTAGAAAGTACGTGAATTAAGAGCAAAAATAGGCGACTGATATATCATAAATCTTACAGTGTTATCAAACATATGTGAGCAAAAACCATAATAAACCCATTCTATCAAAAAATCAAAAAGTAAAGTTAAATTAAACGCACAATATGTCATTTCAGCCGCTAGGGGTCTCTCAATCAAAACAATAACAAAAGACGGAGTGTGATGACGGTGGAAAGTAGCAAGGGATCATGGGAGTTGTTGTCTTCGTCGTTAAATAACCAGCTTCACCGGGATAGGATTACTCCAGTGTTAATCATTCGGGATGTTTTTACCGGGAGCCGGATTACCCGCAGAGGTCTCCTCCTCTCCAGAACAAACGGACCCGGAGATTACAGGTAAAAACACAAGATAAAGCTGTTTCACCTCAAAAAATCAGTGTTTCTCCGACGATGTACGGCGACCACCGGACGTCCGGTACGGGCTGTTAGCCGAGCTGCTGCTAACACATGTTCGGTTTATTTCTCTTATAACGTAAGATCCAGACGTTCCGTCGGTTTCTCCCGGGAGCCGAATTATCCGCAGAGGTCTCATCCTCTCCAAAAACAAACGTACACGCAGATTAAAATAGTTAAAAATACTAATTAAAGCTGTTTCACTTAAAAAAATCAATATTTCTGCTACGATGTTTGGTGACCACCGGACTTCCAGGAGGGGCTGTTAGCTGAGCTGCTGCTAACGTTTGCCCAGTTTATTTATTTGATAACTTAAGATCCAGACGTCCAATGACGAATTCCTTCTTCCGGCTAAAAGATATAATTAAAAGCGACCTAAATTTATCATAAAAATGTGGCTTAAAACTGATTAAAAGTCAATTTATAACAGTTTCTGTGGAGCAACTACAACGCTAATGTACTATCTTGTATGTGTGTAAGTTACTCTTCGGTAGACGCCATTGTAGCGGACAACAGCGCCGCGGTATGCATCTTGTGCGTGTTTACTCTTTGGTACAGGAGGTATGACGCCATTGATAGGCGACCAATGAAACGGTTCGTCACTTTGATTAAATGACGGATTTCTCTGGGTTTGAAAATTGTTGGAAACATTAGGGATAATGTAAGTACACGACTCAACAAAATATATAACACGGGTCTAGTTGTTTTTAGACATTTTAATGTGGAATACTTACATATTATACCTTTTAAGGACAAAAGTGTAAATTTATCAAAAATCTTGCAATATTATCATACATTAAACATTATATCTACCTGAACCGTATGCTTAGGGCTAGTTCAAAGTGCTCATGAGTCAAACTTATTTCTGTGGCCCTCTGATTGGATGATTGAGACAGCTCCTATGTGTATACAGTACCAGTCACAAGTTTCAACACATCTTTACATTCACTTGAATGAGGAAATGTGTCTAAACTTTTGAATAGTACTGTATATATGGAGGTGTTGTGATGCTGCGCATATACCTGATGAAAGTCAGGACAGACTGAAACCTTGAGATTTAATAAATATTCCAGCAGTAAGCGAGACAATGTGTGTGAGTTCTCATTGTTTTCAAGTTGCACTCTCCTCCGACGTACCTGTCACATATTCAGGTGTGCAGAGATTTTTTTTTTTTTAATTTTGTGGACCATTAAAATGCTTTTAGTGCATTCATTTGAAAAATGTTACCTTGTGTTAGTGTTGCTTGGAAATGAGGCACATCATTAGTTTTTGCACACCCATACACACAGAAACAGTCAGTAATTAGACCTATAACGCTGCACATGCACATTTAATATTCACACTGAGTTTTACTCACATGTGAAGGTTGGATCATGGGGAATTCCACAAACAGAAAATGACCTAAACTCTAACTCAAAAGGAAGCTTTACAACTTCCAAGGGCTTGTGATACACTAAATAAATCCCTCCTTCTCACAAACTTTCAGACATAAACAAATACATGCATCTACTTCCATCAGTAACCTGTAGGCCATCAGAAGGCCTCAGAGAGAAGCAGGAGCCAAGGGCCCAAATGGAAAACTAAACACAGTTAAATATTCACAGCTCTTGCTACAGCTCCCTATTTCTCCCCATCTCTGCCTGTTCTTCTATCTTCTCATATCTGTCCTCTACCAAATTCTGTCCTTCTCTTTGTCCCATTTTACTTATCACTCTTTCACAATCACCTTCCATCTGCCTTCATTTTATCCACACTTTCCTCTTTACATCTCTCTCTCGCTTCCCATTTTACCTCTAGTTCTCTATCTTTTACTATTATTCTACCACCATCAAGGGCTAGTCTGATATATCTCTGTTTTCTGCGGTTTGGTCAATCTTCACTTTTGAATATAAATTGCATACTAGCCGATATGATGAAAGTGAGGGTCTGATTTTGCTCAGCGTCTGAGCTGTCAGTCTCTAAAACACGTACTGAAGCCTGCTTCACCCTTTGTCAAAGAGCTGCTGACCCAGCTAAAAGGATGTATTCAGTACGGGTTTAAGTGGAGAACTTTGGCCTCCCTTGATGGTGTATATTCCATTTTCTTGTTGCATTCTCCCCTTTTTTAGGCATAGAAACGGTTGATATCAGCACAAAATCAACTTATCTGAAGCTCTAATCCAAAAATACCACCATATTTGCTGAAAACTACTGTCTGCATCTGTCATCTTCTGCCTCTCTTTTCTGTCATTTTATCATCCTTTGTGCAGTTTTTGTTTTGCTTTGCGTATTTCGCTGGCAGCTCTCTTCTTCACTTCTTGTATCTCTCTAAAAATCCTTGCCTCTGATTTTTCTACCTCTCACCGTCTTCCCTTCTCTCTCTCCATCTGCTGCTCTTTCTTTACACCTCTCTCTACCTCTTCCTCTTTTTTTTTTATCTTCATCCTCCTTTCTGTCTCTGTTTCTGTTTCTCTTTTTTTCTCCAAGATAAGAGGGCCTGACCCTGAGGCTGTGTAAGTCACAGAGAATCAAAGACTTCTGCAGTCTAATTTCCATGACCGCTAGAAATGTATTGGAGAGGAGAGGACTGGGGACAAGATAAGCGGAGATCAAAGACATAAAGAAAAAGAATGATAAAAAAAAAAAGCAGAAGAGTAGCTCAAGTGTCTGTGTAAATGTGTATATGTCTGGTAGTGGTTGGAGGTGGGAGGGAGGAAGGTGGGGGGCGTGGGGGTGAGGATCAGAGACATGGGAGGATATTGGGAGGGATGGATGGATTCCAGTGTGGCTGAAAGCAGCTTAGGAAGATACTGGGTCCTGGGTCTAACTCTCACAGCCGCTTGGTCTCAGTGACCTACTCTAGTCAGCACTTAAACCTCACCCCAAATCACATCACACACACACACACACACACACACACACACATAGAATGAGCCTCTTTACTGAAGAAAGGCGCTCGTTTATCTATCACAACAGCATTTGTCCTCTGGGGCACGTCATATGTGTGTGTGACTGCAAAATGTGTGTAGTTGGAGCTGCAGTATGCTTGTGCTAGTGCAAGCATCGTGGAAGTCTAGTCGAAGCAATTTGTGTACATCTCATCTGTGGTGTGTGTGCATGCATGTTTATGTGTATGTGTGAGTGAATGAGGTTAGTTGTATAGCCAGTGGTAGACAGAAACAGTCTGTCAGACGGTGAGGAGGATACAAGGCTGTGTGACCACCAACACAGGGATGGGGGTGGGGTGTTTGAGACAGATAAAAGTAGACTAGCAGACCTATATGGTATTTTATCCCATAGTGTACTGCAGTATATTAGTAACAACATCCAGAATGGCTTCAATGCTCCTTGGTATATATTCTACAAGTCTCTTGAAGTCTACTGGAGGAACAGATACCATTTTTCCAAAAGATATTCACTCATTTGGTGGTCTGATGATGGTGGTGGACAGCATTGACTAACAAGTCAGTCCAAAATCTCATAGTTATTTAACTGAGTTGAGGACCAAAGCATATGAATCACATTGTTTCGTACTTATAGTAAACCATTCAGTGACTCCTCGTGCCCTATATTAAAAAGGATCTGAAAATTTTGTAAAGTTTCTGCAGTCATTTACTCAGGTTTTTTTCTTTAATTGACACACGTCTGTATATTCTAGCATACTTTCATAGCTATTATTATAGGGCTGCGACAACTACTGAGTATGTTCATTACCTATTAATCTGATGATTATTCTCACAGTTCACCAATTCATTATTTTGTCTATAAGATATCAGAAAATAGTGACAATGTCCATCACTGTTTGCCAGAGCCCTCACAGGTGATGTCTTCAAATGTCTTGTTTTGTCCAACCAGCAGCCCAAAACACAAGCATTTTCAGCATACTATTATAGCCTATGTGACAGAGAAAACATCATCCTGACATTTGAATGAGCCAGCAATCAAACAGCAAACCAGCCATCATTTTTGCTTGAAAAGTTACTGAAACAATTAACTGAAAATCAAAATAGTTACTATAAAAAGATTAGATAGATATATAGATTTATTGACTAATCATTTTGGCACTATAGTATTTCTTACTTATAGCATTGCACAGTATGGTACAATAGCAGTTGTGTGTTTGGACTTAATGGGTTATGAGTTGAATTCAGAGGAGCAGAAAACATTTTCATTAAACACAGTTATCATGCTCATCACGTCTTTTGATAGGAAAATCACCGGTCTGTAAATGGACCCTGTGATGGGGCTCTTAATGCACTCATGAATGTTTGTTCACTTGTAAGAAAAAATGATCATGCTCAAGCAAAAGTGACAGTCCTATTTTTCATCACATTAGGAATTTTGTATTTTGGTCAAATGAATGCAAAAGCACCCACTTATATTCTATTAGAAAATGTTTTGGTTGATGATACGTAGGTCACTTCTGAACATCAGACAAAAATATGACATTGATTTCCTGCAAAAATGTAAATTTACAGCCCCATTGGACTGTATAGTTAATATTATACTCCACTGGTAGTATAGTATAGTGGAGTATAGTATATAATTAAGGCTATCGACTAAACATCAAAATCTGAATGCAAAGTGAAAATATGTTTTTATGACTCCTTTTTTTTTACAAAAATGAACTTGAAAATGAATTAATGAGGAGAACATAAAGTGTTATAATACAGTTTATCCATTTTCCATTCACTGTGTACTCATTCATCCATAAAGAAAGTTACAGTGATGGCTACTGCAAAGCATGTCTACTGCAGGGCCCTTAACAGCCAGAGAGACATAAAGGGCCATATGTTCCACTGTGATGTGGAGGAGGGTTGAACCAACTTAACTCCTTATTATAGAGTTTAATCACAATCTTAAACTGGTTCATCTTAATATACATTTTAATAATTTGTATAAAATTGGTGATGATGGCAAATTGTTTTTTGAATATGCAATTTGCTTTCAATTGCTTTTTGCTAAAGATAATCACATTAGATGTTATATCCACATTTTTCTTTGCAACTACATCAAAGGAGAGATAAACAATATTGTATAGGCTATTGATACCTCTAACTCTTACTCCCCCACAAGCAGAAATCAGCAGATTGCGTATGAGATCATCAATTATGGAAACGTGAAAACCATGTGCTGATTTCTCCTCGCTCGCCTCTCAGCTCGTGTTAGAAGGAGCGGTAGGCTGCTGGAGGGGGGGACTGCATGCGGCTGAGAGAGCCACTACACTACCGGACACAGTGAGCACTCACCTCTGTCCCGGGGGCTCCGCGAATTCACCGAGTCCCGGCGCCCCCTTCCCCCCCGGCGTGGTCGTGCGTGCTGCTCCAGTTTTGCGGTGCACCGTCCCTTTAATCCATCTCCAGCTTCTCCTAAGTCACCCCCGAAATCCAAAAAAACCCCACTGATACGCGAAGAGCGCCCCGGCGTAAGGCTATTCAGGGATCACTGGAGGATACTGGGAGAATAACTGAGGTTGGATGGGAGTAAGTGGGGAAAACCTACAGAGGAGGAGCAGGGATGGCGAGAGAGAGAGAGAAGAGAGGAGAGAGAGGAGGGTTGCTGATGGTGGAAAGTCCAATTTGCGGCACTTGCTCGTAACGCGTCCCTCTCTCTCCTTTCTGTTTCCTGGCTTTGGATGAGTGAGAGGTTCACGTGCGTCCACCCGGTTCCTCCCCTTCACTTGCACCTGCAGGTTTTCCTATTATTTCCAGAATGCATAACGGATAAATAAATTCCCCAAAAGCTTATTTTCAATACAAGGCATCCGTCACACGGTTTTCGGGTACGCAGTCAGCTTCACTACGCGCACATACACACACAAAGGCGTGGGGGGGTGTGGAGGAGGAGGGAGGGGGGGATACAGGGGGAGGAGAGAGTGTGGTGTGTGTGTGCGCTTATGGTGGGGGGAGGAGACAGTCTGGTCCACACATACACACACTTCTCTCCTCCTTTCCCTGCTGAATTCCTGTTTCGGGGCTACCGCCGTGAGGCGACCAAGACAAAGGGGTAGATTTGGGAATGTATGTGTGTGTGTATGTGTGTGGAGTAAACGCGGCCTGCACCCCTGTGCGTAAAAGCGAGGGGGCAGTTTTGCTGATAACCTCTCATCTATAAGCAAGAGCCAATTTCACTGTAAATATTCTATGATGCTCTCTATAAAACACGCACCTTGCTTCTATAAATACCATCAGATTCATTGTTCTTGACCCTGTATCTTTCCAGGGGGATGAATGCTCAGATGTCCCTGCCTTTGTTTACTCTTGAAGGGTGTGGCAGGCGTCTGACCACTGTGGTGCATTTGGATTCCCCCCGGAGGATCCGATGCGGGGCTCATGGACACGCGCGCACGCACCGTTTAATAGCTCTACATTCACAGTGAGAATCACAGATTCACAGACACCTCTGCGACTCCCTGACTCACCGTGGATGACGCTGCGGCAATTAACATCAAAGTCTCGGCCGTAATTGTATGTGTTGTGTTTGAGGTGCGTTTGTACATGTGGTAAAAAGATGTTTTCTGAAAGAGATCCACACTGCATCTCCTGCGCCCACGGTCATCAATTCTTAATGGGGGTTAAACTGAACTTAAACATCCATTTAGCGCTCATATGTTTCCCCCTCTCTCTACAGTGTCAATCACTGGTATAAAAGTGTTAAGACACATTCAGGGACTTGCAGGCTGTGCTGTATGTTAATATCCCTGCAGGCTAATATGAGGAGGTGCAGAGCAGGAAGTCCCCTGCTGACCAGTCTCCAATGCTTTTACACTCATTCAGATATTTGCACACAGGAGCACCCACACCGCCACCCTCCCTCTCTTTTCTCTCAATCTCAGTCATTTGGCTCTGTGTCCCTGCTCAGTGCTAGATGAATGGGGGCGCCCCATTTAGTGTTGATCCTGTCTCCGGTTGCCAGGGAGTTTCTCTGGTTCTCATGGGGTACTCCCTCGTCTCAGAATCCCACCCCTGCACCCCTCCTGCTCCCCTCCTCATTCCCTGCCCTGCCCAGAGCCCCCGCCCCGTACACACCGACACCGCCACCCCGCCAATAATACCCAAGGGTTGGTCACAGCTGGCAGGAGCTAATAAACTCATCACTCACAATGCCTGGCTCCTATTTACCTACTAGACAAAGCAATACAGAGAGGGTGGGAGAGTGATATGTGAGGTGGAGGTGGTTCAACACTGTTTTCTCTCTTCCACAGACTAGATACTCCACTCAAACATGGTGAATTTTTGATCATTATAAGCACACCTTTTGACCTGTGAGATGCAGACATCATCACAATTGTATTTTCTTTAATACTCAGAGTAAATGCGCTATCAGCACTCTTTACCATTAACCTCAGCTGGATGGTAATTGATTGCCAGGGGGTGGATGTACATTGGGGATTCTTAAGTTTGATTAAAATTCTTCTTGACTGCTGTTCACACATGTGACCCAATTAACTCATCTGAGCAAAAGGCCGACCGTCTCCCTATTCAGAAATACACATTTATGCATGTGTGCACCCACATGCAGACACTCACACATGCAGCACATGGCATGTTTGCATAGCTAATGGAGGGGTAAGGCTACATGCAGGGACACACATACTACATGCATGTGCAGATATAGCTCCAGGCTGAGGCAGTGCAAGGTAAGTACACAGGAATACACACACACACATCACATGTTATTTCACAAAAGCATCCCGGTTAGGTAGAACTCCGCATGTCGACACATTTACCCAGCCATCTATGAAAGCCCACACAATACTGTGATTGGTTTCTGATTGATTTTTTTACAACCCATCCAGTGCACCCAGAGAGCACCGAAGACACCTGACAAAGAGCCCATTGTTTACTTTATTACATCAAGGAGAGTCCAACCATGTGCGAGTGCGGAGAAGGAGTGATTAATTGGCTTTATCACCGTGTGATTATCTTCACTTTATACAGTCTGGTCGATGCACCGACACTAAATCATCAGCATGCTACTCCCATGCCTCTCTCTCATCCTCTTCAAACATCCCACACACTGTTAGCTCTCATTTGTACTGAAGAATAATCTTTCATGGTATCAGTTTCAATTCTCCCTTTACCATGTGTCAGGTTTCATAGACGTACTCAGTTTTCAGTGGTACAATAGATAGTAAATGATATTTTAAAAGAGGATTAATGATACTATGATTATATGGTTAATAAAACATTCCCCGTTAATATGAAATACAAGACTATAAATCAATGCAGATGAAATGTGTAACAATAATTTGCTCAGCCATGTTATCTAGGCCGCCGCGGTATTGGGTGATTGTCAAGTTTGACTGTTCTCACAAATATATACAGTACGTATGTAAAGGAGCCAGATACACACACACACAGTCACGCACTCACACACACAATGATTAGATGAGTGTGTGTGTCCATCACGCTCAGTAAAGTCTCTATAATGTGAAGTAATTCTCTGCAGGTGTCTCCATTCTACACTCCACATTCATGGGCTTAAGGACGGTTTCAAGTGCCGCTGTGTGGTTGAAAGCTGTCATTACATGACAAGTTAAACAATACCATTATGCTCTTGGGTGGAGTAGGCTTTTAAGTGGCCTCATGAACACTTAAAGGTCTCTCAGATTGTACCAAAATCAAACAATAACACCTGTCTGTCTGTCACTTTGTGCTTTAATCCTACACTTTGACCTGGCCTGTGTCTGATTCAGATATCACTTTGTGAGATAGACTTCAATAAGTTAAAATGTGATAAGGTAATTGAAGTGGGGCTTAAAGAGTTCAAACATTTTATCAATTTCCAGACAAGATAAACACCATAATCATTCATAAATCCCACATAAATCAATCGCTTAAGTGCTCCATGATAACACTTTGTTATAGTGAGTGTTATAGTAGGTGTGGATTTATTCATTCAAGACAAATATCAATGTAAGATTATGCAGTCTGGATTCCTTTCACTTTGCAGTAGCACTTGACTCTAGAGTCCTAAATTGTCCATTTTTAAGAATCTTTTTCTACCTCCAAGTCTTTGAGGTCGACTTAGAGCCTGTTTTGATTTTCTCACTTGAGTTAATGTTATACACCTCCATTACTGTGCAATACAGTGTGTACAAAAATGTTTGTGTGTAGCAGAGAATGTTCATTTTTCTGAAGCTGCACTATATAGGTTATTGAGCTTGTAAACAGCAAATTGCACCCAACTGTGCTTCAGTTTTTTTGCTGCTGGAGACTGAATTGGTCTGGTCAAGTGGTTTCTTGAGAGACCGGACCTATATTACAAATAAATTGTTTATTGAACTGGAAATAAGAGTTAGTGAGCAGGAATAGCAAGGGAGCCGATTTACTGTGTTTACCACAGTGTTAGATTGAGAAATATCAGTACAAACACAGATTAAGAATCTCCTGAGGATCCCCCCAAAACTCAATATAAACGTTCTTGTCAAAAAGGTTGTTGTACACATTAAGTGTATATTGCTCAAAAGAGATAGAAATTCAGATGTTTGAACCCTGTGTGATCATCAGATCTGCTAAAAACATTTCTGTACTGGATGTGCAGTAATCGTTAACAAGTCACAGGTGTGGGTGGGGAAGCAAACCAAAAAACAAAAAGTTTCTCCTAAAATCTACATAATATCGACACAAATACAACAACACAGTAGCAAATATGAAAAATAATTATGAAAAAAATTGGATTATTAGCTCTTTGATTATTATGACTATTATAATTAATTATTATTATCATTAACTCTTTTTTTGTTGCATAAAGTATCATGTTCCTTTATGTCTCTGCTAAGCATTTGGACTTGCCCGCCACACCTGTTAATCTTTTCCAATTAAAGCTTATCTAGTATAAAACTTTTAGTTGAGGCTGCTGCTCTGTTTGGCACTGTTGGTGAGCTGACAGGTTGATATATTAACGCTCTTGAGCATATGACCGAGATGCAAGGTGTTTTTGGACTCCTCTAAGAAGAGGCAATTTTTGATGACACCCTAAAAAGCATTAAAACGTTTGATTTAATGACTATACACATTTGCAGTGAAATTAGTGGGTTAATGGATTTAACGTGTTTGAGGGGGCTGAAATCTATCACGACTATACTCTAAGTGACTCAGACAAGACAAGTATTCAGTATATTATCCCTTCTATCATCAATCAATCAAAAGTGCGAGTGAATAAGTATATAAATGTTTATTTCAAAACATGAGAATGATCATTATGATAAAATTTCAATAAATGCTGATACAATTTTTATAAGGGGTAAATTTAAAAGTATTTGCTTAAATATCCAGTACCACAAGCTCTTTCTCTATAAAGACCTAAAATATTTTTTTTCCTCATAGACACCATGGCATGTGAACACAACCACTTCACACCACAGTAAAGTTTGAAACGTTTAAATGTACATCAGTACCATCATAAAAGCCTAAAGTTCTGTTTCAGTGGTATCACTTCTCTGCATCTCAGGCCTGTGGGACAGCAAAATTGCCAACACATGCTTTTTTAAAGTGTTGAGAGACTCACACAAGATTGAGTACCACAATAGGATTCGGTGACATTGCATTGTATAGTGCTGGAGTGATTTCATAAAGGCCTTATTTCCCAAGGTCACAAACAGGGCAAGATGCAGCTTACATCTGTCACTGTTGATAAGTCAATTGCTTAAATTTATATATTTCAGTGACTTTGCCAGAATAAAACCGCAATCCACAAACTCTTCAGTGTCCATAGCCGCGGGAAGCAGGAATACACTTCCCTCTGGTGGTTGACTTAATAACTAAACAGTACAGTCAGTCTCTGAGAGACCCCTCTGTTCATTACAATAAATTACTGTATATTTAAAAATATTAACATATGAAGCATGAAACATACTTTATTTTGTTTTAGTAGAATGCAAAAATATTATGCTTTGTCTGAGTGAAAGCAGTGTAAAAGTATATATCTATTTTAGTTAATACAATTATGAAAACCGAAAACATGAGGTCTCACATATCAGAGCTCACTCATATCTGCAGCGTGCTAGTGGCTTGTAATTTTACCCTCATGCAAGATGCAGTCAGTGGTCTCAACACTGTATCCAGACTCATGTTGTCGGTTATTTCAACATGAATATTATATCCCTTCAAATTGATGGCACTTGTTTAGTGGCTTGAGCCACAGGCCGTGCAGATGTGCAAATGTTTATAAGAAATAAACCACCTTATGTTTAGAGGTGTTTTGGGAATTTGGGCTAATCTGATAATTAAAGCTCCCATGAAATGGCTTTGAGACTATATTTCCAGTACTTATGCATGGCTCCACATAAACAAGTTAAAATGATTATTTTATCATATATTGTTGATCTATGCTTTGCTCAGGGTGACAGTGAGTCAAGGTAACAATGTGTGGGGAAAAACCAGTTTGAGTGACATGATAACTTTTAAGTTAACTATACCAGCCATAACATGGGGTGGAGGTGTGTGTTTGGGTCCACATGGCTTGGATCCATTCCACTACAGACAGTATAACAAACATTCTTCCACTAACATGAATTTTCATAAAAGTCCTGTCAAATTCTGCCTCAGCATCCTTTTTTGTATGTGGAACCCATCAAATAACAGTTGAAAAGGTCTCAAAGGGTCTGTGGATGGCTCAGTTTGCAAGACACCGAGAGAAGAGCGGGATTTTGCTATGATTATATTGGGGAAATAACGACAGCATACAATATACAAAAGGATACAAGGTATCAACACACAAAAGGCATTTTTTTTCAGTTTCATGGGATATTAATTAAATAGATTGTTGAGGACTGAGACACTCTTTCTTCACAGTTTTCTTCTTTTCTATATCATTCACATTTTTGGGAAATTATTACTTGAATCACTTCAGATATATTGTATTTTTTTGCATCTTTAACTCCTGCTTCTGGCACTTTGTTAACTCGGGTGTTGCATGTGCATTTTAAAATAGTTTTGTTTGCTGTTTTTTTACACATTGGGCTAACTTTGATTTTTCTGTGCTCTTATCACTGATGTCTGTATGTGCTTGCAGGCTTTTTTTTTTTAAGTCAATGAAAAAGGCCATCTTTTAATGTAGCTGACGGGCTTCTGTTTGTCAGACAGCTGTGGTTCATGGTTCCTCATGTGAACCACTGGTCTCCACAATAAGCACTGTGATTTTAGCATGGCTAGATTTACCCATGGCTCATTCCAATTCGGCTGATCTTGTGATCTTGTGAAGTTATACTGAAATCATTTTTGCTTTTCATTTCACAAAATGACATTGCTTATTTATGATTTCATGGATGATGTAAACATTTTTATCAGCTTTCATGTTGTAGTTAAAGGTTTTTAGTAGTAATTTTAAGCAAGTGTGGAAACAATTTCGTGTGAAAATTATTAGGTTGCAGTAAGTAATGGTGTGAGTTAACATATACTGTAATTTTTCAGCAAGAGCCCCTCAAACTTAAACCATTCTAACTGAAGCCATCTTCCCGCGGCTATGCAAGTACCAAATGTACTACTCCCTCTGCAAACCTACACGTCTGGGGCTCGGAAAGACAATCAAGTCCCGCTGCTTACACTTGATTGGTTGGCTTTTGTCCTCTCCAAAGTGTTCAGAGTGCGTGATAGATTAGCCTTTTGTCTGTCGAGGCTAGAAGTGTTCCGTGACTGGACACTTATGTTTCCAGCACCTGGTTGGTTGACTCGACTCCGCTCCAAACTGGTGGAGGTGCGTGAATGGACAGTCCTTTCTTCTGTCAGAGTATTAACAGCGCGTAATTGGTGGGCTCTCCCTCTGTCCAAACTGTTAACTGTGTTTAATTGACTGCTCCTTCCATGCTCTAGAGTCCCAGGACCGCCTGATTGGTTAGCCCTCCCTGTTTGTTGATTATTCAGGGTTTGCAGTTGGCTGGTCCTGTCTCTCTCAGGGAGTTTTGACTGAGTGGAGCTACTTCTGTCTGTGTTAATAGTTTGTATCCTCTGTCTGTCCCTTTCCCTTTCCAGACTGGTATCCCTTCGCACAATTCCACTCCTCTCTCTTTCCAGGCTGCTCTGGATCTCAGCTCTCCTGGCCAGAGCCTCTCTCAGCTGCGTACGGAACGTCTCGATCTTCCCCTGCAGCTCCTGGAGCTCCCCCTCCCAGAGGCTGGTCTGAGCGGCCCTGCTCCCCAGAGGTGAGAGCACTAAGCCTGTAGAAGCCAGTGTTGAGGCGGGGCCCCCGTTGGCGTGGAGACTTATCTGCGTAGGAGAGGTAAAACTCCCGAAGCCGCCCAACCCCAACCCTCCGAGGCCGAGCCCGGGACGGCCGACCATCCCGGGCCTGCCGCGCACTGAGGCGGTGTGTGTGCGCAGGCGGTAGCTGTGGAGGGTTTCCAGGTCAAAGTGCACACGTTTCTCCTTGGGCTCATGGGATGGTGAGGAGGAGTTGACAGTGTCTCCAGCTGTAGAGGAAGCAGGGAGGGATGTGGGAGGAGATGGAGGAGGAGGCTGATGCTGTTTCCTGTGTAGGGTGCAGTTCTCTGAGATACAAGAGGAGGGGCTGGTGAAAGAGAGGAAGATCACAACAAAGGACATATATCCAGTGAGATACATAGTACAGCGGTACACATGGATACATTTTTCTGTAAACTGCAAACTGTAAAAGCAGATATATTTAAGTGGGATTATTTTATATTTCAGATTTAAAATTGTGTTGGACTTGTTTAAAGTAAGACTGACTTTAATAAAGAAAAGTTTCTTTGTCTTGATTAGAAGGATCAGAGGTCTGTTCAAGGTCCACATAAATAATACAATCTGAAAATCCATTTCTAATACAAATTGACTTGTTTTGCAAATTAGATGTAGTCTCTTGAATCAGAATGAGGCAGATTTTGACATTTTACTTTAAGCAATTATTGAGACAACGTGATGCGCTGTGTCAAGATAAAATAACTTGTATTTAAAAGAATATTTCCTGAAATACTGCCAGGTGTGTAGGTGGCACAGGAGTAAAATGCTGCCAGACATGAATACTGAAATATGTCTTCATGTACTGATTCTGAACAATATATCGATGCATTTCAACCGGCTTATTCTGGCTGTGACAAGTCATTGATACACAAATCAATCTGTGACTTCATTACTTTTGGTCGAGGCCGGTCAGCTCCTTCCCTACGTCCTCGTATGTGGTGTGGAGAGCTCTGTGAATTTTCTGGAATTGGAGAAGAAGAGAACTACTAATTAGTAATGCACATTTTGACATCACTTCATCATCTCTGAAATAAATCAGGAGAGATGATACATTTCTGAGAGCCATTATTAAACCCAGATGCTCAGGACATCTGTGACAGCTATTACTCACAAATCCTGCTGTGATGTTCCTTTGAATAATTTGATCAAATGCTTGTAATCCAGTAAGAAACTATTCTTTTCTGCTTAAAAGTCTGATTGAGAGGTTGAGGTATCAGTTAATACCTTTTTGAAGTGTTCTGGTTACACTGAAACAAAAAAAAAACAACCTCTTAAGTCAAATGGAATGACTATGCTTTAATTTTTCCTAATGTGTATATACAGTACGTCAAAGGATGTTCAAAAGGAAACAGGAGACTTTCACTCTGGATAAGAGCTAACACAGATGTCATTCTCTCAGATAGCTGAGCTGGTAATGTGATGAATACTAGAGGCGGCCCAGGAGTGGCTGCCCTTTTAGAAGATGTAGCAAACAAATGTGAGCAGCCTTGATATTCACACTGCCAGTTCCATTATTCACTCAAAAATATCGCCACAGGCATCTCATTTGGTAATGGCTCGAGTTTCATAAAAAAACAAAACATGACCTTTAAATCCCCAATTCGTGGTTTCTTTAGTGTTGTGTGTGTTGTCATAAACACAGCAATTCTCAAACAAATTGCAGATAAAGAAAATGCTTCTGCAGATCTTATTCACTGTATTTGTATCCATTTGTAACGAAATATACAGATTTGAAAAAGATCATGATTAAAAATAGCTTATTTTTTCATTAATTTTGCATAGAGGAATAAATGATAAAAGATAGGACTTTGAATGAGGAGGTACATTTTAATGATCTGCGTAAGAGGTTTATAAATCCTCTGTCTCATAATATATTAAAGAGAAAAAAACACACTGTTGCATAAGAGTGGTCATAAACTGATTATAAATCACTGCTGATGGGAGCACTTAATGTATTTGACAATATTTTAAATTAGTAAGCGAAGTTAACTTGTTTATAGAGCACATTTAGAGCATTAAATATTTAACTAATTAAAATTTGAATTGATTTATCAATACACTGAGCTTAAAATCAAAACTGTTTAATTGGAACGTGCCCTATAAAACATGATATTACTCAGTTTTGACAGAGATATTTATGCCATGATGAGTTTCTAACAGTAGAGGGCGTAAGTTACCTTCAAGAAAAGAGTGAACACAGGGGGGTGAAGGCTTCTTACTTTCAGCAGATTGTGTGAGAGTGTGATTGTGCTCATGTGCGTGTACGCATACACTTGTAGCGAACGCGCGGATTGAAATCTGTGTTTGTGAAGCATCTTTGTGTGTGCTTGTGCATGTGACAGACTTTGCAAGTGTGTGGGAAGTGCACCTGCATACAAGACACATCCAGCACTATGCACTGTCTCTCTCATTGTGTGTGTGTGTGTGTGTTTACTCACCTGGCTGGTGTGTAGCCAGTACTGCAGTGTATGTGTGCGCCGGAGGCGAGGGATGACCAGGTGATAGAAGGTGTGTTCACCTGCCAAGGTCAGCAAGGCTCCACCCACCCCCATACACAGCAGCACAAACAGACCTGAAAAATGCTGGATTCCCATCTGTAGAGTCTGAGGGGGCAGTGTCGACACACACACACGCGAAGAGAGAGAGAGAGAGAGAGAGAGAGAGAGAGAGAGAGAGAGAGAGAGAGAGAGAGAGAGAGAGAGAGAGAGAGAGAGAGAGAGAGAGAGAGAGAGAGAGAGAGAGAGAGAGAGAGAGAGAGAGAGAGAGAGAGAGAGAGAGAGAGAGAGAGAGAGAGAGAGAGAGAGAGAGAGAGAGAGAGAGAGAGAGAGAGGTTGTGGGAGTGACACAGATTAGTAAAGACTTAGCTGACAGAAGGGGAAATAAAGAGATTGATGATTTATATTTACATAATTACCATTTAGACCACTTTTTGTGAGTGTGCAATTGATATTCAGCTGTTGTTTATCTAGTTTGGCTGTGTAAGCCCATAAGAATAGAAATAAAGAGAGGAGAGGGGAACAGCGTAAAAGACATGTTTGGGAAGAAAAGGATGTGGAGAAGAGAGGCAGGGGCGGGAGTAAGCCTAAAGAGCTGCGGGGCAAAGCAAAACTGAGAGTAATAGAAAGAAACAGCGCTTAGCAGGGAGATGGTAAGAAGAGCCGATGGTTAATTCAAGAGCAGTTTGTTCCCATTGGTTCGGCCACAACCCCTCTGACACAACGTCTATCTCTTATGAGACTTTGATGGGCCTGGAGGAAGTGGAAGAGACAGTACCCAGCCTTTCCAATACGCTCTAATCATGTTTCCTTCACCCAGCTCATTTCTGCACTGCCTCTGATGGCAATTAGCCCCGTGCTGACTCGACAAATTCATCAGTGACAACACTGACCTCCTTTTGCTCCCAATCCAGAGGGCAAGATCACACTAACGCCCACATTGTTTGAGAGTAGCCCAATTTCCATGCTTCAAATGGGAGGAATAGTAATAACTTCCTGATGCAGGGTGAAGTTAAGGTTTTCATTTCACTGGAGAAACCTATGACCGTGTAATTGCATTTGTTGCTATAATATGATTCAACTTTATTCAAGTGGGACTTAAAAGGGATGGCCAAGAGATATAGATACAGACAGTGGGCTCTGATTTCCAGTTCTTTAAAAAGAGTTGAAAGAAAAAGGTAGGGCAAGAGCTGAGAGTGCTCTTCTGTTGCACGCACAAGATGCACAAGTATCGACACTCAGACAGTACGTGCCGGAAACTCCAGTTAAGGCTGGTAAATAGGACTGAGTTTATGTGATTGTATGTCTTTGTCATTGTGTGTGTGTGTGTGTGTGTGTGCGTAAATGTGTCTGTCAGTGTATGTGTGCTTAGCTGGCAGGCAATCCTGTCTGTGTCCCAAAGGGAGACTCATTTATAGGAGTACAGCGGCAGAAGGCTTCGCTTTACACACAATACACGTACACAATAAATGAACAAACTCTTCCACCAATGACTTACCTCAGTGACTGCAAAGACTCGCTTCCCGCAAGGCACAACCTTATACCATTTGTCATGTAGCATGTCCATGAAGCCATCTGACTTGTAGCGACTCACAAACTCCGACACGTTACGGGTTAAAGGAGAGCCCTGGGGCAGGCCGATACCGTAGCCTGGAAGAGGAGACATACACATTTGTTAACACATATGCTATAGGTAACAGAGCTTAGAGCAACAGCTTGAAGAGGAGGATAATGTCTAACTTCGTGTTTTTGTGTTGAAAATCACAGCAAGCCAGTTGTAGTTAGCCAAAGGGCAGATGCCCTCTGGAAAAAAGGAGATTTACGGGTTTACCAGGCTTCAATTGGAATCAGGATCAACCACTTTTTTGCCAAGTACAGAGCAAATACAGTGCAAATACATTTTTCTGGTTTAGTATTTGTGTTGGTAAACAAATCACTGAACTGCTAAAGCTGGTGCGGGCGTCCCTTGTGATACAGAATACATAGAGGATCAAGTTCTCATATCGAGTTGTCTTTTCCCTCTTTTATCACTTTCCATAATTACAGCTGCTGTCTGAGAAGCTTCTCACTACAGCATTGTGGGAAAATCTTACGGCAGGATTGGACTAGACAACAATTATATCTTTACAGATAATCACTGTCAGTAGAAGATTATGGTCCTGCCATGGCATGTGAAACAGCCCTACCCCCTGTCCGACCCCAACAAATGTTAGCATGACCTGCATGAAGTGCAAGGCGAAAGGGTAGGAGGGGCTAGAGCAGGGATGCACTGATCCGATACACCGGATCAGTACCAGGGCCTATGCGGTCCTTAAGTAGGTCAGGTATTGACCAAATGTGACCCTTGGACATGATACAGTTTCTTTGTCAATGTCCTTATAAAGATAAAGTGATTCCTCTATTAGATACATTTATTCTGTTACAGCAGGCTGCCAACTCAGTTTTAGTGAAATCCCTGGCCTCATGTTACATTATATGGAAATTATTCTATGAGTGGCGTTTACAGATTTTAAATCTGGGAAAAACTAGTATTGAATCAGAGCTAAAATATACCCAGAACTGAGGTATTAGAATTGTTATTGAGAGAGAAATACATGGAGATAGACTTCTAGGATCAATGTCAACATCTATGACCACTATGAAGTGATACAGAATGACAAATTGTCATGCCCATTTTCCAAGTCCTGTCAGTTTGGACTGATCCTGACTTAAGTGGTGGAATAGGATCAAGTCTGATTCTAATCTTTAGACTCGCTTCATTAGGGATAGGATGCAAATATGCTCATACATTACCTGACTGTGCTTCGTACAGACAGTTACATTCCCCAAAGTTGCTGTCACATGGCTATGCTCACCACGAGGTGATTTATTATTGTATTGTAAATCACTTATATGTGAATACAAACACTAGGTCCAACACAACCTCCTGGACCTTTGGTTGTACTGCAAGATTTAGACATAGAAATGCCAAAGTCCATGTATCTTTTGTTATGTAACTTTCTACAAAGAAGCTTTTTATTACTGTATTCTCACTTGTACACCATACTCCCTTCCTTCATTCTCAATTAATGTCACTTGTTTCTATTTTTCCTTTCCTTTTTCCTTTATTATTTTTATTTTGTTAGACTTTATTACATTTCTGTCTGTGCTTTCAAAAAGGCTCCCCTGAAGGATATTAAGAAGTACATGACCCATGATGCTGGTTCAGCCATCAACCTGTATTATATGTTTTATTCCATTTTTACTGGCAGTTTCATGAGAAATACTTTAAAAATAATAAAAAAAAAGAGGGGAACACCATCCTTCTCCAGCTACGATATCTGTTTTGTCACCACGCTTCCACAAGAATCACCCACCACATCAACAATGATTGGACCTTCTACTTCTCACCTGCCCTGACCCCATTTCTAGATTGTCAACTGCAAAACACTCATCATAGTCCGTGACGCAGATCATCTACTCCAGACTCACTTTACACTCATGGACTCCTCAAGACCTCTGAAAGTGTCCTCTGCTATCTAGCACCAAGACATTAGTGGCAGATCCTTTAAGTCCTGTAAGTTGCGAGGTGGGGCCTCCATGGATTTCCAGCACATCCTACAGATACTTAATCAGATTGAGATCTGGGGAATTTGGAGGCCAAGGCAACACCTTGAACTCTTTATCATGTTCCTCAAACCATGATATAACAGTAATATTTTTAATTAAGCAACAGATTTAAATACTTTTTCCCACCACTGTCCATTGCTTTAATGCAAAAAGCAGCACATTCTTGTATCGTTACACAACTTGAAAGCTGGAGAGATATGTTGCCCTACCCTGCCCAGACTTTGAAACGGCATCTGTTTAGCATTACAGCCCACATTTCCGCAGATACAAATGGAAAGAAATCTGTTCCTCGGCTTAAAATAAAAAGACCTTCTTGGAAATTTATTGCTATACATGACCTCCTGGGGTTGTTTGTTTCATTTCATCTGTACTGCAGTCAAATACACAGACATGCCAACAGTGTGTGTGTGTGTGTGTGTGTGTGAGATTGTTCTGGACCTGGCAGCTGTTTGTGTGTGTGTGTTTGTCTATGTTGGGGCTGTCAAGGTGTGTGAGCCTGATGGGGGTTGCAGACAGAAACAGAGAATAGCGAAGGTTCACATAACTGTCACACTCTGCTTCCCACATGACAAAGACTGTCTAAGTTTCCATCCCTTTGCTCTTGCCCTCCTTTACCCTCCCCTTCCTCTTCCTTTTCCTCCTCTGTTGCTTCCCCTCTCCCCTCAGTCTTCCCTCTTATCCCTCCCCTCTCTCTGTCCGAGGACATTTCTCTCCCACCATTGCCGCCACTCTCTTCTTCATTTAGTCCGCTCCTTATCTCTGTCATCCCTTCACTTTTGTTCAATTTCTGCCTCACTCCATTCTTCTCTTTATCTTGCAGCTTCTCTCCCAAGCCCATTGCTTTGTCTCAGCACGTCTTCCTCGTCTTTCTTTTTTTTATCCACCAGACAGACAGCATTTTTCTGTCATCAGCCGATCTCCATCCCCATTTCTTTAGAGCACTCAGTCAAAGAGGGAAATACAAGTGGGCAGCCACTTGTCATTTGTTTTGATTCTTCCCCTTAGACATTCACATATTCTTTCACAGGCTTCAAGCCCCAAAGCTGTCATTCAAGTCCCCCACACACCTACTCACTTAGCCACACCCATGCACATCAAGCTTTATTCCAAAGAACTTGTAAACACTTTGTAAAATTGTTGGTACCGTTTTTTTTGTTTTTTTTGTTTTTTTTTAAAAGAAACACATCCCACCCAGTAACTGTTTTGTAACCAAAGATCTTTTGGTCTTTATGTACCGTAATAAAAAAAACAACAACAAAAAAATCAAATGTGGCCAAGAGGTCTCAGCTGTAGTTTGTGTTTAGTGCTAATTAGCACATTTTATTTTTTATTTCATGCTAAACTAGGATGGTGACCATGATAAACATTTTATCTGCTTAATGTCAACATGTTGGCCTGCTCATGTTAGCTAGCTTAAAGCTAGATGCACCACTAGTGTGGTTGCAGACTCTTAGGGAGATATTTAATGGGGACATGATGCACATTTAGAGGTCTATATTTTTAATCTGGGGCTCTACTGGAATATCTTTGCATGACTTACAGTTAAAAAAAACTCCTTATTTATCTTATACTGACCCTTTACGTAGCTCCTCAACCCAGACTTTTTCTGAAACAGGCCATTTTAGCTCCTGTCCCTTTAAGGCTCCCCTTCTGAGGAGACCACTCTGTTCTGAGGGAGACTTGGGAGACTTCCTCCGGCTCCACAGGCCATGTCAACAAACCACGCAACAAACCAGGATTTCACTACTTTTTCTCAAAATGTCAACTTCTGAAACACATGAGTGGACAATGATAACAGCGAATGGAAAAACCTTAGCAACAACCTTAGCAACACTGGAGGACCTGGAGTGAATGAAATGAAGAACATGTAATGCAGTGCCCTATGCTGCTGTAATGGGATGAGGTGGAGGTTCTGTATGAGTGCCCTTCTAATGAAAGGAAGAGGTGCCATTTAGGTTCCCCTAAGCCTAACATACGGAAGGGCAGCATTGGGTGCCATTTCAATGAAAAAAGTGCCTAGCGTACACTGTATGGGAGAAAAACATGGTGAAGTGCTCTTCCAATGAAGAACATGAGATACCCTATAAGATGCCCCTATGATGGAGTAAACTGGTCATTATGATAGAAATGAATGTATCCTTTATGCAGCCCGACCATTAGAAAAATAAAGCACCCTTAAGAACATAGTTATTGTAGCTGACATTATTTCATTCAGTTGATTTTAGCACAGTACTGCTCACTAGTTTGCTCAGTCACACCCCCCTTAGATTGTTTGGGTCAGTGCAGTCTAAGCTGTAACCTTGATACTACAACAGTTTGTAAGGCAGGCCACATAGCAAGGATTTTTTGCAATTGAAACAAGTTAATGTTATTAAGGATGCATTACTTATGTATGTCGATTGTATTTTCTAAGTTGTTTTTTTGTTTAGGCCTATCCAGAGCTGTATAACATGCTAAACAATTGCTAGATGGATAGTAGCTATCTCTATACTAAATATTTGGTACAAACTGGAAATCAACCTTGAGGTGAAGTAAAATCTTTAAGGAATCACTGAGTACTCTTTATTCAAAATGACAACCCTTTAGCTTGGAATAACTTGCACTTGTGGAGAGGTAGATTAGCATTGGGTTACCTTGTGATTGCAGAATGCCAAGAAGAGACAGAAAATTGAAGACAATACAAAGGGAGGAGGCAGCAAGGGAGGAGATGAGAGAGACAAAGTTTGCATAAGCCATTAGCAATTAGATGGGATGCCCAGTAGGACTTAAACCTGTGCCTCAGCATGTTAAATTTTTAAAAATTTATCCTGTCATGAAACTGTTATGAAATCTGGAAGATAACCTTTTGAGTAACCCTATGAAATGTTCATCTCAATAGGGGATGTAGCCTTTTTTTTTTTTTTTTTACTCAACATGAATTGTTGTTCTCTGTTCATGAATCGTTGATGGGGGTCCATTGAATGTATCAGGTGCCCTTTATATTTTTTCGACCCTGTCCCTCTGAGTTCACCACTGCTTAGCAACAACCTTAGCAACAAAAGCTATGGAACGGATGGCCGTTTATGGGCATGTGCAATGAGCTGACAAGATAGAAAAACCATCACATATGAAGCGTTCAGAGTAGGTTGAAGCCTGGACTTTTGACTTGCAGGGAGCATTCCTACATACATTAACCTCAAGTTTTGGAACTTTGACCGTGTTAAGCATAGATATCAGACATCATAACAGTATATAAATAACACAAAATCACAAAAAGCATAATATGTCCCCTTTATACATTTGTAGACTTTTGAAAACTGTCAAGTCTGTCAATATATCAACCTCAATATAACAGCATTACAGGACATCTAATTGATTACTCACTCAAGGCATAGAATACCACACCAATAATAATACCATCCACGTTATGCCATTACATTTATATCTCCCACTGTCTGAGACCAAGGAGGAAATGAAAGCGAATTAAATCAGGTTGCTCCATCATGCCCTTGCTTTCTAAAATAGCAATGATTGCTTACCATTTTAACCTTTTCCTCGTACTGTAATTATAAGATCAGTGAACTCATAATTACAAGAAGATAATACTATATTTTTTTTAGAAATTATGTGATCTTTACTCATAATTATAAGATAGGAAGTCAATTATGAGATAAGGCTTTTTTTTTGGTGAATGCAATGTGCTTCCGCACTTGTGTCTGTCCTATTCAATTAAAGTTTGATGAGTTTAAGACACTGGGCTGTTGGCTGATTGATGATAGATGTTACTATGTGTTGTAGCTTTTGTTAGTTTATACAATAGACATTTATTGAAAACATATGGTTTTTTTTGTAAAATTATGAGCAAATTTAGGTTGGTAAGAGATTCATTGTTAAATTCACTTTAATATCCTGCCCTATTTTATCTATATTAAAGGTATTCTATGCAAGATTTTCCTAGAAAACAATGTATAGACTCATACAAAAACAATCCCTCTCAATCATCACTTATGTCCTACTAGAAGTGTGTGGCAGTGTATTTATCTGCAGAGACCCTGCCCTCTGCCTGTATTTTCTTAACATTTTGCTGTGTTGGGCATCAACCTTTGGGTTAGGGTGTATAGTCCCCAGCCAATAACAGTGTGCAGGGTGTGAGGTCGGGACTCGTGGAGAAGCGACCAGGTTACGTCGCTGTCTCCATCTCTCTCCCCTGCTCTCTGTCTCTGTCATGGATGTATAAAGATAACAGGTCTCTGTGTCTGTTTGAGTGAGGACGTGGCTGAGCTACACACACACACACACACACACATACATACACACAAACACACACGCATTGTGTTGAGGTGTGGGCATGTTTATTTGTGCTTTAGAACGTAACCACTGTGAAACAGTCAGAAAATAACATTTTATTTATCTGATTCACTGCTTTGTTCTCTAACGCTGCCTCTCTCTCTTCATTCGCTCTCTAGCTCACTCGACCACTGCTGCTCTCTATCTCTCGCTCTGCTCTCAGCTTGCTCTGGTGTCGCTGAGCCGGGGAAGAGGGGCCAACTTTGAATGTTTGTGTTTACAAACAGAAACACACAAATCCTTCACAGTATGCCTTTAAGCATTCTAAATGAATGAAACTTATAGTTTGTTTTACTTTTAACAGTACATTTTGTAAGAATTAAGCATATGCTTTTTTAACCTTACTTTGGAATTAAACTCTTATACCCACATTTCTACACATACAATACACGCTCTACACACATTAACAGACAGAGGCATCCGTACGTCACTCTATCCAGACGTGAGCTACCCGACCAACAGCAGCCTCACCCTGGCAACAAAGTCTCTTGCCAGACTCATTCTGATCTTCAGACGCGTTCTGTCCTGCTTGACTGAGCTTGTGTAGACCACTTATGCACACAGGGACACACACGTACACACACACATACAAACAAGCACTGAGTGGCTGCATGTTCAGTGGCAATATTATTAATGGGGTGTGTCTAGGCTGTCGTAAACATCTCCCAACAGCACTCAGCGAAAACAGATGCACAGCGACACCCCCGCATCTCTCTCCACTTAAGTAGCCTGAAGATTTCAGAGCACCTTGCCTGCAGCGACTCCAGAGACCCAATTCCTTCATCTTTCTATATCTCCTGACCACAAACCACTATAAATCCTGCCTGCATCCTCATATGGACCAAATAGCACTTCCTCTCTTTCTTCCCTCTATCCTTTCTCTCTCTCTCTCTCTGTCCTTTCTCCCCCTCCCTCACTCCATCTGCTTGGGGTGAAGGTTTGTCTTGATTAGGGGACTCTGTTGGCTGGCTCTTTTATCACTCGCTGTGCAGAAAGGCGCAAACTGGCAGTGGGCAAATGAAAGCCCTCTATCTCTTTCTTGTGCTCAACTCCCACCTCCCCTCACCTCCCCCGCTGGCCCTTCCCGTCTTTACCTTTGTTGTTCTTGCTCTTACTTACTTCATCGAATCTCATATAATGCCTTCTCTTTTTTTCCCCCCATCTCCTCTCCTCTTCCTATGTTTTTTCCGCCCTCACATTTCCTGTCTGAGCCATTTCCTGCTCTTTCTTCCACTAGCGTTCAGACTGATTGAGTTATTCACTCCCATCCCATCCCACCTCACAGAGACTGTGGGAATAAATAGCTACCCAAGGCAACGTGGATTCTTCATCTACCTTTTTCATGTTGACAATGAATCAAATGGTGGTTGAACTGACCCGTTCCACATACCAATAAGACCTGCTTTCTCGTCCTAACAATCATAAGTAATGCCACAGCGATGTCTCTTGTCTCTTTTTGTCTTATGCAGTGAAGGAAGCAGTAGATAATCTCCAGTGAACAAGATTTGTAGAGTGAGTAGGTAATGTCGGAGGGGGGTCTTTTGACTGACAGAGAATTGGTATCAAAGTTAGCGTTTGGTCCCATGTGGCACCATTGTTAGTATCTATTCACTGTCTGTATATCTTTATGCCTGTGTTCAGTGATAGGAGGAGAAAAGAAAAGGATGAGCTGAAACAAATACACAAGGAAAAGGACACACACACAGATGTATATATGCATGCACATAAATGTAAGTCTGTGGCCATGCATGAGCACACTCTAATTCTATACCTGTAAAAACCTTCCCATGACTAAGCTGGGTTTGGGTTAGAGGTTAAATGCTTGATACATTAAATAAATGTGTTCTGCCGGTGGAAATTTCACTTCAAAGTCACCTTCAGAGGGTGTATATGTGCAGACGGCATGTGACTAGAATACTGTAAAACTGGTAATAATGGCTGGGACCTTTATTTACCTCGATGAAAGTGTGCACCAGGCTTTTATAAATATGTAGCACAAACATAACACTGCAAAGGATACTACTACAACTACTACTTCTACTGCTACTATAATTACTGCTGTAACTAATCATAATAATATAGATCTGTCTTAAATGATCACGTAAAACAATTAACTACTTTATTAATAAACATGATTTGGTACCTGTAACTTATCGTTATTTGTTAAAGATGAAAGCATGATAGCAGTGTAAAATGTTTGTTGCAAGCTTCTTGGCTCGATGCCGTGGTTCATATGGTGATTTTTAGATAGAAGGAAAAACAATTACCTTTCTTTGGAAAAATGTCCTACCTTTTCAAGTCTAAAAGGAAAATAATTTCCTTAAAGAATATCACTAGAACACATACCAGGTTTCACAAAGACGTTAGTCGCCACTCATACACACACATTCATGTAGCAATATACAAAAACTTGAATATGATTAACCCCCTGTGTGGCTAATTAACTGTTTTCTGACTGGTGGTGGATTTGTCTATATATCAATCTTCATGATTGTGTTGCAGTTAGTCCAAAATGTTCTGACTGGGCATTGTTATTAATAATAGATGGTTGAGTACTTTTACCCTGCAGTGTTCTAAGTTCATGCAGTAGATCTCTGTGTTATTCTGTCAGTCATGTAACTAACTACAGTATTTGATCTCCTCTCTGAATGTGTGTGTGAGCATGTGACTCTGCAGTATATTTCTGTATACATGTGCGTGTGTGTAGATGTGCATGCTTCAAGGTGTATATACTATATACCAGTGGCGGCCGGTGACTCAAAAAATTGGAGGACAGGAGGAAAACCAACATGGAATCTCACAACAAACCGCATCAAACTATATCATTGTCCCCCACCTGATGAAATCTGAGGGGTGGGGGGCAATTTTATATGCCAATAAAACAATTTGCTTTCAAAAACAAAAACCCCTGAGTGGTGAAAAGGCTACTTCTTCAAAGACATTTAGCATATACATAATGTCTCTAAACAAAGAAGTGCTCATTTTAGCCATGGAGTGGATCAAATGTGTCATTTTACCAACAAAGTGAAATTCAAATTTATAGTACTGTTCTATTGTGACAACAAATTTATGTTCTCATCAAAAACAGACAACATATCACATGATTTACACGTGTTTCCTATGTGTTTTCTTACTATACAGAAATATATAAAGTAGCACAAAGCTTATAATGTGATACAAGTTCAGATCAGTGCTGAATACTAGAAAGATTGAACACTAAAAACATTCACAGATCTAAAAGTGTAGGTTCACATCAGAAAGTATTAATGCATGTATCAAAAACATGACTTACACACCCTTATCTATATGTACGATATACAAAATAAAACCTTCCTCTTTTAAACAGTGAATGAAACAGCCTCTGTCCACATCATCAAAACTTGATGATAACAAACATTCACCGCTAATGTCAGTTAACAGCTAGATGCTAATTAGCTGCTCAGCTACAGCACATTAAACAGCAGGTAAACATAACTCAAATGTCACATCGGACTCGTTAGATGCTGGTTTGATCGTTGCTCTTCAAAATCCCTGTTAGCAACATGCTGTCTGTCCATGACTTGTACTTACAGCAGTTTGTTTACTTTGTCTTAAATGAGACATTAAATTTTGCAATTAATCCGCAATTCATATGCCTGCCGAACCGTGGGGGGTGATCAGTACGGATCATGGATCAACTACAATCAGTTACTCCACTAGTTAACACTTGTTATTCCAGCTACTTTAAGCTTATTACTCAATATACGGCTCAGCTTAAAACGAACTAAAGAAACTGTCAGAAGCAAGCAGCCAGACCTCCTGCACACTAATCATACAACATCAAAAGGTGACTGAACAACCACTCAATTAAAAATGAATGAATGAGTGAGTCCAGACAGCTCACTGTAACTTCAACAAGCAAACTAACGTTACCCACAACACATTATATGATCTGTGCTGCATTTTTGTTAAGGAGATAAAAAACACAAAAAAGCCACACAGAGACATTTAACCATGAGAGATGAAATTAGCGACCAAAGAGACAGAGAGAGAGAAGCTGTATCTGACTCACGTTATCTGACACCTTCTTCTTTCTTTCATGGAGATGAAGTATTCACGTCATAACGTCCATTTGTAGCTGTTGGTCATCTTGTTTGTTAGTTAACAGAACTTTGTGGCTGTTGGTTAACCAGTCTGATATCATTAGCAACAATGACAAACAAGCTAACTCTCCTGGTTGTTTCTCTGATTGCTTCCCTCTCTAGCCTCCACGGCAGTGTCCTGCAGCTGCTGCACTGCACAGACCAGATAATTTCTCCCGCTAGCTTAACAACAGTCCTTAACAGTCCTTCCATAGATGTATAAAGAGTCCTTCAGGCTGCTACAACAAGCTAACTCTTGCGTTGGCTAATGCAAGGAGCTATCTACTGCTGCTACTCTGACTTACAGTGGTGAGAGTTGAAGATGAATTCTGGAAACTATCATTGGACCAACTCGATGTCAATATTGCATTCTGGTTGTTGATTGGTAAGGGAGGACAGCCTCCCTTGGAGCATCATTTTATGTGTCATGGCCAATCACAGATTAGCATGAAAAAAAATGAAATACATTGAGTCCAATGTAAGAGATCCCGCCATGAGGAGGTCAGCAGCCCCCCCCCCCCCCACCACTTCACACACTGCTCTCTCTCCTCCTGCCCCGCAGGTGTCGTTGTTGAAGCATTTTAAACAGAATTTCAGCAATGGATTTTTTCCATAGAAGAGAGACAAAATATACTTTATAAATACTGAGATTTGGTAATGATTTATTTCAATCAAATATTCTTTATTATATTTTGATCTCCCTTTTGCCTCTCAAAAAATAGAGGAGGATCAACCTCCTCTGCCTCTATGGACCAGCCTCCACTGCTTTATACAGTAAGTGTGTGTGTGTTTGTTTGGGTTGCATGAAAGAGGCAGCCTGTGGTCTTATACAGTATATGTCATGTGTGTGTATGAATGCTATACAGTGCATTTGACTGTGTGTGTACCTCACTTTTCATTCATAGTGAAACTCAAAGTCCCACAGTATTAATAACAGAACACACTACATAAAGAAAATAGTAAAAAGCCTTTCTGAATAGAAAGGTTTTTCAGGCCCTTTTTAAAAATGTCTAGGGTCTGTGCTGCCCTCAGATGGTTAGGAAGGCTATTCCACAAGTGTGGTGCAGCAGAGCAGAAGGCTCTATCCCCATGGTGTGGAGCTTAGTACTGGGGGCCCAGAGGAGCAAGCTGCTAGCAGATCTGAGGGTGTGGTGAGGGTTTCTGGTATGATCAGTTCCTGTAGGTAGGGAGGCACTTGATGGATTTGTATGAGTATTAGAACTTGGCAGTTAATCCTGAAGGAGATAGGGAGCCAGTGCAATGAAAACAGAATCAGTGTTATATGTTTGTGTTTTTGCACTCTCATCAGGATCCAGGCAGCGCTGCTCTGAATGTACTTGAGCCTCTGGATGCTGGATGATGTAGTCCAGTCTTGAGGAGATAAAGACATGGACAAGATTCTCTGCATCTAACAAGGTTAGAGATGGGCAGAGTTTAGAAATGTTTTTGAGATAGTAGACAGAGGTTTTGCATAGATATGGTCATCAAATCAGCTCAGGGTCAAACCTAACACCCAGATTAGTGACTGAGGAAGAAAAGGGGATGTCCCGGCCGTCAAAGGTGAGATGAGATATGGGGGATGACTGAATCTGGTGTGCAGTACCAATAAGGAGAGCTTCTGTTTTGCTACTGTTTAACTGGAGGAAATTTGTGCTCATCAAGGCCTTTATCTCCTCAAGACAGGTGGGGAGGCATGACATGGCTGCAGAAGGGCTTGGGGCAGTTTTGATGTACAGCTGGGTATCATCAGCATAGCAACAGATATCCCATGTCTGCTGATGACACATCCAAGGGGGAGCATGTAGAGGGTAAACAGGATGGGGCCGAGAACCAATCCTGTGCAGAACACCACAGGTGACAGGGAGCGATCTAGACCTGCATCCTTCCAGTGAGACATATTGAGTCCCACTGGAAAGGTAGGACTGAAACCACTTAACTGCAGAGTCTGACTGTCCAATGGTGGTGTGGAGGCGCTCTAAGAGGATAGTGTGGTCCACAGTGTGAAATGCAGCAGTCAGGTCAAGGAGAATCAGGAGAGAAGGGGACCCTCCACCTGCTGTCATCAGCAGGTCATTCACAATCCTGAGTGGAGCTGTTTCAGTGCTGTGTGCTGAGCGCAAACCTGACTGAAATTTTTCATATAGGTTGTTGTGTTTAAGGTGGTCCTGAAGCTCAGAAGCAATCACCTTCTCCAACACCTTGGACAGAAAAGGAAGGTTCGAGATAGGTCTGTAGCTGGCAAAAACTTCTGGATCCAGGATGGGTTTCCTTAGGAGGGGGCGGATGACTGCGACCTTGAGGGTAGATAGAACACTACCAGTGTGAGGAGAGAGTTTGACAGTTTGGGTGATAAGGGGGCTGAGAATGGAAATGTATGATTTGAGCAGACAGTGAGCCCAGAGCATCTAAAGCGTCATTCCAGGACATGTCCAGCTGTTTTTATTTTCTGCAGGTTATGAGTGAACCAGGGAGCAGAGAGTGAAAAATTGACCTCATGCGTCTTGACAGGGTCATGAAGATCAAAGACACCTCTCAGAGATGTACTGTAGAGCTCCACTTGTTCATCCACTGATGCAGAAGCTGGGCACGTGATGTGCCATTGTGCCCAATGTGTCCATTGAGACCACCATGTGGTCGGACACACCCAGATCATAGACCTGTAGGTTATTGAGGGGGATGGAGTCACTGATGAACAGGTCAAGTGTGTGCCCCCTGGTGTAAATAGGGATATCAACATGTTGCTTCAGGCCAAGACACTCAATCAGACTCAAGAGCTCCACTGCAAAATGACAGGAGGGATTGTCGATATATATATACATATTACCAACAATGACAGCGTTGGTGATATGATGAGTTTATTTTGGGGGAGTGGTAGATGACAAGCCCCATCACAGAGTATATGGAGGTTTACATTTTAGAGGCATTCAACTGAAGAAAGATCAGGCATTGGCAGTGGAGACAGTTTCAGTTCACCCTGGTGTATGATCGCTAAACCACCACCATGGCCAGAGCTGCAGGCTTTTTCCATGTAACTATAGCAAGGAGGGCAGGCCTCATTAAGCTGTGCTTAATGAGGCCACCTGGTTTATGCCAGGTTTCAATTAGGCACATGAAATCAAGCCCCTTGTCCAAAATGCGGTCATGTATGAGAAGGGATTTATCAGTGAGAGATTGTATATTAATATAGTTCCATGGCAGCAAGAGACAGAGCTGAGGATGGACATCTCTGCAAACTCCACAGTACACTGTGATCCACTCCATTTTGCATCTCGCCTGGTGTAGGGTAGTTTCGCAACTTTCCAACGATGACGCTCAAGTTTGTCTGGTGTATTCAACACTTAAACCATGGTGCATAGATGTAACAAGGTCGTTTCTTAAAATCTCAAACTCTTGGCAGCGGGTTAAAAACCCCTTGTCATGTGTAATTAGGAAGCTGTGTAAACTCCATAGCTGTGTGGCTGTGTGTAAAGCAGTTGTGTCGTTTGGGCAGAATGGCAGTGTTGGTAACAGCCATAGGTACAGTCACGCAGTGGAGATCATTACAGCAAACATGAGTAGAGCTCAAAGAAGAATGTCAGTCACTGCTGTCCATCAGCAACAGCACAGCTCTGGGTGATTTCTGCGCTGATATAGAGTTCAGGGGAGCTGGACGGGGCTTTGTGGCACACCTGAGCTGGTAGGCTGGAGGAAGAGACAGCTGGAGAAAAGGGATCCTAGAAGAGCAGGTAGTAATCACTTTACATTGAATAATCCAAAAATCCATAAGTCTCAGTAGAGAAGGTAGGAAGCGCTTTACGTTGAATAATCCAAAATCCATAAATCCCAGTAGAAAAGATAGGCAGTACTTTAGTTAATCCAAAGTCCACCAGTTCGATAGAACGTATTCCGACTCAGGGAGCGATGAAAACACGCAGACCATTGATTGTTTAAAAATATGGAGTCATGACAGCTCCCCAAAAGCGTAGTTAAAATATCTCGATCGTCCCCTGGTGGCTGGCTGCAGTATAGGTCATAAGTCCCACCCCTTCCATGTTAACGCATGGGCCATGGGCCAAGCTAAAAAAAGTACACGTCCAAGATGGCTTCTGTCATTTTAGGTCGTTCTTATCATGCTGATACTTGTTCAAGTGCTGATAAGTTTGTTTTTATTAGTTATTCGACGATATAAAAAGGTGCTGTGGCGTTATGATTGACAGCTATGACAGCTGTTCTCAAACCTCCTACAGACAGCGGGATGGCTGAGGAGGCGTGTCCTGTGGGCCACCATCCCACCACCTGACCCTAATGTGCAGACTCTGGCTCCAAATGATGTCACACAAGCAAGATGGTAGCTCCCGGAAAGGAGATATTTTGGCTTCACTTTTGCATAGCAGTAGGAAGTGGAAACGCATCGTCCATATTTATATACAGTCAATGACACAGGCAGAAAACAGAAAAACATTAAAAGCTCAAACAAAATGCAGGAAGGCCACGTTAATCACATGAGCAGTGAAGTTCACAGTCAATTGTCTATTTAGCAAAGAGGAGCGGCAGCCAGAATGCGCCAGCATTCCCTCATAAGGCAGAGTAGCCTCTCTCCCACCACAACACAAGCACCAGAACAAATCTATGTTTTGTTGTGTGTGGGTGTTTGTTACCTAATTACATTATGGGGAGAAATCTTTTCATAGAGTTACATTGTAGAGACTCAATGACCCCACAAGATCATTTTATCTTAGGATATTAAGAGTACAGAAAGGGTTGGGGTTTTGGTAAAGGTAAGGTAAACAAGAAAGTAAATCTGATTCATAGTCCTTTAAAGTGAGCATTTCAATGTGCTTCACAGATGAGAGAAATAAGAAATAAAAGGAAAAGGAAATAAAAAAGAGACAGACTAGACAGTATATAAAAACAAGGACATAAACCACTAAAAATTATGTCATAAAATCAAGAGAAAGCCAAAGAAAACAAGTTAGATGCTTTAAAAAATGCCTGCAGGGAACAATTTGTAAGTCAGTACAATATCCTCACAGGTGATAAAAACCAGTGTGTCTTTGAGTGTGTGTGCACCTTCAATGGCGAATGGCTTCCCCACAGTGAGCAGTTTGCACTCTGCGTCGATAGAGACCTCAAAGTCCAACAGGGCTTTGTCCATGATGAACGCATCTAGTGCAGGAGGATCTGTCCTTCACCACCAACGCACACACAAACACACACACACACACACACACACACACACACACACACACACACACACACATCACACGAGTGAGAAAGAATATTAATTGAAGAACCTAAAACTTTTGTAGACCTGTAAATCAGATTTATAAACTTTTTTACACTCCCCAGAACCATTCAGGAACCTTGTAATTGGGGCTGTCATTCCACTTTGTCATTTATACAGAGCATGAGATTAACTGCATTCTAATACACTGTGTAAACACATACATCATTACCTAAACCAACAGAATCTGTGGCGGACTGATAAGGCATTATACACACTGCCGAAGACTTTCCTACTCTGGCAATATCGATCCAAATGACCCTAATTGATCCCTAATTATAGACCGTTCCTCTGTGTGCAGCCTTTGCTGCTGACCAGCAGCAGGCAGGAAATAAGTTTCAGGATACAAAGCACAGCACAGATTTGAATAATACACCTACACACTAACACACTGACAAAGACGTAAAGATGCACATTTCCTGACACACATCCAGACATCCAAATTTACACACAAGCTCACAATTACACACTCATATTTGCTTGCACACATATACATCCACACAAATTTGAATGGCAGACAGGTGAACAAGCATAAATGCATGTATTGGAAAAAGCACACGCACACACACATTGTCTAAAGGGGAAAAATAGATTGTATCTGATCAAATTACCTGAAACTTCTTGTTATTCAGGACATTTACTGCTAAACAAAAGGTTGACTTTACAAAGTCTTTGCTGTGCTGGCAAAAAGCAGAAAAGTCTGTCTTTCCTCTGTCTAGATCTGTCAAAGACGAGGAGAGGGGAGAAGAGAGGATAGAATCTTCTTTTGGGACTGAAAAGGGTCGGAAGTTATCCGATACTCGGCCTGAGTGGCATGTGTATCGGCATTAAAGTGTGTAGGTACGACTGTCAGTTGTAAGCCTGTGTATGCATGTGCTTGAGAATGCATTATTTCTTCTGAGTCTATACATTTGTGTGCATGTGCAGCTAGCTGCCTGTGTAGCCCTTGGCATTCTGTCTCTCCAGGAGAAGGCTTGTGATTTTTTTTTTCCTCTAAGATTTGAGTGCAATATTGGGGTCAGTAGTTCTGCCAACACAGTATTTTACTGCCTCACTCTGCTTCTCTGCACTGCTGTGACTTCCACTTCTGCTTTGCCTCGCACACAAACAAACGCTGCTTTCATCTTCCCTGTTCTCATCCTCTTTCTCTGAACAAGCGCTTTGTATCTTCTCCCTTGTATCACAAAGTCAGCACATGCACTATCTCAGCATCTCTGCTGGTCCTCTATGGTGTGCACATTGTGTCTGAGAAGTGTATGTGGTTACAGCTGTGTGTGTTTGCAGTGTGTGGTACAGTATGTATGTGCACTGGAGTAAGCCAGTGTAAAATATTTTAGTCATTCTTGTAGCGTCTGTAAATTCATGTGTTATGTGCAATCACAAGTCCACATTAAATCTAGTTATTTATATTATTATTAGAATAGAAGTTATTGTCTTTTCCATAACTATGCCCCAAAAGATAAAGATTTAACATGGACTACCTTTAAACCAGCTTAAAACCCTTTTCTATGTTTTCCACTGCCTTTGACCGTACTTTAACCTCTCAGTATCATTCAACTTTGTGTTTACATCCTAAACTACTTTCTGTTTATTTCTGTTTTTAACTTTTTTAATCTCTTCTTAAATCTCTTAAAGGTGTTACATAAATAAACTTGCCTTGCCTCCTTGCTTTCATCTGCTCACTGTCCCCATTCGACATCCGATTCATCTGTTCGTCCTCCGTCCTCATTTCATCAATCTGTCCCTGACCTTCATTCATCCCAGCATTCAACACTTCAATTTAATAAACACAGTTTTTTCACTCAAATGGGCAGGACTTGTATGTAATTCATTTCTTTCATCCTACTTAGACCTTAGGCTAGAAGGTAACTATCTCTGGATAAGGAAAAGCTCAGGCTAATGTATGCAGCTCACAAAGTGATGAATATTTGATCCTATCTCTCACAGATGCAAAAGCAAACAGTGTGTTCACTAGAATAAGAAAACATCTACCGATGGGTTACACACAACATCACTGCAGGTAGAAAAAGATCAGCCTTAAAACACAATTTGCATTGAGCTACACTGGGCTATTGCATTGATTTTGGATCGTCAGTAGAGTCTGTCCCTCTTAGCTAGAAATTTGAGCATCCAAAATTGAACTGATGATGTAATCAGGTGACACATTTTGGAGTTTGTCCACTGACAATAAATTAATGATGGTACAACTGGTGAATCAGAAAATGTGCACATACGCAAGGAGTTACTCCATTATTCACTGGCTGTGGATCAGCTCCAGGATTTGTCTCTAAATGACATCGTGAGCCGTATTAAGTGTGTGCTTTTCATCTTTGAGTAAAGACTTTGAAATTCAAAACTGAACAGTGGAATATCAGAAAAACAGCACATGGGAATTGCATTTTAGTTTGTTTGCGCTGGTTGTCAGCAGACTGAATTGTTATGGCACTGTGCATGAAAAACAAGTGCACACAGAATACAAGACAACCACGATTGATCAGATGCATATCACAGTTTAATGACAAGTGTAAATGAGATCATTTTATATTTGTACTGTGTGTGTGTGTGTGTGTGTGTGTGTGTGTGTGTGTGTGTGTGTCTTACTTTAACATATGTACGCCATCAGGGGTGGTGGGCTGGTTGAAGCGTCTCATGTAGTCGTGCATCTCCGGAAAGCTCTTTTTCATGTAATCTTCAGCGCTGCTTTCCCTCACAGTCCCAAAACGAAAGCCCAGGGAGGGATGGTGCAGCTGGGATGGTGCACCCACGATACAGGAAGTCATGGGTGGAGGAGAGGGTGTAGATTGTGGTAGAGGTGTTAAAGAGAGAGAGAGAGGGCAATAGATATCACAATGGGGCTCATATCAAATTCACTGTAGACGTGAACTCCCAACAGGGTTTAGGGATATGGAAAGCGATAATCCTTCGCAAATAATTCCGTTCTTTACTCATTAGCCTGTCCTTGTGTAAGATTAGTTTGTGTGCACATGTAGCTGTGCATCCCTATGTGTGTGTGGGGTGCTGACATGAGTGCTATTGCAAGTTTGTGTCCTTGTTTGCAGTCTAACCTTGTCATCATGAATTCCTGAGACCTGCTCGAAGGTCTTCTCCCCGACCATGACTGCTGCTAGGTTGGCGGTGTAGCTGGATAGCACCAGTAAGCAGAAGATGGCCCAAAGGTTCATCAGGAAACGCCCTGTCCAGCATTTAGGAGTCTGCCCAGTGGAGATTTATGCAAAGGGAGATTGTTTGGTTTGGCTGTGTTTTGCCTTTCTCTAATTATTAGCATATAAAAATAATGAAACACAACAAGATCTGAAGAAATAGCAGGTCATGATGAAGAGAGAATCTAAAAATAGCTAAGATCAAAACTGAAGAATGTCATGAAGTCGAGACAGAAATGAAACTAAGACAAACTAACTGAAATAACAAAGTATATACATGAAAAATAAGGGCATGGATTTAAACAATTAAAAACACAGAATGTGTGAAAAATGGTGCTTTTAGGTGTTGACATAAATGAAGAGGGCCCCTTGAGGCTCTCAACCTCCTCCTCCTCCTTAAAAATCCCAATTTAACCCCAAAGTAAGGATAATCAAGGTAATCAAAACAGACCAGAAAATGAAATCTACCAAAGTGTGACTGTTTGTGAGGCACATCAGAAATATCTTTCCATGAAATTGCCTGCCTAGGGGAGTAAATCCACCTGAACACTGATCGTTTATTTATTCCACCAATTAAAATCCACTTAACAGAAGAAAAGAGATGGGTTTCTAGTGTTTTAAAGGCTTGAGAATAATGAGACATTAATTATACAAACAAGGTTGTAACCCATTATTACGAAAGTGTTCAAAGTTCAAACTAAAAGCGTAATTACTGGGTGGATTGAAAGAGGAAAAAGAAAGGACGGCATGCACATTATAAGCACAAATTCATCAGTAATATTGTTTTATGGGAAGAAATGTGAACCAACGGGAGGTGAGGATGATGATCACAGTGCCCTTTATTTCTCCCATGCAGCCTGTGTTTTATTCACAACATCTTTCATTTCACATTGTGCTTACAGGCTACTATTTTTTTGTAGCTTTCTGTTTTCGTATGGCAGATATGCAGTTCAAAGCGAGAGCGGTACTGGCAGATTACCACTCAAACTTATTAGTAATTTATGAAAATTGGTCCTTGATTTTCAGACAGAGGTAAACAAATTCTCATTTATAGACAGTTAACTACAGATTTTTTGCTCTCTAAAATGACAATGGTTGCTGGCAGATTAACCTAGTTGTAGCTCTAATTAAGCTAATATTAGCTCCATTCGGTTGAAAATGCTATCCTTGGCTGACTTGTTTCCAGCTGACTCATTTAAAATCAAGTATCCTTTAAAAGATGTCTTAAATATGGACTTTATGGCCACATACATGATATGCTACGATTGAAAGCTGCATGCTTCAAGTATAGTCAGTGTCCTCGCCAGCTAGTGAACGATGTAGAACAAATAAAGAAACAGCGTTGTTCTTGTATTGCAGTGTAGTGCTAATTAGTCAAGTTTGATAAGGAGAAAAAGTACAATCACAACACAACACAACCCTATTTGGCAGCTTATCTAACATACTTGTTCACATTTTCACACAGTATGTCTTTTAATGTTACAAAAGATAAGGCTTTGAGGCCGGGGACTAACAAACGAGTTTGGCAAATGTAATGCTATCTCAGTTAACGTTAGCTGGGGGTGCTGGAGTATAAAACAAACAAACAGGAAAAAATAAATAAATCAGGACAGAGCTGCTAACGTTATCCTAAACTAGCCAATTATTATTTTTTTTTTACGTACCCTGTAACCACACAAATAATGCAGTAAGTTAATGCAGTGTTCCTTAGCCTTGGAAGTAATGCATGGATAAGTTAGTAGCCAGACATGCTAATGATTGCAGCTTACGTCAGAGCAGATAAACATACTGTTTAATCAATTTTTTACACTTTTTCTGTCCTTTTGAGCATTTTTCCATTTGACACATTCGTTAAGATTTTTAAGGAGCACTACCAGTGACTCCAATTAGGTTATTATTTCTGCATTAGTAATCAATTTATCTGCCCTCTCTCTTCCTGTTAGCCTAAATAAAAATTACTGTTTGGCTGTGACGCAGCACACAGAGGTTCAGGTTGTTGCTCAAGGACATTTTAACAGGTCACAAGGCTGCTAATGGACATAACCTGTTAATTGACACATTGCCAGTTGCAAGGATCAAACCTGTGACCTTTCAATTATGGGAAGGTCTCTCTAATCACTTGGCCTCTGTTCCACCCAAGTCATTTGCTCTGCTTCCTTTAGGGACAAAGTGTAATTATGCATTTAAAGAAATATTATAATGGGGTGCATATTCAGGCACTGGTAGGAGAGACAGGAATAATTTAAGTAAATTACGTTTCAGATATTTATCTGTATGTGCTTCATGTAAATTTGAAGAGCAAACACAAATTATCATAATGATGGATTTTTGGCACAGTATGTTGCTGTTTAAAGAATAAAAATTGCAAAGGACAGAGTTGTTTTTCATCTGCGTTGTGGCTGGGTCTGTGCGACAGCTTTACTGTGGGTGCGACACGATCAGTCAAATCCGACAGGATCTCTGAAGAATACTTTTACTGCAAAGGTACATTTAATATATTGAACATATTTATACCAAACAAATTACATTAAAAAAGAGATTTTTTTATGTTTGAATGAAAGAAATGATTGTTTTTCATCTCGCTATGTATTTATTGAAAGACAGATTTGCCTAAGTGTGAGATTTGGCTTCCACTGTCTTCAGCGATCACTTGTCTCATACATTTCTTTCTCATACTAACCCTTGTCACTAGGCTCTCCAACTTTGCCCAACACTTGCCCTCTGCCCTTTACATCATTCTTTGTCTGCCCACCTCCATGTCACCCTCATTTTGTTTCTTTTTTCATCTCTGCTTACCCACTTACCCTTTCAACCCTATCTCACCATCTTTCTGTCATCCTCCCATTACCTTTTTTTGAAGCTCATTTCCTGATTTGCCCTCTCACCTTCCTACCCCCTGATTTCTTGTTTGAAACTTTGTGTCTGACTACTTTAGAGAGTTAACCTCTACTCACTCCCTCTTTTTTCACCTTCATCCAGCCCCATCATCCTCGCCATAACTCCTTCAATCTCTGTCGGTTCACTTACCCTTTCCCCTCTCCCTCCCTGGATGTGCATTATCCTCCTTGTGCCTCTCTACTTCATCACTGCCTACCTTCTTAACCTCTCCCCTATACATCTTCCTCCCTCCCTAGCCATCTTCATCATCTTTCTCCATACATCTTTCCCCTCCAACTTCCTCTTTTCTTACTCTCACTGTTTGTGTGCTTTTTCCCATAATGCACATCCCCTTCTCCCTTTCTCCTTGCAATTTCTTTCCCCTGCCCTACCTTGCATGATGCCTATTTATCACACATAGGAGAGCTACTTTACCTTGGTGGCGACAGTGCGTCCAAACAGTATGGCGTAGCAGAGATTGAGGGCGGAGGAGTAGGAGAACACACGCAGCCTGTTTCTGCCATGAGGTGTCATGCCAAAGGGGCTATTCCACTCATACAGGGTGAGGAAGAGTGCGGTGAGATGCAGTGTGACAAAAATCCCCACCCACATGGACCAGTGGAGTGGCCACATGAAGGCTCCAATTGGGGCTGCAGTGTCCCGGCTACGAACCTGGTAGGTCAAAAACAAACAACTGTGTAAGAAACTGACTTGATACAGTTGATTTCCCTCTGCACAGGTTACAGGTATTTGATGACGTGGAAAATTGTGATTATAATTCTTCCTCCAGTCTGCAACATCTTGTTGGTAAACTTCTCATAAACACTCCTGGGCATAATAAGCATCTAAAAATTGCATACATTGTTTTCATTTTGTGCTATTCATTATTTTGTAAGGGAAGGAAATCACTTTTTCAAACGATGGGATTCACATTTTCAAATGGAACAATATTGTCAGATCATATTATGCATTGCAATTTGTTTGCCACAGAGGGAGATTTTTATCAAAGAAGAACTGCAGCATGTTTGGGGACTCAGCTAAGATGTCTTCTGCAAAGGCCTCTCAGACTCATTATACACTCTTAAACTGCCTCTCATTTTGAACTTTCATAATTAACATGCCTACTGAAAACTCAGCAAACTAATTATTCACCAACTAATGATCTCGCGCTCCTCACCAGATGACCGGGTGAGAGGGACATAAGGGCGAAATTAAGCAGTTGCAGACCATATCGTCAGAATATACCAAAACACTGTCAGTCACAGAATGAGAGATTTACAAATCAAAGTAACACTGCAGATTGCAATGCTGCAGTTGCCTCACAATGTGGTATATTTTGAGGACATGCCCTTTGTCCTCTATAATCATTAAAATGCAAACTCTCAACTCTAACAAACTGATGATGACTTCAAGCAGTTGTACCAGAATGCCCAGGCTGGTGGAATAGAACGGCGAGGTGAAATCGATGACTCTGCTCCGGGCAGAGTTGATGGAGAAAGAGGTGACAGCCATGTCAGCAGTTCCACTGAGCAGGTCCCCGACCAGCCCCGTCCAGCGTCCTGTCCCGCTCATTGCTCCGTACTTCCCGTCTCCCACGATATAGAGGTCAAAGGTGAAGCCCATATCCTCTGCCAGTTTCTCCAGCAAATCGATGCAATACCCATAGCAGCACTTCCTCAGGTCATCTGGTAGGTCTGAGAGGAAAGAAGTGATGATCATGTGAAATGTATCCGTTCGGATATTTACATGCATGCTTTGGAAGTTAAGGAGTTTCACTTTTGAGAATTTGTCCACAACTGTTGACTATGGATCTTGGAAAATGTTGATGGGTCCTCACAAGATACTTGTGCGTTCTGTTTTTAATGACTCTGGCACCCAGGCTAGGACTACATTTAATCACATTAAATCCTGAGCTAGATGTAACAACCCTTGAACTATGTGTAGGAATAGAGTAGAGTTGGCAAGGTGAAGATGCTATAATATAAAATTTACACATTCTGCCTTTTTTGCCACTTTGATTTTTCTGGCAAACATTTTTTGCAAACTCATTCAATCAAAATCCAGCAGCCCACAGATGCATTTGTCTATGCCAATTACTCACGAAACTTGGCACCAATGTGTGAATTATAGTTCTGTCTAAGCACCAGCTTATAGAATTTTGCGACGAGGTATAGTGTAACTATATTATAGTGGATACTACCACAATGGATTATACAATTAGATCTGTAGCTCTTGAACCACTGACTATTAAATAAAATTATTTTACTTGCCTAAATTCCTGGGTCATCTTGAATACAAATGTCAATTTCTATTTACTCTCCCACCATCTGCTGACTTAAGTAAAAAAGTGTACAGTTGCATAGAATAGTGTATATATACATAGTGTACACTATATGCATAGTTGCCCAATAGTTTTCTTTCAAACCGACTCAGTTGTACTGATCTCTTATTGATTAAATGCCTTTAATCCTCTTCATTCATGAGACGTAGATGTAGCTGTGGAGCTGAGCCCTTGACATTGCACCTTGTATATTTTGAAACTGGATTGACCAGCCATGATACCATATTGATTTTACTCCTAAAATCCTATTCAGTCTGGAGGATGAGCAGTAGAGATGTGGCCAGTGACATAGCAATGAGATCTAAGCTAAGAGATCTAAGAGTTTAAATAAGAGAAGCTCAGAGTTTATATAAATTAGAACTTAAGCATGTCCCCTAACAAGTTAAAATGTTTTTTGAGATGGATTACAGTAAATCTAAACCATATCAGTACTTCATCACTACATGATTTATGTGCTTTAAAGTCTGAGGTCATATGCTAAAACAAAACTCACCACTGCCCTCCCAGTCTGCAGTTGTTGAGTTTGGGTTGTGCAGCTGGTTGAAGAGGCCCTGGATTATGTCGGAGCGGTTGGTTTTGGGGTCCAGACAGAGCTGACCAGCTGGACACAATCCATCCTCATCCACCTCGCGTGTGAAGACAAACGGGTGCTCCACCAGAGTCACCACCCTCAGGCGGTGTCCCTCAACAGAAAGTCCCGGCCTCCAGCGTCCTCCAACATTAAAATCCCCCTGGCCATCCCCTCCCCTCACTCCAGCTCCGAGACCTTGCCCCTGGCTGCTCCCGAATCCTCCCACCAGCCCCAGGATCCCGCCCTCTAACTCCAGCCTGCCTCGGGACCACTGGCCTACGGTAACCCAGGCTGGCTGGCCCAGAGCGCCCCTTTTTAGGCTCCAGACATGAAACAGCTGGGACGAGAGGACTCGGGAGAATCCAGCATCCACCTGAATAAGGCCTGTGGCTCCGTTGAAGGAAGTGTTGGAGAGAAACCTCGAGGGACAGAGAGAGACAAGCAGACAATAAGCAAGAGGCAACAGTACAGAGAAAAAAAAATCAAGACCCATGCTGGGATATTGCAGTTGAGAGATGTAGCATGTATAATACACAACTCTAAACTAGCCAGATGAAAAAAAAGGAAAAGCGAGGGGAGGAAAAAAAGAAAGGAAAAAGTTACAAACGACAGTGCACACAGGCATGGTCTGTTTGTGGAGCTTTAGCAAGTCTAGTCTCTAGTAATTGCATCTCCCAGAGAGTCATAATTAAAAGTTAATGCAGTGCAGTATGGGTCTCCTCCTATCTGCCAGTCCATACAGACATTCATTGCTATTCGCCTCACTCGCCTGATGGCCGCACATTGGTCTTTACGGTGGAATACATTAGGAAGAGCAATCCCTGTTCGCACATAAATCTGCTCTGGCCTCTTGAACTATACTGGGATTGTTAGCTCTTGTCTTAGCATTTGATCATGTGGACATTGTCAGGTGATGTCTCAATGTGAACCCATACAAGTGCTGTTTGATCATGTCTTGATTAGTGGGAGATTGTCAGGAGGTCATTGTAAATTGAAGGGGTGCTTGTTTAAATGTTAAAGAATGCAGGGATCGCTGCATTCGGTACGGGTGTTGAACCGTGCAGGGACTGTTGATTATGTCTGGGTCAAGGCTAGAAATGGCAAGTTTTCCTTACTGTTAATAGAAAAGGTTGGTGAGGCCGTAGCCCTCTCTCAGAGCAGAAAAATAGTATTTCCTTTCCCCTCTTTGTTTTATTCTCTCTTTTCTTATTTTTTTCCCCTCTCTGCCTCTTTTTTTTTTCAAAATTATATGTATGAATTGATGAGCATAGAATATAATCACCTCCGGAGATCTCTCTCCATTAAATATAGGACATAAGTATCAAAATGAGAAGACTAAATTGATCATGAGGGTCATTAACCTCACCTGCAAGCCATGCCTGAACTAAAGCCTGTCTGCACCACACGGAGAATGAAAGAAAACGTATGAATACATGTAAGCCTTTTTGTATTCTACTGGTGCTTTTGTTCAGTGGCCTCTTTCTTCACAATGTGATTTACTTCAACAGCACAATATCAATTTATAAACCCATTCCCTGTGCCATAATTCTCAAGAACCTGATTAAAAATGCTTCTGATTTGAAAGTCATTCCCATCCCATTCCACGTTAACTTATCAGCTCCCTCTGTCTCTGTGACCATAAAGCGGAAGTGCTAGCCTTGCCTTGAGCTGAAATCACTCATGGTAATAGTGCGGCTGAATCATCATATCCCATAGACAGCAGATTCATCAAGCCAACCCACTCCAGACTCATATAGCTGAGGCTGGCCACAAAGAAATTAAACATAGGCTTCACTTTACATCTCCTATCTGTGCAGAGAAGTGCGAAGCCCTCTTTTCCGCAGTTTGTGACACTTTCATTCATGCCCGGAGATAAGGATGAGAGATATGAGCGTAAGATGAGACAGTGATAAGAGCAAGGGGCGTGAAAAGTGCGGAAACACTTTAAAGCGGCGTCACTTTTTAGTTATGGGTTCCGTAGGTTGTTGTGTTGCATCAGGCCAGGGGCTGCATTTAAAGAATGACTGTGGATGTCAAAGCGGCTTGATAAGTCAGCCTGCGGTGTCAGAGAGGGATGGCTTCCTCTCACTAACACCTGGCCCCGGTTTACACGCTTAGAGTAAATGTCAGCAGAGTGGCCGGTAAATGATGACTCTATAACAGAGTCCCAGGCATGTGTCTCATTCTCTTATCACTCCATCTCTTTTAGTTTGGAGGAAAGTTTGCTCCCTCCCTGTGTCTGGAATGATATGAGACTTGCTTGTTTCAATGGTTTTAATCTCTTCAGGGGAGATGGAATCAGTGTGGCAGCTGTGTGAGATGGCACTGACTGGCAGATTTCACTCTGATAACAACAACCGTCTATCTATTTCCCCTCCTTTTCTCACTTTTTTTTCTCCACTCTCACATACTTTTCCACTCAAGTTACTTCTTCCCTTTCTTTGACTTTATTCACATTTTCCTTTAGCTGTTTCCTACTTCCTGTCTTTCATCTATCTGTTTGTGTTTGACTATTTTCTCCTTTCTCTCTAATGTATTTTTGGGAATAAGCACCCAGGGATCTTTTTTAATTCTGGACATTCAGAAGAACTACATCAAAAGTGGCTAGTTTCTCATATTTCCACTGCTTTGAATCTGAAACAGTAATATTGTGCGTGTTTTTCTCTTGTCTTCCCTCATACCTTCCTCTCTCGCTTATATCTCCAGACATCCTCACACCCTCCCTGCCATCCTCGCTCTGTCCCTTGGGCATTGAGCTGTTAATTGCCTTCTCCATGTGGAAGTCTCGCACTTCCTTCAGCTTTGTTTGGGCTCTTTGGAGCAACCGCATGTCTGGCTGTTGCAGGGGAGGGATAAGAATCAGGGACTACACTGAAGGGCGAGGAGTCTAACTGGACTGGTTTGAATAGTGCGATAGAACAACCTCTTTTATCAGTCTCTCACAGGCCAGGAACAAAGGTCACTGACACTATATTGTGGTTGACTATTATAAATGGTCTATTCTGATAGTGAAGACTATTTCCTAATTGGCACTCCACAGGGAGATTGTGACTTTCCCTGGTGTCCCCATGAAGTTTTAGTCAGATTAAAAACATTAGTTAGTGTTTTCTCTACTTTGTAGACTATAAAATGAGCAATTAATCATAAAAAACTAATGGACTTCCTTGAAATCTCATAGTAAATATCCAGTAATATTGCTTTGTAACGCAGTTACCACTTCACTTGTTTTAGCCTCTAGCCCTCCATACCAAATTGTTCAGGCATCCCTGTGCTCAACTAAACTGCAGAAGGAGGGGACACTGTGAGAATCCAGTTTGTGATTATTTGGGTGATGTTGATGATCACTCTCAGCTGGCAGGCACGGTGTGGGCCCAGCTCGAACCACAAATCCTTCCCTCACCAGTATCACATGACCAGAGAAGTCGGATACATGCTGTTTTATCCATTGCACTGTTTGAAAAATATCCATGTTAACTGGCAGAGCAGAGATATTTAACTTTGGAGTGAGTTTATTGCACAGATTTTCAGTGCATCATTTACTATCAGGCACATAAGGCCCATGGATTTAGGCTTTTCTCTGCTTTAAGTGAAAACATTTATGGTTTAATATGTATCTCAATAGGCTTTTATTCTGCGTGTGTGTTTGTGTTATCACAGACTGCACCTTGACAGAGCCCGTGAAAGCTGTCAGAGACCCTTTTAAAATCTGATTGAAGCAGCAGCAACAGCGAAGAGAAACAGACAAAACTCTCTGGTGTCAGTCTGTAAATCTGTATGCCATAAAGACCTCTTCCCCACCCCTGGGTATGACAGCGCTATTCAGAAGGCGCCACCCCCATGGTGCAGAGGACAGACAAGGGCAGCAACCGGAGCGTACAGTACTACAAGTGGAGCCAGCAACTCCTCACAAAAATGCCAAAGTGTCACTCAGAAAGCTAACGAGCTTACAGACGTTAAGTGATGTGACCATAGGAATTTGATTACAGTTTTGTCAGTGTCGTCCACACATCGTGGGTGGTTTAAATGTGAACACTTGTAGGACACGTTTTAGGTGTCCAAGAATCATTAAAAAAAGCAGTTGGCCAGTGACTGCAGGGGTAGAGACTATCTAAGGACCAGTCAAACCATGACTGTATCACTGCAAATCCCCTGTAGCCTAAAGCAATACATTTAATTTTTGGAGGAGGTTAAAGTCATCCGCTCTGCTGAAATTTTCTTCAGCTGCAGGGATACTGCACTGGAACTGACCCTGTTCCTGAACTTTAGTTAAGTGCCACACTATCAATATTGTTCTGTGTTAATTAATCTTAAAGGTTCAGTTCACCTGAGTCATACAAAAACATATTAAATTATTTCTACCAAAGAAATAGGCCCTTTGAAAAAAACTGTACTGTGATGACAGTGGATTATCTAGACGTTATGGACACAATGGACTTTTTAAATGTAATTTTTTAATGCTGAGGGCATAACAAACCAAAATCAAAAAAGACAAACATCTCAAGCTAGCATCCATGGAAAGTGGAAGCTAGGTAGCCTAGCTTGATAATATTAGTACTGATTCCCATATTTTACTTTTCATTCATGTTGTTTCAACACCTGCTGAGTCATCAGCAGCCCCTGCACACTCAATGTTGTGTTCGTCCTGCATTATACATTACAAAGGAGGGGGGTAAAGATAGCATTTACTGTCTCTCTGTCATAATTGACTGTCATAATTCACACAGCAATGGGAATTCCTTCAGCACTTTGTATGCCACCCCGTATTTTGAATCATGACACATAGTGACATACAGTATGGAGTCACAGAGTAAGACACTCCTGTGCAAGTGTCTCTCAGGTCGTGAATAAAAGCTTGCAGGCCTGTAACTGAATGTACAAACTTGCAAAACGGAGTTTGCAGGCAGACACCGAAATGTTCAGCCTTCAAGTTTGTATATGCTTGCAGCACAGAACGTACACTTACAAATATAAATGTACAAGTTTCCAAAACTACACTTACAGATACAAACATAAATGTACAAGTTTACAAAACTGTGGTTACAGATAAAAAACCCTGTCTTCAAGTACACCTTTTTGAATGATATAATACTCCATAGAACTGACCTTTTAATTAGTGTGTGTGTACTGTATATGTGTATGTGTGAATATACCTGGCCAGATATTGTCCTGAAGAGGGCAGCTCACGTCGGTTTGGTTTGTCATAACAATTAACCATGTTCTGGATCAGTGCCAAGTCCGGCCTCACCATGGTCGCCGCAGTGACCGCTCTGCCAATCAACTGCAAGGCATCCCGGATGTAGAAGCTGATTGGCTTGCGGCCGACCTCGCCATAGGCTAACAGGCCAAGGGGACCTCCTAAAGTGTGTAGCGAATCTGGTGACAATGGGTATCCCATGATCCACTGCAGCCCTGGTAGTGTTGGAGCGAGGCGTTGAGCGGCACGCAGGACGGAAGAGAGACACTCGGGGTCAGAGCCCAGGAGGAGAACAGAGGAGAGGGGAGATGGGGAGCGCAGAAAACGGGTGGAAAGGATCTTCAAAGCCTCTTCTTCCTTCTGATCCTCTCTCCTCTCCTCGCTGGCCTCTAACCTTCTATCCCTCCCCCCTGAGATGTGAGTCAGGTTGATGATATCCCACAAATGCCAGGCAGAACCACTGTGCGTCTGCAGGTGAGAGAGCAACCCATCACCACCCTCTTCCCACCCAGGGCAAATTACAGCTGCACCTCCCCAGCTACCCTCCCCCCAGCTTCCTCTGTTCCTGTCACCATCTCCCCCCTGCAGGACCGCCAGCAGCAGGCTGCCCAGAGTTGATGGGGGCACACGGGCCGACATCTGCAGGTGGAATCGGTTCTATCAGAGAAGACAGGAAGGAGGTGGAAGAGTTGAAACAAACAAACAAAAAAAGAGTAGGAAGAAAGCAAAAAAAAAACATGAGTGAGAAAATTAGGGGGAAAACATAAAAGTGCAATGATGGAGGAGTGAACAAAAAAGGAGAAAGAAGAAGAAAGGGAGGAGAGAAAAGAGAAAACAAGATCAAAACAGAGATTAATAGATATAGCCAAACCCCAATACCTCGGGGCTGAGTAACATAAAATCACATTAAACGCAGATTTTATGAGAACCAGAGTAGCGCAAAACAATCCCTGTTGCTGCAGTAATTCACCACAACGCTGATCAGAAACAATCAGTCACATTTGTTCATTATCTCTCTCCCTGAATGAGAAGAGTCGCGCTGATTCAAACAAGGAGTCAATGATTCGCATCTAATCTGCAACATCACAGTTGGCTTGGCAAGACAACAGTAGCATCCACAGTTCATCCAGAAGCCTGCATTTCCAAACCCCACTGAAGACACTGGCTTGTTTCATACTGTTCCAAAATGGATAACACTGTTGTCCTTGAATGCAGCTCACAGATGGACCTTTCCCCTCCTTCCTTTGGGGCTTCTATCCATTTTTCATCCTATCAGTGCTCTAGGCAAGGTTGAGGGGGAGACTGCTTTTATATAGAGAGCCCCAAAGTTGAGCTTAACATGACTCGACACACTAAGCACATAAACACCCTCTGGCACAAATGCATACATATTTTCAGCATCTTAGGTGCATGTGCAAACTCTGACACACACACACACACACACACACACACACACACACACACACAATTAGTTAAATCTGCACATATACTGTACATTCATGCAGGTACATAAAGTATGCATGCAAACTTGTGGAATACGCACACACTCATGCCCGTGTGTCTGAAGATGAGATAGCCAACTGCAACTCAAACACATTCATTCAAATGGAAATATCCCACCCGAGAGTACAAAGTAAACAGAGCAACCCTCTGCTGAAAGTCCTTGAGTCCCTCTAGAGAGGAAGAAAAAGATATTTGACTGAAGTCCGCAGAGACATGGATGAATTAATACGGCGTATGTACTTATCCTCCTGGGAGATGCTAGGTGTGTTTGAGCGAACAAGCGAAGATAGGCCTCTACGTTTGAACTCAATAGGGGGCCGGAAAGGTGGGGATGGTGAGTGGGTGGGGTGGCGAGACGACAGCAGGTGGCACAGTGAAATAGAGATAGGAAGGAGGTGCCTACTACAGGTGTTACCATTATTCAGGATTCCACTGTCAGGAATGGAACTAACATCATGCATATTTTGGCGTTGGACTCAGAGCCCAAAATGTGACGATGGGAGATCAAAACAGAACCTCGAGGCAGCTGGAGGAATTAGTATGTAAATCTATAACTGCCCTCATTCTAAGTTGCTCTGGGTAAGAGCCATCTATGCCATCTATCCCTTAAATAATAATATATGGCCAGTTGTATGTATGGATATGTTGCTGCAGTACCCACAAAAAATGGCAAAAATGAAACATTGTGGCACACAGTGGATGAGTGTGAATTATGTAAAAAAGCAGTAAATTATGCTCTTAGTGAATACAGTGTGTTAGAAATCCAGAGAAGAATTCTTGTTAAATATATCATTGTCAAATTAATTGTAATAATGATCATCTGTGGTACATCCCACAGCTGTGTCAGCTGTTCTGCACCAGCGTTGTTATATTATTTCACTTGCACTAATGATTATGGCTAACTTGCTTGAGTTTCAGAGAGATTCTTTTACAATTTCATTTGCATGTGATGTGTGTAGCCAGTGCTCTTATCCAGAGTGACTCACAAAACAGCACAACAGTAGAATTACTCCAAGAGCTGGGGCATGAGAATAAGCAAAGGAATGTACAAGCTGTATTTGGAGTACTGTTAGTGGAGAAAACAAAGTCATATGATTGGGGGAGGAAGATGTGGGATGTGGGATGTGACTGTGAAGACATAAGCGGATATGAGCCTTTTTTTGAGGACATGAGTTCCAGCCCATAAGATGGGGAAGCACTCTGCTGTTTTGCAAAAAAAAAAAAAAAGTGGGCAATCAAACGTGAGAAGCACCAAATTGGACCCAATGAAACTTTTTTTTAAAAAAGCACATCATGAGAGTTATTACCTATTAAAACTGCAGTCATTTTTTCCGGCATTTGAATGTTTCAGCACAATTAATTCCAATGATATATTAGAGCAATAACACCCAAGAGAGCATTCTCTACTGTGCTTACAGGTAAAAACATGATGTGCAGTACTGTCTAAAAACATTTTGTTCAAAGTAATGTGCATTAATAATAACAGGAAAAAAACACCAAAAAAAGATCACCTTAACGTTTCCGAATAAACACACACCTATAGCCTTATTAATGGAAATACTTGGAAAAGTCAACTGCGGGTGTGTTTTCAACCAAGGGATTGGCTGGCTGAAACAAGCAGAAACAAGCTCTAAACACAACATTGACATGTTATCACCTTATAACGCTGATATGGCTAAGGTGTTAGCAAACAGTCACCTACACATCCAGCAGATACAGAACAGCATTAGCATTCATTTGGAGTCCATTCCCTTTTAGCTTTGTTTTCAGTATGCTACATGTTCCACTATGCTCACCAGCTTGTCACTATCTTTGTCTGCAGTTTGTTGCTGGCCAAATAGTATACAGTGAGTTTATCACCGCTGAACAGCTGCCTGCAGCGGCCGGAAATTATGTTGATGAGGACACATCAAAACAGTACAGCTGCAGGACCTAAAACCAAAACAATGAGCTGAAAGACGCAAAAACGCTCTGTAGAGTTGAGCGGAACTGCAGAGCTGGAGGATAATTATCCATGAATTCGCCACTTCGAGCAACCCTTTTCACATTCTAGTAGTCATGTGATCCATTGTTAATATGGAAATACTGATTATAGCCACTATAAAACCCTACATGTAACATCTTGGAGCATTGCAGTGTTACAAGAACAATAAAATCCCTGCCAGTCAACACTCCAGCTTAATCCAGTATGTCTTAAAATCAAGCTGGCAGCATCAATGTTTATCCCTGTGACATGGCAGATTTAATGTATGTGTGTGTGTGTAATGTATGTGTATATACAGTACATGTCGGCATACTTGTGTGAATGCTTATGATAGATCTTCCACTGAGGCTGTCTCCATGAATTTGTGTTTGTTTTTGACATCCTTTGCTTTTTGCTTTGGGTCGGGGCCAACTTTGTTGCTGCAGTTATCAGACATTTGAATTTAAAATGTCTGTTTTTACTGAACCTGAGGGAACCTGAGTAGAGTTTTGATCTCTAGAGGAATGCAGGCAGTTTTTCTTTGTGATGTCACAGTCTAGACAAGATAAAAGGTGGCTCTACTGTCTGGAGCTGGAAAGTTAGTAGAGTACTGGCAGTTTCCTCTGAAAGCATTGTGAGGCAATTCAGTTTTAGAATATTTGTCACTGTGCAGGGACCAGCTACACACAAACAGACTTGATCCTGTCAGCCATGGTGCTGTAATTCCAGCTCTGATGTTCAGGTCAGACCAGACCCAGGATGATCAGGTCTCATTCAGGTTTAGTTAGGAATGTAATGGATGTTTTCTCTAAGCAGCTACACATTTCCGACTTGTAAGAACAGTGTGTACTGTATGTGTGTAGTTCGGTGCGTATGCTCTTATCTTTTTTCTATTCCCGGGTAAAAGCTCCAACTGCAAGCACTGACGTTAGAAAAGACTCTGAACTAAGGATGCAAGATAAGCACAGGTAAAAGGAATGTCAGCATTATTATGGTATAAAATATAAAATCCATACCTCTTCTCACACATCTGCAAATTAGGAGCCTTGAACTGAACCTCTGCCTCTACCAGACAAATCCAGAGTGCCGTTTAGTACGCTGGCCCAAACATTTCCAAGTCTTCAAATAAACTCCATGTGCACAAGTACATGCCCTGAAACCTGCGCACACAAATATATATACAAGCAGACAAGCACAAATGCAATAAAAACAAACAAACACATACAGGCACCCATGCAAAAACACAAAGATACAGTACAAACACACCGTGGAGTGAATACTCGAGCATAAACCCAGAGGGATCTATGGGCAATGTGGAGTAAGCAAACTGACATGAGTGTGTTGAATCAGAACAAGAGGGAGCAGCTCCCAGTTACTACGCTCATTCCTTATTTAGGCCTCCATAAGAAAAGCATCAACACTTGGAAGGTGTGCAACTGAATGCACAATGCCAAAAAGAAGAAAAGATTTCCCTGTATGAAAAAAAGAAAACTGGCACAAAGGAAACAGCTGCACCTGCAGTTTCAGAGCTTATTAAAAGCAAGTTGGGGGTGGGACTTGTTTGAGTATGTGTGCCTGTGTGTGTGTGTAGGAAGATTTGGGTGGTTGTGGATGGCTTAAGAGGCCTAAGATGTGAGTTGAAGCTCTGAAAAACCGGGTATCTCCTCTCGTCCTTCCTACACAGCTTCAGGCTAGGGATGCCTTTAACTCGCTGCAGCTTGACTTATTGAGAAAGCATACTGTGGCCCCAGATGGGCTTAACAGTCAGTTTGACTGTTGATTTAACAGTTTGCAGTCATGAATCATTTGCATCGAGCAAAGCGCCAGTGGAGAGAGTTGGTTGGAGTTGTCCTGGCTGTTACATCCAGCAGTGTGGACCCCTGCCTGAGCGACTGAATGACTGCTTAGCCTCCTCCTATGTCCAGAAGCAAAGCTCATGGTCAGGGCAGCACGCCAAACAGCAACACTTCACTGAACACATTAATATTTCACCGGTGTTGTCACCAGGTGTGTTGGCTGTATGGTGGCAGGATAAAGGGAGAGATAGGAAGAGAGACAGAGAGTGACAGAGATCGGTGTGTGAATGTGAATATATGTTTGAGATGAAAAATGGAAGAGAAATTGATAGGTGGTTTAATATCCGTATTTATGAAAGGAGGTAAAAGGTGATGATGTGGTGTGTGTAGCGGAAAGAACCAGAGATAGTAGTGTGCTTGTGTCTCAAGGAAGACAGAGAGAGATTTTCTCAGTAGGGAGCAAGTCTAATATTTCAAACACCTGAGATGAAAACTGAGCGTATCGTAACCTGAATGTCAGACTAAAATGTCACAGCAGATGTGAGCTCGCATGCACGCGTGAACTAATCTAAATCCAACCTAAGCGATTTGAATTAACCTGCTGTGCAGAACTGGTTTCCTGTCAGAGGAGTAAAAAAGAGGCAACTAGTATCATACAAATGCATTAGCTCAAACATAATGAATAAAGAAACTGTTGAATGTCTGTATTTTTTTCTGATTTCGTTCTCACAGTCCAAATAAACAGCAGTGATTGAATAAGGCTAGCCAGATTTGTTTGCATAGTTAATGAAGCAAAGCTGAGCAGCGCTCTTTAGTTGACCAGACGGTGGCTAACCGAGCAGTTTTCCAGGCTGTTGTGTAATTGTATGCAAATAGCATTGTTTAATTTTCTCCTAATTTCCTTACGTCTCCTGGCGCTAAGTGTAATATGGGTGACTTTAATCTTACTCAGCCATGCTGCTGGGGACTGGAGCTAAGCTTGGTGAGGGAAAGAAGCTGGGACTGTTACACATATATGCAGCACATGCACACGCGCATATGAACACACCACACCACACACACACACACACACACACACAGGCAAAGGCAAACTGCATTCATGCACTTACACATGCATGAAAATATGCCACATACTCACACATGCACGCAAAACACAACTGTGAAGCAATCAGGCACTTAACACAGCAAATGACTATGGTTATCTAAGCATAACAGCCTGTTGGCTCGGAGAAACAGAGTGATAAGCAGTAAGATACACACTATTAGGCTCCACCACAGGACTGGCCACAGATTGAAAGAGGGGCTAAATCTTGTTTCACAGTTAACAGTTGATGGAGATGGTGCCATGTCTCTCTGATTGTCACCGCTAAATTACATATGCAAATACCTTGACTCGATCCAATTCTGCCTACCATCTCCCGTACAGTTTCGAGTGGAAAAGTGTGCAGGAGATTGTGGCCCATGGGGGAGCGAGATGAAACAGCAGGCGAAAAGTGTAAAGCACACTTTGAATTAGGTTTGATTACAGTGAATGGTTGCTTGTCTCTTAGGCTGCTCGTTGCTCTGATAATTTGGCAACTGCCGGAGGTACAACTGTGTTGAGTCTATTAAACATAAGGACCTTGTTAGTTTTCTTGGTGGCGTGGCGGCTCGGGAGAGGGTGGTTATACAGTAGCATCGTAAAAACACCATTGTAGTCCTGAGTGATTGTGGGTAAAGCTATAAGTCTTGACGGGCCATGTCTCCTCTTCTCCTCCAGGCTTTGAGTTTATGGGGATCATTCCGAATGGAAGAAAAGCCTGAGAGAAAATGGGATTCGCTCATTTTGTACATCAGTGTCAAACCAACCATATCGAGGTGGACGTGTTTGTGTAGCTGTGTGAGTACAAACTTGCATATGTCACGCGTATACGAAATATTTGTGTCTGTCCGTGAGTGAATAAATGCGAATGCCTGTGATTTACAAGCCATTTGATGGAATATTGTTCTCAGCATGGCTCCAAATTAATTTGAATGATCAAGTCGTAGAGCGCATTAGCATTTTTCCCCCTCAGAGCATCGCAAGCTACTGTAGAACTGAGAGAACCAAATGACTGCCGCTCCTTCACACACACACACAAACATATTACGACACACAAACACAGACAGACTGATTACATACTCAAACCAGTGCTTTGGGCTTTGTACATTACCCATGAAGAAGTTTTTTGCTACATGATTCCAAGTCACACAGTTTAATCAAATGGCGTTCCAGAGGGAATAACTAAAATGCAAGTGCATATCAAAGTATGCAAATGCTTCCCTGCTAGTTTGTAATGTTGAGTAAATGAAGTAATCCAGTGCGGAGTGTTCACTTTCATTATCAGTTGACTTCTGATTTAATGAGCCTCCAAGGGCCTGCGAATGTCCTGATGTCATCAATAATAATCAGATAAAGGAAACAGCGGGGGGACTGAATGTGCTGTTCTGGACTGGTTAGTCAGGTCTCTAGTCAGCCAATGTTAGTGCTGAGTGCACTGCTAGCATTGGTGAAGGCTGTCATCTCAGCACGCTGCATCGGCGCCTCTTTTGTCAGGAGCTCCTTTGATCCCCTCAGTTGCAGAGATACAAGCCCAAAGCAGAAATATGCTGAATGGATTCATGTATCATCCTCCCCCCTACAAACAGCCTCTGGCCCCCTCACTATTTATGATCATAATAGCTGCCGTTATTTATTAAAAAGAGCGATTGTTGTCCTTGCTGTATAGACAATGTTGTTTTCTCTGCCGTAGAGAATAATATTTGTCCTCTTGGTGCGGCCCTGTGTGTGATATGAGGCGGCGTAGTGAATGTGATGGTGATTGATTCCTGTGTTGAACAGTGGAGAGAGGTACAGAGGAAGGCTAATCTGAGTTATGATTGCCACTGTAATCGCATTTTCTCTCCTGACTCATCCATCCGTCCTACAGTAGCACATACATGCTGTATTCTGATTACGTCGCACATCTGTCAATAATGAAGACTGTGCGATGGAGGGATAAAGTGCACCCGCTCCTCCGTGAACACCTTCCAGTGGTTTTCCATCACCACGATTTTGTAGATCATAACTCTCTCTCCCTTCCTGTAGCCCATTTTTATCTTCCTCTCTCGCTCACTTGCTAACCTGCTGGAGGTGGCGTCAAGCATTTGCAGTAATCATGCCATCATGTTGGGGGTAAAATAAGCTGTTTTGGGTGTTCTAGGCTGGCACAGAGGCTGTCAGGGTAGAAAATAGCCTCTTGCTGGGTTGCAATTCCACCAGCAGGCTGCTGGACCAATGAGATGGCAACATTATTTAGTTACCGGGGGAATGATACCAACAATTCCCCAAGTACGAATGCAAAGTAGCGTGATGTCATTAACAATCAGCCACCGGGGAACATAGCCACAAACAGCAAAAATGTCAGGGGGGGACACATTTATTCACAACACCCCACTGGTGAAAGCACGTCATGCCAGTAATGAGGTGCCTAGAGCTTTGAGCACTGGGTGCATGTCTGAATGCGTCTGATATTTCTTAGTTTTAGGGTGTGTGTGCAATTTTGTGTGTGTTTGGTCACCCACGCTCAGCAAAACAAACAACTACCTAATGAAAAGGGTCCCTATGCTCCGGTCGTGTTGAATACTGAAACTCAGACCACACTTCCCAGAAGTAAAATAATACACCTAGAGAGATGGAAGTCATTTAGGGGGGCAGTGTGTTTGTATAAGAGTGTGTGTGGAGCCAAGGATGTGTATGTGTGTGTGTCTGTGGGGGGGGGCGGGGGGGGGGGGGTTATGTGTGGGTTCCAGGATGGATGGGCTTGCGGTGAGTAAATGACCTGCCTTGATTCAGCCTATCAGCTGAGCTCTCCACCCAGACTCCCTGATATCCCCTTTCATCCATCTCTATAAGAGAGAGATGACGAAGAGATGGAGAGGCAGGGGGAGAGAGACTGTGGAGAAGAATATACATGGAAGGGAGTGAACGATTTCAAGTGCAAGAGCGAGCATAAAGAGGCTAATTAGAGAAGAGGGAAAAATTTGGGAGCAAGAGACGGAGACAGTATAAGTGAACAAAAAGACTATTAGTCTCTAATCTGAATCTGGGGTAATATGTGTGACAAACGGCACCCTGTTCACGCCAGAAGTGCCTCTCTAATGTGACTGTGAGTTCCAGTCGATTAAGATGCCATTTGGGGTGAGTAGATTTGGGACACAGATGAGCATGTTGTTTGGCCTCAGCCTACTTTTGATGCCACATGATCAAATATGCAATGCTGAGAAGTAACCACAGCAGATATAGGCAGAATATGTACAACTAAAGAGTTCAATTCCAAAATGGAGTATCAACAATCTGGAAAAAAAAAAAAAAAAAATTCTATGCTTACTATGAAAATGATTCCAGGCATCAACGTGAGGCAGATTTCATATGAGTATCATTATAAACATGAGTCATCTGAATACCTTTGCTTGGAAAATTGCTGTGTTTACCATTGTGCAGGAAATGAAATCCAGCAGTAAAATGTCCTTGTGGTGTGCTGTCGCTGTACCAAACCAATCCGCTGTCCCATGTACCCCACCCACTCTTAGGGGAATGGTTTTGAGATTTCTGATTTGTTCTCAGCATCAACTTTCCCTTTTGGTAAAAGGCAAAAGAAAATGGCTCTCAGAGAAGGTAATTTAAAAAGACATGAGCTCTGTATTAGAAAACTGGGGACAAGGACATGGTCACAGATAGGAATTATGCAAGCAGTATGACTACACTGAAACTGGGATACCATAGAAAGAACCTTCTGTTTATTACAACTTGGGTTTGTATATAGTGTTCGTCTTTTCGTAGTTTGTTCATTGTACCTATAAAAGTAATTGTGGAGATGTGGGAACACGGCAAGACTTCTTCAATGAAGTCCAACTGGGGCAAAAAAATGAGCAGTAAGACGATCAGACAGGTTTTAAACACAGCAACAGGGTAACCTAGATTATCTGAAACACTATTTTGAGGTAAAATGAAAGTGAGTGCCCTTGAAATGTCAGTAAAAATCAGTCATTGAACAAGAAAACTGCATGACTGCACAGCAACTGCAACAACGATAAGTCAAAGTTAGATGAGGAAATCGGTCTGTAAACCGATGGATGTTTACAAAGTATAGTAAAAGTAATAATTTTAACATTTACCTTTGCTTCCTACAAATAAATCTGACTCTTGCCCTGTTGGACTTCTCTTTAGACTACCTTGGGAAATATAATGTTACTATTACCAAAGGCAATTATAATCAAAACTACAACAAAAATAGTCAAACTAGTATTTCCCTGTAAGACTAGGCTCTCCTCTACTGGCTTCCCCGTGCAGACACATGGGCAAACATAAGGCACATGACCGCATAAATTTTGTGCATCTGGGCCTGACATTAGCTCAGTCTGCCAATAAGCAGTGAATAAACTGGGCTAATGTTGTTCTAATGATTAACTTTCAGGACAGGTTTACTTGCAGTGGCTGTTGCTGCACTAATTCAAGATAGATGTAGATGGCTTTCTGCAGTAGCTACCATTGTAATATCTATACTTAAACATTTATTTATCCTGGAATTATTTGCTGAGCATGCATGTTATTTTTATGTGTTTTATTTTTTTATGGCAATGCACCAGTTGACATTTCATACATTTACACACATATCTGCCAGATTCAGAGAATTATACAGCACACACAAATCTCCCCCTAACCTTGACCACTGAGTAGCTCAACAGGACTAAGGGCCTTGTTCAAGGACAGTACAGTGGTCATTCATACATTTATATGCTACATTATGATGACGCATCCATCATGCTGTATTTTTTTTTATCAGAGCCTAGACTACAAAACATAAACAGCTCTGCAGTCGTCAAATGCAGATTTGAAACTGCAGTAAACAGCTCTCAGGAGGAAAATGTTCTGCTCCCTTCCTTGGATAATAATAAAATGTCAGACTTTCACAGGCTACTTGATTATTCATCCAGAGTTCACTCACAGCTTATGTAGATCTCAGGGTCAAACCACCGTAGAATAAGGTTTACCTGCAGTAGATGCATAATGCTATTGTAAAGCTTGTGATGTATTATACTTTCTACTGCTGTAATAAAAAAGTTGGTTATATGCCCTAGTGGTTACAGATACCATCAGATAACCGAAGTACAACATTTTAACTTAAGGCAACCCCAGTTTGATGTGCAATATCAGGCTTCCTTTTGAGAGCAAAGTAGTGATCCCTACCTGCACATCCAGTTTTTAAAGGTACACCAGATCTGTGTACCATATAAATGCATAAACTGTGAATGTAACTGATGGCATTTCACCGGATAATAAGATGTCGCTCTGCTCACTTAAGCAACCCATTAAATAAACAAGGATTTCTCAGGGCTAAAGTGGTATACTTAACATGCCCTAGGGGAATGATACAGATTTAAAAAATGCACGTAATATTACAAGAATTTTGCACTTAACATAGCCCCTGAGCCCTTTTCTCCTTGTAAATGTGCCATTAGTTATTTTGATGACTCATTCTGCATATAGAGGTCTAATTGTTTTCAGCAACCTCTCATTTCAGATGTAGCTTTTAAGCAACCTTAAGAAGGCACATGCATGGGATCATTTACAAGATGAAAACACACTATTGTTTCATTCTTATACCAGAATCAAACACATATACATACAAACATAGATGAAAGCACAAAAGAATATTTCAATTCTGCCTCTTCAATTTTTACCTGTTATTACATTCAACCTTGTTTATTTGCACTTTGGTAACCAATGCACATATCAGGGCCAATTAAACCACTAGGGAGCCTCTCAGAGGAAATGAGCTGTGGGCCTGTTTTGATCCCATCCTTTCTTCTATTCTCTGTGCACTGCATATGTATGCATCCATTTTCCTTTGGTCACCAGGTACGGAGCACATGAAAGCGACATGGTCGTACCAAGAAAAATGATCAGTCAGCATCAGTGGTTACAGCAAATGTTTAAGTTCAAGTAACAAGGATCTCTAGCGGATTGTCCGTAGGGAGCAAAAGAGGAATATGCTTGAACCACAAAGTCTGCAGAGGGTAGAGGTCGGGGTGGTTGGATGGGTCAACAAAATAAGTTATATGCGACCCGAACCGAGTTATGTTAACCCAATCTCCACAGAGCCCATACCAAGTTGTTTTTGTGCCTAACCTGAACAAATCCAAGACATAGTTGTGTAAAATCCAGTAACAGTTTTATTTTTGTATCAGTGACTTGTATTGGTTTGGAAAGACATTGACAAATGATGTCCTCCTGCCAATGAGGGCATCAGATCAGAAAATGCTTCTACAGTATCGTTCCAGAGGGCAATCACAAACAACATATTTTGTTGTTTAATATGTGGGAAATAGTTGGCACAGACTACACCAGCCAGCTTTAATGTATTTTGCTTTGAGCCCCAGAATTTGGCACAAATCTTTAAGAAATGTGCCTAATGTTAGGATATTATCAAATGACATATCAGATTAAAGGCAGAGTTTTACATATAGTCCCCCACAAGATTGGTAAATATTTCAGGAGCCGCCGAAAGGCAATACATTAATGTAAGTTTTGTTGATTTCACAGAACAAATTACAATTAATTGCATCAAATGATCACAAACTTTGTGACTGCAACATGGTGATTCTGGGGCCTGGAGCCACTCTGGGAATTTGTGATAGATATTTTAGCCCATAATCATCTTTCTGATTGGATCTTATAAAGGGAGAGTCCAGTTGCCTTTACAGTTTCTCTTAAGTGATACATTGTTTTGGAAAGCTGAGTTGGATGCAGAGTAGGGAAACATTGAAGAGAATTTTCTAGCAATATCCTTTTTATTCTATGCCTGCAGGACTTTAAGACCCCCCTGTTTATGTATAAATGTAATCACTATACCATCGCTGGGCATTTGTCCTCTTCCCTTTAGGCTACAGGAAAATTAACTCGCTAATCTGGATCTGTTACCTCAGTTTCAGTATTAATTGCAGCATCAAATAAATGGGGTAAATCTCCGCACTAGGTCCTAATCACTTATCTGCCAGAAGCCAGTGGGTATAATTGGAGCAGTTGTGGAAAATAACTTGGTGTTATCATCAACATAGGCGCAAGGGTGGCCCACTTAGAGCTTGGTAACTACAGTATTGTCAGTTCAGATCAAAATAAAGGGATTAGATGGCAACTTCTCTGGTGCTGAATGTTGAATATATGCGTGTGTACATGTGCATAATAGTGTGAGCTGTGTGTGAAACAAGTTGCCTGGATTTCTTTGCATGTATGACAAAACACAGGTCTTTGATGTTCTTATGAGCGTATGAAAGGGGTATCAAAACTCTATGTGGGAGAATGTGTTGCTGTTCTGGTGCGCATACTAAAAGGCATATCCAGAAACAAAGTCAGCCAGTGATAAGGCCCAGACTCGCCTCAGAGCCAGAAACCTCGTCCCTCTCTTGACAAAACCCAGCGATAACTGCAGCTCCGCTCCTCAAAAGTTGAATAGCAGCGAAAGAAAAGGAAAAAGAGAAGGCAATAATCTTTCTGTAAATGCCAGCTCAGAGTTTAACACTCTACAAAGTCACCTCCAATTTAGATTCATAAAGAAGATTGCATGCGTCAGATCTTCTTAAGTACTGGGACTTTTAGGAGCCAAACTTAATTTCCTTAGTTGGCAAACACCTCCGTGATGTGTGATCTTTCAATTAGAGGGAGCAGCTGTGAGTGTGTATGATTTGTGTGTGGAAGTGGGTGTGGTGTGCATAGGTCAGCGAAGTTACTGTGGTCTACAGTGACATCTGACCCCATTATGTTCTAACTGAATGAAAAGCAATATTCACTGATCTGTGAATGTCCTCCCTCACTCTACAGCTGCATTTTTCACTCTCAATTAATATGAAGAGCTGCATTCTGAGCCCTGATTGATGTTGACTGAAACATGTAAAGGGCATCAAAGAGCAATGAGAGCTGGCTTGTCAGCCAACACACACACACAAACACACACACTAACACACGCACACACACACATTGGGCCATGCAAATGGTCTTGTTTGTGTGTATTTATATATATATGTGCGTCAGCTTGTGTGTGTATGGCCAAGTGTGTGTCCCCTAGCACTCAGTATGCCTTAGAAGGAACACATACCTTACAAAATATCACAGATAATTGTGTCGAGATTAACGATCTCATTTTGATTAATGGTTAATGTTTAATTAACTCAACTTTAGGTCTCCGGCTTGTCGGAGGTTCCCCTGCATAGCAAATAGGCTTCTTGCTTAGTGTCAGGTAAACCATGGGCCCGAGTGTAGGTGCTGGGGAGGAAGTGGGACAGATAAATTTTATATTAATCTCCTGGGATGATATTTGTGGGCTGCTAGAAGCAATGAATAATTAATATTACCCAAGCAAGATAAGAATAACAAAATAATAAATAGCACATACAGTAGCAGGATGCGTGGATGTGTGTATCTACTCTAAGTTTGAGTTTGTCAGTGTGCTCCACATGTGCATACTTCTTCTTAAAAACATATGCTATGTCCTCTGCTCCCCATGTTGTGCATGTATGTGTGTTCTGCAAGCACTCAACTGCTGTCTAATATGGTGCATGTACATAAAAGTGTGCGCACGTCTGAGTGTGCATCCACATGCCGAAGCAGGGGAGATTATGCCAACACTGTGTATAGTATACATGAGCATGTGTGAGCGCATATTATGTTGGCGATTATACGCTCCTCATTCTATCTAAGACGTTTCTTTGAAGCTTAGGTTAGGGTACGAGACAAAGTAACCATGAAATTGACACCCAATCCCATTGGCCGGACCACATCCACGTCCAAATGAACCACTTAAACAGTTCTGGGAACAGAATGTGAGCCTTTCTAGTAATAATTCATCAATATAAAATCAGTGCTTTTCAATATGTATTATATTTCATAGTCAGGATATAACACATTTCTTTTCCCTCCTGCTCCAGCCCCTCCTCCCCCCTGCTTTCTTCTCTCGCCTGGCATACCAGTCTGAGAACGTGAATTCACACAAAAGTGAAATCTTCCTCGTGTCTGATGTGTGCATCTCTCACTCAATCCCCATCCACCCCCAACCGCCACCTTTCCTTTTCCTTCAACCCCCCACTACCCCAACTGACATTTGTAGGGAGGCTGCTCAAAGGGAAATGTGTGTATGTGTGTGTGTGTGTGTATTTGTGTGTGTGTGTGTGTGTGTGTGTGAGAGAGAGACAGAGAGAGAGAGAGAGAGAAGGTGGGTAAGAAATCAATGTCTTTGGCAGGTGTGTCCTCGTGTTTGAGAAAGACTGAGAGCAAGAGAGGGGTAACAAAGAGGGAAGAGGAGGGAGTGTCATTGGCAGGTGCGCGTGTGTCTCGGAGGTAAATGGGAGCTCTGAAGGGTAGTGTAGCATTTGGGAGTACGTTTAATATCAGATTAAGCATCTGACGGATGAGGGAGAGAAAGTGAGACAGAGAGTGTGTGTGTGTGTGTGTGTGTGTGTGTGTGTGTGTGTGTGTGTGTGTAAAACTACACCCTTAATAGATAGAGAGAGAATGAATTTTTGAAAGATAGCCAAGAGATAAAATGACATTTACGGATCAGAACTTCACATGTCTTCCATACTTGAACATCAGGCAGTCTGTCCCTTCCTTGGGACCGATCTGTCACCTCAGCTGGGCCGCTGAGCTTCGAAAAAAAACATGCAGATGGAAAAAAAGAAAAAAAAGGGCGTTTTACAGAGTACCAGCGCTTCTTCCATTTAGGCAGAAGAGTTTTCAATTGTAAGGGAATAGAAACTGAGCTTTGTCCCGGTCACCCTACTTTACATTTAGAGTTTGGCACTTTCACACCAGTCTTCTTCCATCCTCCACCTCTTTGCTTAAAAATTGCCCTGTATTGTACTCTCCCCACATTTTTCTCAGCAGCAACCGTCCAATCCAAACCCGCCTCTCCGACCTCTAGGCTACTACACCCACTTCTTTATGGAAGCATGACCAAAGGGATCTACCTAGGAGTTTTATGGTACTAGGAGTGGTATGGGATCCTTTCAAAGAGTGTGAAATATTTTGAATGAAATATGAGAACTCTGGAATCAGCACCTCCGATTTATTTTCTGTTTGGTCACAAAACATGCAGCAATGGGAGAACTAAACGGAGCATAATCCACCATTTTCTGCTCGAGAGGTGACCAACTTGCCTGTCACACATACAAACGCTGCGCATGACACTACATGAGAGAACGGAGAACCGACAGCGGAAGCAAGAGCATAACGGACAAATGGCCTTCAGCAGCACCCACAAAAGCCCTTCTACTAGCTGATCTGCAGCCATCTTAGACACATTTTAAGATGTATTTATGTTAGTAGTTATACTCTCTTTAACGTCAGTATGCTGGTGTTCAAACAAGTTTGAAGTATAACAACAGCCCATTACATCTTTGCTCATCTTTACTGGCCAATTGAATTTCTTCAGAGCTCAGAGGTCTGGGTTTGTAAGATTTTAGGTTGGTTAATTCCATAATTTGTGGCTTACATGATTTGGGAGACTCTTAAAATCTTAAACATCTTTTTAACAAGATTGTTCCCTTTTAGGCAGTTTGCCCACTTTTTTGTAATTTGTAGCTTTTTGAACATACCCTTCGCAACAAATGATGGATTCTGCGTCCCTAACACAATCTTTAAAGAATATATAAATGGGTATTGTGCTGAGTTTGTGCTCATCAAAAACTACAGGCACACAGAACGAATGACCCAGACCATCAATCAACTGATCAATTTGTCAGCTTATCATCAGTCAGTCATCAACCATAGAACTATTTACAGCTTCCTCCTCCAAAAGTAGTTTTAAAAATGACAGAGTGCGCAAGACAGAGAGGTGTTTTTGATTCATGCCAAAACACAACTGCATATAACAATATCATTCATCAATCTCGCAATCATGATAGAGAATTTCTGCCTAAGTGAACGTCTGGCGGTCGGGTTTTACAAGCCAGTGAGAAAGTGGCAGTCGACTAAAAATAACCCTGCAGCGGGGTCTTATAAATGGGAAGGAGGAACAGTAAAGGGGAACAAAAAGAAAAACACACACACAGCCAAGTGGTGATTTCATTTCCCTACCTGTCATAGCGCGGCTAAATAACTCTGGTCAGGGTATTACAAGCTCTGGGCTCGATGGCTCTGAACAGCAATCCTATGCAGGTGGGAAATGAGCAGGAGGAAAAGGGAGTGAAGGAAAGCGATAAGAGGGAGAGAGAAAGGTAAAACAAAAATGGAGAGTGGGGGAGATGGATAGACCAAGAAGTATAGATGGTGGGGGAGAGAATGGTAAATGGGAGGGGAGGGGGGGGTTGGGAAAGGGTGATAAGGAAATGGAGAGGGCATAAGGAAATGGAGAGGAACAGGCGAGAGATGGAGAAACAGAAAACGGAGAAGAAAAGTCTTAATAAGAAAAAGAAGGATGGAAATGGGACATGGGATCGTAATGGCTGAGGGAACAGGAGGCAGTCCTGCTGGGTGCTCTCTTGGATGAGTACACATACACATACATACACACACAAAACACACACATACATACACACAGAGTGCATCCCAGTGAGGTAGTCTCTGACAGATGGAATTACACACTCCTATAACTCTGTAACTGTCCTGGAACACACACAAAGGCGACAGTTGACTTTCTGAAGCGAGAGTTCTCTGGGCAAGGTTACATCCTCAGCAAGTTTACACTCTCTGTCTCACCCTCACACCCTCACACACACACACTCTGACACATACACACACACACACACACAGAAAGAGAGAAAGAGAGAGAGGGGGACAGAAAGAAAGAGAAACTGAGGGACAGAAACAGAGAGAAATAGAAATATTATTTAAGTGATTCCAATCTGTACCATATTGCAGTGCGTGACAAACTGCAGTGGTCGCCTGCCAAGGGAGGGATTGAGTGTGTGTGTGTGTGTCAGAAAGAGAGAGAGAGAGAGAGAGAGAAAGATAGAGAGAGAGAGGTGGAGGTAGTAGATGAAAGGTGTGGGAAGGGATAAGAGAGAAAGAGAAACTGAGAGACACAGCGAGAGACAACAGTTGAGAAAAAAAATGGGAAGGAAATCTGATAGGACACTGCTTATAAATGGCAGCATTAGAGTGTCAGTCATTGAAATCTGTGCACACGGTGGATAGAGAGACAAGCACAGGTATTATACTTAAACGTATCACAGCCTTCCAGCCAGGGTAAGAGTGCATGATCTGAGTATATTTTGGCTTCAAGGACACTTGATTGAAGTCATAAAAATGAAAGATGACTTGTTGGAACGGAGTCACTGCGGAATCTCTCCCTTCAACCTCTCGTCCCTCCCTCCCCCCTCTAATTTTTCCCCTTCTCTTTTTCCCTCTCCCTCTTTCCTCTGCGGACTTTTTATCCTGCCAAAACAGTGCCTTCATCCCGAACACTCAGAGGTAGAGGCAGGGATAATTGAAAAAGTTCTCACACTGGGAGTTAAGTGAAGCAGATAAGGGGAGAAGTTTGAGGGAGCGAAAACATTTGCGGCAGAACAACAAACGTGTGTGATTGGTCGGGGGGGTGAGGAAGGGGTGGGCGGGGGGATTTCTGTCCTGAGTGAAAGAGAGAGGCGGAAAAAAAAAAAGAGTAAGCAATAAAGTCTGTGTGTGGTAACAGGGCAGGAGGGGAAGAGAAAGAGAATGAAAGCTTTATCTTATCTACTTTAGCCATCGCTACTGTCCACTGGCTCAGAGTATAATACCCACTTATGCAAATACATCCACATCTCGGCTCCCCTGATACTGTGGAAGCCCTAACAACATTTTAACAAAGTGTGTGTTTCGGTGTTGGCTTGTGTGCGTAAATGTTTATGTGTATATGTGCTCAGCCCAGTGCACCTCTTGGGTCAGTGTGTGGATGTTGTTTGTGCAAGAAAGGGCTGTGCCAAGAAAGACACCACCACCACCACCACCACCCCCACCCCACCCTCTCTCTGCCTATCCCTCCAGTCATCCGTCCACGCCCTGCTCCCCTTCATCCCTCATTCATTCTCCCTGCCTCTGTGTCTCCCTCCCAGCTGACATCCCTCCTCTCCTTGTCCCTTTCCTTCCATCTTTCTTTCCTCCATCCCTCCTGCTTTCCCCCATTCCTCCCCTCCCGACCGCCCTACCCTCTTCTCCCCCTCCTCTCCCCTTCCCTCCTTCTGTCACTGCCTTTGTCTTTTCATGGCCACCTCAAATGGCTTCAGATCAATCAAAGGCACTCAATGGACTTTGTTAGCGAGCCACTGTTGTGGGAGAATGAAGCCATGCACCCAGGGGTCTGCTGCCCTCATAATTAAATAGCTGGGGGACTGAATGCTTTCTTCCCTAGGACCTCCTGCACTCTCCACTGACAATCTACCTCCAAGCGATTTGTGCCGCTGCAAAACTAATCACTTAGGCTTGTGCAATCTCAGGCATACTATAGAGAGAAAACCAGCAGTATTATTAGGTTTTGGAAAATATCCACTGTTAATAAATGCTCTTGGAAAAGCAGCTGATACTGATTTGAAAGCATGATTAACCCACTGGTCTCCTGCAGAAGAGAGGCAGGTACCAGTGGTAGTATGCTGATGAAATCAACAGTCGATGGGATGGACAACTCCATGTCCGGAGCCTGTCAATCACAAACTGATTTACGTAAAGCAGGAAAAGAAGTTGTGTGTGCAGAGATCAATATCTCATCCTTTAAGTGCCAGCAAGGAATTACAACTGACCAGCACTCCTTATACTGTATGACCTACAGTGTATATAATACACCAACATGTTTAAGTGTGCTTTTTGTTAACAGCATTTGATCAAAACTGAACCCAGTGCTGAATTTCGTAATTACATGTGAATGCTTTCAACAATTCTAACAAATTTGAGATAACTTAAAGTTTCACTCAATATATATTTATTTTTATCAATAATGGATCAAATTAATATGTGAAATATGTCACTCATAGTGACAAATCTTTCAACTCTAATGAGATTTTTTTTTAGCATTTTTAGCTTATTGTTATTATCGTTTTGGTAGATTCCACCCTCATCAACCTTGTTTCTAGCAGCATCAGGCAGCTGTTTTAGCAAGAAAGGTCAGATAAACCCACTGTATGCTACCTGTCTAACACCAAACAGCAAAAAGACAAACTTTGCAACTATTGTAGCTGGTGAAAATAATGGAGCATCTTACGTTTACAGAGCTACACAGGAGCTGGTGGAGACTAAAACAAACCTTGGATTTCCATTCATCACATAGCTAGAAACATGACTTCAGATGAATGCTAATATTGCTCAGTGTCTGCTGGCTGTATAGATAGGGGTGTGTTGGTTGACACATTTTTCAGTTTTTCATTTCAGTTCAGTTTTCAGCTCGTTCCCATATCCTCAAATGGGTAAGAAATCAATTGATGCAGCTTTAAAAACTAACAATGAAACTAAACTTTTAAACCAACATGGACAAGAAGTCTTTAAGTAATCAGAGAAAAGGAAATTTGAACATCTATAATTCCATGACAACTCCAACTTGGAGGAAGATACGATCGAAAGCTCGTGACTGCGGTGAGATTATTTTGTGAGACTCATATCTTATGAATTAAAGTATTATACCAACTTGGAACCGGATGCAACCCAGCCTTCGCACATGAATAGCGGACAGGGCTGGCACCAAAGCACACACAATTAACCACCACATGTACACACTCCTAAACACACACAGAGCCCACAAAACGTTTTTCACATCAAGCATTCTGACAATAATAGACCCACATGCACACAAATAGTAACATTGGCAGAGCATCGTCACTGGTGGGAGAGTCTTGGCAGTCGACCTGTAGCCCAGCGCTGCTCAAATCAGGACAGTCTGACTGAGACTGACACAGAATGGACAGAGAACTGAAATGAACAGACTGGGCACAGCCTGGTCCATCAGGCATCTTTTAACCAGAGCTGACAAGGCTGCCAATGAATGCTGCAACTTTAATATAGTGCCATTTTGAAAATTAGCACTGTTAAATAAAGTCTGGGGGCAACTGCCACTGGAATGTCCAATATAACAATTGTTTTGCTGAGTCATAAGCTTTGCTTTGTTTCTACTGCCAAAAAATAACAACAACAACAACAACAACAAAATATCACACCATAGCTGGATAACCATGTTACACCAGTGGCTGGAGACATGAAATCCTGAGTGAGTCTCCCAGTGGACTTACATGTAAAACTCAACTGTTTATTCAGTTTGAGCAAAAATATAACAAAAATTCAAAGCATGAAATTTCAATTTTCACACTTCATCTCTCGTGGAAAATGTATCCTATTTTTATTTTTTTTTCATTGGAGGAGAATTGTGGGATGATTATTCAAACTAGCCAGTCCCAGAGTAATGCATTTATAATGTGTTATATAATCTTGGCAAACCTATGTGTGTTTCATAATGATTTAAATATTTTGGCCACTCCAAGCCAAGCAATTGATTTATATTTATCGATGGCTAATGATATTCAAACACTGTGACCTAGTGGCTCTTTTGGACATGGACAGAGGTGTGAATCTTATTCCCTTTTACGACATCCTACAAGGGCAAAGAGCTATTTGCTGAAGGCTGAAAATCTTTAGTGTTATACTTTCTCACAAAGCTCAGCAACAAAAAAGGGTGGGATAATATTTTTAGACAGTGTGTTGAATGCCTTTTCTTGATGTAGACAGCTGGGTGAAGAAAGACAACACAAAGTGCTTCTCCCCAAAGCCACATGGGTGAGACTTAACAGTGAAGTAGTTTCTTTCTATGCTTCTAATGTCTGTGACATTATTGCATAGGTCTATCGCAAAAAGAAATCCCATTTTTAAAGTGTAGATTTGAATCTACTCCTCTGTGGCATCTCAACCAAAGTTGAGATATATCTTCCCTCCTTCAATTTTTCACCTGACAAATCTCTACCACAGCCCTCACCAGTGAGCTGCCTGAAAAAGATATCTTCATCCAACCATTCTGCCCAGGTGTCCTGCCTGAAAAGAGTCTTTCTACCAAACCGTTACACCTGAATGCCTCAATGTCAGTTCACTCTTGTGTCATAACTGGAAAAAAAATAAAATAAACAGCCAACCTCGAGCAAAAATTCAACCAGACATACTCTTATGTTATAACATAAGGGTATAGTCCACTCATAAACAGAGAAAAACAAACATTGCCAGCCGTTTTACCTAAAAAAATCTGTCCATTCCCTTTTCCTTCTAATAAGCTCTGTTTTTCTTGCCTGAGGTAGTTCAGAACGTATTGATTTGTGCTCTATTCTGTACTGTTTCCTGCTGCAACAGCCTCTTTACAACAGCAGAAACACAACATTCATGTTTATCATCCAATTTTGTGTCAACAACCCCGAAACCCAACTAAGAACTTCAGTTATAGTAGGTAGTTCAGTAAGCACACAGGCTAGACTTGTTGGAGAGCCATGAGAACAAAAGGTTGGGTTTTTTTTGTTTTTTGTTGTTGGTCATTTTATCTGAATAAATGTCTCTTCATTCCAGATCTTGGTCGTAGAATTAGAAAAACGTAATTATATGGTGTTCTTTAATTCTCCTTTTAAAAAAAGTAGTGTGAATGGAGGACACATGCAAGATATATGCATGCTACTGACCTGAATTAGAGTGAAATATTGCTCCGCTGTGTAGCGTGACTTGGCATGAGATAAGTGCGACAGGGAAGCTGCTTTAGCGCTATCTGGAGGACAGTCTGTCCTCTGTTGTGAAGGGCAAAGAGGAAAGAAAATTGATCACATCCCATTTCTCTTCTCTCTATCCCTTAACTTTTCTGTGTCTTCTTTTCTTTTTGTGTCACCCCACCCATATGCCCTCATTTACTGTCTCTTTGCCTCATCCACCCATCCATTGCCCTCAATCCTCTCTTTCAAATCTTTTTTTTCCCCCCGCTACCCCATGTCTCGTAGTGACACTCTCTCTCTCTATCAGTTGTACCATGTCTGCATGTCTCCTTCCGGCCCATAAATAGTGTTTATGTGTTAGATGTTGTGCATATGAATATCAGATCGTCTTGATGTTTCCTCTGCACCAGCAGTCAGCCTGAGATATCACTCAGGATTTATCTGTCGTTCCGCTCCGCTCTGCTTTATGGAGGCAGCTCGAACACAGAGGTCAATACAGAAAAAGAGTGGGAATGAAAGAGAGAGAGAGGCCTGAAACCAGACTTCCTAACAAATGACAAACTGCTTGCGTGTATGATGGATGCTCCCGGATACAATCTGGCTGAGCGTACGTATCCATGCATGTGTGGGGTAGAGCTGTGACAGTCATGTCTGAGTGTGTCTAAGTGTGTATTTCACTTTGTTTTGCGTACTGGTATCTGTGTATAATTGCGTCTACAGCAAAATGTCAATGTAGTATACAGTTACAGGAAATTAGGAGGAATGTGTGATTCTGCATTATGCAGTGCACTGTATCTGTGCATACTGTATATGTGTGTGAGCAAGTGTGTAAGGAATTAAGGTTTCAGCATTCTTCAAACAAACTATTTTGTATGAATAGTCGTCCAAATCGCCTGAAAGCAAAAGTGTAATCTGTGTTCTGAGCAGCCACACCCAAAGGTGGGGCAAAATTCTTACTGTCATAGAAAGTGGCAAGATGTGATCAGTTGTTCAAATGGTGATAACGGTGCATACTTTCAGATAGTATTTCCTCAAAGATATTCCTCATTTACAGTTGAAATCTTGCAAGCTTTTCCACCTCCACGCACCTGGCTAATTGCTGTGTGACAGGGGTTGCGTGCTTAAAGTTAAAATTGACAGATGCTGCGCCCCGATTCCATCTTTGGAGCTGTGTACGAGAGGGGCTTTCAGATGCTGTTAAACGATCCAACAAACACTTCACTGGAAGTACACTGATGCCTTTCAGAATCACTTAGGACAATTATACATTTTTGTGGTGTTGGCTCTCTGATTCAGCACATTAAATTCAAAGCGAAATATTGACTATGAGTTTAACAGGCTGATTTTCAGCTTTATTTGGAAAATTTGTTACATCCACATCAGATAAATAGTGTAGGAATTGTAGTCCTTTTTACACATAATATGCAATTTTAGGAGACAAAAACTGGACAAATTAAAGGTACCCATGTAGTTTTTTGACCACTAGTTGAGCTATGTATTGATGAGTAGCTCCAAATTTGATTTGTATCGCCTGCTTTCACTGCACATAGACACATGTATACATACATAATATACATAGGAATATATATTCTTGCTGATGTTTTCATGCTGTCCCACTAGTCTAAAGTTTGTGGTGCTAATTCCCCCAAATACTTGCAACAATGCACAAGCAAAAGGAAGGGGGTAAAGGAACCAGCTAGCTGGTTAGCAAACATGGATGTAAAGCTTTGAAAATGGTTAATGAGGAAGAAAATTAATTCAAGATGTTTTTAGGCCTTAAGCATAAAGTGTTTTGATGAGAAACACAGAATGTAACTATTTTGTTTACAGCAAAACTCCAAAGGATACCTTTCAGTAACTTAAATCAAGTCATCATAGTTAATATTTGGTTGCAAGTCCTGTGCAGGGATCTAAAACCCACAGACATCAGAGGACACATCTGCTAGAGCTGTACTGCAGCCACCTTCACCGCCTCCATCTTTCATGGTCCTTTCATCTTCTTTAGCAAGTCAAGCACATGCTCGTTTGGATTGAGGGCAGGTGACTCAGCCAGTAAAGCTCCACTGTTTTGGCCCCAAAAAATCCTTGGTTGCCTTGTCAGTGTGTTAAGGATTATTGTTGTGTTGCATTATCCTGAAAGTCAGCATTTTAACGTCAGAGATTATTTAATTTTCAATCCAACAAGCTGGAGCAGAGCCAACTGGGAGAAATCGTGCACCGAAGTAAACGATGTAAATGATGTAAACGATGTAACAATGCATGTTTATGTGTGTACGCGGGTGCCACTGGTGCGCCGATATGTGTCTCCTTACAGACAGCTCTGTGGGCAGGTGGTGTTGAAGCCCATCCAGATGGGCTCTAAATCATCCCTGTTTTCTTGCCAACTCCCCAACATAAATATCCCAGAAGGAACACAGAAGTTACCTTGGGGTCCACCATCTTTCAATCCCCTGTCTATGCCGTACCCGCCTCTCAAATAACTTCCTCTCTGACAGCTTTTCTCTCTGTCACATTTTCTCTGTCACCTCCTGGTCTCATTTTCACCTCTTTTATCTCTTAGTAGCTTGCTCACTTTACTTTGCTGTCTTTTTCCTCTCTTTTTTATCTTATTTTTCTCCCCCCCCCCACCTCCCTACCTGTCTGAATAGCTCATTCTGTCTGTCTAAGCTTGTATCTTTCTGTAACTCTTTCTTTTGCTCACTCTTTATCCTCTGTTACTCGAAGAGTTTTGTCTTCCCCCTTTCTGGATGTTTACCCCACTTTCTCGTCTTCACCCTTGGGTGTTTGGCTAACCTGTCGCTTTGGCACTCGCTCAACCGTGTCCCACAGCCATCTGTCAGCATCTGTTTAATCTCACATCAGCACATGTCTCTCTCACCTTCTCTCACCTGTCTTGCCTCCTGTCTGCCTCTTCCGTCTGCTTGTCTTTCACCTGTGACCTATGGGAGCATCTATAAGACCATATGTGTGTGTTGTCACCGAGCCTACCCTTATCACTAAAGCCCACCTGGCCTATTTTTCTGGTGTTGTGCCTCAGTTGCCACCTACTGTAACACCGTAACACACATTCTCAAACAACTGCTGCACAATCTATGGAAGAGAAAGATGAAAGTAACTTGAGGTGGATGTTAAAAGTAGAGTAAAAAGTAGAGATGTGTATTGCAATGTCCGCTTTTTCATCTTGATGTGTTTTGAATAGGTTTGTATGACTTTAATCTACATGTGCACAGTGTGTGTAGGCATCAGACAGAATGTGTGTGTGTGTGGGTGCGTGTTTATGCATTCACTTATCTATATCGGTGTGTGCATGTTGGTATGAGGGTGTTTTTCAATCACAGATAGCTTGAAGTTATCACTCACTAATCCTCTAATGAACCGGCACAGTTTAGATAAAACTGCCTCCATCAAACTCTTTCAATGGAAGAAAAAGCACAAGGCCCAGGCCTCCTGTCATCCTTCTCTGCATTCCCACAGTCCCTCCATCCCCTCCCACCCTCCTCCAACCTTCGATCTCTCCCTTCTCCTGTTGATCCCTCCTTCCCTCGTTCCCTACGCCCTGATTCCCCCTTTTCTTCCTTGATCCCTCCTTCGGTATTTCTCTGTTTCTTCCCAGATCTCTCCTTCCTTACAAAGTGATCCCTCTTAAACCGTCGTTGCCTCGTTCCCTACTTTGTTATAACTTCCTTTCCTCCTCTCCTTCCCTTTTTTCATACCACCTGATTCCCCCATTTCTCCGTGATCCCTCCTTCCCTTGTTCCCCACCTGATTTCTCCTTTCTTAATCGATCGCATCTTTACTCATACCCAAATGTATCCCCTTCATCCTTCCTTCACTTCACTTCCTCCTTTCCCTTCATGTACTCAGTCCATAATACCTGTTTCTCAATTTTTTACATGACCCCTGCTTCTCTTGTTCCCTACCACACAAATCCACGGTTTCCTTCTTAATCCTTCATTTCCTTTTTGACTAGATTCATCAATTTCTTCTGTTTCCTACCTCCTTACTCTCCACTTTCTGCCCTGATCCCTCCTTCCCTCTATTTCCCAACCAGTTCATCTGTCTTGTCCTTGCTCCCTTTTTCCCCAGTCTGCGTCTTCCCCCATCCCCTTCATCCTCCCTTTTTTTCATCCTACCTTCTCTTCTACTTGATTCTTTGGTCCTTTATCTCTCCATACCTCATTTACCAATGATTTCTTCCTTTTTTTCCTTGATCCCTTCTTCCCAAGTCCTTTACTACCTACCCATCCTTTGTTTTTCCCCAATCCCTCCATCCCTTGTTCCCCTCCTGATTTCTCCCATCTTTCTTGATCACTCCTTTCCCTCTGTTGATTCCTCCCTCCCTCGTCCCATACCACTGGGGAAGAACCCTCATCTTCCTCGATCCTTCATTCTTCCCTCGTTTCCTCTTCCCGTATTCCTACTTTTCTTCCTCGATTCCCCCTTCTTGCCTTAATACCATCTGATTCCTAATTTTTCCTCGATCTCTCCTTCTCTCGTCTCCTTCAACCTTTCCTCCTTGATCCCTCCCTTCTGCATTTCTAATCAACCAATTCCTTCTTTTTTCCTTGATCCCTACATATATCCCTCAATTATATCTCTATAATGATAGCCACGTCTCCTTCTCCCCCTGATACACGCAGCCCTTCCTTTCCTTTCGGCTTCGATCCATCACTGGCCTGCTTCATTTTTTTGTCTCTATAGAAAAAATATAACACTGGTGTGGAGTTACTTGACATATTTTACCAGAGGCAAAAACATAAGCCAAACACAAGCCAACCATTAAAACACTAACTCAAATGCCATACCAAGCAGCTCAAACAGGCCCACAGTCCTTTTGGTAATACATACTCCGCTGTTTCTGCTGTGCTCAATTAATCTGGCTCAGTCAAGACCGCACTGAACTGTCATCATAACACTAATAAAGAAAAAGCTTTGAGCTGTTTGCATTAAGTGGCCTGCTTGTCTCAAACTGTCAGTTCGCCTGCAGCTCTGGCTCGGCACAAGTTTTGTCCCTCTCTTTCCACTCGTTTATTCCACTGTGGTCGGGGCACAAATCCCCTCATCATCTCAAAGGAAACACTAAAGGCAGCATGGCCTTGTAAAGCCTCATTAGGCTTAATAACCTTTAGTGAGCGCAGAACATACACTCCACTGTAGGTATGTGTGAATCGCATATATGCAGGTATACATTCGTGTGGGGCGTCTGCATGTACTTCTCTGTGTGCGTGCATGCGTGAACGTGTGCACGTGTGTATGTGTGAATGTGTGAATGCGTGTGCAGTATGTGTGTGTCCTCTGAGAACAGGGCTAGCTCAGAGCCACAATGCGTCTTATTCAGCAGGGTCTCTGGATTAAAATGTAATTTCATTCAAAGTCGCAAATTGGGTTTTTTACTGTACTAATCTTCATTTTACTAAGCAGAATGAGGTATGTCATTAAAAAAAAAGAAGTGACTTAATGAAAGAATGCAGGATGGATAGATTGCAGAGGGGAAAGTAGTTCCCCACCAGAATGATAAAGGTTATTTTGAATCATAAGATGGTGAAATTCATGAATAATACACTACATGACTATATTTGCAGTGTGTATTGTAGCGATTATATTTTAGTGGTGATAATAATGATGACATCAACATTTGCAGTTCAGGCTTTCAACGATTGCTGTTATTCAGAGGGGCTTAAATTGCTGCTTCAAAATCAGCCGTACATTTCAGATTGTTCCAGATCAAATTATCAACATTAGTACCAAACAAAAGCACAAAAAGTACAGGGGGTCTGAGCAACAGGATTCAAACAAATATGCCTATAATTTGCATAAATATGAAAGAGGTCTAGTTAAAAAATAGGGCACGTAAAAAATAGACTCTGTGAAATATGAATAAAGTGCTGTCCGTATTGCAGAGAATATTGGACATTTAATGTGGACATAATTGATCTAAGTGAACTACAAGGACAAAAAAATTAAGAATGGCATTCTAAATTAAACTGTGAAATATAGTCGTGTACATTGTGCTTTATGGAAGGATTTCAGGGTGTATTTCAATAGTATTAAGTGAAGCTGAGAGTGAAGTGACTGAGCTGCAGGAACACAGCTTCCACTGTGAAGAATGACAAATAATGAATTCATACCATACCACCCCTCTCACCTAATCACATATAAGAATCAGCAAAACCATTTCCTACCGCTCTCCCTGCTAATACATTTCCGGAATAAAAAATCATGATCCACAAAATAATTTCAGTGATATTATCTGCAAATCTAGAATTGTTGGGTAAGACTGGTGCTTTTTAAACGGCTGGGCGCATTTAAAATGAACTGAGATTGCATAGATGTTCCTTTTCAATTAAATGTGTTTGCAATTGCGTAACCAAATTATGTTATGCTATGCCTATGCTATATTACAAACACGTCCTAGCATACTACTAGAATACCAATTCTAAAGCCAATTTCATTCTCTTTTTTTTGGGTTAATTAGGGTTATTTTTGGATTTCTTAGCTTAAATATCAAATATCTTCAATTTCCTCATTCAGCAAAACCTACTGATGAACAAATCACCTACCCAAATGTCTGTAATGGCCCTGATGGGAATTAGAAACCCATTTCCTTTTTTTACCCCCTCCTTCCCATTCATCCCTTCTTCCTTTCTCGTCTCCTCTCCTCCCATCCTCCCTGCCATAGATGGACGGGAGAGATTTACAGTTAGGGGTCACACAGTGGTTCTAATTAGCTTAAGTAGGTTGGGAGGAATAAGCACTTCCTTGCTGAGACACATCACCAAGTCCCACAGCTCTGTCTGACTAAGCAGAGACAGCCGACCTCTGCCTCTCTCTGTCTCTGTGTCCCTCTGTCTGGCTGTCTCTGTCTATGTCTTCACTGGTGCTGGAATTTCCCCTGCACCACAAGAAATATCTTCATAATAGATAACTTATGTGATAATTTATGGGAAAAATGTACTTGTCATAGTACGTAGTGATGACAACCCTTCTGCAGTAGCTTCAGACGTACCGAAAGGTAATCTGGAAAATATCTAACATAACCACCTCCAAGAAATGTCACACATGCTGTATTACGCTCGAATCATTGCTGTGCCATTTCTTTTTTGTCTTCAGATAAAATGTGAAAAGTGGAAAATGTTAGCTGACAGTAAAAAAAGAATAATACTCTGGCAAACACTAATTAATTCTTGAAAGACTCCTTTTTTTTTACCTCATGGACATGTTCTTTGACCTTGAGGAAATATATTTACTCACTTCAGCCTGTGATGAAAACACACACACACACACACACATACACACACACGTCACCTTTTATTTTTGTGATATTTTAAAATTTTATAAAAATTTACTTCCCTGTCAGAAAGTGTGTCTCCGCCTGCATGTGCAAGAGTGTCTCTCTCTTTCCCTCTCTCTGTGTGTGTGTATGTGTGTGTGTTTATCTACCTCTCTCTGATGTCCAGGGAAGGGATCTGTTCACCAGAAAAATATGGGCTCAATTCCCAATACCCCGCAGAAAAATCTCCACAGTTTCAAAAACACGAGAGGAGAAACTCCTTCCAAAAACAAAGAAAAAAAAACACCTTCCTCTTTTTGGATCAATCTGTGACAGATTCAGCAAATTTTTGGCAGAGGAGTTTGTTTTGTCTCTGAATTTCTCCAGCTCTCCTTCCCCCCCCTCTCAGGAGCACTCCTTCCCCCTTGTTGCTGAAATGTAAATAGCATTTTTAATTAGAATTCTATCGTCTGTTTGCATATTTTGCTATCAGCAGAGAAACCAGTGTACAATTCCCTGCAACTAACAATTTGCCTCCCTGTTGACTCAACCCACTTGTCACTGCCCTCTCTGTGTGTGTTCAAGAACCTGTCCCACCTCCTACCAGCCTCCTTTCATTTTATTTCTCACATTGCTCCCTTTCTATGGAGGTGCACCATGGAGTGCTAGAGAAGGAGAACTTCACCGGCCATGACCTAAAATTTATACTCTTTTAAGGCTGCAATTAACTGATGATTATGAGAATGTCTGCTAAAGTATTTTTCTGATAAATAGATCAATCGTTTATTGTGTAAAATATTCAATTTACAGTGATTATACAGAGAAAATTAACAAATCCTTAAAGACAAGAAGTTGAAAACAAAGAACATTCACCACTTTTGCTCGATAAATGACTTACAAGACAAATTGATAATGACATTTTTTGTCAATTAATTTTCTATGGATCAATTTATAGACTAGAATATTAATATTACTTAATTTACCCAAGCAACAACATAAACTGTTAAAAGAGCAGAAAGAGAGCATGAGTGATATTCTTAATGTTCTTAATGGCTATAATTTTTCTAGATTTCATTATTCCAGAACCGCTCCTTGGTCACACACTGCATTCAATACTGTGACATCTTTAACCATTGGATTTTCTGTTAATTCATTTTGAGTGTCTGCCCTTCTCATTTTTTTCTGTCTTTTAGCTATTACTACTCATTGCAGCTATCTTGTTCTGCAGCTTACAAACAAACAGATACTACTGCTGCCAGACACATCAACTTTTATAAACCTAAAACAGACTAGCCTGACACAGAGAAAAATGATTTTGTGAATTTTATATAAGGCTGAACCACTGCTGTGTTGCTTTAACACAAAAGCATACCAAAACAGGCATCCATTTATATGAATATGCTGCTTGAAATTATTTTCTAAAAATACTGAAAAGACAGAGACAGAGAGACATGGAGAAAGAGAGTGATGTTATTTCTCTTTTGCCCGATGACTGCTTGGCACAGTTCTGTAGAACTGAAAGGCCTCCCACAGCTAAAAAAATTATTTTTTTTAAAAACCCTCTCCTCCATCCAAACCCACCCCTTCTTCTCTTTCTCCCCTCGTCTCCTCTCTCTCATTCTGCTTATCTCCTTGCATGGCTGACACATTTGTCAAGTGGTGTGACTTCTCATCTTCTCATTCATGCAAGCTTTATTGAAATCTAATAAGCAATCCATTGTTGACAAAGAGATGTGACAGGACAAAGATTTCAGACTTAAACTATAGATCTTTACCCACTCCTCTCTCTTTCCCTCCTCCCTGTCCCCTTAATGCTGCCTCTTAGTTCAGCCTGGGTGTGTGTGTTGGGGGTGATGGGGGGGAGTGTGTGTGTGTCTCTACTGAACCTGTATGAAAGTTGAAAGTCCTCTTTATGTGCACATACCCCCATCTGTACTCATATGTGTGTGTGCAAGTGTGTGTGTGTGCACGTCTGCATGCGTGTGTGTGTGTGTGTGTGCATGTGTGTGTGTGTGTGACACAGAGATGCAGTTGGCTGCTCAGTTGGATAGAGGCGGATATGACTGGAACTGGATTGAGTGACTGGCAAACAGCTCGTCTACTGCTGGGAATACTAACATGACACGCACTCACATACACGTGTTTATTGCCAACTTACAAATTTCTGCAGATACAGAATAACACACACATATAAACATGTATAATGTACACACACACACACACACACACACACGCATACACAAATAGCATGACCTGCAGGCACCACACCTCTCCACAGCATCAATCCATCAGTATATCAACTGTCTGAATGATTCACTCTGAAAAATGCCAAAACACAGTTGTCTTTAATCATACATGCGCACACAACTGTTCAGGCACACACAAATACAGAGCCACTCTCTGTTAACACACACACACACACACACACACACACACACACACAAGAAGAAAGAAAAAAAAAAGCATTTCACTTCAAACCTCTACTGCTGGAGGGCTTGAGGGTTCAGTCCAATACCAAGGCAGAGCTACCAGATATTAAACATGCATGTGAAGGGCCTGCAGGTTCACCAGCAAAGCTCAGCTGAGATCAATCTGACAGACTTTTCTGCGGAAGAGACCATTTAATGGTACAACTTAAAGATCTGGGGACACTAATTGCTATTTTAGTCTACCATGACAATTATTCAGATTGTATTTTTTTTTTTAATAATTTCTGTTCTTGGTACAATTATTCTAATCATGCTTAAAGTTGGTCTTGAGAATGACTGCTTTTATTATCCCTATAACACTTACTTTTACTCACACTATTCCTTTGCCTTTAGCCAACCTTAGAAGCTCTCTGTGAACAGATTTTCACCAGCTCAAACACCAAAATCTTTGCCACAGGCTGCTGGGTCGGTCAAAGTTTCCTCCGTGAGAGCCAACTCTGTGATAACGTTTCAAATTAAAATACGTTTGGCCATGGGTCATTGCCTTTTGAAGTGCAAGGTGCAGACAGCAGTGCAGACAGCATAAAAACGATAAAATATCAACAAATCACCTTCAGTGTTTTATGCTTATCTGTTCCTTTAAAGATGACTGCTACAGGTGCACGGGTACCAGGCACACAGGCGCACTCGTGCACACAAACACACACTACCCATGCATACCTTGGTCACAAGAGGTTCTGTGTCCTCCAGGATGGAGATGAAAGGGATCTCCAGGAAAGAGGAGAGGAACTCCACCTGGATCAGCTCCTCCCTGGAGCGGGGGAAGGCGAGCATAGCTGACACCCCCCTGACTACCAGGTCTTGGCAGGCGCTACGGGACAGCGACTCCGGGTCCCCTCCCGCGGGCGATCGAGCCACCATCTCCAGGCTCAGGTTGTAGGGCAGCAGAGGGAGTGCCTGAGAGGGTGTCGTGGAGGAGTCTGCCCCTCCGCTCTGGTGCCGGAGGCTAGCCAGGGCGCGGTTGAGAGCGTTTTGTATCCGTGCCGGCTGGCGGGTCGGCAAGAGCGCACCGAGGCGTACGGTGTGACCTATCCGGGCGAGGATGTGGCACGGCTGGGGGTGCGGTAAGCAGGGCTCGGGGGAAGTGAAGACGGTTAATAAGAGAAGCAGCAGGAGCAGTCTGGCATAGAGGAAAAGGAGATGAGGTCTCCCGGGGGTGAGGCAGTAGGTCCAGAGTCCAGAGAGAGACACCATGCTGCAGCTCTGACACGCAACAGAGGAGGACTGGGCTCTGCTCGGCGGGAGATGGCATAGCTCCCTCTTTCTCCCGGCTCCACCGCTTTTCTCGGACTTGATGGTTCTTCTTTCCCCCCTTTTTTTTTTCTTTACTGATGCGCGCTGTCGACGGTGATTTGTTGGCGGTTTGGCGATTCGCCTCTCACCTCTTCAAAGTTTTTATGTCAACAGTAAAAGACGCGCGGTGGAGGAGAAGAGAGGAGAGATGAGCGCTCACAGCTTAGAGCGGTCGCCCCGCTTCTGTCAGTCTCTTCTGGAGGAAGGGTTAGGCAGACCAGCTGTGAAGTGTGTGTGTGTGTGTGTGTGTGTGTGTGTGTGTGTGTGTGTGTGTGTGTGTGTGTGTCCATGCGCCTGCCCGCCAATAATCTAACCTCTCACGGAGCCTGCATCTTGTTGAATTTTAATGAAAATTCGTCGGGTAACATTTCCTTCCGCTTCTCCGGGGCGCAAAGAGAATTTGCACTTACTGTTTTCATTCAGTGGACACTACAAGCAATCGAATATGTTTCCTTGTAATTATTTTATGAATCTTAATTAAAGATAAGACAATCCAATTATTTTTTTCCTTCTAGAGCAGATGTTACTTTTGTATTTCTACATTTTAGTGGACCATTTAAACTCACTTATATCACTATATCTTCCCTTACTTCTTTGCCCTGCTGTTGGCAGAAATCTTTTTAAAAACACATTTAGAGAATAAGCAGCATTAAACTGCTGTACGTTTAACACAGATTGATTTTAAGAATAAAATATATATTGGAGGCTTTTCTGAAATTGAGTCCTGTTAATAATGTTGGTCATTTCTTTTGTGAGGTAATAGACTGCTTTTAACCACCTTTGCAGCTCAGACCACTGATGTCCCTGCCAGGTTGGCCAACACAAAGCTAATGGCTTGCTGAAATCTCAATTTTCCTCAGAGATTTATTCCCACTTCCTTACTGCCGTCCAAGTAGAACATTATCCGTTGTGTAACCACATCTTTTCAGCACCATGGACAGCGCCAGTGCCATAAAAGAGATCTACTGTGCATGCTAATTTGGCTTCATGCGAGGGACAGCACTCAGTCCTCCCTTCATTCATTTTGCACTCACTTTTCTTTCCACTGATCTAATTTCCTATCGTTAGAGCAGAAAATTCAGTAAATCTCTTTGTCCAGCGAGTGAAATCTGCCCAGTGGTGTGCGGTTCTTGGGATCCCCAAACACTCTTTTTCTGATAATTCCTTGTTTGTCGGACTCCAGTGATGCTTAAAATGTCTGTCTCCTTCTGTTTTTTCTGCCTCTGCGTTCCTTTCTTCCTCACTCTCTGTGGCTTTGGCATGGGGTGAAGCTGCAGGGCCATTTCAGTGTGTGGTTTGACATGAAAAGGTTTAACAGGCGATAGAGGTATCACCGCTTCTGTGTGCTTCTCTCTCTCGCTCACACGCACACACTCCCTGGGATCAACAAGTCATTTCACAGCCTGCTGGATGACCCAGTGTGACACCGGCGTGGTTTACTGACAAATCTAAGACAGTTGGGCAAAAAGTTTTTTCTTACCTTTCCTCCATCTCCTCATGCTCCACTTGCACGATATGATGAAAGGATGGAAAACCAACACTGTGGGCTGTGTTCTACAGCAGAAACCAGCAACATTAAACTTGCATGGATCTTCACAACTCTCCCTTAGGTACCTGTTAAAGCTGGGCAAGACTGAGAACAAACTAAGTGTTTCCAAATATATTTTCTGTGTCTGTAAGTTGTCGAATATAATGATTACTGGGTCAAGTGAAGTTTATCATAATGCATCTTACAAAATGCGAAAGTGTGATTGTACCAGGCTTGCCATAACAAAAATACCATTTACCTCAAAAACATTTTATCTGCAAAGACCAGGAAATACCTATTATTAAATGCTAACAGTTTTTCTTCTTACCTTATAATCATCTTTGGTGTGACATTATATTATTACATATTATTTTGAAGTCACATTTTACAAAGTGTTTAGCTTCACAGTTCTCATTTTTTTGACTGTATATTGATGACAGTGTAAAAAGGATGTAATATAAGTTGAATACTGTAAATTGCAGTAAGTAACTGGTAACTGGACTGCATTTATATAACACCTTTCTAGTCTTCCAACCACCCAAAGCGCTTCACACTACATGGTAACATTCACCCATTCACACACACATTCATATGCTGATGGAAGAGGCTGCCATGCAAAGTGCCAATCTGCTCATCAGGAGGAGTCTAATCATTCACACTCACACTCACACACTGATGGCGTAGCTTCAGTATCAGTTCACTTCACTTCACCCAAGGACACTTCGACATGCAGACTGGAGGAGCAAGGGATCGAACTGCTGATTTTCCGATTAGTGGATGACCCGCTCTACCTCCTGAGCCACAGCTGCCCCCATATTCATTCAAAATATTTTAATCTACTACTTTAAGTGAAGTAGATTATATGATAACTGTAATTTTGAGCCTTTCCTCCCAAGAGAAACGACACAATGGCTTGTAATGTCAGTTGCCAAAAACGACCTTTAGTTACGTTTGAGTGACAGATGACATCTAGAGGCCGTAGTAATTATGACTTGGAGAAGTGGCGCAGTTCAGATGAGGTGACAAATTTCCATATGCGGAGGAGGTGGCCGGTTGGGTGATCCTAACTTGCAAAAAGTTGAATTAGTGGACTTTGCTGTAGGAGCCTGCTGTTCACTTCTTGTTTCCAACCGTGAGTCTGGACAGTTTTTTAAAAACCGTAACTATGATTGCTGTGGTGTTTACTGTGGCCATGATGATGAAGGTTGCCTAACTTTAAGTAGGCAGTAAATTTAACCCACACCACATATCAAGCGACCATTTTAACCCAAATCATGATCTTTCCTTAAGCCTAACCACGTGTTTTTTGTGCCTACACCTAACCAGAGCTTAACCACAGTGTTGTCACATCATAAAACATAATTATTTTTGACAGTGATTTGACAAATTATGTTGTCCTGCTAATGCCTATCGGTCGTTCTGAAAACGCTCCTATGGGTCATTCTGGAGTGCATGGTCAAACGACCTATGTGGTTGTTTAATTTGGAGGACTTGCTGGTAATTTTAGTGGTGGATTGGATCTTACAAAACATTGTAACCCACATGACAGTATCAGGGACAATAGACATATTATCGCATTACATATTGCTCTAAAAATATCAATAAAATCACTGCCTGGTCATCAAAATAGATGACATACAATAGGGCTTACAAGTATAGTGAAAGCAAATCAAATCCACAATTAGAGTAAAAAGAATTAAGTATGAAATTAATTATATGCATTGTTAAGTATAGACACAACTTCAGAGGCTGATAAGTGGCCGCATGATGAATTGATACATTAGGAGCACTGAGAATTGATATTTTTCAGCAGCAGGCAAAAAAAACTGAACTGAAAAAAGGTACAAGAAGATGTAATTTTATTTTTGGGCAAGGTGACTTATCTCCACTTGTTGCTCCTGTTGCATGGATATCAAGCCTTGCTCTATGGTACAATTACATTTTAGCAGCACAATACATTCCAGGAGGATGCTTATTAGGAGTCTCAAGTGTGATCACAAACCCCCTTTGGTGCTCAATCACTGCACAGGGAGCGCGATGACTGGGACATGTCCTTAGTTTGTCCCCAAAGGTTGTATACAGGTGTCCCACAAGCACATTTTATCTGTATTACTGTTTCCTATTAACAGCCCCCCACCCCCAAGGGTGTATTTGTTTTGATTGTGTACATTGTAAGGGATTAATATGGAGAATAGGATTAAGCAGGCATCAGAAACCCAATTAAAGTAGCCCTTCATCTCTGCTAGCGGGGGCTGTGTCTTTCTTTTCACTGTGTGAGATCCCCTCTCCTGTTCACTCATCACCTCCTGCCCTGTTTGTTCCGTGCCTCCTTCTACCTGCCCTCTGTCTTTGCATTTTAAATGTGCACGCATCTACTCTTCATCCGTTTCCTTTTTTGTTTATCTACCCAGCTCCACCCATTCCCCCCGCTACTCTTCTCTGCCTTCAGCTTCATCCCTTTTTTCCTCTGATCTTTTTCTTCCTACTCCCTCATTCTCCCTTTCATATTTTGTGTCTCTTTGAGGTAGACAGCAAATTTGCTATTTGCCCCCAAACATACAACCCACACTATTAAACCACATCAGTGATTCATTCCTGAAACGAAACTGCAATTACACTGGTAAAAGACTGCTGGAGAACATAGTGGCTCAGCTGAGGGGTGAGCCAACAATAACTGCCAATTTTAGTAAGGGTGAAAGCTCTTCTATGAAGGGGAATAGTCTGTGTCTATGCATGTGTACGTCTCTGTCTGTACGTGTCTGTGCGTGTGTGTCAGTGTAATCCTAAATAATCTGGCAGTACAGACCCAGGTAGCACAGAGGCTGCTGAAATGCCAGGGAGCTCTGAGTTAGTATTCCTGGCACAGCGCTAAAGGCACTAATATCACCTTTTAGCACAATGCTCACTAACAAGGAACAAGAAAGAGAGATGGGAGGAGAAGGATAGAGGGGAAGAAAGGAAAGTAGAAAGAAAGACAATCAAGTGTAGCAAAGCTGGAAAGGGTTGTAGGGAGCAGGAGAAGGTACAGAAGTGTGGAGAAGTGGGGAATGTTTAGGGAAGATTTGGTGTTGGCTTGTACTGTGTCTTTAGAGTTGAAACAAATTAACGACATGAGTTCATTCTTCTCGGTTCTTTTCACCCTCTGGTCCCCCTGATGTACAAAGACACTGGTCTAAGGAGAGAGAGAGACTTATCTGGAAGCAACAGCAGCACCCTGCGTGTATGTGTGTGTGTGTGTGTCTTTGTGTTTGAGTATGTGTGTCTGCGTCTCTGTTTTTCAAGTGGGTTTGTGTGGTATACTCTATGCGTGTGTCTGGGAGTGTATGTGTATTGTCTACGGTGACATACATGTCTGTGTGGCAAGCTGCAGGCATTGTTTAGTGCTTGTGTGTGTGTTTGTGGTTCAGTTTGTGCCAGGATTTCCTTCTTTTGTTTTGTAGCCGCTGCTCAGGTAGCACTCAGTTGAAGGTAACAAGTTACACTGTTATGGATTTTTGAAGGCTGGTATCAAGATGTTTACATGTGAAAGACACTCACTCAGACATTCACTCACATTCATGGTGGTATAAGATGTGTTATAAAATAGTTTTTAATTATTTTAATTAATTTTCTTATTCTTTATCGAGAAGGCAGTTGAAAAATATGTGAATTTTGGCCATAGTTTCCAGTGGATGGATCCTATAATGACCGAGGTGATCCCCTAACTTTTCCTATCATGCCACCATGAGGTCAACATTTGTGGTTCAAAAATTCTCAAAAATTATCGGACAGACTGCCATAACTTCATTCATCCCTTAACCTTTCATCTAGCGCTGTCATCAGGTCAAATTTGACCAAAATGAATGACATTCCCTTCAGCCATAGTCGTACTTTGTGTTGAGTGCTAATTAGCAAATGTTAGCATGCTGACACTAAGCTAACATGGTGAACATGATAAACATCCCTAGCTAAATATCAGCATGTTAGTATAGTCATTGTGAACATGTTAGCATACTGACACTGCATTTAGCTGAAGATACAGCTTCACAGAGTCAACTCACGTGTTTCAACACACCACTCCCCAGATCCACAAACACACATTTGTTTTTTGTCACATAGGAAGCCATTGCATAGATTAACATCAATTACTGTGAGATTTACCCTAACCTCAACCAAAAGTCTTAATCTGTAAAATATAATGGGGAACCTTGTGGGGACCATTAATGTGACTTTGGGAACAGATCTTTTCCCCCATGGTGTGATTAATGCATGTTTTTATTACTTGTTATTGCCCATGCAATTTTATTTTACCCTCAGTAGGAGATGATCCAGAATAACAGCTGACAGAGTTGTAAGTAAAATATACTGTACTGTATGTATCACCTAGGATCTTGAATATAAAAAGTTTTCTGATGTGTCAGCTTGCTCCTCTAAATTGCTGGGTCACTAAAAATGTGATGCAGATTAACTGTAACTATGTTAAAGTGCAAAAAGCATCAAATTACCAATAAATATCTGTACTGTATTTTGTATAAAAGAAAAAGAAAATATATGGCTAAATTCCATTAACAAGCCTTAGTAATTAAAGTTTTAATCAAATTTGTTTCTATTACATTAGGGTTAAATTATTTCATGCAAAAAGCTTTTAATAATTGAATATAAGAATGAAATATTCAGATGTAGCAAAGTAAAGCTGGGAAATGTTGAATCTTAATGTTAGCGTATGTATCAGCAAATCAAGTTAAGCTGGTGTTCTTGAAAAGATACAAAACCAAATAACACTCAAATGTAGCCCTGCCTGGCTCTATAACATCTGTTACACAAAGAAATCCATTGCAGAAATATACACCTAATACTATAAATATGATTGACATGACTAGAAAGATACAGTAGTTTGATATTTGTTTAATAGATTGTCCTCTCTCATCGCCACATAATATCACCCTTACTCTAAATTTAAACTGTCATCTACACTGGCATCAATTTTTCATAACAAAAGCATCATCAACAACACGTCTCATTAGCATCTCGCCTGGGGTAAAAAAAAAAAAAAAAAAATCATCTTGAGCACTCCTGTGACCACATGAGTGGTACCATTTTCATGACTGAATTCACAAACCCATTAAAACCCAAACTGTCAAGGTAAGTTTTGGGAGGAATACATTGTTGTTGTTGCATGAACGGAGAGAAGAAGCCGAGATGACTAATGGTATTATAGTAGTAGATTCAGTCAAGGACCATCTGTGGTGGAGAGCTGCACTGATTAGCTCAAATAGTCTTCCAACATGCTGTAGGCAAAACCAGCTCTCAGAAGAACAATGACAGGCACGCACAGATCCCATCTCGGTGAGCCACTGAGTGTCTTGTATGTATGTGTGTGTGTTATGTATGTATGTGTCAACACAGTAAAGCACACTTTGACACATCTAAACTGAGCCTCTGTCTTTGCAATGATAAGAAGTTTATTTAGTATAGCACCTTTCACAGAAATAAAATTCATAAAGTGCTTCACAAGAATGAAAGACCATAAAACTTACAAACAATAAAAACATAAGCCACAAGTTAAAGTTAACATATAAATAAAACACAGCAACAGACAGACAAAAGACAGACACAAAAGAGCAATCACTAGACATATTAAGGTGAGATAAAGGCCAATTTGAAAAGATGAGTCTTCAGTTGCTTTTTAAAAGCTTCTACAGAGACCGCAGACTGTATGTCTACAGGAAGAGAGTTCCACTGTGTTGGAGCCACTACTTCAAAGGCACGATCACTTTTTGTTTTCAGTCGAGAGCGAGGGACAGCGAGTAGGCTCTGATCAGAAGACCTAAGTGACCTACTGGCGATACAGGAATGGAGAAGGTCACAGATGTACTCAAGTGTTTGTCCATGCAAGGCTCTATATGTGAAAACAAGAACCTAAACCTAAACCTAAACCTGATGATAAGTCAATGTAAAGAACTTAAAATGGGTGTGATGTGAGTCATCCTGCTGGACCTGGTTAACAGGCTTGCAGCAGCATTCTGGACTATTTGTAGACGGTTCAGAGATGACTTGCTGAGACAAATTAAAAGGGAATTACAATAGTCCAGCCGGGATGATATGAAAGCGTGAACAATCATCTCAAGCTCCGGTTGTAATATGACAGACCTGAGTTTTGCAATATTTCTTAGTTGGAAAAGGCATGTACGGGTCAATGATTTAACATGCTGATCGAATTGCATAGCCTGATCAAATATAACACCAAGATTTCTTAAATTAGACCGAACAGCTGAGGAAAGAGACCCAATACTCTGAGCAACCTTGGGAGCTGTACTGTCTGGGGCTATGATAAGAACCCCTGTCTTGTCTGTATTAAGCTGTAAAAAGTTAGACATCCAGTCCTTAGTGGCAGACAGTTGTGCAACACAGTTTGTCAGGGTTATCAGGCTTAAAAGAGACATGTAGCTGAATAATGTTGGTGTGACAGTGATAGGATATATCTCTAAATTTGCTAATAACATGACTAATTTTTTATATTTTTAATATATATATATATATATATTAAATATCTTGGTGTGACATTGGATCCAAATTTGAACTTTAAGAAACATGTTAGACGGTTAAAACCATAAAGTACAACTTTTAGACTTATTAGAAACTATGTCTCTGGACGCAGCCAAGATATTTATGCATGCTATGATTCTTTCTCATCAGTCTTATTGAATTACATGTTGGGGGCAGGCTGGAGAAACAGCCATAAAACCTCTTAAGTCCTTATACAAACAAACTCTAAAAACTCTTGACAAAAAGCCAATGCATTTCCATCACTGTAGGGTACTGGAGAAATGCAATTTACTGAGCTTTGAGAATTTTAGATTACTCTCAAATTTGTGCCTAGTTCATAAAATTTTAAATGGTTTGGCCGTGACTGTGTGTACACTCACTCAGTAAGCTCTGTTAGATCCTCCGGAATATCCTCTATACAAGATTGTACCATACCATTTCGTTGCACTGCATTTGGGCAATCAGCCTTCTCTGTGGAAGCTACAACTCAGTGGGATGCCCTACCTGATGATATCAACTTGAACTGAATCTTAATTTCATCTCATGGTCTTCTCATGAATGCAAATAATCTTGCTTTTAATTTGACAAGCTTACATTATTAATTTCTGGTTGACATTGTGGGTGGATGTGATGTGCTATTGTGTGTAACTTTGTATTTTGTATAATGTGTCCTGTGTGTTTTTTGCTTTGTACTGTTTGTTATTGTGCTATTATATGTTTTATTTGTAAGGGACAGCAGATGAAAATTAGCTTTAAGCTAACTCTGGTGCGGTACATCAAATATTAACATTTATATTTAACACTGTACATGGTCCCAATAAATACAATAAATACAACTAAGGGAAGCATATATGAAGCAAATAAAATGGGACCCAAAACGGAGCCTTGAGGCACACCACAGGAAAGAGCAGCAGTTTCAGACATGTAAGGACCAAGTGACACAGAAAAACTCCTATTTGAGAAGTAGGAGGAAAACAAGTCCAGGGCGCTCCCTGAGACACCCACCCACTTTCTAAGCCTTTCAATCATTATTCTGTGATCCACAGTGTCAAAAGCTGCGCTAAGATCCAGCAGCACCAAAACGGAGCACTCATCCACATCAAAGACATCATTATGTCATTGGAGAGTGTGAGAAAAGCAGTTTCAGTAGAATGCGCAGTCAAGTCAGCAGTGAGCTGTTTGGCGACAACTTTCTCTAAAATTTTAGGCAGCTTGAATATATAGTTATTAGGAATGTATGGATCAAGGTTTGTTTTTTTCAGGAGAGGCTGAACAGCTGCATGTTTGAAGTAAACTGGGACACAACCAGATTGCAGGGAGCTGTTTATAATAAAGACCAGGCATGGACCAATAGACTCAAGTGCATTTTTAAGCACAGATGTGGGTAAAATATCAACATGAATGGAGGAGGATTTCATACTAACTACCAGATCAGTGAGGTCTTGCAGGGAAATGGGAGAAATGCAGTCTAGAATTGCTTGAGTTGAGAAGGGAGTAGAAGACGAAATAATGCTAGCCCTGACATCTCTAATCTTATCTACAAAGAAGGAGAGAAAATTACTGCAATCTTTATTTAACAAAACAGGCACATCCGGAGGTGCAGGACTGACAATGTTGTTTATAGTGTCAAACAGGACTTTGGGGTTGCATTTACTGGAGGAGATAAGATTTGAAAAATAAGAGGCCCTCGCATCTTTAAACATGTTGTTTAACTCAGTTGGAAAGTCTCTGTAGTAAAGACGGTGAAAATGGAGCTTAGTGGATTTCCACAGTCACTCTGCCCTCCGACATTTAAGCTAGAAACAACGAATGGTGCCATTTAACCAGGGGGATGAATTTACGGAGGGGACAAATCACATTTTACAAGGAGCCACTATATCCAAAACGGAGAGACAATGTGTGTTAAATGATTGAACCAGAAAATCTATGTCTGTGTGAGAAGACAACACTGCACTTTGGTCAAAAGCTGCAGAAAACTTTTCAGCTGTGAGATGATTTAAGATCAGAGAATACTTTAAACTTTTACTGGGAATCTAAGTTAAAAGACACGTTAAACAAAACACAATTATGGTCAGTAACAGACAGCACCTCAGAGCAAAGTTTCAGTATTTAAACTATGTATAAAATAAAAGGTCCAGTGTATTCCCCCTAATGTGTGTGGAACCAGACACGTATTGAATAAAATGATAAGACTCATTGATGTTAAGAAAATCAGCAGCAAAGCTGTGAGAGACATCAGTAAAGAAGAGAGTTTTTTTGAGCATGTGCATACAAATGTGTGTTTGTGTATGTATGTCCGCTCAATCACTTCCCTATGAGACATCCAGGGTTTGTACAGGTGACTGAGGTGAAGTGTTAATCAGGACCTCTGGCAATTTTTCAATGAATATGTGTGTGTGAAAGAGAGGGAATATGCAGTCAATACCCAAGTGAGTAAGTATTTGCGTATTAGTATTTGATTAATATGAGCATATTATACTGTACATAACATTATCCAAGACTGTGTGTGTGTGTGTGTGTGTGTGTGTGTGTGAATTTGTGTCCTTAAAAACACTGTACAGCCTGTACTTTCAATTAAACTCATCTTGTTGTATAAAAACAACAGTCTCCATTCAGAGGATTATACAGAGAATATACAGTTAATACCCAAGTGAATAAGTATTTGCATATTAGTATTTGATTAATAAGAGCATATTATACTGTACATAACATTATCCAAGACTCTCTCTCTCTCTCCGTGTGTGTGTGTGTGTGTGTGTGTGTGTGTGTGTGTGTGTGTGTGTGTGTGTGAGAGAGAATTTGTGTCCATTAACACACTGTACAGCCTGTACTGTAAATTAAACTGATCTTGTTGGGTAAAATCAACAGTCTCCATCCAAAGGATTAGAAAACCCCAATTTGCCTGCACTTTTGTTTCCTCCAAGGGTCTCAATTGACATTCAGAGAGGAGGGACTCAGCCGTAATTAGGTTGGCTCACATATTCCAAGATTCAACCAATCAATGGCCCGCTAATGGGCTGTCAGTCAAACGACAAGGCCTGGGACAGGTCAGGGTCACTAGAGGAATGCCTTAATTTCTCAGCAGAATGGGACAAAATAGGCCAGAGAGGAGTCTGGCCAATAGGGGCAATTATAGAAAATGATGAGGTCCAATTGTGGGACACAATGCATAATGAACAGCAGGATGGTTGTGAGTTATACTGTGAGCTTTAATCATTAAAACTTTCCCAAGGTGGAAGTCTGAGCTTGCCTGTAGCTCTATCTTCCTTGTAATGTGCCTTCTTGTTCTTTGATTACAGCGTGCTCAGAATAAAGCCTCAGACACATTACAAGCTTGTTCTAATAAAACAGTAGGTAACGATGAAAAGGTGCATATGTATCAACTGACATCTGCAGATTTGCTGTCTCTTTTATGTTGCTGCATACGCAAACACCTGTTGTTGCTGGTATACACAAAAGACAGAGAAGAGACAGATGCAGTGTTGTGGTAGGCCAACACTTCAGTAGTGTATTGAGGTTTGTTTTGTAACATTTAGATACAGATGGAAAAACAGATGGAAATGCAGAATGTATATGAGCCATGGATTAAAGAATTGTATGAAATTGTAGTAATCTGAGGAGAAAGCTAAGCCTCTTGTCAAATCAAAGACAAGTTTTGTGCCATCAGTAACATGACACAGAGATTGTCTAGGCACCAGACTGACATCAAGGCTGGTGACATTTATTTCATCCCCTCTTTGTCACAAACTCAATTTTATTGGCTACTGAAAATTCCCATGGTGACTCCGCTCTTTGACAATCACACACATCACCGCATTGTGAAAAGACTGGCTCAGTTAAAATTAAATGTTTTATTTAATCATGACATTGCTGGTGGGGATTATATGACAGCCACTGAATTATTCACTCACACGCAAATGTAAAATTACAAGACAAATACAGCTGTGACAATAATGATTTCATTATTAATATGATTAAAGGAAATTTCAGTTGAGGGAGATTTTAAAACTGCACTAATAATGTTTTTTTCATTATTAAAGGGGACATATACATTTTCAGATTTTCTGTGGGTTTTTTTTATACTGTTATAATGCCAGATGTCTGTGTTCAACAGGGTCATACTGTCATCTGTTCTGTAGCCTTTGCTGTTAAAGTTGTTCCATGGGTCGTTCATGTTGTTCACTCACATATTTTGGATTGGATTTGGGTTTGAACATGTACAGATGTTCAGCCTATTTCAGACAGAGGCTGAACAGAGGGGATGCATAAAGGGCCAGTATAAGATAAGTAAGGAGTTTCTTTTAACTGAAAATCATGCAAGGTAGAACCCCTGCATATAAATGTAGACCTGGAAATGTGCATGATACATCCCTTTTAACAATAAATCTAATGAGTGTCTTTAGTGGCAAACACATTATATATAGAGAATTATCACCTGACTCTGCACTTCCCCTCAGCTCTACGGAGCGCTTTTGCCTTTTTAGCTCATTGTCTTGGTCTCTTCAGGGCACAATTTTACTGTTTTGGTTCAGTCTCACCTTCTCATCACACTTCAGCAGGCAGTCAAGGAAAAAGCACTGATAAAATGACTGTACACTACCTGTCCAGCACCAAACAACAGACAAAGTTAGCAACTAGGTACTGAACACAATAGAGCATGTTTTACTTCAGGAGTTGGTGGAGACCAAAACAGAGCGAAAGAGAAACTGAATATTGACCTTACATTCGTCAGGTGCCAAGAAACACTACTCCAAATGAATGCTATTGTTGCTCCATGTGTGATGATTGTGTAAATAGACTAGTGCTTGCTAACATTGCTAAGCCATTCCAATTTTATATAAGCTGATAATATATCACTGTTGCATTTAGAGCTTGTTCCTCAAAAAGAATCAGTACCTTTAAAGGAGTCACATATATATGGCAAGAAATTAGCATGTGAATTGTTAACAATTATACCCATTATTATAATCACAATGACCATTTTGAAGAAAATTGTATGCTGCTCAGCATGTCACTGGGTCAGACTGACAGAAAATCTTTTAGATTGCTTTATAGCACATGACAAGGGTTGTTTCATGTGGGGTTTAATGTGATAAATGAATGAAAAGCTTAAGAATCACTTTCAACATATTTATCCTCTTAAGTAAAACAGTATCAAAAATTTACACAGAGCAACCCTGGGGAGGAGGAGGACTGACAAGTAGCAACTGCGCTTTACTTCAGTAAGTAATGAGGTTTATGGGAAATGTGATCTTAATTTAGAGAAGCACAAGAGCTACAAGACTACCAGGATGTTATGAGATGAGATGTAGGGTAATTACAGTAGGGTTCCAGTTTTAATTGATATATGATATATACTGCTTAATATTCATGCAAAATCTGTAAAATATATAGGATCAAGTCTGAAAATGAAACTTCTACAATGCAGAGTTATTATTTTGTGCCTTTATTAATTTGTGTGAGTCCACTTGGTCTAAAATTGCCCAAGTTTAGTCCTTCAAAAGTTTGTCCGACGTGAGTTCTTGCCTTATATTTCTCAAGAAGCTTAATTTCTTCATTTCATCATCATGCTCTTCATTTCATCACCATATTCAAGCCTTTGATCCACAATATTTGCCCATTTCCATACAATCTTTGTAGACTGATTGAGCTAAAAGTTAAGCTTTGACTGCTTCAGTAGAGAATTTGTATCTTTAAGATCTAAACAAACATAGAGCAAATTGCCCTTGATCGACCTGATATGTGTGAACACAAGTGCCTAAAGGATGTGTGAGTTAATTACTTTTTTTTTTTTTTGTTAATTTACAGGGTAAAAAGATTAGCTGTACATTGCAACTGTTTTTTTTTTACCTCAATTTTCTCAGCGGTGGAGAAATAAATGTGGCCAATACTCCTTCTCCAAGATAGAAAATTCCTTATAACAGCAGTAAAGATGCGGCCTACATTAAACATTCCTGCATCAGTTTCTTCACGCTGTGCCGTGGAAAAGAAAATCAGGTTGCAGCAGACTGTCATGGTGAGGAAGATGTACATGTTGAGTTCCACAGGTTAATGTCCCCCTGGCTAACAGTGAGCAGTTATAATAGGTAAGAGCCGTGCCCATTACTCCCATTGTCATAGGGGAGGCTGTACTGTGCTGAGCTAGCAGTGCTAGGTGCAAGGGATTACATTAATATAGGCCACTATGCTTTCTCCAAGCGTTCACAGCACTTTGCAATGTGCAGAGTGGGAGAGAGGAGGAGGGCTGGGAGCCGAGCTCACCTCAGAGCAGGAGCACAGGCCAGCTGGGTAATAATGAGAGGTCCTGTATGAGGCTAATATGAGCTAATCGGTGTCTTCTATGATCTATTCCAATCTAATCAGCCTCTTTCCCATGTAGATCATTTATCATTGCATTAACATGGGACCCATTAATGAAGTTGATGACAGACAGGCTGCCTTCCTGGCCGGGACTGGTCCAATGTAATTACATCTTCACAGAAGCACACCCGCTTTGTACCCTCCTCCTTTCTCCCCTCTTGGGTTGTAGAAGTCTAGACTTCTGACTTGTTCACATTCATGTTTTATGGTCATAAAAATGTAAAAAGATGGAGCTTTGGTCAGTCATAGTACAGCCATTTACTGTTGTAGATTGGCTACTTGTTAGCTTTCAGATATTTAAAATGGCATTAATAGACTTTTTGGGCCACTTGGCAACAGCAGGACAAGCATACACATATTATGCCCCAAATCCGAATACATTATTCGAGAAAGCACAAATAACGCAATGGAAACAGATATTTCTTCTACCTGGAGTTGCTCGTTATTATTCAGAAAAGCAAGAAAAAAACGCCCATTCTGGATTTCTTTCAAACCCCCACAACCTATAAGGACCTACATCAAAATGAAGCTTAGAACCTGTAGTTTTTAGCTGTATGTGTTATTCTCCTCCATTTAAAAAAAACTCAGTCAAAATATTGACAAACCTGACATTTTACCTTGTATTTCAGTCAATATTCATCTGTTTAAGATGTAACATGCTGTATGCATCAGATTTAATGGAATTTCAACTTAGTGTCCACTAACACCCTATCAAGTATTCCATGGTTATTTACAGACAGCAACAAATTCAAGTGACAACAAGTGACAACAAGTGATTTGTGAAGCGAGCAATGGACTCTGCAGCACCCCCAGCAAAAAAAAATAAAAATGCTCCCAGTGCTATCTGGGAGCACTTTACAATCAGCCCAATTGTTACAATTAATGTCATCTGCAAATTGTGCAAGGCCACAATAAGAAGAAGCAGGGATGTGAAACACCAACTTCTGTAATGCTCAATCATATGCATTACAAACATCCCGTTATCACCGCGGCTTCTCAGGCCCCCCCAGCAAGGACTAATACACAGCTGCAACCAGCCTCTTCTTTGTCACCAATAATGGCTGTACTCAAACAATCACCCAACTGCGAAGCAAATTACAGAAACTGTGGGGAAATGATAGTAGGACCTCTTGCCCTACTCAATTGTGGAAAACAAGCTCCTAACTGTCACTGCATCATGCTACAGGGTACCCTCACACATTCATTTCTCACATACAGTTGTGCCAAACCTGTAAAGTGATGTTAAAGCAAAGGTGAAGAAATCCTTGTTAAGCATGGAGGGCAATGTGGGTCACTGTACCACAGACATTTTGACAAGCAAGTTTTCCACTAATGCCTGAATGTCACTCACAGGGCAGTGGGTGGAACGCGAGATCACTAGATCTGTCACTGCCCCACTCAACAGAGTCGTGATCAATGTGGATCACACTGCAGTGAATATACTAGGTCAGCTCCAAAACCTCATTGCAGCATGGCAAAATGAGGTCAATGGCCAGTTTTTTGTGTAGTTTTTTGTTACAGACAATGACTCAAACGTGATGGTGGCTTTGTGCACATCAGCTGCATGGCTCAATCCCTGCAATTTGTGGTTTCAAATGCTCTGAAACAGTGCCAAGGAGTGAGCCTTGCCCTCACCATCAAAGAATCACAGCGTTTGGGCATTGCTCAAACAAAGCCACTGTGAAACTCCATGAAACTGCCCTGGTGCATGACGTTTCCACCGGGTTGAATTCTACATTCCACTCGCTCCAGCAGCTGCTAGAGCAGAAAAGGGCAATCATTGCCATGGGGACACAGATTGACTTAGGGGGCTCATTCTCGCACCACTAATGGTGCATAGTGTAGGCCACAGTAAAGATATTGCAGCCTTTAGAGGAAGCAACCCGCAATGTCTGTGAGGATACAGCTCTGTCCTCAGTTCTGCCATGTGTGCAGGCTCTCAAAGCTTCCTTGGGTAACTTGATGGCAAATGAAGCAGTTTAATCTCTGCCAGAGGCTTGCAGGCTTGAACATCCTTGAGACCCCTACTTTAAGGCCACCCTTTCGGATCCAAGATTAAAGTTGATGCCCAAGTTACTTCTCAGTGAGTCAGACTTTAATAGGCTGAAGGCTGATGTTGTTTCTGGGATCACAAGTTGACTAAGCTGACTGCAGCTACAGCAGCAGGTCTTTCCCCAGGTATGGAGCAAGGAGAGGGCACTCACAGCAAAAGCCTCTTTTGGGGGGGGCTATGCAAAGTATGTCAAAGAAATCTGAGACATCTGTGTCAACTCACCTGTCCTCCAGTAGTGTAGTAAATAACCACCTAACAGAGTGCAACACAGAGTCACTTTCCTCAGATCCAGTCACAACCTTCTAGTCAAGTGAGGTGATCACACATCCTGCACTGGCGTACGTGGCTGTGAAGTATTTGACCTGTCAAGAAGTGCCTCATCAGAGAGACTATTTAGCACAGCGGGGGATGTTGTGTCTCCCCATCGCTCCAGACTGCTCCCAGCTCATGTACAGCAGCTGGATTTCATCAAATACAACTTGGGGAAGTTTGAGTAATTGCACAAAGATGTGTACTACTTGTAACCATACATTAAGATATGTGCTCTTTCAGTTTCACTTTCTTTCAGTCATTTATTAAAGGAAGGTTATAGTTCAAGAAAAAACTCTTAAGGGTTTTTAAAAAAAAGAAAAAAAATAGAATAGGCAAAAATAATGAATGTACTGTAACTTGTTTTGATTTCCAATGCGAAACAATGTATTGATTTGTAAAGCTGTTTTTCTTTTCGTTTTGTTTCCCAGCCCAAATTGATTATTCATTGATCCATGCTAGGGACGTATAGCCTTACAAAAAGAGCTCAGTGAGAAAATGTTTAAAAGACTGTTTTGATTTATAAAGCTTCATTTTCCTAGTTCAAACTTACTGGTCAGTGTCCGTCAGCTAGTGTAGGTGTGGTGGTGGAGTTCAGATGGTTTGCAGTCTATCCAAACATAGTTCAGTAGGGAAAAAAAAAATAAAATAAAATAAAACAGGCAAGAAGTTCATATATTATTGTTATTCCCTAGCGAACTGCAATATCGTTAACACATCGAGAAACACGAATGCAGCATCATTATTTCCTTTAACTGAATGATATTTTTCTATATATCTTTGCTGTAAATAGTTTCTATTTCCAATGCAAAACAGAATCTTTTTTATATCTTTTTTATAAAACATTTTTTTTTCAGTTTCTGATTGTTGTAAACTTTGTTTAGTTATAAAAAAAGATGTATGAGACAGTATGAGGATGTGGAAATATATTTCATAATTATTTATATGCCGATAAAAATTTGATGCTTTGAAGGCACAACAATTGCATCGCCAATGAATATTAGGTTAGAAAAGCAGGTTTAAAAATTCAGAAGGTTGTCATGGTTTTAGTTTAGTTTTGTTCATTTATTTGCACAGGCACAAAACACAAAGATATATAACACATTATTAACAGGGATGTGCTGGTAAGATCAAAAGACTGCATGGGCTTGTGAAGATATTTCACCAAAGAAAAAAAGTAAAAAAAAAAATAGAAAAGAAAAAAAAACAGGTGACAGGTTGTCATTTGTCATTCTGATTGGTTGCCAATGATCAAAAGTGTGGGTCTTCCCAGACCTGTTGAAAGAGAGAGTTGCAACATTCCTATAGACTTCTGTTGTAATCAGAAAATGTGGAAGAAACATGTGTCATTGGGCGACCAACAGTTCCAAACATGTATAGTTCAAGCATTGAACCCCATTTATTTTCAGTGTTTCTCAATCATGCTCACTGGCAACTTGATGAAATGACTACATTTTTTGACATTTTAATGCATTAGTTGAACTCTCATGAATTTTGTCAATAATGGTATTTTATGTAGCCAGCTTTAGTTAATGTTTATTGTCAGATAATAGCTCATTAGATTTTAAATGCAGTTAGCTAATGTAAGCAACACTTCGCTAGCTAACATAACCAGGTATCAGTTGGTCTACATTTACCTCAAATTAATTGCAGTTATTGGTGTATGTTGGCATACAAAGTTTATATTTGGTTGTATTAGATTTATTGTTAACTGTAGCAACACATAGTTTCAACCATATTAGTACATCTGATTACAATGAATGGTAGCTTGTATCTAGCAAGATTGTTCCTCAGTCAATTCAGTCATTACACACATTGTTTTTCAGACAGTGACAGGTGACAAGATCAGCAGCATAAATGTGGATGATCACAGTAAAAAGAAAGTATAGCTGCAGGTTGCTAATTACTTATTCTTCTGTTGAACAGCTGACATGTGAAAGCATGCCGGTGGAGCAATGACAGGCTGGTTAGTGTGGCTGGTGGAGCGGTGACCAGGCTGGTGGAGCAATGGAGAGACTTGTGGAGTGATGGAAAGACTGGTGGAGTGATGGAGAGGTTACGTTGGTTTGGAATTTATACAGTTAGGTCCATACATATTTGGACAGTGACACAATTTTTGGTTATTTTGGCTCCTTCCTTCAGCACATTGGGTTTGAAATGAAATGAAATGATTAGGAGTTTAAAGTGCAGACTTTTAGCTGTAGCATGAGGGTATGTACAGCCATGTCAAGTTAACTATGCACAATTTTATGGGAGCAAAAGTATTTGGACAAGTGGCTATGAAGCTGTTTAAGGTGGCATGTGTCAGACTATCAATATTTTATTCCAAACTGAGTTACTAGAAGGTCTAGAGATTATTTTAAATTTTCCAATTTTGCAATTTTAATATTATAGCAGGGTCTCTCAACCTTAAATGTGGAGAAACATAGGCGTTATAGATGACGCTATGGCATTTATGGATGCCATTGGAATTGGCTCACTTGCCTTGACTTCTGAAGTGTACATAAACATTCAATCCTTTTAGATCAAACAAAACATGACAAAAACCATTAGACAACCATGGAAACAAATATTGACCAGGGTTGAAAGCTAGCATCTAATGATGTCTTACTTGTAGCAAAATTTAGGTGGTCATCAAATTCAAAGCATCCGCAACCAAGTACTGAATGTGACCTTTTTTTTAGGTTTATAGGTACTTGTCCAATAACTTTTGGTTCTCTGAAATTGGCAGTCTGTCAAATGGCTATAATTACTACATGGTTCACTTGATACATCTGAAAATGCCCACAAATTCAGAGTGCAGAGTCTGCACTTTATGTCCATAGTCACTATATAAGTTCAGATTCAGTTTTCTGTAGTACAGAGCCAAAATAACGGAAATCCTGCCAATGTCCAAATACATATGGACCTAACTGTAGGTGTGTACTCTCACTTCTGTAATCTCAACCTCATGAAAATGTTTGGGAAACACTGGCTCTCAACATGTACTTAATCTATGTCCTTCAATGTATTAACTGTAAGACAGTTTCATCTTTCTTTATCACTGACAGTTCTCTCCAGCAGCGACAGGCTTGACTCGACTCAAGACTCCTGGTCTCCTCTGGGGCCTATGACATGGTCTGCTGCTGGCAGTACACTGGCCCTCACCAAAAAAAAATCAAGTAAGTGTAGGATTACTTGTGGTGTGGAGTTTGGATGTTTTTGCTATCATTTTATGGATAAGCATTTGACTCTGTGATTCTTTTGTCTATGTCTTGAGAGGTTGTGTGCAGTGATCATTCAGTCAAGTTTATTGTGTGCTCACGGCCAGGCATCCAGATCTCCTTTTCTTCCTGTTGCAGTGCGCACCCTTTGTTGTGCTTTTAACAAACCAACCTAACTGTTCTGCTTTACACTGCAAACAGTTGACTTCTATGCGTACAATCATGTATAAAACTCATGATATTGTGTGGTATAGCTAGAGAGATGGTGGTACTGTATTTGGTCATAAATACCTACTTGCTACATTTCCCAAACTCCCTTGTATTCAGTTGTGCTTTTTGGAAGATCAACACACTATTGAATGCATTGATAAGCAAGCAAAAATATTTATACTAAAATACCAAGTTTCACATAGAAATTTCTGAAACTGTGGTGGGTGAACTCTAAACCCTAAAAATAGTCACAGCTGCTGTCTGTCCTGCTGAAAACCATTCAAACAGGTTCACAAGTGTGGATTTGTTCAGAACTATTGACAGCTACATGAACCACACAATGGCATGACGGCGAGATCAAAGAGTGTCCCAACTCTCTCTTTCAACAGGCTTGGGTCTTACCTAATATGAGCCTGTCAGAGGGCAGACACCAGAGAGAGAGAGTAGAGATACATAGGAACTTATGAAAATTGCTCGCTGCTGATAGCGAGCAACTTTTCATTGAGACCATGATGGACAATGAATGATAACCCTCGTCCCACAAGTATTTTAGTGTAGTTTCTGTGCGTCTATTTTTTTAAGGGGATGAGTAGAGCAGCTGCAGAAATTGAGTCGAGCTCACTGGAGTTTGGGTATCCTTTCTTGTTGTTAGGAACTGAGGGCGTTCAATATATGTGGTGGCCTGGTAGTATAGCCATGGCTAATTAAATCCCCTAGAGCTAATAACAAATCATTTTACCACTGCTACCTGTTCCATGACAATAGTGCAAACTATTGTATTTTGAATAACTCTAGCTATCACTGAACATCTGTGTATTAGATTCGTAGCTGTGTTTTATCCTCTACTTTATTGTATGAAATTTCGCACTGCTCAGCCTGAAATCCTCACACAGATCCGCCATGTTGACAAGAGCAATTACACCGCAATTTGATCCTCAGACGTTATAGTGTCATTCATGCACAGTATACCATAAATATGACAAAACTTAATTGCAGCATCACCCTCTGTCTGTCTCTTAATCACTAGCTTTCTCAAACACTTTTCTTCTATCTTCTCTCTTTTCTTTCCCTCCTGTCTTCACGCTTCACCCCCTTCCCTTTACACTTACTCACATACTCAGTCTTTCCAACCTCCCCCTTTTTTTCCTGAATAGCACATTCATTTACTGCACTTACGTCTATCCTTCCTCCTTACCTTCCTTCCTTTTCTCACTTACTTGCTTACATGCTTTGCTCACTCACTCTTCTCCTTTTTCTCACTCCCTGTTTCCCTCCCCCATTTTCTCCATCTGTTCTCCTTTCGCTTGCTTCCCTCATCCATCCTTGTCACTATGTCGCTGGCTTCCGTTTGAACTCCTTTGCTTCAGACACTCTTGCCAGCTCCTGACTCCACTCCTCCTTTTGTCTCTCTGTGAGACTCTTCCCCATTTGCTCCCTCCACTGATACACTCTTTTGCTCACTTTTCTCTGTTTTTTCTCTTTCCCCTTCTCTCTTCCTTGTTCCATGCAGCTTTTCAATCCACCTCTTTCCCTTCCCCTGCCTGACATCTATTATTCTCCCTCTCCCCCATCTCTCTGTACACCCCCCTCCTCTCCCCCTATATATTTCTCAATGTCTCTCTGTCTCACTCCTTTTTTTTGCTCACTCTGAGTGATGGCTCTATTGATTCCCACTGTGATGATATTGCCCAAGGACAACCATAGGGCAGAAAACCTCTTTAACTAACCTCGAGTGTCTGTGTGCGCAGTGTGTGTGTTCGTGTGTGTGCAACCAAAGGCCAGTTTAACTTTAAGGACTCAACACTAATCACATGTGAGAGGAAAGCCTTTGGCCTCCGTGTGTTGTGTGTATTTCTATGGGAGTCTGTGTGTAGGTCCCAGCTGAGTGTCTGCAGGTATCACTGTATTAAAGTGAAACCAGCAGGTACTTTTGTGTGTTTTCATGTATTTGAGAAGAAGTTAAAGAAGCAAAAAGTTTTCTCCTGTAGTTTTTCTAATCTTATGTTGGGGTGTGGCCATGAATCTCCAACTGGCTTCATGGCCAGTCATCAGAAGCTATCAGTCTGTGTTTGTGATAATTCCCCCCTTCTCTCCAAGCTCTTGGAAAGCCTTCTGTACCATTGGCTTGCACAACAGGTGGACAACTGCCGTCATAGATGCAGATGCTTCTCACGTAGCCAGATTGTGAGTGCCAGCTTCCTGCAATCAGAATAACACACCCACCCACACACACACACACACACACATACAGACACACACAAATCCTGAGGCATGATAAATATCCAGACCCTCAAACACACATGTACCCATATGCACTCTCAGATCAGAAAAAGATACTAGAGGGGGAATAAACAATAAAAAAGCAGAGTCTGCAGACTGACTTTTTTACTCCCTAGGTATACATTTATTTAAGTTCCCTGACATTTTGAGCTGCACAGCAAATATTCATTCAATTCGCTGAAAATGAACCTGCAGTGGTAGCTATTGTAGAAATTCCGCCTTGCGTGCAGCTATCCCACATTAGTACTGCAGGATCACTACAAGGAAGCAATTTGTTTTGGTTACAGTATTCCCCGTAAGTTCAGCAGTGGTGCGGAAAGCATCTAAAATATGTCTTCCCTCGTTCATCTGTATTCATCCCCATGGGCTGCATTTAATTTAGTTATGTAATGTTGAGCTGTAAAGTAACTGTCCAAAAACCTCGAAACTCATTGAAAACATTCAGCAAATGTGCTGAATAAGCTAGAATGAATTCAGAACATAAAATAAAAAAATACTGCAGCATTCAACGCACAGAAAGAAATAAGGATTCACATAGCATGACCAGTCGTATATGTTCAGCACCCAAATCTCTCGGAAGACTTGTGCGCTTTCACTCACTGTGATCTTGTTCATTTATCAGCTTTTACCATAAGTGAACCACATGTTTATGGAGAAAAAAATCATTTTGTGTTTAATCCACCAGCCATAATTATACCAGGAAATATTGTAGCTGTAGTGAGTACACGTGCTGTTTCTTCAGTGCTACTGTGTGTATTTCATTCGTTTCCAGACCTAGAGGATTAAAATCACAGACTTGACCACTGAGAGGATCACTGTGCAGCTCAACTGATGCAAGACAGCTACTACATCACAATTAATTCAGCCACTTCCCCTATGAAGAACAAAAGTTTTGGACGAAAAATTAATCATTCACTCTTTTTCTACTGAATGCCTTAGGAGTTTTGATGTAAGAGACTATTACTCACCCTCTGTGCCATTTTCCCAGGTGGTCTGGGAACCAGAGGCCACTACTGTCTTTTACATTAACCTCTTGTTTGTATTTAACAGTATCCCTTATTCATAATGAATCATTATTGGGCTTTTGTAACCCCATGAGCTTTACGTGATGACCTTTTCTTATATTCTCTGCCTCAGGTGCTGTCAGTGTTTTACTTGTATAACAAATTGAAAAATTTATGATAAGCGTGTTCAGGCATAGGTATCAAATGTTGTATTATTACATGTAATACAGTAGGATGTTTCAGTATGAATATTTGCTTGTATGCTGTTGCCTAAAGCTAAACGTGCATGACCCAAGCCATGTTTAATTTGTAACACCTCCTGAGATATGGTGTACAATAATTGCTCTGAACCGCAGGCAGTTTGGCTATTTTTCCAGGATAAGATAACATAGTGGAAGGTCTAATGGAGTTCCCATGGAGTGCAGAGAGCGATGGGGTCACGGGCAGAGAGAGAGAGAAAGAGAGAGAGAGAGCAAAAATGAAAGAGAAGGACGGAGAATGCGCGTGATGAAGGGAAAACCCTCAATCATTACCTTATTCACACTGGCACATGTCCACACACAAAGCGAGAGCACAAATCCCTCACGCAGGCAATGCAATACAAACACATAGTCTTTGTCCCACACATACAAAAGCATCCACGCATGCATGCATGGTTGTGCGCTCATATACACTCTCACTGTACTAAACCAATAATACAAAGTGAGAGCATGCATAAATTCTTGTCAGTGGTAGCAGCTTGTCCCGTGAAGGTCAGAGCACTGTTTCTCAGTATGCCTGCAGTTTGACAGATCCCTGTTTCCTCCATCTACATCTGTGCACAACCTGCTTCTCTCTCTTCTTCTTCTTGCTAATTCTACTTCCTTCATCTTCATGCTCTCCATTCATTTTCATTTGCTGCCTTCCTTTTCCTTTCATTCATTAATCTTCCTTCACTTAAAGTTTTCCGCCTCAGTTCCTAATCTATGCTATTTCTCCTACTTTTTTAGTGTCTTTCAACTGAAACCTTCCCTTTTTCCTTTTTTCTTCTGGCTCTGTGATTTTCTCTTCTGTCTCTTCTTTCTTTATGGGTTGTCTTTGATCCATACCCAACTTCTACTCACTGTCTTGTCTCCTTCATTGTTGACAGGGTCTGTGATTCTCTGTCTTTCTCTTCTTCTGTTACTTTCTCACTCTCTGTCACACTCCTTTTCTTTTTGGCCGACAGGCAGCAGGCATGTCAGGAAAGCCAGGGCTTATCTCTAATGATGAAACAGATGAAACATAGAAGTACACAAACATGTTTGAGCTGCACATTCAAATGGTCTTCTTATACTAATCCTATCATCACTACTGTCCCCCCTCTCTATCCACCTCTCTTTCTTTACACTATATCCCTGTATTTGCAAGTGTACGCATATGTGTGTGTGATCTGAGGATGCTCCGTGTGTGTCTATCAGACGCTGAGCTAATTGAGGTCATTGGTGGCGCACATGCTGAAGCAGGGAGATGGCGAAAAAAAAAAAAGCCCAAAGCCTTGAACCTTCTTGCTGCTCAGCACACTGCCAAACTACCCCTACCCCATCATACACTAATAACACACACACACAGAAAGGCACACACATTTAATTTGTGACCAAAAAGAAGCTCTTAATCCTCGGATTTCAGTGAGGCTGTGCATGTGTTTACCAAGCAATATGTGTGTGTGTGTGGCTGTCTTTGTAAATGAATATGAGTGCTGGTACCATATTCCTGTGAGGTAGGGTCTAGAAATGAAAATAAATCAGAGAATGCTTACATCCCCTTTTAACCTGGGGGTATTTCTGTCCTTCTGCTGGTGTCAATAACCACACACACACACACGCACACACACACACACACACACACATATAGACACATACACAGATCCAGCAAGACTTCTCCACCACCCACCCCCCATCCAGAGTGCTTGAGGGGCAGCTGATGGTGACTGATAACTCACTGAGGTGGAAGAATGAACCAAACTGCCAGTGTTCATTTGAAAAACCACTGCTTCTGTTCAACCCAAAGAAGTCACAGAGACATTCCCTGGACATTCCTAAATGAAGCTCCCTGTTGGAAAACGCACATCAAGAGCATTGTATGAGTAGAAGCAAGAAAAACAAAACAGATCCCTTTGCTTGAGCGAGGGAAAATATTTCAAGTCAAACGTTAAAGCAGTAGAATGAGAAGGAAACACAACATACGGTGCTGGTCCCATGTCACCCCATTAACTTGTTTACCTTCTTGTTTACCTAAGCCTGCCTTCCAAATACTTCACTTGGCTTAGACAGACATCTTGAGATTGATTTTGAAGGAAATGTTTTTTTTCCCTCCCCACTTGTTGAACTATTAGAAACAGAAATTTGAAAATGAATATTAGATGAATATTAAAGAAATAGTGTCCCGTCTTTGTCATCCTTTTTTAAATTTGATCTCCTTTCTTTCATGGTTTTTTCATTTTTATATTTTTATTATTTAATTGCTCAAATATATCTAATCTTTTAATATTTGTAGTGATGTCTATATCATTTATTGCCTATTTTCTTTGCCTATTTGCTTTGGCAAAACTTTATTATTCTGAAAGCATTTTTACAATCTGTAAATATTCTTCTTGATTATAACTTCAACGGTCCTCAACATAGAAACATGGGAGTCTCATATGAAGTACGAGTATTGTATGTTTATGTTATTGCCATTAGTTTTAAGAATTTCAGCTTAGTTTATAAGAAATCATGTCTTTGAATGGCTTTAAATCATGGATAATATCATGCTCTAAATACTATGATTTTCATGAGCCAACATGGACTGAGAATCTTAAAGTAAACTGATTTAAACTGCTGAATGTATTATCAGATTTCTTCAAAGCACAGTCTTTAGCTTCAGCTTGCTGTGAATGCAACAGAATTTTAAGCTCTGATGTTTCTTGAAATGCTCCTAGGAGTCTTAGTTGACCTCTCTCCTTATGTATTTATGTGTAGACGTGTACTTTTTAAATCAAAGAACCGAATCACCATCATAGACCATCTGACAGAGACAGTGGTTATGATCTTACCCAAAAGTAATCTACTGGCTCACAGTTCAAATAAAGAAGGAGGGGGAGCACATAAATCATTGGAGGTCAAAAAATGAAATAATCTATTAAGTGAAATTATTTATGAAACAAGTCAATGAGGTGTGAAAAATCAGTCATGTGGGTGAATGCACGGGTGAGTGGAGAATAGTATGAAAATATTGCGTGATGAAAGAAATGACAAAACAACAAAAAACAAACACAGGAGACCATGTGGGAGCTGAGAGAGAGAGAAGCAGACTGAGCTGGCCAGCTTTAAAGTCCAACTGAAATCACATTTAATCATCCCTCTTTGCAGTCAAAAATAACGTCAACATATTTTATGAAATGTAGTGTTAGTAGTTTTGTGTCATTTGATTTAAGAATGGGGAAATATCATAATGCTCTAATGTGTTGGAGGTGACATTTTCAGGTATGTTTACATGCTGTTTAATGTGCTGCAGCTGAGCAGCTAATTAGCTCCCTAGCCTGCTAACTGATGTTAGCAATGCACTTTTCCCTGGTGAATGTTTTTCTGGTGGCTCGTTCAATAAGCTAAGGTGCAGGACCAGACCTGTGTTCATGTTTTTAAGTGAGATAAGATCTAACAGCTCTGCCTATGACAGAATTATCACTTTATGCAGGAATTTAATTGCTGTATCATATTAAGGACTCTAGCTGTAAGCGGATGACGGAGTGATATTTCATCAAAATAATGTAAAACTTGGGGGCACCATTATGAAATCAAAGATTTAAAAAAAGGAGAACACATGACAAGTGATTTACAGAGCATATATATTCGCTGAAGTAGATAAAAAAAAAGGCAATTTTGGACTTTAAAGGCTTTCCAAACAAGCAGGTGAGATGAACCTCCTCTCACCGATGACCTCCACTCTATTGGCTACGTCCCAAGGGGAGGAGAGAAGAAACCAAGCAAACCAAACCAAGCAGCGTAGAGAGGCAGGGAGGGTCATCAGAACCACATGTTATCAAGTGACTGAAATGTCACACTTAGGTCATGTGACAACACTTGAACCATCTCCATAACAACTGTGCTAAACCTCATCATCTGAGGCTGCAAGATGTGGCTAAAAGCGCCTGAAAATTTCCAGTGAGTGGATGATCTGTTTTGTCCAAAAAAATAAATAAATAAAAACCACATATTTTCCAACACAGTTTCTATCTTTTTACTGATGACTCATAAGGGAGAGTTTCATGTGCATCCAAGCCTTAAAAGTGACCCAATACTGCCAGTTACCTAATAACCATGTTTGCCAGAATTCACTCCTCCCACTTTGCAACTCTGTTATAGTCATGCCAGTGAACAAAATCTGAAATTTTTTGAAAAAAGATATTTGTGCACTCGTGATGCATCATCTTCAGGTGCTGCCACATCATTTCTTATGTATAAGACAATTTAGATCATTGATTATCAGTCACTCTGCAGAGCAGAAAATGCATGGGAAGCACAGGGTCACAGGGTATGAACTCGCCAAGGGCTTGGAGGAGAAATGATATTGTAAACTGCTATCGCCGCTGGTGCGCAGCGCCACCCCACAAAATAATAACCATTCATCATACTAGCAGAGCATTAATTATAACCATTTATAATTAAGCTCTAAACTGACAAGTAATGAATATTGATCTCGCAGGAGGAAAAATAGTCAACACTTTCCATTCATGACCGACACAAATACATCAGGCTTATTTCTGAGATCAATACCCTGACTCATTTTAATTGTGATCTAAAGCATTGTGCTATCTATACACACAAGTCAAGGTCAACATTCTGAAAACAGGTGGAAGATTGTGTTGTCAGTGGCCTAATATGCGTCATATCATTACCATCGCTATGACATGCTACAGTGTGCATCAATAAAGCCATAATCAATTTCCAGGCATCAGGCCAGTTGGAAGATGTTTATGATGTATTTTTTAACTATCACACTGAGAGACAGAATAATGGCCTGCTCTGGGTGTGTTTGTTTCACATAGTAAACAGAGACGTTTATTGATCTGCTGGTGTGAACTCACTCAGTCACACAGACAGGAAAAAATACTGATCCCAATAGATAAAAGTTGCATCTAATGAAAAACATGATTCCATCCCGGTAAATCTAATTTAGGAATCCTGCTTGACATTTAAAAAAAAGAAAAAAGTTTGTTACCTAAATAGGCTTTAGATTAATGTGTAGAGTTGCATGCTAAAACTGAGTAGGAGATTGAGTTATATGCATCCTAAAGTCCTTCGTATTTCATTCATGACTCTTCCTCCTTGCCGGACCGATTCACAGCTGGAATTAAAGAGAATCAATAATCCTGCCATGAAAAATCTGACATCAAAGACAGAAATTTCTCTAACTGTAAAGAATATAAAGTAGATATCTGGCTGACATGTACTTTTAACTATTTTGCAGCAATCCAATTAATTTCTGCAGCTCAGAAATAGTTACAGCCAGTTTGAGAGATGAGTTTATTAACCACAGGCATAAATTTCCAATATTAAACTTTCATATCTGATGATCCTCATTGCTCCATAAAGTTGTGTGTTGCTTAATGCTGCTGTGTTTTGTTCACTGAGGGGCTAGATGTAATTTATGTCCAGTGTTACCATATGCAGGGAAAGAAAGATTTAGCTTCGGTTCAGCAAACAGGAAAGATAGTTCAGACCTCGTTACACCTCAGATAATAATCCTCCCAGAATAATGACACTTTGAGCCTTAGGTGGATTTGCACAGTAAATAAGGAACAAGATTTACAAGTGTCCTGTAAACTACTTTTACACAAGAATCTGATTGTCCCGAAATACCATAAAAGGGGAACTCCAAATCATCTAAAAGCCATATAATTTCCTTACAGCCATTGCTGCTCTTCTCTGCTGCTCTCCATTAGATTATGAAGACCTCTTCTCTGCCCTCTCTTCTCCTCTAAATATGTTCATGTAATACAGCTCATGGTAGAAATAATTGAGTAGAGCAAAATGTTATGCAAAATCACTTTCATTTCAAGTCATTTAGCCTCTTATTGGGCCTTGAAATTCTTTTAAAAAATATGCACTGGTATCACTGATCCACATTATTTGCACTACTAATGTGTTTTAAAATACTCATATGTATAAAGTTGTTGAAACAATGTTGAAACTCATTGTAAAGTTAAATTGTTAAATTGCCTTTTTTTGTTGTTGTTGTTTTACAAAAATCAGGAATGCAGATCACACTGTACTGTAAGCAGGGTAGAGTAGAGTACAGTTTTGTGTCTTTACCTCTTTAAAGAAACATCTACAGTACTTATGGCCCCCATCGCAGGCTGGCTATGCAGATTGGTAAACATCTTAGCCCTTTTTCATTTCTCTCCATTTCAAGTTCCTTTTATTAAATACCAGAAAGGGACTGAGGCTTCAAAATATCAATTCATAAGACGAAAAATATGCTTTCACTAAATGATTATATTCACAACTGCATATTTCATAAGAAAGTAGATGTTCCATAAACAAAGGGGATAATGAGAACTTGGACCCTCTGAGAGAGCCATTTGATTGGCTACGAGTTTTAATTCTCCATCACCGAAAATGGCACTAATAGCTAGTTGTTTGTCTGACTGGGAACAAACAAGTCTGTCCTTACATCATTTTATTGGTTGGCCGATTGTTTCTCTGCCCTTTTCTAACTAACTTTCAGGGTTAACTTTCTTCAGAACTTTCCAAACAAAACAAAATTAAATTTGGTGTCAGACAAAAAAAAAAAGGTTTGAGCCCAAATAGAAGTGCTGACTTTGGCCCTGATCATCACAATGTGCACAAGCTGGCCAGTACAACTTGTTATCATTTTTCTTACTGTTTTTATCATCTTGTTTGGAGGGAGATGAAAAATAGAGACGGAGAGCGGACTGAAGTAAAAACAGAAACAGGAAAAACATATACATATATACAATTAAAGTTAAGAAGTGTCATCGAGCACAGCACAAAATACAACTAATATAATATTGAGGAATGCACACACCAGTGCATTTTAGCATAGCAAAGCAGGTGTAATATTATTTACCTGTATGACCAGTGCAGGTGCAGGTACTGAATATAGGATTGGCCCCTGAAAATGGTCAGGAATGGATTTCTTTTACAGCAACGAAAAGCTGAGATAAAGCAGATCCCCAACCTCTCTGAATACCTCTGCATATATACAGTCCACATCAGCACTGCTGATATATGTCCATATATGCAGGCACATACTGAATATCAACACATATACATGCACATGCATGCGACCAAACATGCACATATCATATTGAAATGCAAGGATGTACACGTCCATACCATATATGGACACACACACACACACACACACACAGGCCTATACAGGGTAAGCAGCTGATGACCCTCGGCTAGCTCCTCTTATCAGTCTAAGCCGGTCCTGGCTTAAGGATAAGCAAACGGAAACCACTGAAACTGACACTTTGGATAGATTTAGGAAAAAATTGTAATGTAGAATTTCAACAAGCCATAAATGATGAACTCTGCTATTTCACAACGTATTGTAGAGTTACCTCTTAAACACACAGTGTTAGAAATTTGTGGTTCCAGGTCTGTGGATTGGCTGTGTATGCATGGTTCATGATATACAGATATATTGTGAATTGCACCCATAGGGCTATGGAGAGTGTTTTCTCTCACAATGACACTTTTTATTACAACATGCTGAAAGGGAAGTAGTGAAGAGCCTCTTTCGCCCCTGAGGTTTTAAATCTTACATGCGTGTATTAAATTTGCCAAAGACAGATCAGTCAGTGGATTGAATCAGAGGAGTAAAAACTGTCCTCGAATTTCTTAGCCACTTAAATCCCGCATGAGCAGAACTCGCCAAAGCATCGCAGTCATTTCAGCAGCCAGTGGTGAACTCACAAATCCCCTTTCTTCTGCCTCTCACAGCTTAGGGCTGCAGAGTGAGCGGAGTGGCGGGCTACGGCACGAGTCTTTGAGGTATTCAAACGCACACATACATGACTGGACAGATGAAACAGCCACTCCACTCGCAGGTAGGGCTGTGTATATTCATATGTGTGTTTGTGTGTGTGTGTGTCCATGCAAGCATATGTGCGTGCATGTGCGTGTACATGCGAACATATGTGCATGGCCTACGTTTGCATGTGCGTATTTATATGTGTAGCCATTGGAGTGTGCTTTTGTGTGAGACTCCAGCGCCATTTCCTGGTGCCTGGCTCTGTGCTGATAAGGACGCGATCCTCTCAAGACTTAAATACACTGCAAATTGAAGAGACAATTAGTGCTCTGTTGTTTTACAATCAATAAAGTTGCTGCAGCATGGCTAAAACAGAGAACACTATTGAATTAGTATGATGATAGGTTACTTGTTGTCACTGTGGTCTATACAAGTGGTTTTGTAACAGGTGTGCCAAGTAACAATTGAGCTGTTTTTAACCGAATAGTGTATTTCACTGCCATTCATTAATTTATGTGGTTCAAGCTGACAGCTTGAGGCTTGATTTATCCACTGCTTGCTTGAATATCCAACATTAATCTTCCGTGTTGGACAGTCCCCCTGGTCTCATTAATTGTCAACACTGGCCACCTCTCCACACACTTTTATAACAGAGGAGCACCAAGTATCACCCAAGTTGCTTTCCGTGGTTCTGAAAAACAACAGGGCCCATTTGTCATCGTAGTTGCACCGTATCAGATACCGATCCATCTCCTCTCCCTAAAATACCAGATTGCTCTCTCAATTTATTCAGCTCCAGTGAGAACCCCCCCTCCCCCCCTTCCTTCCTTTCCTTCACATTCCTACTTTGCTCCCCTCTACCTTTCCTCCATTCATCTCTCCACTATCCCTCGGGCCAAGAGCAAACTGTGAATTACAGAAGTCCTTGAGAAACCCTTATTCAGACGATTCCATGTCAGCTCTGCAGCCCTTCCGTGTCTGCTCGTGATCTCTGCCCATCCATCTATTACTCCCCTTAAGACAACTCCCCCTCCGCTCTTTTTCTTCTTCTCCACCAGCTCCTCTGATGTTAAATCACTTCCAACAGTTATCTTAGCCTGTAGGAGGGAAGGAGTAGAAAAAGCGATAAAATAATTTCAACAAAAACAAAAAAAATATGTCAGATGCACACCAGGGACAGCTATGCAAATTTCAAAATTCAAAAAAGTTTTTTACATTTTTGCTATTGATTTTGCACTATTTCAGTTTTTATATGACAGTAACCTGTTGTGTGAGACAAATGCACCATTAAGCTAGCCACCCTTACTTTTCAGTCACATAAAATAGATTGAAAAGAATAAACAGAAAGATTATATTTGCATTCACATAAAATTTGAGTAACCAATACAACTTTACAAATTTGAACCAGAAGCGTTGGAGCCAGAAGTGATGAGAAGCGACCATATTTGGACGAGAGGGTGGGTAGAGCTGACCCTAACACTCGCTGGTGGCTTGGTTAGCACGGTGCATTTACAGTCTATGGTTAACTGTGATAATGCTAATAGTAATGCTAATTTTCGAAAAACAGGCTTAAGACCATTAAAACAAAATGTACCTAGTGGAAAAACTGAACATCCAACTCCTTAGAGGGTCTTTTAGTACAACCAAACACCAAACAAGACTTTTTTAGCTACTGCTACGGCTACGCCTATACTCTGTGAGTCTGGGGTTACGCCATGTTTACATTACCTAACCAACATTATCGCCGTGGTAGCGACTTGTCAATCGCAACGTGGCCATGACCTAAAGCATACCCTGCTTTATCGTCAAATTTAAATTAAATGGGACCATAATTTACAAAATGAACAGCATGCTGTATTGAAGAAGACTTGAAACTAGCAATTGAGACCATAAACTCATTAGGAAAGTGTTTACTGAGGTAATAAATCAAGTGAGAAGTAGGGTCATTTTCTCATAGACTTCCATACAATCAGACTTCTTTTTGGAGCCGGTGGAGTCGCCTCCTGATGGCCATTAGAGAGAATGCAGGATTAAGGCACTTCCGCATTGGCTTCAGGGAACTACCCGCCTAAGAGCAAGCAATTGAGGCTCCAAAATTGCAGATCTATAATATTTGACAAGGCATCTTTAGACAGCAGTGGTGATGAGTTTAAATTCCCTGCCACTAGTGTTCAGTGAGCTAATTTATTAAGTGTAATTTTAATGGTACATTTTCCAGCACAAGATTATTATTAAATACAAACTCTGATGCCTCATCCAAGAACACATTCAGCGTCTACATGTAATAACTTTTGAGCCAACAGTGAAGTGGTTGTGCTTGGTCTGCATAAGCCATTACATCAACAAAATGAGAAAAGAGGAAGGAAGGTGGCAGCTGAGTAAAGTAGAGAGTAAAAGAGAAAATGATGAATCAGAAGTAATACTTATTTCATTACTGCCTTGACCCACTGGGTTTTCACTCATTCCTTTCCTCTCCAGCGGTTTGACAGACATGCCTCTGCAATTGTATAAAGGTGTAGTGAAATGTGTCATCTGTCTTTCCTTGTGGACCGGTGTCAAACCCACTCTCATATGAGATGCTGTTTGTGTGACAAACGGCCCTCGGGCGTGGCAGAGTGGATGAGGGGCAGAGGGAAGGATGCGGGCCATTTTAATATAAGGATGATGGAGACACTGTTCTGGTTTTCCACTGAAGGGCCCAGAGCCAGATTGCTTCTTTAGAGAAATGAATTGAGCTCAGTGCCCCTCTACAGGAGACAGGAAGTTTACAGAACTAAACATAATGAGAACAAAACAGACACAGGTGCTACTGTTCATACAGAAATGATTAATGAGATGCAAGATCAGGATTTCCTTTAGAAAAATTACCCAGGCCTGGTCTGAAATTACAGTATGGCAACTCCTTGCTATATTGTTTGGTATTTGCCTGGGGCCTGGTCTATTTCACATAAAACCTGACTGGCAACTCTGTGTGTGTGTGTGTGTGTGTGTGTGTGTGTGTGTGTGTGTGTGTGTGTGTGTGTGTGTGTGCGTGTGTTTCTAATCTCTATTTATCCAGGGAAGGTTTGCTCAGCACTCAGGGTCTTTTTGAAGTAACACTCTGCTCCACATTTATATAGCTAGTTTAAAACATTCATATAGAGATGTTTTCAAGAACAATTAGAGTCGTAAACTGTCATCTGATGCACAGTTTCAATGAAGCAAATTGGGAGTAAGTACCTGATAAATGCCTCAGGACATTTTAATACTAGTTGCTTTGGGACGAGAGCACTTACCTTTTAATTTTTGCTGCCTGGGTACAGCTTGTCTTGCTGTCTCAAGTGATGATTTCCTGAATTCAAATAAATTCAAAATGTGACATTATGCAATCACTGCAGTCACTTCAGGACAGGCCTGAAGGGAACGTTTTATTGGCTGGAACTGAGTGACAAAGCCAGTTTGATCTTAAAGCGTGTGGTGGAAAAAGTCATTAGGATTAAAGGCCCAATCAGATGCTAATCATCTGATCGTGGGGAGACAAAATGGAGTCTTGTTTGCCTGTTACAGTCGAAGCTACACAAATAAAACAGGAAGGAGGAGGAAAAAATGTCCACACATCCACACATACTGTATTATATGCACACACACACACACACACACACAGAAAGGCACGCACACACAAACAGCATGAGAGGGCAGGTGTACTAGATGCCCCGCCATGGCTGACTGACTAGCTGACTGGCAAGGTCACACAGATTTTGGATGAATATACTGGGCATCACTGAACCCAGCACAGACAGGGGAATGCACGTGCACACTTGCAAAACACATACACACATTCCTGTGGGGATCTCACTCTCACTATCGCTTGTGCACACTCATAGACACACACTGTCATTTCTAGGCACAAATAAGCAAACACACACACAGAAACACACACACACACACACACACACAAATGCACAAGGGCAAAGAAGCCTCCATGATTAAATTGGTTTATTTAAGAGGGGGAAAGCAGGGTTGGCAGTCAGGGAGCAAAGGCAGATAGGGCGTAAATACATTTAAATGCATTTCTATGGTTAAGCATACATATGGAATGGGGGGAGAACAAGTTAGATAAAAACCAATAAATGCTAGTTTTGAAGAATAGAAGCAGGATAACAGAGGCAGAGGAACTTATAGCAAGGCACCATGAGAAAACATTGATAAGAAGGTGGGTAATGAAATACATAGTTGCAAGTAACCTAACATAAATAGCTGCATGCACACACAAAGAAATGCATATGTTTCATATACTGTATACATGTACAGTATGAGTGCATGCTACCACACTCAAACGCATAACACACAAATAGACACACACATGCATGCACACAAACATGCATACACAGTGACAGGGAGAGACAAGCCGGTGGTTAAGACTGGAGCTGTTCCCAACTGCCTATTTGACAGGCAGCTAAACCGCATTAGCAGAAACAATGGAGCACTCAATCTCTTCCACGTTCCCTGGAGAGTCCCAGAGAGGGGTACAGGGTGAGAGGAAGGAGATTTAGCCTAATATACAGTATGTGGGGATGCTAGGGCTTTGGCATGACCCTGTTTCTACACGCCTGTCTGTCAGCTGGTAATTGAGGAATAGCAAGGTGCCTGAGTCAGTGGATAAGTAATGATCTTCTTGGGTCATTGACCCCCGTCCATTATAGTTAATCTAATCTGAAAAATAAATAATGAAATTCACCTATGAGGCAATCTTGGAGCGGACCAGCACTCATGCCAACGTGTCAGCACTCATACTAAGAAGTGTCGATTGCCTCCTTAAAACGTGGCAAAAGCCAGTTGATTCCCAAGGACCCGGCACAGCTGTTTTAAGTGCCTGACTGACCAAGGAATCATATTAAATAACTGTCTCCCTGCAAGCCTTCCTGCCAACTTGTGTGTATGTCAGTCTTCTTGTCTGTCTTTTAATCAGTATTAAAGTAATTGATTTTTTGGGCTACTATGGGGCTGCAGAATAAACTGTAAACACAACACTGACATTATCATTTTACAACGTTTATGAGGTTTACTTGTTGGCAAACAGCTGCCTATTTACACACCCAGCAAACACACAGCAATGTTAGCAAGCATTTGCAGTCAAGTATCTGGCAATCTGACTAATGTCCGATATTTACCCTCCTTTTATGGTCTTCACCAATTACAACACTGAGGGAAATACCTGGCTTTTTAGATGCCAAATGTTCCACTATGTTCACCAGTCAGTTGCTGTACTGCGTCTGTCATAGTGTACAGTGTTTATCAGAGCTTATTTGCTGGAAACAGCTGCCTGCTGCGACTGAAAATGAGAGCAGTGAGAGTCAACCAGACAGTAAAGTTGTGGGCCATAAAATGAAAACAATCAACTGAAAGAAACTCCCGTGGAGTTATAGGTGCAGTGTGTAGAATTTAGTGGCATCCAGCTGAATGGACTTGGCAGAGATGGAATATAAAATTCAAAGGTAGGTTTTTAATTAGTGTTTAATCCCATTAAAATAAGAATCGCTGTGTTTTTGTTACCTTAAAATGAGCCCATCATATCTACATAGTACTGTAGATATAATGGGCTGCTGTAAAATACAGTATTTTCATTTTCGCCAACCATCAACATCATATAGTCAGCATTCATCCTTGTTTGTGGAATCAAACTAAAAGGTCAGTAACATCTTACTCAGAAATAGAATTACATTTGTGCATCTGGTTACCTAATTGGAGACTATGTTTATTTTTTGCTAATCCTAGCAAGCATCTGGCAGGCAAGAGAGCATTTTCAGGTAGTGTTTTTACTGGTATTTAAATGTTTCCACTGCTGCTTGCAAGTCTAGTTCAAAGATAATATTTGGATGACTGTTTTCTCTTGAACTACATATCAGTGAATGCTAACATTAGACCAGCCTGATCTAAATCTACACCTTGTTCATCCCACTTGCATTCTATAATTAATAATAGCCTACTATCTAAAGCACATTTAATTTGATTCATATATGTAGCCAAGTTGGTTAAGATATGGTTGCTGCAGAGCCCCAAAAGATAGAGTGATTATATTGGTTATCTTAGCTCAACCCAAGCAACCCTTTGCTTGCTGCAAAGATACTCAGTTTGTTTCCAAGCTGTTCTAAAATGTAGGAGATGCTGTAATAGGTGATTTCCAGGTAATATTGTTTACTCATACAAGTGTTACATGTTGTTTTCAGGGATTTCATTGTGATGAACCATGAAAGGGGAACAGAGGAAAGTAATGCCTAAGAAGACAGGCAAGCTCACACTGAATCCTTGTCACCACTCTTCTGAAGAACTTGATGTCAGTCCAAAATGGTAAGTTAGGTATCCTTCTTGTGTATAATGTTTATCTCTTCTCTTTCGCTCACTCTGTGCTCAGTTTTCATTCTTGTTTCATTCTGACTCAGTGAGCTGTGAGCCTGGAAGCCTGGATGCCAACCTTCTGCCAATTAAAACAGAGGACATGTGAAGGCATCACAACTTGTGTTATCCAATCTGTTGGATAATCTGTTGGATGCAAACTGTTTATTTGTGCTTTTATATTTTTATATTTTTAACAGTAGTTTGCAAAGCAGTTGTTGTTTAGACTCATGACTGAGTTTTGGTGTCAGCTCAAGATATTATAATTAACAGGTTTACATAGACCATAAGTCTATAAGTTCCATAAAGCTGTCACTTGTATCCTCTTTTGTGTTTGATGTTAAGGGTTATGCGTTTTTAAATGTAAAACTGAGATGACCTCATTACTGGACCATTAAGACTGAAGACGCATTGTTATTTATATATTTATATATTTTATATATTTATATTTTTATAGTTGTTTTATTATATGAATAAGAAGAAAACTTTTCAGTTGTTTACTGTAACATTTGCAATAAGAGACTGTTAATGTATCGATTACAATTGAGAGTAGGAAAAAAGTGTCACAAACTCTGGCTCCAGGAACTACAGCCAATCAATTCTCTTCAAATAAAGTGACAAAAACGGGTATTTGAAGAGAATTGATTGACTGTAGTTCCTGTCATTATGTGTTAAGAGTTTTGATTCGCTGAAGGCTTTTTGATTGTTTTTTTCTCACCCTGATGGTGGAACATGATTATCTAATCACCATCAGATGTGTTACTAGGGTGTGGCCTATATAACATACCAGTGCCTGTGTCCTACTATGATTGTTGGTCTTGAAGAAGGCCTAAGGGCTGAAACGCCATCTGAATAAAAGAGAAATGCATATTGAGCCAGAGTGTGCAACACTTTTTTTATACTCTCAGGTCTACCTCCAGTGATCAGCACCTCTCTACAACCCTTAGTGTGTGTTACTTTTCCATTATATATAGATTACAATAGCAACACTGTAAAAATATAGTATATTACTGCAGGTCTAGCTACAGTATCAAACTGTAAACCTCACATTCTACAGCAGAATACTGTAATAATTTTTAGAGTAATTAACTGTTAAAGTAAATTACGGTAGTGGCACTGTAAAAAAAACGGTAAAATACTGGTGAATACAGCTGCCAGCAGTTTACTGTAATTTTACAGGGAAATTTGTTACAGTGTTGGTCCACATATGGCCCAACTTCAACTCAGTCCAGGACTGCAGAGCCTCTCATCAAAATGATATACGAGTCATGACGTCTCCCTCTCTCTATATCTTCCATATCTCTCTCTCTCTCTCTCTCTCTCTCTCTCTGTCTCTCTCTCTCTCTCTGTTTCATTGCCCAACACATTCCCATCTCCTATATTAGATAATGCACAGCCCACCATGTAAAGAGCAATAGATTATTCTATTCCTGGTGACAACAGAGGAGAAAGGGGGAGGGGAGGAGGATTATAAAGAGTAGAATGATGAGGAAGCTAATTTAAGCAGTTTGAAAATGCTGGAGAGAGAGAGAGGAAGGTGGAAAGGAGGGAGTTAAGGCTTAATGGAAATAAGTGTATGTGGTAAGGTGCCAACTGTCGGGGAGTTTTGAAATATGTTTATAGATGAGAGTTTCAGAACATGTATTTTGGGAAACAAAATGCCCCTTTGCTAATCCACTCTACTCACCCCTACTACCTATGTAAATCTCTTCCCAACATTAATGAACTATTATGACAAATATCAAGAGTATATTTATTGTGTTGACAGAGGCGGTGCTCCTTAGTCCCAGAGGGCCAGAGTGGGTTATACATCACCTTCTTTTTCACTCTTCTCCTCCTGCCACTGTTTCTACTTGTAACTCTCTTTGTGTCCTGCTTAGCCAAACGGGGAATGACACAAGTATCTCTCATCTTCTCCCACAGAGTGAAGGGTCTGTGCAGCACTGTTACATTCTGTGCAGCATATAGTTAGCAGAGCCTGTGGTGATGTATTAAGTGTAATGGCTAACAGCGTTTGTTGAGATTAATTGATACTAATGGCTAACACAGTTAGTGGTGAGTGATGGCTGCTACACTGCAGACAAACTGGAGGATTAGACACAAATCAAGTTGCAACTCGGCTCCCGCTGCAGCAACACGCTCTGTCTGTTCTGTCATCTACAGTGCAGTCTGGAGCAAATAAGATCTGCGTGGGACCATAAGGCAGCACTTTGGCCACTCGTTAGATGTGGGCTTCACTGGAGGGGTTTGTTCTAAACTGTGACAATCAGTTTGACAACCTAGTTGCTAACAATGAATCACTGACATTCAAGAAAAGTTAACTGTTGGGCATTACCTTTGTTGTCTGTCTTAAAGTAAGCAGCAGTTTGAAAAAAACAAACAGAAAATTTCAGAAGTTTCCTCTTATAAGATTTGAAAAAGAAATCAGTCTCTTGGTAGAAATTAAGATGTGCAAACGCTCACATCCAGAACTGTCCAGAAAACCAAACAGGTGGTAGGCAGCTCCGACATCACTATTATGACAAGAAGTGATGTGAGTGATGGATATGCATATTGCAAGAGAGAAAGAGATGTAAGTGTAATCCATCTTAATCATGTCTATGCAAAATCCAAACAAGAGATCCATGATAACACCAAGCATAGAGCTATAGCTATAAAATATTTTTCACCACTATGAAGCAACTACTGAGTGGAGGGAACAGGAACTATCAGCTAAAGTACATTTGTTGGAAAGGATTTTTCTGAGATGTATTCACTTAGACTTTAATATGTGACAATGCCTTACATTCTCAAATATAGGAATGTCAGCAAAAACCATGCCAAAAATGCAATCTTCACTTTTATTCGACAGAACCTCAACATAATTTGAGAATTCAGTAATACTTTGACAACTACGTGTTGTTGAATGACCACCAAATCCTCAAAAGCCTAACCGAGACAGCCTTGTGGGGAAAAAAGAATGAGACCCTGCAAGTTGAATTGATTTTCTTGTTTCAAAATATGAGAAACACTAATCCAGAGGGCATGTTGAGAAATAGCAGTTGTAGGTATATGTGAGGAGTTTTGCTCCCAAAATGAGATGCCAGCTATTTAAAGAAAGAAATCTGATATTATACCTGCTTGCATTTGCAGACAGGATGATGTTATGTGTATTTCAGAGTGAAATGGTAATGTTTTTTCTTAACAGATAAACTATGTAGCATTTTGAGAGAAACCTCATCAGTAAGAGTAACATCACTGCTGCACAGCAGTATAAACTGATCCTCCTTTCCTCTCCGTCTGCCTCCTGTTAATCACAGAATGTGATTTAACAACTATTTGAAAAGTACCCATCATTCCCCTCGGCCAGGATGACTCATCCAGTGTGACTGCCACTCCATCACAGTGGGCTGGCCCTAAAAAGGTTCCCTTCTTCCTCCAATCACTCTATCATTGCACCTCTTCACCTCCCTGCTCATAACTCATTCTCTGCGACGACACCCCCACTTCTGAACTGGACCACTAGTCCTGCTCCTCATCTCTTTCAATTTCCTGACTGACGGCTCCGACAGCATGAAGGGTAGCAGAGGAGTTACTCTGGCATGCTTCCTCTCCCTTCTGCTTCACTATACTTTAAACTTCCCCCTGTGTTCAGATGCCCATCCACCCGCACACACACTTCCCTCCCCAGGAGGGCTAAAATCCCATCATCCCTCCATGTCAGCATCGCTGCTGCAAACCTCACCCCATTAGCATAATATTCCCATTCCCTTGCCGCCTCACTCCTCCTGTATCAGACAAACTGCTCTGGGAATCCTAGTGGGATATGCCCTGCTCACACTGACTCTACTTCTACTGTGACTCTCTCTCTCTATTTGTTTTGCTGTCCCACTCTCACGCATACACTCATTCATTCTCTCTCTCTCTCTCTCTCTCTCTCTGTCTAGAGAGATACAATATATGAAGGAGATACAGAGTAATGGTGGGAGAGATGAAGTGTAACACCGTCTGTTTACATGGCTGACTGACTCAAACCACTTACCCCAATGATCTATAATGTGGTCATATCTTACCACTTTTACCCTAGATGTGATACACACACGTACAAAATGTTCAATTTTTTGCTGATGTATTTTTATTCTTTTTTACTGACACTCAACACACCTTGCATAAATGCATGAATAATCTTGAGACACAAGACACTTACCTTTAATAAAAGCACCGTCAGATTGCCATCCGCAATGACCAGAAAAAAAAATAATCAGCCGTGCTGGAGTGTCAGCTTGAGTTGGTGTAAGGGCTGGAGGGCTGACCAGAGGAGTGTCCGGGCCTTGCAGATTGTGTGTTGAAGCTTTGTAATTGCCTAAACTCCAGTAACTGCCTCCAGCACTTCATCTTAGCAACTGACGTGTATGACGTCTATGTGTAAAACTTCAAAAAAAGAAAGAAACAAAATAAAAACAGTGAAAAAGAGTATAAATATTGATTCAGAACAACTTGTAGTCTCTGTTAAAATATAAAAAAGCTACACTGAATGACCATAACTCAATACCCCCTGCATAGGATCCACAGTAAAAGCCATAATTGATTATCTTCAGTGCAAGGCATTCACTTTGAAGCAATGCATACTGGGCTTGTATTAACAAGATACCATTCCCTCAAAACTGCTGGCTGCAACTTTTTTTGTTTTTCAGCAGCTTTTTGTCTCATTTGAAGCATTAGTATTCTTGTTTCTCTCCTTTTTCTTTTACTACTTAGTGCAGCTGATTGGAAAAAAATGCAGTCCATGTTTGATTTTGATAAGGTAATACTGACACCACTGAAGTGAAAAATTGCAGGCACTCCAAGCACATTATAATGACCTGAAAATATGGATAGGTGCGTTCAGATGAATATTGCCTTTCCCATCTGGATTTTTTATGTTCAAACAAGGAAAGAAAACAGACGTGGAAATATCAGATTACATGCTTTTACCTGTTAAGATATTCGTAACGTATACCTGATCTATATCACAGGGGGGAAAAAAAACTGATTTGTGTCGGTCACAGTGTAAACAATTGATTTGCTATAATCAGACGAGCAATTGGACACAACAGCAATGGGCAGAAGATGACAGAAGGAAGTGGGCCAAACATGCTGTTACAGTCAGTGACCTTGTAACTGTGTGACGTGTCTCAGTCTGTCTCTGTCTCCCTCTTAGACTGATTGATATGCTGCTGCCGCCTCACTGGACTGATGAGAGTGATGGAGGACTTACTTAACTCCATCCAGGAAGGACAGAATGAAGGATACACTATGTCCTACAATACCTGAATGTCAACTGTTGGGCTATTGTTGTGCTATATCGCCCCCAGTTGGTGATTTGGAGAACAGAGCAAAAGCTCCAAAACTAAGATTCCAGCAATATAAGCACAACAGGAAATTGTATGATAATTGTTTTTATGATGGGATTCTCTCTGTGCTCAGCTAGTATACACATATTCTTATTCATAACTTTCCTAATGACTGCACCAAGACTTTGAGCTGTGTGAAAATATAGCCTGCAGCAGTGCGTCACTACTTCTATGGTGTGTGACGCCTTAAAAAAAAGCCATATCTACTTGTTGCAACCACTTGTTCCTATATATATATATACTGTTTGTGCTCAGTTCACCAAAAAGTGGTTTTTCCCCTTGTTTTATTTCAATACATTTTCAAGGCCTAAAAAGGTCAAATTATCCAGTAAGTCACAAGAAAAAGGAAAATATATAATTTAAAATAGCATAAATTTGTGTAGCAGAAATTGGTTTTTTTAATGCTTTTCTCTCCTGTTAATCATCATATTTATCCTGCGACCCCCTGGGAGCCACTGCCATATGGTGACACATGACCAAACAAAAGCAGTGTGCAGGTATACAAGGTCATCTATAAATGCTGAGCAAAGTGGAAAAAGGTTGATAAATGAATTTCCTGGGCAGTGCCAATTTGCAATAGCAGGTTCATTAACATGTATGTGTGCATGCAAGAGAGTAGTAGTAGTAAGTTTATTTACTGTAGAAGTGATATTTCTTCTCACTTGTTTTGTATTTTATACCAATTGGTAAAAGAAAAGTTTTTTTCGCAGATACATTCAGATGGTAGTGGAAAGTAAATATACCACTGTACTCAAATGAGGTACTTGTACTTAATTTTCATTTATGCTACATTATACTAATACTCTACTGAATTTCAGGGGCACTGTGTACTTTTTTCTCCACTCTTTTTATCAGATGGCTACAGTTTATCATTATTATGTAGATTAAGATTTTATAGATTAACTTCACAAAGTAGTTAAAGTTATCTGCAGCAGCTCTACTTTGACTAACTACGTTAAAATGCTGTTCTTTTGATACTCACTGTGATGTGCATTTTGCTGATAATGCAATTTTGAATGGACTACTTTTACTTGTTGTACAGTATATTTACATTGTGGCATTTATGCTTTTACTCAAGTAATAGGCTTATGTCTTCCATCAGTGTATTCAGAATTGCTTGCAAGGCGATTTCAGAGAATTAAAGGAGGCAGTGCGTTGATGCACATGTATGGCGCTTAATGTACGAAAATGCAATGTGGCCAGTAGATGGCAGCAGATTATTTAAAATAATTTTTCTCAGCTGCTCGCCCAACCAGCTACCTAACCAGACGGGGTATATTCTCGTTTGATGCAAAAAGGGGGGGCTGTGCACGCCGACTTTTTGAATAGACAATAAATAGGGGCTGTGTGCTTTAAGGCCATCTCTCTGATTGGCTGAAAGTTTTAGGTATTTTTTTTTTCTCTCACTGAACTTCCCCCTATAAAATCTATGAAGAAGTGAAGGTTTCAATCTTTTGAAGTGCGCAACAGAGCCCAATTGATGGAATTACTGAATTGGAAGGGAAAAATCAACTTTTAACACTGGATTAATTTGTATGCTGGAATATAAATCCTTAAGTCAGATTTGGTGTTTTATCCTTCCACATTTAATTCATTTTTAAAATTCTACACAGCTTTGCTTTTGAGCTTTATAACGGTCTCTAAACCCGGGACAAGTCTAGTCTTTACGCAAAGTTTGCGCCATGGCGAACTCGTGTCTCCAGTTGTGCGGCTGTCTCATCAGCTGCCTCGGTTGGCTGTGCATCGTGATCGCGACAGCCACTAATGACTGGGTGAATATGTGTAAATACGGTTTGAACACCTGCAAAAAGATGGATGAGCTGGAAGCCAAGGGACCCTGGGCGGACTGTGTCATTTCCACAGGACTCTACCACTGCGTCTCGCTAACTCAGATTCTGGAGCTGCCAGGTAAACATTGTTCTGTGTATATCCCTGTACAGTAGGACTTTAGTTTTATATGTTTAGATTTACATTTTAATTCATTTTGTTGTCTTAATGGATTCTTTTCTATTATACCAATTTTATCACACATTTTCTCTTTTCATATCTCTTCCTTTACAATGTAAATTTAAAGACATTATTCCTCAATCATGATTCATCTTTTGACTTATCAAGATAGTTATTAGCTCTATGTTGTTATTTATTCACATGTATAATATTATATTACCCTCAAGATTTGATATTACTGATAGTATAATCATTTGTGTTTCATATGTGTTTCTAGCCTACATCCAGACAACTCGTGCCCTGATGATCACAGGTTCGATCCTGGGTCTCCCAGCAGTGGGAATGCTCCTCTTGTCCATGCCCTGCATCAGCCTGGGCAGCGAACCCCAGAGCTCCAAGAACAAACGCACCATCCTGGGAGGAGTCCTCATACTCATAGTTGGTAAGAGATTCAACTTTATGTAATCCCCAACAATTTAGTGGAAAAAGACAGAATGTCATGGTCAAGTCAAAGTGTTTTGCGCTCACATGCACACACCAACCTCACTGATTCTGACCTCTTTTAGCCCCACCTCAAATGCTCACAAGCTGCTCAGAGCAGAGGATGTCGAACACGACTGTCTTCCTCCCTAGGGTGGACACATATGCACTCTCACACACACATACACACACACACACACACACACACACACACACACACACACACTTCTATGTTTCTGTTCCATTGAACCCTTCCCCCAGATCCCATCACATTCCTCTCCTCCACCTACTCTCATCCACACCCTGCCTTTGTCCTGAACCACATGGAAACTTACTCCCTGAAATGCCCAATTTACTGTGCTCATAAATTTTTGTGTGGTGCTGCAGTGTTTCCAACGCCTGTGTCCCTCAATTGAAATTGCAATACCTGTGACCATAATTTGATTTTTTCATTGTGCATGTTTTTCATAGAGAAACTATTTCGTATCCCTGAATCACAAAACATCATCCAATAACCGTTGCTTCCGTACAAAATAGTTAAAGCCCTGACTTTGTTAAAAGATTTTCCATTTTTTTCATTGGGAATATTTTCAATCAGGGAGGATTTGTTTGAGTGTTTGCGTGCTTGTTGGACAGCTGAATAAAAATCCACTTGCCATATTGCCTATCATTGCTTCCATACTGGCATAATAAACATCCAAACAACAATTAGTTTGAGTCCAGTTTTAATTATTTTTGTTCACTGTGTCCTCCGAAGCACCAGCCGGGAAGCTTTCTATCCACACATTATTTGTGGCTTCAGTTTTTACTCATTCAAATGCTGTATTATCAAAGTTCATTGGTGGTAAAATGATTTCACACTGTTGTTCTATGTTAACTTCTGGTGCATATTGGCAGGAACCCAACATATACTAGATGTGTCCCTGTCAGCTGTACAGGGAATTCAATATTTGTATAGGTCTTAGAGGAGGTTAAGCTAAGCTGCTCTTCTGCAGTTCAAGGCAAAGCTTATATTAAGTCTCACTGCTCACTAATATTATTCTACTCATTCTTTCATCCAGTCTGTCCTTCCCTCGTGTCCTGCATGTTAGTGGAATATAAAACGATAACAGAACTGCAACAGCATTATATCTGAAATGTTTCCTTTAAAATACATTCTCAAAGTATTAACCTAGGATAGATGTATTAAAGCACTGGTTCATTGAAATGCTAAATCTTTTTTACTGCACTAAATGTATTTACTCACATAATTTCAGGCCTTTTGGGTCTTTACAGGAAGTGTCTACAGTGTGTGTCTGTACTGTAAACTGACTGTGTGTGTTCATTCAGAATTTGTGCAGCTGCACAATGTTGCATCCCTGGTTTAGTTAAATTTACATTTACATAGGTAGGTGTTTTGCACCATTTTGCCACCCCGTTTTTATTATGTAATTTGCCCTTCAAAGCCACACCTGTGTTGCAACATGTGTAGGTTACTTTCATTTGTACCATTTTGCATCTACAGTTTTAATACATAATTTGACATTTAAAGCTAGCCCTTTGTGATGTATGTGATGTATTAAGTTCAGCAGCACTATTTTGCATTCCCATTGTAATTACACTTTGAGTCTGCCTGTTTTTATATTACTTGAATGTGTGTAGAGTTTGCTTTTATCTGTACCATTTTATTCCCAAGTTTTATTATGTACTTTGCCATTCTAACTTAGAGTTGTGAGGTGATACAAGATGCACATGTTTGTCTATCATAACCAGCAGCACCACTTTGCACCCCTAATTTAGTTATACTTTGAATCTGTCTGTTTTTTTCAATGTAACTTGAAGATGTATGTATATATTTTGCTTTCAGTGGCACCATTTTATATTCCCAATTTAACTGTATTTCTGTTTGTCTTCTCACAGCAATGTGTGGTATGGTGTCTACAGTGTGGTTTCCCATCGGGGCCCACCAGCAGCATGGCCTGATGTCGTTCGGCTTCTCCCTCTACACGGGCTGGGTGGGCACCATCTTCTCCCTACTGGGTGGGTCTATCCTCACCTGTTGCTCCTCAGAGTCCTCGTCCCGCTCCTACCACGACAACAACCGCTTCTACTACTCCAAACAGGGAGGTGACAACCCGTCAGCCACCACCTCTGCCAATCACGCAAAAAGTGCCCATGTCTGATATGGGAGAGATTCTTAATCCCAAGCGGATGTTTAGCGGACTGTAGTATGTATATAGAGACAGATACACACAAGCACACACACTCAAATGATCACATATAATTACAGTTACATGAAACCTTTACTGGAAGAGAATGAAACACATGCACACAATCATTCATGTTGGTTTATGTGCAGGAAAATACACAAATTCTTGAATGAGAAAACAAATAGTTCACACATCCAAACACACAAAGACTGTTTTTGTTGGAGCTCCTTTTTAGCCAATGGATTGTTTTTGTATCGCAGAGCTCATCTTCCAGCCTCCTCATGTTGGGCGTGGTATGGACTCACCCTTTTGTTACATACAGTACAGCTCCTGAGCTGCCTGCACAGCAGCTCGACGTCCTAATCACCATGGACTTGTGGACTGAGATATTGATCTTTTATATTACTTATATTTTTCTATGCAAATGCTCATAGAGCTTACGAGTGCCTTTGTTAAAAAATGTGTTTTTATAAAATCATATGAAATAATGATTTGTTATTTTAATAAGAGCAGGGTATGAAAGTGTAATGTTTGGAAATGAAAATTGGTTCACTAACATTGTTTGTGTGCATTGATTTTTCTTCGACTGTATTGTATAACTCTCTAGTGCATTTGCCTCTTGAGTGATAGATATGATTATAAAACATAGCACTGTTTTTCCTAGCCACTGCAGGATGGGAACATAAATTTCACAGGAAAGCTCTAGCCAGCAGTGTTCTAGACTGTATTAACACCAAATGGTGCACTCTATCATTCGTGGCAGAAAGTTATATCTTGTGGTATTTGTGCGCTCCTTTAAAGTCTTAGTATGTGCACTGACTTGGCAAAACTGATGAATTACAAAGTACAATAGCATTTTTCTGAGACTAATTTGCTTCTGTCTTAAGTTTGAAATACAAGTGAGTGATAAAAAAAGCAGTTTATCCTGTAACTGTGGAATTATACATTTCCAATTAACATCTTCACATAGAATAGCTCTTAAACAGATCTGTAGCTTGAAGTGTTTTTACTAGTGTGTACAAAAAAATCAATGTTATGTAGATTAGCTTGTCTTAAAGGAATGTGATGACTTGAATGCTCTATATCTCAAAAGTGCTCTGAACACAAACAATCTGATACAGTATTATCCAACCAGAGGGAAATTGATATTTTCAGCTCAGATCCTTGTGGAAGCAGTGTTAACTATGATTATTTATTGTTTCACTGATGTGCTTTTGTTTGATTTTCTATAATAAAGACAAAATGATTGAAACTGCCCTTTGTCTTGAGTTATGACTTCTGACTGTCACATTTAGTTGATAGGATGTTCTCATCCCACACAACACTTAACTCTATACTGGTTTGAATTGAAATTTGACACGAACGCACAACAGACAGAAAGTCGACATTATATATGAAGTGTAAGTGTCTGTGTGTGACGTACAGTACGGTAATCACTACCCCAGAACAAGCTGTCTGGGGCGCATATATAATATAGGCAAACATAAATTGTTACTAATGTATCATATCCGTAATGTCACTCAGTGACCTTGAGTTAGATCAGCATTCAGCACAGAAGAACCTGTCCCTCCATGCACATAAACAGATACACAGTATCCACAGAGAAAGATAATTATGTTCAATGTGTGGGTGGCTGTGTGCTCCACTGTCCATATCAAGGTGACTGAGTCATATCATAGATATTACATGATACTTTGGAAAACAATATGAGCTATCTCATTGTCCACAACTTATCTTCAAATGCACATGCAGACATTCACAATCATCTGTCCTATATGGATAATGATCTCCGCTCAGCTACTGTTTTCCTTCTCATTATTCTGTCACTTTACAATATGAGTATTTCCTGGCACGCTTGTGTGTGCAGGTGTTTGTCTGTGTGTGATCATGTATTTGCGTGTTCCCTGAAATGTGATGCTTTTCCAGGCATCGGGCCATCCAAGTCACAGGAGGCCAGTGGGCAACCAAGCTGTCCTCAAATGCTCAAAGAGGCAGTGTTATACTATACTATGCTAAAATATTGCCATCTAAACTATGTTGTTGAAAATGTGGAAGTGTGAACAGAAGATGAAACGTGGAATTTCTGTTCTTGGATATTCTTATAACACGACTGATTACTCAAGATATTCAATCCTTTCCACCAATAATTTTATTTCAATATTTAATTTTCTTTTCTTGTGTATCCACTGTCCATCAACCTGGCTTGTCTATTTCTACTTCGGCTGAAATTTCCGATTAATTTCCCAGAATATCATTTAATGACACACCCAGCAGAACAAGCATAAACTGTTCCCCTTCCGCTGTGTATTTCTGTGTGGGTGGTGAGCAGTAATGTTACAGTACATACTGTGAGTTTTTCCAGTTCAGAGAGAGCCAAAACATAATGTCCCGTGTCCGAATTGTGTTCTGGCTTTTTGAAGTTACATTGCTTGTGTAAGAATAGGTATTTCTACCTTTTATATGATGGATTTTCCACAGTCTGATTGTTGATGTTTCCAAAGAATGAAAAGTGCTCTCTGATTCTGAGTGAGAGACAATAAAACTGCTATTAACAATTGAATTTTGATTGATTCATTCATTGAAATAGGTTTGAAATTTCCAGTTGTACTGTGTCTGTGCTGCATATATCTCAAAGTGATATCATGCAGTGTCATCTACAGGATATTTCATCATCTACAACCTTTTGACCTGTTAATCACAAAATGAACAAAAGAAATGCATGGATCAGCAGATTTTTTTTGTTTAAAGGGTTTTTGCAAAATAGGTCGTGCTAGAAGCTTGGCAGCAGTACTTGCAGGACTTTTGGGAAATTCCTGGACCTTGCACGCTAACAGCTAACATGTTAGCTGGCCGGACACATCATGGATGTATTAAGAGAGCTAGTTACAGCAATGCAAATCAGTCTTGCTGCCATAGTGGCCACTTGCAGTATTGTAACTGAAAATAAGGTCAATTATTAATCTTCGTATTATGAATTTTTAATCCATGAAGGTCTTATATTTGTGAAACTTTCCTAGAGCCTCGAAAAGCGATTTTAAAATTTGTGACATCATCCCAGTGTTAAGTCTATGGGCAGAGCGGGAACTCATGGGTGGGGCCAGCAACACAGAAGCAAACCCAGAAGCTTGAAAACTTTTTTGGCTTATGCACCAAACAAGCAATGTTAATAGGTGCCACCTTTGAGTCCAGTATCCAGTTCCTATAATCCATCCATGGGACACATGCTGCACTAGTCAATAACAATACCTCCCCATGCTAGCAGGCCCTGCAAGCTAGCTAGCCTGGTCACCAACCAAGCAGGGTTGATGCAAGACAACTAATTCTTTATGGTTACTTCTGGTTATCCTGTTCTCCACTCCCTCCAAGGTCAGCACAATTAAAACAGATGGCTGTGGGTCAACTGTGTGAATTGGCACATCAAAATTCAACCGAGTTAAACTCCACATGAAAGAATCACTTTGTCCCTTCAAGCGGAGCTATTGATTCCAGAGAGATGCATTTATTTCACTCAAAAATGTTGCTGTTTGGTCTGACCTGGCTTTAAGGAGTTTAAGAAAAGATTTTTGGTTACCAGCTTTAGCTTATCAGCCCAAAATCTACCTGAAACAGTTTTTCTTTGAGGAAACTAAGCCCGTCATTATCTGGTTTAACACTGAAAACATCTGGGTCATGTTTCTTCTTGCCCAAAATAGTGCATCACAACTTACAACCATGAATAATAGCACAGCATAATGTGCATGCCACTCCGTGACTGAACATTAATTAACTTGTGAATGTCATTGAACATAATGTGTAGACAGTCAGGAAAGTGAACTTTCAATAAATGAGCAAGCCTCTTTTTGGTATTTGCAATAAATAACTTTCATTGTTGCATGGAAGCAATATCAACAACTCAGCAAAAACAGTGCACCCAGGAGCAAAATAACTACACATATGGAAGAAACCATTAAAAAATTAACATAAAAACAACAACATTATACAGCTTTGTGCCAAAATATACAGAAGAGAAAAGGAATATCTAGTGGTTGCGAGAGAAGCAAATCTCAACAAGTCCGACACACACTGACTGGACACTTGGCCACAGCGAACACAGAGCACAGGAAGAACATGGCGCACCTTCTCCGAGACAAAATAAACAAATAGTAGCTGACTTTTAAAGCAATAGTGGCAATATTTCATTATGCTTGTAGTTTACCCTTTATAGAACTGTATTAAAATAGTTTCTGCATGTTTTCTGTAGTACTCTTACTCCTAAACCTTCTACTGTCCTATTGACGTCTAGAGCAACCATTTCAAAATCCTTCAAAGGAAAGGATTAAGGTTTATAAATGAACTTTATCATTCTAGAGTGTCTACGGTTGTTAAAAATATATTTTTAGCAGTTTCTCCCAGGCCTCCTTGTGATTAAACAAAAACACAGAAAGTGAAGGCCGATAACTCCACCCGGCTCTTTTGTGCACACCTTCCCGAGGAGGGCCTGTGGATGGGAAACAGCTGTAGAAAAATACTTTTGTTTTCGTTCACTACTCCCTTCAGTGTTGTACTTTTTGACTGCGTTGTGTCCATGCTGGATTAACGCTTCTGCTGTAGTCGTTGGAGTCTAGGCTAACAATACTTTCGATTCTTTCAATCAAATACTCGGATTTTAAAAATGATCATTGCACTGTTCACTAAAGTTACTGTGAAAAACAAAAACAAAATCAGTCTCTTTGTGATAAACCAGGTAGCTTATTAGCAGACCCCCCAAGAAAAAAACGTTAGCTCTGTTGTATCTTAAGTGTTCACTTTGAAGAAACTACTGTCTCCTGTACGTGAAAAGTAAACAAACATTGTGGACTTTGGCTTGCAGAGGTTGTGATTGAGAAGAGGGATATACAGAAAGTAGGTATACTATAAGTGGTTGAGGGAGGAACCGAGAGGAGTCACCTCCCCTCCTATAACCCTGTGTTGCTACATGTTCAACTCCCTTTTCAAACGGAGTCCTGGTTCCCATACCTGGGTGAGGAGATTGCTGAATGAAATATATAAGAAAGGTTTAGCTTTGAATCTGAATAGAAATGCTAGCGGTGTGCAATGACTACAATACCGCTTAGTTCAATTCACTGGTAAGGTTCCTGAACAATTGTGTTGTTGAAACTGAGTTTTCTTGTAATACACCTGTTAAATCCACTCAGAGCTCAGAGGTTCCCAGGTATAAGAACTAAGCCTGCGTTTGGTTTGGTTTAGTGTTCTATTATGTCTCGTTGCGATCAGTCACCACATGCAAGTACAACATTTACAGTCTGGGCCTCGTGCATGAGAGCATGCTACACATGCACCAGACGTTCACATTGAGGCGCAGGCGTAGACCACAAACACACATCACACACACACATACTGTACATGCACTCACGCACTCTTATGCATACACTCAGAGCAGATAATATAGTAAGTTGACTGTACAGTCCAGTGTCTGAGGCATGGCAACGCCTGAATTTGCCTTCGTGTTTTGGTTGATCTATGAACGCAAAGCGGTTGGATTCGTTTGGCTGAGTCAGGAGGTGATTTAGGTGCGTGATGTGTTTTGGCTGAATTGTACAACAGTGAATTATATGTTAGATGTGTATGAGATACAGTGTGCAAATGGTTTAGGATGTGCTCTGTTTTTTCTAACTCTTTCAGACAGAAGATTGATATTAGACTAATCTGCACAACCTCAGAATACCATCAACCATTATTTTTTAAAATATCTATTTCTACAACACCCCCCCCCCCCTTAAATTCCTTTCACCAGACACCAAAACAAAATCCAGATTTTTTCTTTACACTTTTTTTCTTATTTTTCTTTCTCTCTCTCTCTACATATATCTCCACACAACCAAAGATACAATTTTGGTCAGGAAATACTGAATCCTTTGTTATGCATTTTGGTCTAAAGATAGTCAAATTTAGATATAATGAGTATAAAAATACTGGAATCCGCTTGTAAAAGACCCATCATGGGTAAGCTTAAACTACCCCCGTCTAATAAACTACCAAATTCCCAGAAATCTGTCCTAATCTTTAGCTACAGCCCTGGTTGGTATGTGATGAGCACTCCAGTCTCTGCATGAAAGTCTGCCACTCCAACCTCAACACCCTTAATTTCCTTCCCTCACTGGCATGCAGCAGAATTGTCCAATATCAGCATCATTCCTAGAGATACCGGGCATTTTTTTTGGGGGGGGGGTGGGTTTGTATCACAATAATTTTACTGGATGACACCAAAGGGCCTATTCCTACATGAGGGAAACTCTTTTTGTGAGTGTGACCAGGTGTGACGGGAGCAGAGGTAGGGTGGGGGTTTTAGCGTGGCATCCTTAGATTTAGTGCATTAGACAAATAAGGCTTCCCTGGAAGGGACTGATGCAGCAACAGGGGGCACAAGGAAAAGGTACAAGGAGGACAATCAGGGCATACGGCAGCAGCTATTGCAGAAGTGCCCCCACCCTCAACATAATAACACAATAGTATGCTATTTGGTGTATGCCAGAATCCCTTATAGTGCCATGAGTTCATACATTCTTAGTATGCAATCAAACCCTTAACCTTGGCAGCATTAGCTTACATGTCCTACACATTGAGCTATACAGGACCATGATTTGATTTGATTGGTTATCACAATACCTTATTCAGGCGTGCAGTAACGCTGTAAGTAGCATGTAAAGAGTGGGACTTCAACACTTGCTACATGCATTAGAAACTGAAGAGGTAAGGGCCACTAGGGAGGTTCACTCAGACTAGTTTGGGCCTGAGATGGAACAGAACCACAGGGAGAGGAGTAAATGCTCCGGTGACAAATCAAAAGAGTGATAGCAGACACCCTAAGGTGAAACAGGAGCTAATGGATGTGCAGGCCATGAACAGATTGCTGTTTCAAATCCAGACTGAAAACCCATCCTGGCTCTATCACTTGTGACTTAAAGTGGTAACTCCCTGATGACATGGCCCCATGGATACCAAGAGGAAAGTGAGGTGGCAAATAGATAAAGGAAGAGTTGGGCTGGAAGAGCAAACAAGTGATGGAAGTAGAGGATGAAAAAATGCAGAAAGTGGAAGAAGAGAAAAAAGCAAGTGAAGGGAGGGGGAAAAGGAGAGAAATGGAAGAGAGGGAAGTAGATTTCAGTTCACTTTGTTTTCAAACAACATTCCCTCTGAATAACTCTGTATTCTTCTTAAAGAATAAAGTAACTGGGAAGAAAATCTATATATTTTGAATTGAGTGAACTGAAAAATGAATTCCCTCCCAACCTTGGTTAACAGCAAGAACTGCATCAATAAAGAGACAAGCACACAGAAAAGACTGAACAGAAAATATGACATTCATCACGATAAACCATGCAGGTTGTCAATTTGGATTCAACCTCTCTCTCTCTCTCTCTTTCTCCGTTACAACCTCTACCCTCTCCTCCTTTTAGGTACACTGATGAGCTGACGAGCTTGTGTTATATTGCACCGTGAGCTGCTTTGTTGCGGGTGGATGTTTTTGAGCTTCATGCTGGGGCAAAGAGTGGGAGGAACAGAAAACAAAACAAATACCTACACATATGCAATAAAACAACCAGAAGAACACAATTTATATCTACACACACAGACATGAGAATCAATGTAAAAGGTGGAGTTTGATTGCACATACATCCTCACGTGTACACAGGCAAAATTAAAGTAGAAAACAGACGTAATCCAAACACACATACAGTAGATGAAGGCACTATTGCAAGCAAAGTCCAAGTACTATTTGTGACAGAAAACATCAACACCCTTTTCCCATTCCACTCTTGTTTCCCTTGGGCTAGATGTTTGGGGTTAGGGCAAGTATGTTAAAAAAGACGGAAAGCGTTTGTTGAGTTTTAAGAAAGTTTTTTGTGTTTCTTACGAGCATGTGTAGCTGTGATCCTGTCTGTTAGGAATAAAATGAACAGAGAAAGTCAGACCTGGACATAGGAAATAACTTGGGTTTGGCATGCTGTCATTTTACTTTCCTGTCTGTCTGTGTTGAAACAGGAAGAGAGGCGCTGATTCATCCCTCCCTCACTCATAACCTTCTCCTCTTCTGTATCCCGTAAATTCTAAGGTATAAACAGCTAAACGATTGCTACACAGTGTTGCATGGTTCACAAGTCCGTGAACTGCATTATATTTTATCTCTTGCTACGTCTGCACTCTCCTATCTGACCTCTCTCCGTGTGGGATGTGGACTCCAGTAAGTGAATAACAAGTGACTATGACAAGACACTCATGACCTTGACGTCCACTGTGTGAGTGGGGGAGCCAGGCAGGGCAGAGAAAGGTGAAAGAAAAGCCGTTCCACTGCCAAGAAACAATCTAGCCCAAGGGTTAGACACACAAACAGCTACCCACACACATGCAGGCATGCACACACACACACACACAATCATTCATGCACTCATACTACTGTTCCCCTCCCTTCCCCCAGGCAGCAGACAAGGCAGTACATTCAGGGTAACACAGAGTCAGTCCCTTCAGAAATCCATCGGATCCTCCTCTGCGAGGCCGTGATCAGCAACGGTCCTGCCTCCCCCTTTCGATGGCGTCCCGTCACTTTCTGGTTTTGCTTCTGGGGGCGGGGTGAGTCCTGATCCCCCCTCCGGCGCACCCCAGGGGTCACTGGTAGGCGGGTAGAAATCGTCATCGAAGCCACAGAAGCCTTCGTCTACGCCTTGATCATAGCGCTGGTAGGTGGAGGCGTGCACCTCGTTCTCCCTGGCTGTGATCTCCAGCGTACTATTCCACATGCCATAGCCGAAGTAAATCAGCACACCTGCGGGAACACACAGACACATATCATAAACAAAGTCAAAAGCACAGAGAAAGAGTATAAACTTTCTATTATCTTAAAAACAATTCATCCCACTCTGACTGAGTCAGAAGAACACAGCAATCCTACTCATACAGTAAAAATAAACACACAGATGTCTACCAGTGTCTATGTACCAACAGAAAAAGCTATGCTGGACACTAGTCGGCATTAATTCTGTATTAACATAAGCAGCAAAAACAACAAAGATTTTAATGGCAAGATGAAATACACGCACAGTACTTTGCATAAAAGCACGCACACAGACAAATACAGATGCACAGATAGATATAACTGAGGCAGGAAATAAATTGAAATGAGATTCCCTTGTTCTTCCATAAAAAAAAAACCCCAAAACAAAACAAAGTGAGTAACACAGTAGCTTTTACTGTCTCACTGAGCCAGCAGGAAGTGAGTCATTTCTAGAGTCACGAAATGTATCCCCTCATTATTTAAGGTCAACTCAATTAAGACATTGGTTGAGACTAAAATATGATGGATGATAGGATGATAGATATGAATCCTGTCTTAAAAATAAAACAATAAAAAACAGAAACCCTAAATGCAAAACCAAACCCTCATTCAGTAAGAAGGTCGCTTACCTACGAGGCACCAGACTGAAAATCGTATCCAGGTGATGGCAGACAGTTTAAGCATGAGGTAGATGTTGACCAGCATGGCTGAAGCAGGTACAAAGGGCACACAGGGCGCCATGTAGGGCAGCCTCTTAGGGTTCTCTGGCTGCTGCAGGATGATGACGACGAGCAAGGCAATGAAGATGATGAAAAAGATTAATAGCAGCAAAGCCCACCAGCGACCCTCCCCAATACTGCTGGCTCCTGGAAGGAGAGGCATTGAGAAAAAAGAAAGAAAGAATTAATTAATAAATTTATAGTTACACTATGCTTTAAACTCTTTGTTTCTGAATTTGTTAATGTGTTCTCACCAAAAATGATAAAAGAGCAGAAAGCAAAGATGGAGATGAAAAGGAGCAGCACACACACAGTGACAGTTTTCCCTGTGGCTGGAGTCGGCCTGTCCATCTTTCCCGGGAGACCCAATCGAATCCTCAAGGTGTAGTAGCGTGGCCCAATAAGCTTCTTCAACCGGCGTGACATCCCACTCTCTGACTCTTCTGCTTCAATGCCAGTGGTCATGTCAACTGTGCCATAGTTTGGGTGACTGGCAGTGTAGGCATTTTTATCCGGTTTGCCAATCAGCATCTCGTTGTCACCCAGCGACGGCAGGTTTTTGGCTCCACAGGTGTTTGTGGGCGGACCTCCATACTCATCGGCTTCACTAGTTGGCGAGCAGGCGTCTTTCTCACATTCAGCCAGAACACCTTCTTTCCTCTTGTTGTTCTGCTCCTCAGAGAGGAAGTTTACAAAGCCGTGGATGTCGCCCTCAGGTTGGTAACGTAACAGGAGTACACACAGACTCACCTGCAACAGAAAGCGGAAGAATTAGTTAAGAATTAGTTTATTTACTTCAGAGCAGAAAGGCTTATGTCATAGAATATAAGAAAAGTGTAGTTGTATTACATATAGCTCTTAAACGTGCTTTTCATTTAGTAATCACTGAAATTTTTGCTCAGGAGCAGATTTTTACACAGTTTCTTATTTTTTTTCTAATAAGGTCACTATGCATATGAAGCACTGCATTAGTTATGACCTTTTGTTCATTCATCAGTATCAGTGGGTCATTGATATATATAAGCTGCTGGGCTATCAGCTGCCAAGTATTATCCAATTATATTACAGTAATGCACCCTGACAGACTATTACTTAGCTAATACCCTCATGCCAACATCACTTACTGCTGCAGCTTCCTCCATCCCCACAACTTCCTGTTCATAGATTCTGGTATTGTTGACTTTTGTACAGTAAGACATACTGTTTATCTATGTTTACAGCTATCTCATATTTCTGTATAATTCATGTACTGTAGGGATTTGTTTTCCTGGCAGAATCCCTGTCGCTGCATAGAATTTTAAAAGTACCTTCTAACAGAGCCTTTCCCATCAAATCTGAATGTGTAACCATTTGCAAAAAATAATCAGTGAATTCCGGTCTATACGTTTGTGTCGACCATCATTATCCACCACTCACCAGGGTATAGGCGAGCAGAGTTCCTATGGACATCATCTCTATGAGATCTCTGAGGCTGACCAGGAGCGACAACAGGGCAGCTAAAAAGCCTGACACCACACAGGCAACAGCAGGGGTCTCTGTGTAGGAGGACACATTGGCCAGGAACCTACACATGCACAAAGATTTGTAGATTAAGACACAGTAACACATGTCATCCAGATTGATACGAAAAATGAACAACAATTAATAATAATGTGGACTGACTTAAACAGTAGGCCGTCCCCAGCCATGGCATAGATGACCCTGGGCATGGGGAACAGGGACCCCAGGAGAGAGACAGTGAGTCCAGCTATGGAGCCAACCGCCACGATATACTTTGCAAACATACAACCATGCACGGCAAACATCTCCATCAGTGGGGCGTCTGCATCAATCTCATTGTATGGTACCATCAGGGTCAGGATCACAGAAACCTGAATGGAAGAGGGTTAAACACAGTGTTTGAGTTGGTTGAAAACAAAGAGTTTTGTGTTAAGATAGTAATTTTTTAAGAGAAAAATGTTAACCTGGCATAAAATAGACATGATACGAATAGCATACAAACATGTTCTCTGAAATAGTTACATTTTCAAAGTAGAACTGTTACATTTTTTTGTTGCTTTATTTAAAGCCACAATGTTTAGAATTTAAGTCCTGATTTTGGCGCTCCCCGGTGGTAGAATCTAAAAAGACACTGGCACCAATGCAAACAAATACCTACCGATATTCACAGGAATTGTCTAATTTTTCTACAAATAAAAACTCATAATAATCTAAAAGATACAAGCATATTAATATTCTATACATATTCAATTAAAATACAGCACACTGCACATTGCATCACATCCAAAATGTTCATTAGTCATGTTTCTCTCTCACTGTGTGTGTGTGTGTGTGTGCGTGTGTGTTTTTGATCATCTGCGACTGATGTGTGAAATCATGCAGGGCCATCTGTCACAGATACTGTGCTGCAAAAGAGACGGATTTGCATGAACAGATTACAGAAATAGAGGGGAATGATAAAAAGACTAACACTCATGGACAGAAAGACAGAGAAATCAGTTTTCCCACAGTCGCCTGGTGCCCTTTAACCCTTCGTTCAATCCAGGCACTGGCTGGTTGACTGCGTGTGAACCGGACAAAAGGGGACTACTGTAATCTAGAGGGAATCCTACAACTAATCCTGGTTAAACATCTTTGTTTGAGAGGGCATCTCACAACAACGCCCACTTTGTCTCACTGTTAGCTTGTTCTCAGTTTGCACATTCATGTGACTCCCCAGTGTGATTGAATTTCCTAAAAACCTTTATTAAATGATTCACCCTCACACCGCCACATTTAGTGAATCTGCTATGATGCCCACTCAAGAGTACTGGTATGAAGAAATCCAAACAGTCAGAGAGAGAAACTATACTATTGGGGGGCAATTTTGAACAAAGCTACAGTGACAGTCTCTCACTGAGCGCAATATAAAACCAATGTCACCATAATTAAAGTAATTCTAGATCTTGAACTTCAGCAACTAGATGATCCCGACAGAGCGAGATAGATCAAAGGTGGAGTCAGATGGAGAGAGGGTGAAAAAAAAGACAGAGAGACACAGAGAAAGATATTCGAAAAGACATAGTTGAATTTTGAAGTTGATGCAATCTTTGCCCCAGGCGATGCCTAAAAATTCTCATTCCTGATAGGCCGCTGTTACACAGTACCCATAGCAACAGCCATCCAGCACGAACGTGTCAAAGTAAGAAGTCTGGTAGGCTGTGCAAGCAGAATACGTAAAGATCAGAGATGAGATATACACCCACACAGTTGGAGTGCAGGGGGAGACATCTTGATGTTTGATCTTTCCATCTCTCTGTCAGACACTTTTCACACTTTGGGGTAACATTTCAGTGTGTATTCACAAGTAAGTTGATAATAACTGAAAGATAAGCCTCAATATGAGGGCGTGAAGATGAAGAGCGATAAATAGTAAAACAAATGCAGTTTTTTGTCATCTTAAAATTGAAATTAAGAATAAGTCTAAAATGGTGGCCAGTTGGAAATCACTGTCCTCTACTTAGTGATTAAATTGCATTACAAATTAACCTGTTCAAAATGTTCAAAAACTCGCAGAGCCAATGTGATCATATTAATTCATTGGAGTCGGTGAGTGTAGCCGTTATCTCACCTCAGTGCTGCACTGTGCATGCCAAAAACTTCAAATTAGCTTTAAAAAATGTGTTCAGTCACTGCAGCAGTGATACTTTGAAATATAAGATTATGTGTTTTGCATTCTTAAATGTCCTCAAACCACTTGCAACCTCTCAAAATGCTAATAAAAAATATATAATTGAATTTGGTGGAAGCAAATTAAGCTAGGTTTGTACATATGTGTACGTGCGTATGTGTCTTGTGTGTGTTATGGTCTCCAGGGTAACTCACAGAGACGTAAGCAGTGAGACAGGTGATGAGTGAGGCAGTGATGGCGTAGGGGATGGACGTATTGGGACTTTTGGCCTCTTCTCCTGTTGTAGCAATGATGTCAAATCCAATAAAGGCGTAGAAACAGGTAGCTGCACCCTGCATCACCTGGAACAGAACAAAAACAAGAGAAACGATGAAAATAAAAGAAACAACCACAAGGGTTTGTAACTTTGTGTGTATGTTTGCATGTGCATGTGTGTGCATACCCCAGACCAGCCATAGGGCAGGAACCTCCCCTCGTCCCAGTTCTCTCCGTTGACGAAGAACAGCCCGGCGATCATCATGAACACCCACACTATGAGGTTGATGACGTTCAACACGTTGTTGAAGCCCACAGAGTTCTTCACTCCCAAAGCCACAATCACTGTCACCAGCAGTGCTATCAGCAGCGCCAGCAGGTCTGGGTACGACTGCTCCCCTTTACCTAAAGGGTTAACACACACATGGAGGTAAGATGACCATTGACGAAAGTCTTCCAAACACCTTAGTGGTGGTGGGTGAAAAAACTTTGCATACATCAGCAGAAATATGGGCTCAGGCTATATCTATTTTGTTTGTCATTTTCCTTTGTCTTTTTTATCTAGTTCTTATTTGATTTTAATCTATTTGACAGTTTTTATACATTTTTATCTTTTTTGTGTGCATTAGTCTCAAATACTTTTTATTGTTTACATTTGTTCTGTCTTATCAGCTTGTCAGTCATCTGTAAAGCACTTTGAATTGCACTAACCTGTACGAAAGGTGCTGTACAAATAAAGTTTGATTGAATTTTTGATCAAGGCTATATCTAATGATTATTTTCATTATCTTTACATTTGTACTAAACTAACTTTTGGGTTTTGGGTAATTGATTAATTGATTAGTCTATAAAATTATGTAAAACACCCTTCACATTCTTCCAAAGCCCAAAGTATCTAGGTGCTATAATAGAGAAAAGCAGCAAATCTTCACATTTCAGAAGCTAAAGCCATCAAATCTTTGTAGTTGCAATGCAAAAGGAAGTTGTTCACTGACAATTGTAGTAATCAAGTAATTCATTAACTGATTAGGTTATTCAGCACTACTATGGGCATTTGAAGTAAGAAAAAAATACTTCACCAATGCTTGTGCTATCACTCAGCAGAGTGTATGCTAAAGAGCTAGAAGAGACCATAAAGCGAACAATCTGTTAAGGATTCATGGATGATTAGGGCTCTTGAATCTTTTATGGCAATAGCTTTAGCAATATTTTCTTGAAAAATCCAAAAGGGCTTTCAAAGAATTTAACTCTCTTGGCAATAAAATTGTTGGAAACACATTTATATTTGGTACACCAACAAAACAAATTATTGTTGGTCCCTCAGCACAGTAAACAGCTTACAGATTAATTATTACAATTTAACCGAACTCAGAAATGCACACACCCAGTGTTTATAAACACACACAGGTTGGCACACACTCATAAACAGAAAATAAATACATAATGAGATATATTTTGAGCTAAATTCCACTCTATCCAGGGAGTGTGGAGAAACGTTTTTTTTTTTTTTCAGCAGGAAAAGGAAACATTTACTTTCTATTATGGTGTGGGACAGCTGGCCATGCTGCCTGTCATGTGACCACTACCACTGCTTTGTCAGTGGCCAACAGGAAGGGCCTGATAGGGCGTTGTCACCCAGATAGACACAGCTGGCACACACGTCAGCTATAGTATTACACGCGATTAGCAGGCATTTCCCTCATGCTGGTGTTTGTGACCTGGAAAGCTGTGTTGCATAAATCAGTTCTTTCTATAATGACATGATTTCCAAGATAAGCAGTGAAACATCATTTAGATGCTTTTTGGAAAAAATCTGGTGTAGGTTGGACCATTTCCCAGATGGTGTTACTTTTCAATTTGTTTTGTTTTGTTTTTTTGGACAGATGTGCTGTCATTCAAATATAATAGCCCATTTTGCGAATGTCAGACAGAACATGTTCTGTGATACAGATGATATTATGCCCCTGTTATATGTTGAGAATGTCACTGATGACAATGCAAGATAACCATACTACAATAATAATGCATGATGCCAAGGAAACAGTTTATTAAATGTGCTTATTTGGGTCGGTTGATTAGCATAGCTCTCATTCAACCTAGGAGAACTCAGGTTCAAGTCACTACAGCAAAGACTTCCTGAATTTGATGTTGAACTGGGCTGAGGATGGGGAGGGAAATAAGATCACTTAAGTGAAAGGTTGTTGATTTTCTGTTCAGTTTTAAAGCAATCCTTGACAATAGGCTGAGACACAGATTGTGTTACTGATAGATGAAAAGAAGGAAAAGCAAAAAAACCCAGTAACTTTAAGTTTCTATTTGACAACATGGGTTCCCCAAACCACCCCCACTGTATCAGGGACATCCAGCAATACATGCAAATCTCAAATTTTATTTAACTCTAATTTTAATTTTAATCTAAATCCTGCATGCAATACTAATAACAGTCTTTCAAACTAAGTAGCAGTTATATCCTCATTTTCTTCAGATTACTACAGATTACTAAATTAAGCTACTGTTGCTCTCACAAGCACACCCACATCCTTCTCTCACTCACCCAAACCGTTGAGTGTTCCGATATGTGTAATCATAAAGTTGCTGATGCTGTGATTAGCCAGCGAGTCGGCCATGCTGCTGAGAGCCGACGCCCCCGCCGCCGTGCCAATCAGATACTCCAGAATCAAATTCCAGCCGATGAAGAATGCCACGCACTCGCCCACAGTCACGTAGCTGTATGTGTAGGCCGAACCTGTGGTCTTAGGCACACGCACGCCAAACTCTGCATAACACACTCCTGCGGGACAACCAATATGGACACACACATGCAACACACATATCTGTGATTTCACTGCATTAATATCCAAGTAAAAGGCTGAGTTGAAGGTATTGATAGGAGCATTAAGGTAGTACTTACATATCCCCTGAGTGCTTTCTATATTATAGCTTTGCCCCAATAATGTCTTTGCCCTTGTAATAATTGCATGGTATTAAAAGGCTCTTCATATAATAAATCATATCAGTTTAATAGTGATAAGAATGACAGTAAGCATTATACCATGGCCTATTGTATGCTATACTTAGCCTTGTGTGTGTGTGTGTGTGTGAAAGAATGAGAGATAGTAAGAGGGTGTTTAAGAGGAGAAAAATAGTATCTGCATGAGTGCGTGTATGTGCCTTTGCTCCTTTCTCACCTGACAGTATGGAGGCCACAGCGGCGATAATGAAGGACACAATGACCCCCGGACCAGCCATCTCCTTAGCAACCAGCCCAGAGACCACGTACATCCCTGTCCCGACACAGCTGCCCACACCCAGCGACACCAGGTCTACCGTAGACAGCACACGGGCCAGTCTGGTGCCATGTGCGCCGGTGCCCGTCATGGCCGAATCCAACATGGACTCCACAGGTTTGGTCCTCAGGACACGGGACGCAAAGGTGTTCCATGTTGAGCGCCACTGTATCCTGCGAGGGTCCAGCTTCCCTACTAGACCACTCATACTGACAGCTTAAGGTCAAGGGTTAGAGTCAAAAGGAAGAAAACTCACAAGGAAGAGTGGCAAGTTCCTACTACACTTTCACTGTTTTCTTGTGCAAACAATGGTGTAGAGCACTCTGGAGGAAGGTTATTCCTTATCCAAATGATGGAAGATTCAAAAGAAGATTTGATTTTGTCTTGTCGCCTGTCCCTCCGTTTTCCGCTACCTCTCTTTCTTGTCCTGGTTCAGTGGAATTCCATCTGAGTTTTTCCCCACATGGTGAGAGAGAAAGTTACCTGAAAAACAATAGGATGATTTATTTTTGCAGCATTCCTCTGCACATTGCCTTCTGTTATTCTTTTGACATAATGCTTATTTTTCAGTACAAACGCCAAGACACAGGAGCCCAGTGGTGAATGTATTACATGTTCGTCCACAAATGAAGCATACCTGAATGAGGAAGCAGCTAATTAGCAGTCCTCTCCAAGGAGCCCTGTTGCTATAGTAGCCAAGCTCATTAGTGAAGGCAATGGACGCTCAATCATTTTCTTTTGTTTGTAGTTGGAGAGAGAGCAATACGTGTAATCATATGTACATGCTTATATAATTAAACCTCTACCAGACTGTTTGTGCAAAATTTCTTTGAACACACAGAGATTCGAACAGGGCTCTCATGATTTCATTGTGCTGATGTGTGCACTGCCACTTCCTGCATGTATTTAACATTTTCCAAGATGAGGAGAAATGACCCAAAAATAACCTTTGACTGGCTCTGCGACAAAGTTCATGAGACAAATCTACAAAACTGTTTGTTAGCTTGATAATGTGATTAATTGTCACAATACATATCCTGCTCAAATTACAGATGCATACATGTAAAATCAGTTGTACCGTGGCACTCTACTTACAGTACTGTGAGTACATATTTGAGATGTAGTTTACTTGAATACATATTATTTTATGCTGCTTTATACCTTTACTCCATTATATTTTAGAAGGAAATATTAAGATTGGTTAAAAATTAAATTACAGGCCAGAATAATTACACAATAATTACCCAGTAATTTGTCCAGTGCAAAAATAAAATTGCAACCAATCTGCATGAAAAAAGTCAGAAATTAAAAAAAATAATTATCTGGTAATTTGTCCACTACTAAAACAAATTTATAATTAATTGGTGTAAAATTGAACAGGTGGGGGCATTTTTCTGCATAAATTAATACTTTTTGATACTTTGAGAACATTTGTTGCAATTGTTGTATTGTACTTTTACTGGAGTGTTTTTACATTGTTGTATTCTTGTTCCACAACTGTGTAGAATTATACTGCAGCAGCAATGCAAAAAGCCACTGAAATGTTTCCTCATCTTTAGGAAATATGCAATCAACATGAAATTATAGTAAATCAACATATTGTACAAGCTCTGTGTTTTAAAAAAAATGCGTGCTGAGCATATTGGTGAACAGAAAAAACTGCTGTCTAAATCTTAAAAATCTAAGCAGTCAGCCAAAATAATTACAATCTTTTTGTGCAGAATAATTAAAACAATTATGTATTCTGCCATATTGCAGATGATTTATTATACTTTTCTACAGCCTTTCAGTGGTGTTGCTGACGTCATATGAGGAACAGTAAGTTGCTATTGAAAATAGAGCTATTATAGTCATCAATTGAAGCACAGTCCTTCTCTCTCCCTGAACAGCATTGAATTAACACTAACCATTCTACTGAAAAAACACACATTCATACACAGCGCACCCACATTTCCTCTATAATATGAGCCACTCAAATGATAACTGCAATTACCCAGCTGTTTAACCAGAGAAGGCCGGGGCTGCTATTGTTACTGCACTTAGTGGGTGTACGAGCGTGTGCAGTGTTAGAAAATGCTCAAAAGGTGATTTTATTTGTGTGTGATGTTAACTGTCGGGTGAGGGACGGGCCCTTACTCTGACACAAGGCTGACTCACAGGTGTCCTGATTATGCTGTAATAAGATCAAATTACCAAATATAGTTGTAGGAGAATAGCTGTGACAGATGTGATATGTGATATGTGAACAGTGGTACAAGTTAATGGCAAGTGCAAGTATGTGTTGTGTACTCACCTGCAGGGATGTAACACAGCTGATAAAATTGGCTAAAGTCACACACAGTATGAATATTAAGCTTCATTAAACTCAAAGGTAGTGCTGGGAGAAAAAAAATATTCATTTAAGAATACAATTTTAATTAATTTAGACAATTTTGAATTAATTCTTACCATCATTTTTACTGTATATACTGTATATACATAATTTTAGGGTTTCTTCTTCCTATGCTGACAGAAAGGGAAAGACAGAACAATACCATCCATACACACAAGAGTCATCTAAAGTTTGACTTCAATGAAGGCAACATTCAGGCATTCACCATCTCCCGATCAAGGGAGAATGAACTTGACATGACCTGCAAAATATGCAAGCTTTACAAGATGAAGTACGTTGGGAATACTACATACGTGAGTGCTCACATCATACGCAGAGACATCACCCAGAGAGTAAACGTTAGCGATGTCCAGTGAAATCCAGCACAAGCAATTGACACACACTGCACCACTCATCCTGCACAAAGCTTCCAGCCACCTCCGATCGCACAAAGAAAATACCCCGATCCAATGCCTGTTTCAGTGACCTGCCCCCATACAACATTGTGGATTATGATGGGTTTCCATGGCGTGACTCCAGTACATGACTCAAGACCTACAACACCAACTAACCAATCAATAACAGATTTTTGATTTGAATCTTATTTTGACATTCATGATCATGATAACAGGTTCTTTCATGTTTGACTATTACTTTGATTGTTAGATTACAGTACAATGAGGAGATATTCAAAAAATCCTGCATGCCAATATGATGCATCTCTTCGGACCATGCCTATAAGTAACCATAATATCAACCTTAAACCAGAAATAGAATATCTATAAATAATTTTTCACACTATTGTTAAAACACATTAGTGACAAACAAGGATACACACAAGCATGCACAATTGAAAACACAAGGACAGAAATACACAAACACACAGTCAGCATTACTGATCAACACTTTGTGTGTGTGTGTGTGTGTGTGTGTGTGTGTGTGTGTGTGTGTGTGTGTGTGTGTGTGTGTGTGTGTGTGAGGACAGGAGAAGATGAACAGATTAGGAGAAATGGATGAGGAGGATGAGCAGACTGAAAAATAGCTAATCTGTTTTTCATTAGAGCACCAAGCTTTGATCTTCCTGCTTGTCATGGCAGAGAAGGTTATGTGCAGCTTTCTCACAATGTGTTTGTGTGTGTGTGTGTGTGTTTGTGTGTGTGTGTGAGTGTGTGTGTGTGTGTGTAATTAGCAGACAGCTTAACAACTTTAATTAGAGACACTGATACCTATGCACGAATCCAGTCACACTCAACAAAACTTTACCAAGTGGCATTTTGGGACCAAGAGGTTCTGTTTGAGATGTGAGCTGTGATTACACACCCACACACACACACACACGTACGTACATACACACACTCTCTCACACGCAGCCTTTCATCATTCTATATCACAAATCATATCATCTAGGCAACTAGTTTTTCAAAAACATCTGTTACATTTTAATATTCTCTGGCTAGTTTCATTGACAGTGGCCACCACCTGCCTAGAGTTGAGTGCATGCTATTTGAACAGACGTAGATCAACAAAACAGAGCTGCACAAAGCACTGTGGCAGCAGGTGTTCCATCTGCTCTGTGCTGGAAAACTGACTTCAGTTTAATAAAAGTCCTACCTAGGATAAAGATTAGTCTAAGCAGAGCATTTAACCTTTGTAGAAACAGAGGCTTATGTGACACAGTTGACAAAGCGTCATTTACAAGTAAAAGTTAAAAGAAAGAAAAATACTAGTAATGATATTACAGGTATCATCTTCCCTATAATAATAACAATATTTATATAGAACATTTGAAACATTTAAAACAATCTACAAGATCTATAATTAACCATTATCTCAACAGAAAACTAAGTATTCAATCATTTTATCATTCAAGCTAGTGTAATTGCATGTGTGGCTTAAAAGAGGATAAAACACTGTGAGGTTATTCCAAAGTCAAGGCCCATTGATGGCCAAGTCTCAATCTCCTATTTGTTGTTGTTGTTGTTGTTAGCAAGATTTCTCCAAAGGCTGTTAGCAGACTTTTCTATGAAAGTTAATGGGAAAGTTAGGCCATGGGCGCATTGGTGCAAAAAGGAATGTTCAGTTACTGGCTGTGATTTAGCTGTTTGCCAAAAAAAATAGTTACAGCAAAACAATTTTTTAGGGTTTTGTCACTGCAGTTTGTTTGACAGGATATGCAGACTATGCTACTCATTCTGGGCTAATATGTAGCACTGGCTAAAACAGGAAGCGCTAGGTATCCAATAGGTATTAATAAAAATGACAGCTCATTGAAACAATGTTGGCAAAAGAAAAGCTATTCTATAGTCTTGTCACTCAAAAGTGTGTGTCATCTAGAAAAATGATGCAAAGTGGCCTTTTTCTAGTGGCAAAATCCCCTAAAATCATAACTGGCTGATCTTACAATTCTGTTGTACATTTCAAGGCTGTGTTTTTATTTGATAAGAAGTGTTAGACATTACAGGTGAGAGAGCCAGGCAAGCTGTTTCTGTCTTCTTCCAGTCTTTATGCTAAGCTACAATAATCACCTCCTGGCTCCACACACGCACACACAGATCTTATCTAACACTCAGCAAAAAGAAAATTGGCATATTTCCCAAACTGTCTAACTATTTTAACTAAATATTTGCTCCTGCTGCAGCTGACAAAAATGTACTTCCACTGCACGAAATTGATGCACAATGATCAGTACAATCAGGTGATTGACAGATCGCTCCAAATAAAACCAGACAATCAAGCTTCTTTCACAGGCAATAATTCATTTATTATACACTATGTATGTAGTGACAGGTGGCACTTCTCTAACGGCATCTGCATGATGCACTCCAATGACTCTGAGAACAAGACAGAGACAGAAACAGTGCTGCTTTCCTGCGCCTTTATACTGAGCACACACTAAAGTGCCTGTGGCGACGTTAGCTACTGAATTATTTAATGGAGTGTGGGTGTATCCAATAAATTTTATATTTATTTAAACATCTAGCCACAGAATTACTCATATTGCTTTTGCCATTTCTTTACAAAGGAAAGAGCCATTGGAAATATAAGCGTTTATGTGAACAAAACAGCATGGACATAAAAATAATCCATGCGGCAAAGAGAAAGATTTGTTTACAGCAGCGTTGTTTCACACAGACAAGCAGTTTAATAGAATTTCAAGCAAGAGCTTTCTTTGATATAGGACTAAACAAATACCCATTATCTGCTCTGCCAGAGTGCTGCTTTTTAAAGATCAATAGTTGAATCCTTGTCATCATAATCATCACCACCACCTTTTAGCATCTTAGCATCAGTGTGTTTCCTCTCCAAATAAGCGAGCTGTCAGAACATCCATCCTCGTGTCTAATCATCCATGACTAAGCCTGTCTCCGTGTCCGCCCCTGCCTGCGTCTAAATTACCGGATGAATAACCTGATTGAGTTTTCATTGCCTTTACAGTAAGAGCTGCATTGGTTTAATAAAGCTAAGAGCCCTTCTGATTCACTCAAAACCAACCTGGCAACGAGCCGGCCTTGCATGGCCCTGACCCCTACAAAAACCAAACCTGGCAAGCGGCCCTGGCCCCATTCTGATGGCCCACAGACAGAACAGGAAGAAGCTAACTCATCGTTAAGCAGAATACCTGAGTCAGGGAAAACTCTCTCACTTTGTGTATTTTGTTTTCCCCTCTTTCAATCAATCTCACTGTCTCTCTCTCACTCATTCTGCCCCAATCTTTCTGTGCATCTAGTAGTCTGTCTGTTGGTCCAGACTGAAATATCTCAACAACTATTGGATGGATTGGCACAAAATTTTGTACAGGCATTCATGGTTCCCAGAGGGTGAATCCTACTGACCACTGCGAGGTTCACATTTGTGGTTTTGAAGTGAAATATCTCAGCAACAGTGTATGGATTTCCATGAAATGTCCATTATTTTTTCCAAGTATATATATATATATATATATAGATAGATAGATAGATAGATAGATAGATAGATAGATAGATAGATAGATAGATACATAGATAGATAGATAGATACATAGATACATAGATAGAAATACAAGAGCAAGAGTGTGCTTGTGTCAAAGAAGAAAAAGGAATATGCATAATTCATGTATGTATGCACGGCTCTACTCCAGTGCCTCTCAGTGTTAAGATTTATGAGGCCAGCCTCTATGGATAGTTACAGAGCGGTGCTTAGAGCGCAGTCTACTCTCTAATATCTTCAACACAATTATGCATTCCTTTCAATCAGTATGACTTAATAGTATATCCCTGCTCAATTAATCACAGCTACTTCCATTTTTTAGGCCTTATTTAAATGTAGTCTTATGTAAAACAAAGCAGATTTTTAATATTGTGTTCTTTTAAGTCCACACCTGACAGCACAATGACTATGTGTAACTTTTAATAAACAAGATGGCTCATCAAATTTATGACTACAAATATTCAAATGTCTCTTTTTTCCAAAGTCAAATTAGATACAGACAGCACCCATTAAAAGACCTGATACAGTTGAGGAGTCTTACAGATATCAGCAGTAATTGGTGGGTTGTAAAGTGGAGACGTGGAGTCCTACTTTCATTTTCCTCTGCTTGGCTGACTTTGTAGACTGTCTGGCTGACTCGATGCCTTGGCTGACTGGCCACAGTATCCCTCTCTGACAAGCCTAATGAATCTGATTTCTCATTTGACACAAAAGAGAAATTGCCGCCTGCCAGGTTGATTTTGCTGCCTGGCTCATCAGTCACACTTCAACTACCCCTGTCCATCTAAACTGTTCAGTTTAAACAAGAACTGTGATGTTCCCTTCAGTATCACTGAACAAGCTGCCCAACTGGTTCAATAAGTTGAAGATAGATTCTTTGTTTGATTTACTAATGTCAAACTATCTATGTGCATGACCTAGCATATACTGTATGTGCTAATTTAATTCTCTGCTTTATCTTTGAACCCTAATCCACTGTTAACTTCAAATAGGTGGAGGCATACAAGAAATTTCACTCCACCTTGTTGAATGATGATGACAAAGATGCAGCCATCCGGAAAGAGTAAACGAAGGAAGCTGTAAAGCAATGGCTGTGATATCATTAAACTAAGAAATGAGGAAATTCTTACTTTGTATAACTATAAATTACAGATAAATTACAGGTTGATGACCTGGGTTTACTGAATGTATATTATCCAGTTTATTGTTATTCTTATCTATTTAGTGTCATGTCTCAGGTTCAGACACTGTTGAAACCAGTACTAGACAACTCTAAAGACCCACAATGACAGCATTCTCCCTCTACTTCACTTAGTTGGCTGACTGACTGGTTTGCTCATTTACTCACTGACTCATATTTTGGCTGATGGATCTGATGGTTTTGACTGTAAAGGTTAAACATGTCGATCAGTACTCTAGTATTTGTATTAAAGGGATAAGAAATGAGTAAACAGAATAAGTAATGCTGCCTATTTGAGTTGTGTCATCCCAATCTGTCAGAAGTTTCCAAGGTGGAAACTGTTGGCACTGCTTCCAGGGTACAAACAAATTGCTCTGCATGACTGACCTGTCAGCCAGCCAGGTTCATTCACAATTTGGCCTGCCGCATCCCCATCTATCTTAGCTCTAATGCAGCACAGTGGGAGCCTCAAGCTTAAAGAGCACTGGATCTGGCTCCAGACTGCAAGATAAATAAAAACAACAGTGTCACTCCCTCTGGCTCCCCAGCTAACCAGCCATATCGATGAAATCTCTGTCTGTGTAGCCTCAAGCGCTAAAAGACAACAGGGTCATTGCACACACTTGGAGACTTACACCAGTTGTAGACCAACTTGATATCTGACAGTAAACCTCAATTGAAGACATTTAAGGCTTAAATGTGGCCCTGGGACTCATTCTGGTAGCACAAGACTTCAGGCATATGCTGCTGACTAATTCTTCGACAAAGAACACTAAACACCATGAAATATTGGTAACACTCAGAGATAATGGCAAAGGGAAATATTGCCAATGGTTGCCAAAAAACATTTTCTCCCCACAGTATTGTCTCTATTGATCGATTTGCTAATCCTTCTGTGGGCAGCATTGTCCTCCTGTAGCGTCTGAGAAAGCTTTCTGTATAGTGTCATTGCACTAAAACATATATTTCAATGATCTTTTATGATAGACAGATCAAAGAAAATGCATTTGTCAGAGACCATCAGACCCACATGGACTACAGTATCTATCTCTTTGCCACCACACCCTCTAACCTCACAGCTTTCTCTTTATTCCCAGTCTAGTTGTCTGTTAGTTTATATTGCTTGCCAACAAATGGATGCATGTTCTGACAGCAAGCTGTAAATTGATGATCCTTTATATTTCATCGATTACTTCTCCACCCTTTTAACCTTTCTTCATTCTCAAGTGTGTTTTCTCCCCTTCACTCTCTGACAGACTTTGCTTCCGTTTTGCTTTTTCTCCATCTCCTCTCGGATTTCGGCCTTGGAGTGCTTCACCATGGCAACCAAATGGGTAATCTCCCTGAACTCTGGTGTCCAACAACAAGTTTATTGGTCCAACAAGTCACAAAACCAAAAGCTTACTGTGGTCTTTTCCTTTTCTCCTGGAGTGTGATAGGATTTGGTGAATCATTTCCGAAAGTCTCCTCTTGAATTCATGTGTGGTAAACGCAGTTTATGGAAGCAGATATATTATAGCACTGTGAGATTCAATAACATTTTGACTGGCATATGCAAATGAAGCCATATCTTGTTATAAAGACAGTATTAAGACAGTTTTATTTGAGTTTAGATCATGTTTCATTCACTTACTTGAGAAAGTCTAGAAAACATTATATATATAGCATATTTGTAATGATAGGGATCAAAATGTGCATCTTGTGTGTGGTAACAGGTCTTACTATTATTATATTAGTGATATAAAAATGTCATCCTGGCAGCCGTGTTTTGTGAATCTCATACCAACTACTGTCCTGGGAGTCCGAAAGTTGCAGGATTGAAAGCCATTATTTTGCTAGCTGTCTCTCTAAAGCTTATGGTCACAATTTTGAAGAAACCAATAAAATTCTTAAATAGGTGGTTTTTAAAACACCGGAGTGGAGCACAGAGCAATTCTAGACAAAAGCATTTTGTTTCAGTGAAAGTAACAGCAGGTTCTATGAGCTTTAAGCTAAAGATCGACTTTCAAAATCAATTCCACAATATCAAAAAGGATAAAAAAGGATGATGACAATATAGTTTGATCTTTTTTGTTGTATTAATGACCATTTATGTGTTACAAATATCTGTTTTTCTAGAGGTTTGTTGCCACACATTTCAGCTGGCAGATGCAGTGTTTACTGCTGCCTTGACTGAGGCAATACGTTATGGTAAAAAGTACATGTCTGGTAGGTTTGTGGTAATATTACTTTATAATTATTCTATTCAATGGGACCTTATTGTTTCCATGATTGTGCACTGCTACATTTTTCTGGAGGAGATGAAGAGGCTAATACTGGGTTAGTTTTCCACTACCTCTTGTAGCTGTCATTTTGAGGGCCACTCTAAACTGAGGGCATCACTGAAATGAAGAGATGGAGGACTATTATGTGACAAAGCCTTAGAGACATGCAATGATTTCTTCACAATCAGTCTTACAGATTGGAGCTACTTTTGTGCATTTGAAAAATGCTTGGCTGTGCTCGTCAATGCAACAGAAGTCTGTCTCTGTCTGCTATTTAAATGATTTTTTTTTAAAACAATGCGAGCCTGTGACTTTCAAAAACTACAGCAAACCTTCAGTAGAGCAGACAGTGGTTGGTTCTAACAGTAGTTAATACATCAGTGAGTGCAGACTTTTCATAGAAGGCAATAGAACAAACTAATTGGTATTATCCTGCCATTCATAAAAATCTCCTGCTCTTTAGAGACATCGTTTCTCTGTGGCATATCAGCTTAAAATGTGACAGCTTTCAGCTTTGTCAGTCTCTTACTATCAATATGATGACATGAAAATTGCTGCATCTCCTTTAGAGAGTGCTTAAGTTAAAAGAGAATAATGTGAAAGGCAGTACAGACCATGTACGCAAAACTACAAATATACCTGAAGGGAAGCTACCGAAGCCACAAATTTATAACAGAGATCAGATTACATTGTAATGATAATGATCAAGGCTACCCACCTCCCACACACTGGCCCTCCAGTCTCTTTCTCTTCCTCTCTTTTCTCTCTCTTTACAGCCTGTATTAAACCTGAAGTGTGTGTGTGTGTGTGTGTGTGAGTGTGTGGGGGGGGCAAACAGAGACAAAGAAAAGGATGCAACGTGTGTCTGTGTGTGAGGTTCTGATTATATTAGCCTTTATGCGCAGGCAGGTTCACTGACGTCAGTGCTGAGCAACATCTGATGGAGAAAGGGTGGTGGGGGCCAGTCAGCCATTAATATAGAGGGTTTCTTTTGTGTGTGTGTGTGTGTGTGTGTGTGTGTGTGTGTGTGTGTGTGTGTGTGTGTGTGTGTGTGTGTTTCTGCTGCATGAGTCACACCTATATTTTACAGTAAGACTATACTAATGACATCACTATACTGTATGTAAAACATTTATTGACCGTAAAGAAATCTTCCATACACGCACATAAAGATCATCATCTCTCAGAGAAATACCCATTCTCTCGGGCATCTGTCTTGTATCTATTACGCATACACACTCGGCATCCATTATTCCTAATAAAGATGAATGAGAAGCCAGTAGTGTTTCATATGCCCTGCAGCTACACAGCAGGGGGTGGGGTGTAATGTACTGACTGAAATTTGAGACTACATCATATATGAACAATCAACATTGGTCTGTATGAGTTTATCACGACTATTCACATCACATGATGAAACAGAACCTAATAATGGCTGCCACAGTACATCATAATTTGTGAGGTGTTATTTCTTTGCAAGCTCTGTTACTTTCACCTGTTTATTAAACTTCAAAGGAAGCTTTTTAGATGGTACATGTGTTAGGAACTGTTTAAAAACCCATAATATTTAAAATTATATATATTTTCTTTTAATTCGGGAGTTTTATCAGAACACTTGGAAGACACTTTGACATGTCACAGTAGGAAAAGCACAGATGTAAATATTAACATTAATAATGGTTGAATTTGATTTAGCTGCTCCAGTTTCAGGGACACTTGATATTGGGGAGTCATCATTAATGTTATTAGCCACACCTGTGCGTTTCCTGCAATGACAAGTCGAAATGTCAGTGAAAAAAAGGCCTATCACTGAAAATATCACCTCCTCGCAGTGAAAATATTCAGCTGATGTAAGAAAAAAAAAAAGTAACTTTGACGCTCTGGTGAAGAGGCAGCCATGAAAGTCGTACACACTGTCACTAGTGAAGTGCCCTCAAGCAAGTCTGTGCACCTCAAGCTGCTCCAGTGGTGTGGCCCTACATGTGACTCCGTCCTCTGATGTGAGACCTGGAAGGGCTGCGTGTACGTGTGTGTTTGTGTGTGTGTATGTGTGTGTTTGTGTGTGTATGTGTGTGTGTGTGTGTGTGTGTGAGGGATATGCAGACAGACAAACTGCAGTTACTAAATTTGCCAGTTATGTAATCCTCTGATTCTACTTCTCACTGTTGTTATTTTCACCCTCCTCTTCATTATCACGTTCCTCTTCTTTCTCTTCACATATTGGCATCTGTTGTTTTAGCTACAACTGATTCTGACTCAACTCTATATTCTGTTTATTATATCTCGCTTATAAGCTATTTGGTATTTTTATTTGGAGGAGGCTAAAATGTAATCTTGTGTGAATGCTTCCCTTGTGTATTTTCAAAACTTAGAAAGTCTTCTCCATACTATAACAGTGTTTCTAAAGGGTCATGCAGAAAACTTCCCTACGTTTTTCCTGGTTGGTTGTGTTTCAATATGATCAGCCAAGAAAAGGAGCTGAATTGCCTACTATGCTTTAAAAAAAGTGTCACTTGTATTCATTTTATGCTATCAATAATCTTGTATTGACAATTTCATCACACTGATCACATGCTGTGTGGTGAATATGCCATTTTTCCGACAGCCACCCACAGCTGTATCACGTAAACACAACCTCCATCTACAAGTGAGCGAATTAAAACTGAAATCGACTTTCTTTATTTCTGCGCAGCTGTCTCTCGTGGTAAGTAATAGGCACCTGTTGAGCGCTGACAGGGCCATCAAGCTCCAATGTATTAGCGAGTGATCTGCTGATGACTGTTTTCAGCACCACGGACAGCACGTCATCACAACCAAGTATGAGGGATGAGAAAAAAAAAAAAAAAAAAGAATTAAGGAGGGGAAAAAGACCTTATGGCAGATAGAGGGAGAGAGAGAGAGAGATCTGACCATGTCATTAGGGATTAGCCCAGTTCCACAGCTTGAGGCTTTCAGTGTCTGAGTGCTCTTGTCCTCACATAGACACATACACATGCATCCAGCAGCACAGCATGTTGCCTTGCTGTTTTTGTGCATGCATGAGATAGATAGATAGATAGATAGATAGATAAATAGATACATAGATAGATAGATAGATTATAAATCACTTTTTTCTCTTCACAGAGCAGAATGTGTGCCATAGCAAAGAGGCGGGCAGGCTGTGATAAAAATCACCACATCAGATCAGATTCAGCCTGTACAACAAAAAGCTTATTGTAGCCTATATGCTCATTTGGAGTAGCATAAGGTTTGACAATTGCAAATAAACTCTATACCTTCACGCTAGCATGGAATAAGCTCTCTTTTCTCTCTCCTGTCCTGAGCATAAAGACAATAATTCTCATCATGGCATATTAGTTTCTCCCTTAGACACACCTAAACACAGTCCAAGCAATAACCACGTATGCTCTCACCTGCAAAAAACACTTCATTAAACGTCCCACCCTGCTTCAGTCGGGTCCCAGCCGCCCCTCTGTCTCTTCCTGTACTCTCCTCTCGACCCTCCTGCTGCAGCCCCAGTCCGGTGGGAGAATCGACACCCGCCCTAAACTCTCTCTCTCTTTCCCTCTTTCTCACGCACAGACTCACACCGTTAAGGTGAAGTGTACATACAGGAAGGGACAATTTCCCGACATTTCCATTCACTCCGCGGAGTCACCAAACACCATCTTTAAGAGGACGCACGATTTCCGACGCGTTATGCGCCATCGCTCATGAAAAAAAAAAAGAACTGCACAAAGGAAGACAACAAAAGGGGGAGGAGGAGGAGTGAGTGAGGAGTAACTGAGGGAGATGGGTAGAGGGGGTGATCTAGTTGAGAGATAACGAGGATTAGAGAAAGAGAAAAGTGGAGAAAAAGCACTCACTGTGTGCGCGGCCGGATTAAAGGATGCCCATGTCTGATGCTGCAGTCGATCACCAGCATCAGCAGCAGCATCTCCGGGCTGCTCGGTGCATCAGCGGGAGACAGCGCGGGAGGGAGGGAGGCAGGGAGGGAGGGAGGCAGAGGCTGGTGATGTAAAAAGCTTTAAATCATTCAGGAACCCGCTGCACGACATGTGACCGCCGACACGATGTATTTTTCATCCGGTTTGTTTCCTGATCACCCTCGACAGACCAGGAAAGACCAAACTGACCGGACGTTCTTGCTCTAACCTACGCCGTGATTTACACTGCTCCAACCCTGACACAGGAATTATCACCTCAACATGCCTGCAATATCACAGTTATGTCTGTCTGCTGTGTAACTGTGTATACATCTTTTTGGATATAGGTCTATATAGCTTAGGCTACTTAATTTTTTTTATTTATTCTAAATCTTATTAGATAGGCTATAATTATTTTATACACGTTTTTTTTTCGGCCCTATATTTTCCTGCTTGGACTTTTGTAGTCCATGAATCATGAGTCGTTTGGGGATATATATTTTGTTTTTATGTAATGCAGTCCAAGAACACGCCACAGCTTTCATCAAGAATTGATTTGAGCAAATACAAGAATATTTTATTTATTGGTCTGAATAAATATATATATATATATGAACATATCTAAATTTGATGATAATTTACTACTGTCGTTAATCTTTTGCTGCCAGAACATGAAAATATCAAAAAGAAATGATATTGGGGGGGGGGGGGGGGGATTGCAAGTCAGTGTGGTACAAACCTCAAAATCTCATTCATTTAAAATGCCATTTCAACACAAACGCCACATACATGTAATTCCATTTGGTCTGCCCTCAGTCACCATAGTGGTTAAGGTGTTATGTATGGACCACAGTTTTCTCTTTCATATGTTTCACTCGAAAGGTTATTCTCCCACCTAACCCTGCCATTTGCCTGGTAATTGCTTTACAGTCATGTAAGAGATCAATAGGTTGTAAAACTGACACACAGAGCTGCAGCAATGAATCATCCTCACCTATGCAAAGTGGATGGTATAGGTCACTTCAGGCATGTCTGTCAAACAGAGTGATGTCAGTTTCAGACAGCTATTAGATAAGCATGTGGCATTTTCCACAGATGCAATGACTTGAGGGCTTCTTGGAGCACCGCATTGGTGTTTAATATCACGAGGGGAGAATGCATCACTACTGTCCAAACCATTCATTTCCAAAGGCAGTGGCAGTGAGCGTCACGTAAAGGCCTGTTGCTAAATTATTAAGCCTGTGCTGGTCTCTGATCAAATATTCAGCAGAAGGCCATGTTATTTGCCATAGATAGCCTATTTATGTCATGTGCTTTGTGTGTGTGCATGTGTGGGTGGGTGAGAAAGAGACAAAGACAGACAAAGACTGTGTATGTATGCATTTGCCACTGTGTGTGTGATCAGTATTACCAGAGAATACTTTGTGATCCAACACACCCAGAGGAGCTTCATCTGTGTTGTTTCAGTGAGGGGTTTTGTATTGAAACATATGCCCAAACGCTGCTCCATCAGAGGCTTATCCATCAGAGCGACAAACATTTCTGGAAGCAACATTGCTACATGTGTTTACTTATTCACTCTGACAGACTGTGCCTTTACATCCAGCATTTTCCGGAAATGTTTGAACTAAAAGCGCAATCTCTGGTAGACCATCCAAAGCCATTTTATCAAAGCCCGCTCTAATGCTTTCATATGTTTATCCTAGCTGTGTGTTATGGCAGCCATCTTTGTCGCGGATGAAAATGAAGTAATCTACATGAATAAAACATAAAAGTAGGAACCAATCAGCGACTACCATGGCTTGAGACTGAAGACAATGCAGAAGTAGCCTACCTTAAAGTGCAATGCCACCGCTAGATGCTCCAACTGACTCCCATTCAAAAAGTGTCAACTTCTCTCTAGAAAAGTCTTTTTTTTTTCTTTCCAGCGAGCCAGTATGGTCTTAATCGCTAAATTCAGGCCCTCTTATGAGTGAGCTGTGAAATTATTGCTCTGTTAATAAGATTTGAAGACTTATAAACACCTCAATATGCCCATATTTATATACAGTCTATGGTAGAAAAACATTAAGGAATTAGATGAAAATTCACATAAAACATACTTTTATGTGGTGCAGTAAGTGAAGGCACACCGCTAACTAGTCAAGTGAAATGTATTCATTTGTAAGCATATGTACATCTGCGATTGCTACGCTTCCACTCTGCTGTACACTGAGGTGCTTCATACCATCATGGCTGCAGCTCTGTAGTGTTAGCTTTTATCTAGCTAACACTCACTGCTTTTTCCTCCACTGCTAAATGTCAGCTACCCTGCAGTCCAGCTACCATGTGAGTGTTGGAGTTTCAGTGCGTGTGTGTGTGTGAGGGAGAGATGACTCACTATCACTGCGCCCTCAGCAGTGAGACAGCTGTGAGACCTGAGTGTCACTACCCATAATTCAACACTGTTTGATGAGGTCACTAGCCTATGGGGCAGGAGTTACCCTTCATATCTGTCAGATCTTAACCTGTGGGAATGGACACACACACACACTTGGATTGGATAGGATCAATACCTCTACCATATATGTATATGGAGGTGTGGTTTAACCACAAACACAATGCACTGCCTGTAAACGTGGATGGATGTGTCTGGGTGCACATTTAAGAATGCATGAGCATCAAAAAAAAAAGTGCTGCTACACATTTCCCTTTTCCATGTGTGAATCTAATAAATTTATTGAATCTCATATTTCCACTCTGCATCTAACCTGCCAGCTCATATCTCATTATAATAAATGTGTCGTATTCACACGCTATCAAAACTCTATATCCAGTTCAATAGTCTCTCCTCCATCTATGTCAGCCTCCTCGGCTCCGCTGTAACAGGCATGTATTATTCAACACAATCTCCAAAAGTAGCTTTCCTCCCTTTCTGCTACTCCCCCTGACACACTGATGGTAGGAGTAGCAGACAAAGATGGAGGGAGGAGAGCTGAGAAGGGGAGGGTTTTCAAGAAAGATAAGGCAGAGGGAGGACAACAGCGACAAGAAAATCAGAGAGAATAGAGGAGGGGATTTAAAGATGAGGAGACAGTCACAGAGTGAGTCAAAGAGGGACAGATTGAGCAAGATTTTGGGTTGTGAAGTGGCTTCAAGGACACTCCAGTCCCGCCTGTCTTAATGTCCATGTGCCCTTCTTGTAAGTGAGTGTGTGACTCAGTTTAAAATATAATGCCTAAAGATATATTCAATCTTTCATCCAATAGTGGAATAAAGTAGCTTTTCCCATAAAAGACTGCCAAGAGGAGTTCAAAACAGTCTTTTCGGTATTCTTGTTTTGTTTGACTTGAAAGATAATGTGACTTGATTTAAATGCTGTTTCAGTAGCCTAAGACATCCAGGGAAAACAGAAGAAAGTTCATCTTAATGATCTGATGCTAGATAGACATTATTCGAGATTAAAGTAATCTAAGTGTTTCAGATGTCATTTGTTAAATTAGCATATAAGCAGCAGTCCCATGTATCATTTCCTGTAACACTTTCCAAGTAAACTGCATTGATCCCTCAGATATTGCTGGATTGTCCCTGTGCTTGTTTACAGATACTGATACTGTGCAATGTAATTTCTAGAACTACATTTACTGTATGATGCCATTGAAAGAGCCTTTAACAAACAACTGTCATCTGTCATCTCATGGGAACATAAAAATTTAGCTTTAGATTAGGATGAATATCAAATGGAGTTACTTCTGCTTATGAAAACTACACCACATTTCTTGGTTCTCTAAACATTGTGTTTCTCAGTGTGCTGTGCTGTCTGGCCACCTCTTCTCAACTGACAACTGAACTGACATTTAATCAAGCTAAAACAAACCTTGTACAGCCTCTGCGAATAAAATTTGACACAGTCTTGGTCTGTGAAAGGCAAAACCCGGAGAGGCTGATGTCGCTAATTGGCAGCGCTGTGAGTTAATGCCATGATTTCTTGAGTCTCTTTGAGGCACGCCGTGTCCTGTCCCATGATGCTCTGCAGCTCTTTTGAGGTCGGCCATTCCCACAGGTGTTTGTTCCATGGATGGGGTCATTAGCGACGGCCTCCACTGGTGCTTCGGCTCATCAGCTGCACACCAACACACACAAACCCAATAAATAGCTTCTGTAGCACAGCAGGAACAGGCAAACAACTCTGTACAGCTGGACCCAAACCAGCCTAATACTGCATGTGTGTGTGTGTGTGTGTGCAACTGTGAATGTGTATAGGTTGGTGTCTATGCGTTTTGTGTGGTATCAGTGTGTTTATATGGGGTGCATTTGTTTCAGAGGTGATTAACAGCATACTATACGTCCTCCTAAGGAGCAAGAGAGCTGGCTGCAACAGTGCATTTTAGTCTGACAAATGTCTCCCCATATGGCCATAACTCAGCCAAGAGGAAACTGCCAAGCCTGTTCATTCCTTTAAATGTTAGAAAGGCAGAGGAATGACTGAGGTGTAGTATTTATTAGTATGTAGTATTTAGAGGCAACAGAGTTAGCATCTTGAAATTTCTTATCATCATCTTTGTTTCCTGTTATTGTATGGATGTATATGGTTGAATAAGAATCATTACTACTTCTCTTTTTTTCTCTTTCTCTTTTTTACATTATCTACTGCAGTATCTGCTCTGGATTAACAGATTTTCCTCATTGCAGTTTCCCTGTTTCACATTCCTCTCACTTCCCTTTTGCTCCTCATCATTCTCCACCTCTCGCACACCACACACGCACACACACACACACACACACACACTTCCTCTGACTGCGCAGTGTATGAGAATAGATCTGAGATATCTTCATCTGTGTGTGTGTGTGTGTGTGTGTGTGTGTGTGTGTGTGTATGTGTGTGTATTATCTTGCGCCCGTGAGGTTGTGTGAGGTCAGGCTCATTCTAATTGCCTTCAACATTCTGAAATGTAGATGATCTGTGATACCACAGACATCTACAGAGCACTCTGAGGGGGTAACCATGGTAACTGTGCGTGTGTGTGTGTGTGTATTGACAGTCGTGCAGGTGTATATACTAAATGTGTACAGTAAGTCAACTACTTGTTTGTCCATGGAAGGTTCCCTTCACAAATTACATAATATTCACATAACATCTTTTTCAATTTCCCACATAATTGTTAATTATTAACCCGTATTAAATAGAGTTTATCTTTTTTAAAGATTAACACGCTCATAAACACAAATGCAGGTAAAGAGATGAGGGTAATTATATACAGTATCTCTGTTGTTAATAATTAGGAATTAGGACTGTAAAACGAACCAGAAAATGCATTTTCTGCAGAAAATGCGTGCAAATGCTGACAGCTGAAATGAATCACAAAGCATTGCCGAAAAGTGCAGAAATCTGAAATGGGTTACACATCTAGTCTCCTATCAGGAGTTACAGCTTTCTCTAAAGCATTAAGGTGATCTTTCTATAAACTACTGTTAGGTTTTAGTCGACTAAACCTGACCATATCTTAACCATAAAGGTGGCTGACCAAACATTTATGGAATACATCTACTTTATGGTTTAGGTACGAGGACTTTTTTCTCTTGAAGAATAATCTATTTCTCCACTGTCTTTGTCAATGCATGGTATGTTTCAAATAAATGCAAAATATGCCAATACATGGCTAACTGCACTGCTTCACTGCGTCACTTAAGGTTTGCTCATTGCATAAGCCAACATAAGCTGCTCACCATGCAAGGTCAAGATACATTTTTAAGATTCAATAATTGAATTAATACCTATCCAGCTTGTAAGAGTTAACGAAAGCATGACCATGGGTATCACTGTCTGTATACATATGCATGTGCCATGTTCACAGTGCATGTTTTATCCATGTACGACAGAGCATTTAATCCCACTGTGACCCAACTGTAGCTTCTACATGACAGTGTAATTAATTTAAAGCCAACTTATTATCGATATGAGACTGACATTTTGCTCACGCAGCCATGCGAGAAAGAAAGAGGAGGAGAAAGAGGGATAGGAGAAATGAGAGGAAAATAATTTTTAATAGAGAAGGGAGAGAGAAGTGTTTTAGTGTTTCTGTAGAACTTGCTGTAATTAAATAAAACCGCAGAGGATGATAGATCTGTGCTTCAGTATGTATCCCTGTGAGTGTGTGTGTGTGTGTATGTTGTGTGATTATGTGGGTCCACCGCAGTCATTGTTAAAAGCTAAAGTTTAAGTACTCTGTCAGGGAGGGGAAACTGTAATTTACCCCCCCCCCCCCCCCCCCCCCCCACCTCGAGGAAAATTGACCATTCTGCTGTCATGCACTCTTTATTTCTTTCCCTTAATGTTTTCCCTCAGTTTTGCTCTCTCTCTCCTCCACCTCACACACACATACAGATCACCATGGAGATGGAAGATAAAGGGAGGGTCTGTGTTCTGCTTTATGAAAATTCAGAAAAAAAAGCACTGCTGGTGGCTCCCCACCTTTTTGTCTGCATATCTCTCTCTCTCCACCGCGCCCTTTCTTCTACTTTTTTTCTCATACTGTGTCTTCATTACTGTCTGCACAACTTCCAGTTGCCACGTTGTCATATTTGACATCATCGTTAAGTCTCTTTCCGCTCATCCCTCTTGCGCTGTGTCTGTCTCTTCATTGCATTTTCAGATTGTTAAGATAAAGATAGAAGCTGGTCACCCGTTAATGAAATCCACCCAAGGCCAGCCGTGACTCATTCAGTGTTTACCCTGGGTGATAACACAATGTCCTCTACTTCCCTCATGTGCACACACAAACAGATGCACGCACCCATATACACGCACAATTCTCTGCAATAGCAATTAGAGGAGGTAATGAGTTTGTCAGGGGTCAATTTACATATCTAATTTAGGTTAAAACCCTGCACTTTACAAACATTGTTTGTATTTCTTTTCAGCAACCAAGTGGGCATCTTTACACCTCAAAAGAGAAGAATGGCGAGACGACTTTGAATGAACTTTTTCATTCCTTCTGCCTTGAATATAAACTGTTAGATATATAGTCATCCTTCCATCATTACACCCAAACATAAATAATAAATTCTGTTTATGTTTGTCTGAGATGCTCATGTGCTATATTGCACACATATGAGAGAATGCTGCACACTTTTTCTACTGCCAAGAATTGATTTCAGGAGGATTACTAATAAATATTTCAACATTTTTTAACAATAATCAAAAATCAAAATCAAATTACTACATGCAATACGAAAGACATCTCTTGTAGTGACAAACCCACAGAGAGTCTGCAGCTCCTATTAGCTGTTTTAGTCTCTTTAGATCACTGTTTTGGTTGTATAGCCAGCAAATTGTGCTCTAAACAACCCAATTTCCAGCAAGAAATCTTATTAAATTTTTTTTCAAAGATATTTTCACCATATGCCACCTATCCAGAACCAAACGTCAATGTTGGCAACTGGCCAGAGAGGAAAGTCCATCTTTTAACTTTTGGTGGAGTTGGGTTTTTTTGCCTATAAGGCCCTTAAAATTCCACTGTGCAACAAGCAATAATCATGATATATTTATTATACACACTGCTTTCATCCTTTGCCTCAACCAGCAGGGCAGCACCAGCTTATTTGCTTAGTCACTTTATATCAGCCTGTTTCATATCCTGTATGGAATAGTGCTGCAGATTGTGTGTGCTTCAGTGTGCATCCACGCACACAGGTTATGTGTCTGTGTCTCATATCCTGTAGGGCAGTGTATTTCAATCCTGGTCCTGGGGGCAACCCCTGCCCTGCATGTTTTAGATGTTTCCCTGCTCCAACACACCTGATTCAAATGAATGGGTCGTTATCAGGCTTCTACAAAGCTTGATGACGAGCTGATCATTCGAATCAGGTGTGTTGGAAGAGGGAAACGTCTAAAACATGCAGGGCGGGGTTGCCCCCAGGACCAGGATTGAAATACACTACAGGATACACTACCGCTGCTGGATTTGTTTATGTGCCTACATTACATGTGTGTACACTTCCTTGTAATTCTTTTCTTGTGAGGTCAAGTTAAAGAAGATTTTTTTTTTAAAAAGACTGTGTTGAGGTAACAGCATCTGCAAGTGCTCAGTTCGAATATGGATTTTGACTCAGGGGTATGGGTTAAAACAATACATCCTTAAATCTGAATCAGCGATTTTTGATCACGAGGGGAAAGAATAATCTTTTAACAAAGTTAGAGCAAGAACTCGGTCAAGTTCTTACAACGCTTGCACATTTAGCAGACACACAGTAACATGAATATCCCATTTGGCCATCTGTTAAATGTTCTCTTATTGTGGTCCTATATTCACTGGAATTCTGTTGCCTTGGCCCGCCAACTCCTGAGAAAACAATTTCAACTTTTTTCACTGCTCATTTCTTTACTTTGGCTCATTGACAGATATATTAGGCATGTTTGCCAATTTTTGGTTTACTCTCATGTGGGTAGAAACACAAATTTTCTGGATAAAAAACTTTTATTACATTTCATGTGGGTCACTAAAGCTATACTTCCAGTATGGAAAAATATACTAATCTTCGTCTTGGCCTTGCATGAGAAGGGTCTGTTTGACAAAATATGTGCATTTATAATATGTGTCTGTGTATACTTGATTATGTAAATACACGTCTGTCAATAGCCAGTCTATTCTATTTGTTATTGAGTATAAATAGATAGAGTAATTCCACAACAATTAAGATTGAGATAGTCAACATGCACAGGGCACACACACATGCAGTATGCAGTATATTACACAGACTCCATCACACATCTGAGATTTACTATCCTATTTAGTGAAATGTGAATAAAATGGTAGCATATGCCTTTAGAAATAGCTCTCCCCCTCACCTCTTCTCTTTAGTTTTTCTTTCCCTATTTTTCCTTGTCTTTCTTACTTTACTATCACTTTGTCTTTTCAAGGCTCTCTCTTTGCCCTTTACTTCCATCATCTCAACATAACTGATGCGGCAGCTCAATGATTAACTGACATGACGAAGATCAATCTGTACAAACTTTTTCTCTTTTTCTTTCTTGCCTACGCACTCTATTTATTATACCCTGTTACTATGTGTGTGAAAGTGCTCCTGGTCTTTGTAAATGTTTCTTTTTTTTAAAGAAATAACAATTAAAGCCATTAGAAAGGAATCATTTATCCGTCACTTAAAAGACTCCTAACACCTGAAAGACTGGCTGTATCAGTAGCTTGTAGTTTTAGTGAGTTATATCCTTCATATGCAAACTGAAACTAAGAGCAGCAGAGCAAAATCAAACAGATTTGTTCTAGAAGTGATGTGTCATCTCGTTGGAGACCGCACTCTCAGTGATGTCATGTTGGGTTAGGGTTGCGGTTATTTAAGGATAGACATAAGCATGAAATCAGTGTAATCCTAACAATCACTTTCAGATGCTCCCTTCTGAGGCATGTTAGAATGCATCTTTTATCTTGATCTCAAGCACCCAGAGTCTGACAAAACAGATGGGACACACAAAACCAGGATTTCACACGTAACACTAATTCTACACTAGAATTTGAGCTTGTCAGCTCTTAAATCTTGCAGATTCATTAAAATTTAGTTTTGTGCACACTCACTAGTTTTGGCTTTAATTATCTTCTGGAGATGCAGCACTGTGGTCCCTTTATTAAGGGGACAAAAAGCTCTGTACTTGGTAAAATGTGAAAATGGATACCCTCAGTGATTAGTTGCCTATGAGCAGGGCAACTTAACCTCCAATTGCTACAGTGGAAACTTCTATGTGCTTGTCCAATATATCAATTTCAGTAAAGATTTGGTTTTATTACCTTGAAAATACGATAAAATAGATAATAAAAGGCAATAAAAAGGTTTGATTTTAAGATATCTGTTCTCCTTAGACTAACAACGGTGCAGTATTGATTCAACATGCTGTATGTATCTTTCCTCTGTTTGTGCTGCTGGTATTAGGTCATTCAGACACACAATGGGGAGCTAATAAGAGGTCTGCGACGTTAGCCAATACACTTAAACATCTGTATGGCCACACACTCGTGCTTTATTTTAACCCTGTAAATTACAATTTTATTGCACAGGTTTTGAAATGCTACATAGGTTTAACAAGGCTCAAGTGCACAGAGAGACAATGACACAAAGAGAGGGGCTCAACATCTGCCTCTCAGGCCAACATCCACCCCCCCCCCCCCCCCCCAGCCAGGTGCAGGAGGACAAAACACAGAGCTGTCAGGATCTCATTACAAAGAACAGAGGCACACAATGAACACCCATTTTCTTTATTTCTGTTTCACCCACCCTTGAGTATCACTTTGCCAATTTTCTGTATTTCCTTCCTCTGGTTTCATGTCATCTTCTGTTTTATGTTCACTTTATACATCTCTGAATTATTCAGTTTTAGACATGCACATAAATTTTATGTCTGTGTGCTTTAAAATGCACAGACATGTACATAAAACACGTGCGCACTAAGGCCCTCGGAGACCTGACAAAGCTGAGTTCTATTTAACCACCTGGCCCAAAAAAGGGACAACTGGCCAATCGGATTCCAGTGCTGCAAACTGTTCATGAATAAATGATGTTGTGGAGTCGTTTACTTGGAGATGAAGAGGCGTTTAAGGGGAGCAAATCACTATGACTCAAAGAGAAAAGGGAAAGGGAGTAAAACTGGAGAATTTACTGCAGAGAAAATAGGAGCTGTGTACATTCTCTGTCTCAGTCAACATTACTATTATGTTCTGTCTATTCATACTGAGCAAGGTGTCCAAGTTTTGGCTTCCTGTGGGGTAGTGCAGCAGCTGCTCCTCACCACAGCTGTGTCATCCGTTTTATCTTCTTTAGCCTTGGGGGAGTCATCCTAACTGAGCAGCAATTAGTGTTTAGTCCTGCTACACAGGAAGAAGACATTTGGGCCATCCCTGAGTTCAAGGGAATGCAATGTGGAGGTCAAAGTATAAATGTGAAGCAATTTAAAAAAGGTCGTACAATTCTTTGCTCATCCTGAGAAGAAAAATGTTAAAGTTGGACAACGTTTAATCAAACATTTGTAAAGGGTTGGTTTTATATGAGATTATGGATGCCTAATGGTTCAAAAAATCAGCTTTGGAGTTTATAAACTGTCCAGTCACAGTGGCCATATATCACTATAAAGTGTGGTCAGCTTTTATTGAGTTTTGTTAAGTATTAACTTTTATTAAATGCAATCATATTAGTACACATATTGCACACGTTTATCTCATATCTTCACATTAGGCTATATCATCTCCTGTTGTAATGTACTGCATATGCACTGATATTTTAATGTTTCTCACTTATCTTATCCTAATTTTAGTCGTGTCATCACAGATATCCAGAGTTTTTCCTGTCTTATGTTCTGCTAAACACTACCATTGCTGCATTTCCATAAATGCAAATTCATCTACCACGCTTTTCTAATATGTTTTGTTACCATGATTTACTGTATGACCTTATTCTAAATTATATGTTTACTTGTTTGCAGTAGGCTATTTTATCAAGATTTGTATATTGGACAGCATATTGTAAAAGAAGCACGTTATTCAATTGTATCTCTTAGAAGTGGCATGACTAAAAGGGTCACTGAGCACCGATGAATCCACAGAGAATTATCACCTGACTCTGCAGTTACCCTCAGCTCTTCTTAGCTTTACAGCGTCTTTTAGTTAATTTTATTGGTTCTCTGGCACTCGACTTCACCATTTTGGCTCACTTTCTTCACTCAATCAATGTTTTTGTCAGCAGAAGATGGCAGTTTTCCACCAAAAAGCATTAAAATTGCCAGAACCGCAAAGACAGCGACTAGCTAGTGAACATGGTGGAGCATTTAGCAGCAAAAAGAGACAGATATTTCCTTCATGTTGGTAGACCAAAAACAGAGTTGAAAAGAAGAGTGACTATCGGGGAACTTGGGTTCAGAGGAATGTTGTTTCATATGTGGTGGATGTGTAAATAAGCACCTGTTTGCCAACAAGTTTCTCATATCAACTTAAAAGGTGATAATATGTCAGTGTTGTGTTTACAGTGTGTTTCCACTGCCCCAAAGTGGCTAAAAAATCAGTTACTGCTTGCTTGAAACAAGTGCAACATTTAATTTTGTAACTGTTCCTCTCAAAGCTGTGAATTTGAAAGCACTTCTATACATCAGTAGGTTTTAAGTTTAAGGAAAGGATTCACATATGTTTTGCAAAAGTGAAAAAAAAAGAAGGGTAAACCTTTGTAACAGAGGCACTCTTCCACTGAATTGAGTCCAGATCCAGTTGTGCCGTGGTTTCTTCAACATGGACACCAGTCTGACTAATCTAATAAGCCAGTGAATTCAACCGTTTCATTGGATTATACAGCAGGAAATGATTAACATATTGGGACATGGGGTCAAGTGACAGCAGTGTGCAGGAAATGTCTCCTTTTCTCCCACTACCGGTGCAAGCATTTGAGTGTGTTATTGTGTGTGTGTGTGTGTGTGTGTGTGTGTGTGTGTGTGTGTGTAATGTACAGCTAGAGAAGCAGTGTCTGAGTGAGTCATATAGGCCTTGGAAGAGGAGAAACACCACAGGGTGAACTTAGATCAAATCAGTCTTGAAATGAGCTCTGTCTAAACCAAAACCAGATGACAAGGATCATCTTACATTGATTGAGACATGATTTGCAGTTCAGTGTGTGAATGTCTCCATGCATATGTGTATCTATCTGGGCTCTGCGCACACAAATATTGCTGTTTTTGGATAAAAAGTACAGAATTCATTGTTTTTGTTTTTCATTTTCAGGAATGAAAGAAAGAAGTTATTTTATGATTGACATCCATCTTTGAAAACAAACAAGGATTTAGGTCATAACTCACACAGCACTCAAGTTTTAGGAAAGTAATTGCAGTTGCATGTTTTTTTTTTCATGTTATCGGCTGCAGTAATATGCATGTGCATGTGTTCATATACAGTATACATGTGCATTCCACCTTTAGATAGCCTGAGGCCAGGAATAAAGCCAAAATATTGGGGAATGAAATCCCCCAAGCCTCCAAGTCAGAAAAATCTGCGGTGAATACCTTTGCATGAAATGCCTCCATGAAGTTCAATTCAAACCAATTACTGTTGCTAAGTCAACAATTCAAGGAAAACTAAGCCCGTAGAGTACATCCCCTGAGATGTTATCTGACCTCTCAGTTGAAAGGTCAACACAGACCGAGGAATGCATCGAGACAGAGAGAGAGAGAGAGAGCTGGAAACAGAAGCAACTGGGTGTGTGTGTGTGTGTGTGTGTGTGTGTGTGCAAGTGCCCCTCCGTGACTGTACACACTTGTGTATGTACAGTACACTGGTGTGTGTGTGTGTCTGTGCATGCATGAAACTGTATCTCACAGTTACCATTTTGCTACAATAACAGCTCTATTTCTGATCTTTTGCATGCTGGACCAAATAGCTGCCTGATATACATCGTAAAAGCACTGGGGCCAGACTAGCACAACACACACCCTGCCAACATAACCACACACACTTCATGTGCACATAAACCAACACAGAAATACACGTGTAAGAGCACACACCGCTGAAAAAAAATGCATATTAACATCCATACATACGAGCCTTCAAAAAGAATATATTTGCACACTCTCTTTCAAAATACACACATACACTATATATAATGCCCCCCAAAAAATCATTAAAACATACCGGCATGGCGATGACACACTGAAACACACACAGGCATAAAACAAAACCTGCCAAGTGCAGATGCTATCACCACTGCTGAGTGCTAGATTCCTCACACACACACACACTCCTCAGACAAAGGAGCATTATTAAACGGCAGCAAAGGCCTCATGACTGCTTATCAGGATCATGGTATAATTCACTGTATTAAGTTAAATTTGTTGGCTCAATTATTCCTTCTGTTGTAAGACCTCATACGGGAATCAGGCACAGCGTATGTGATGCTGTTACAATTCAAAGTAACTTCAAGGGAAAATGTCATGAATGAAACACACTAATGGCGTTTGTGCTAGTGGAAGTAGGGAGCTGTAGTCTTGTGTACAGTTTGTGTTTTGCAGGTTGACGTAATCACACCATTTTGTACTTCCGTTTGTGTTTTTTAAGTGTGTTTGGGTTCATCGCAACCTGTGGTACATTTGAATACATTACATACATACATTTGAATGTATGCAATAATGGTGCACACACACATTTTCTGTGAGAATATGCATGTATGTGTGTGTGTTCTCGGACTTAGTGCTGAGTGTGCACATACCTGCCTGCCTCAAAGCTGTGAGGGTCCTGTCTGATTAGAAAGTGGTTGGTTTATTTAAACTAGGGAAGGAAGTGTAGTATTCATCTTACCAAGAAGAAAATACAACTATACAGCCCCCAAAACCCCTCATTATGAATACTGGACCGTAGAGAGGTGCTGGTTATCCATACACACATGGAAATATACAAACATATAATAGAAGTGCACAAAATTAAATTGTGCTTTAATACTACATATACTATATACAGTGCTGTCCTGTACTGTATATATCTGTATTGGTCAATAACTGCTAGAACTGCATATTTTATCACTGTAGGGCACCAGTAATCATTCAGATTAAGACACAGAAATCTAATTTTCATATTTAACGCCACTTCAGTATGTGTCAAGTTTTTATGACATCTTAAAAATAAACAAATTAAGTTTTTGTTTGGAGAAAAATGATTCAGTCCCAGGAAAAATAGTGCAGTCTTTGTATTGCTTTGGGTCCAGTCATCACAGTATCCCTGGGTTGGATTAGTGAGCATTGCTGTGGCCTACAATGCCAATCTTGATATACCAGTGGGTGACGCCGAAGTAAATTTTAAAATTTTTGCTGGACAAAACTAGACTTATGGTAGTATTACAGTGGAATAAAAAATATTGTAATTGGTCATAATGGATATTATTAGTTACAGGTTATTGGCAAAATATTAATTATAGGGAATCCCTTACCGGCAAAGGACAAGATATGTGTGCAAAGAAGACAAGTATACAAAAAATGTTCCTCATAGAAATAAGAACACATATTGTATGCAGCGAAAACTGCACATTTACAAGTTTTTTTCATGATACATGTAAGTGTGAGAACAAAATTGCTCAAATTCTATGCTTTCAAGCTAGCTGTTATTTTCTTATAAGTCATGATCTGGCATTTTTGTCAACATAATCTGTGCTGTTGCACTGGTAATGTCAGCCATTAAACCAAGATCATATTTGCTCATATTAGCCTGCAGTGCAGCAAGGTAATCCATCAGCATTAACACTACTGCAAGATATTATGCAATACACAGCGCAGTGAGTCCCGCTGCTAAGGGCTTGGGGATTATACACATTTTAAAATCAATGTACTATTATAGTTAAAGTGTGACTGATAGAGGACAGCAGGGGTTGTAAAAGGTGGAGAGTTTGGAAGTTTTGGAGGACTGTGGAACAGATGGTGAGGATTTGATTAGCCAAAAGGTTTTGTTTTCATAAAGCAAACCAGAACTTGGTTTAAGCACAGGGCTGCTACTAGACAGAAATGAAAGAAAGAAACAAAAGGAAAGAAAGAAAAGAATGAAACAAAACAAAGGAGTGAAAGGAAAAAAGGAAGGAAAACAAAGAAAGGAAAGAAAGAACGAAAGAAAAGAAAGAAAACAAGGAAAAGGAAAGAATAAAAAAGACAAAGAAAGAAAGAAACACAAAAAGAAAGGAACAAAAGCGAAAAGAAAGGAAAGAACGAACAAAAGAAAACAAAGAACCAAAGAAAAGAAAGAAACAAATGGAATGAAAGGAAGGAAAGAAAAGTGAAAATAAAAAGAGAAAGAAAGAAAGAAAGAAAGAAAGAAAGAAAGTAAGAAAGGAAAGGAAAGGAAAGGAAAGGAAAGGAAGAAAGAAAGAAAGAAAGAAAGAAAGAAAGAAAGAAAGAAAGAAAGAAAGAAAGAAAGAAAGAAAGAAAGAAAGAAAGAAAGGAAAGAAAGTAAGAAAGGAAAGGAAAGAAAGAAAGAAAAGAAAGAAACAATATGATGGTGGACAATCTTCAAAGTCTCTCGGGAGTCATCACTCTGTCTACTGATTAAAAACAAGATATAGATCTGAACCAAACCCATTCACCACACCTCAGAACACACTCAGCATCCAAATGGTGTGTTTGTGTTTGTGTGCATCTACCTGTATGTCCATTTGATTAGTTTGTTGTGTGAATGAGCAAATAACACAACAAATCACCCTGAAGAACACTTCTAGGGACATCGCTTGTGCATACTTATGTATGTGTGTGCGTGAAAGACTGCACACACTTCTGTTGTTGTATATGAAAATGAGTGCTCACAGGGAGGCCTTTGATCGTGTATAAAAGACAGCCAGACGTTGGGTAAGGAGTGAGGATGGACAGAGAGATGGATAACAAAGTAGAGGGATGGAGAGAGGGATAACAAAGAAAGAGAGACGGGGGCCAAAATAAGCAAGACCACTGGTGGATTCTATGATCTAACCGGCGACCACTGTGTGTGTGTGTGGGTTTGGGTGTGTGTGTGTGGGGGGGCAGGGGCTCTCTGTCCCACTCTCTCTCTCTTTCTCTTTCGTGTGTGCAGGGTACACAGTAGTGAAAAACATGTTTTGGATTTGAGTGTTATGTTCATAGTGAGCGTGTTGAGATAAGCACACACACACCGCTCCACAAATAAAATCCCTTCAACGGTCGCTCTGGAATGATCTCTCGGCTCCAAATCCTGACTCAGTGCAACATTGTGTTCTTCAAACGAGGACTGTTTTTCATATCGGTGATGGTTTACAACCAGATTTCTTTCTGTTGTGTACTTTCGTGTCAATCCTTTTCTGAAGAGTATCTTTTGTGTTTTCTCCACGTACAAGTTTTGGTCGGATTATACATACACATAACCTGCGAGATGTGGATGGCATGATGGCTTACAATAACAGAAAGTGAAAGGAGAGGTTCAATGTTTGCTCAAACCATCTTAAAAGAACGCCTCTGTTAAAGCAAACACTGTGTGATTTTTGATTTTTCAGTAACAGGATGGTCTTTCTAATCATCAGAACACCCTGTCCTGCTGACAATGTCAATGCCAGTATTTGGGAAAACAAAATTGGGAAAAAAATCACTTATTTTGTAAGTCGCTGGCACCATTGGAAAGAATGGGATTGGGGCAAGAACAGAGAAAAATAGTTGATACATTTCCCTCACATAAAGCACTCTTCATTCTCCGACTCGGTGTTTGAATCCAAAAAATGACACCTATAAATAATGTCTGCCACATTAGCTGACTTTTATCTTTCCTTCCCCTTCAGACTCACCCTTATTAGTGATTGTTGTCTATCTTAAGCAGAATACAAACAGTAAAAATAACAGCACATTATTATTGCTATTTTTTATTTTCCATCTGTCTTTCAGAGCAATTTAAAGATGTATTACACAAGTATCACAAAGGCAATTTTCTTTACAACCATATAATAAATATCCTGCTGTATCCTATCTCTAGCTAAACTTATCGCCATGTTCATGAAGAGTACTTTATCCAAACTTCATCAACTTTAAAACATTTTTTTCAGTGACCAGTTTGATGCAAGATGTTAAAATTGTGAATCAACCCACTGAAACCATCCAGTATCAGGTAAAAGCTTTGAACTCTCCACTGCTGGCTTTGCATTTGCATTACCACACGCAGCATATACTTCAAACATCCAAGCTCAAACTCAGTACGATTCAATTCTCACAAACTGACACGTGGTCCACCCTGGCGGCTGTTTCCTTGGCTACTGAAGAAATGTATTGAATGAAGAAATGTACTGAAGAAATGTGTTGAATGAATGAACTGTGTCCCACTAGACATTTTTCAGAATGACACATGTAAAAAGGTACAAGACCCATTTAACCTAATGTATATGCTTATTTGCGGGGAAAAAAACAAACACTAGCTACAAAAGCATGTTTTACAGAGAGTGATGAATATGGTAAAGACACCTTATCCCCTTCCTCTTCTTTGAAAACAACTGCTACTAAGGAACATGGGATTTTAGGTCTTTTAAGTCTTTGGCAGATGCCTGAATGAGAGTGTAGAATCGTTGCATACAAATAAAACATCCCTTACATGTTTTCCTTTGGAGGATCCAGATGGGGTTATATGGCTCATAGTACTACTCAGACTCTGAGTAACAACACTATAGGTCATAATGTCAGTTGCCAAAAATGGTCTACGGTTACACTGAGTAACAGACGCCATGTAGCGGCTGTAGTGATTATGACCCGGAGGAGTGGCGCAGTTCAGATAAGGTCTATATAAGGAGGTGGTGGGTTGGGTGGCAAGTTAGATCCTAACTTGAAAAAAGTGGACTCAGTGGAGGGTCACGTTTCCAACCATGAGACAGGACAGTAAAAACTGTAACAACAATTGTCATGGTGTTTACTGTTGCCATGACAACAAAGCTCGCCTACCTTTAAGGAAGTTTTAGGTGCTCACTTTAACCCAAACAATGATCTCTCCGTAACCTTAACCAAGTGGTTTTTGTGCCTAAATCTAACCACACCTTAACCACAGCATTTTATTTTTTAACAGTGATTTGTAATGCTTTGGAAAGCACAGACAAATGATGTTGTCCTGCTGATTACTGCCGATAGAGGTGCTGGATTAGAAAACACTCCTATGGATCGTTCAAACAACCTATTTGTTTTTTTAATTTTGATGACTTGTTGCTTTGGAATGCTGCAGATGGGAGCGTCGCTAAACAATGAGCATCCCTTTTCAAATAAAGCACAGTTTGTTATCATCCTCCAAACATGCATCTTTTGCAGTCATTTTGTACCATAAAGTATTGCATTAATACAGCATGAAATGGTAGTAAAAGGTTCTCTGACATACAAACCACTTTCCAATGAAAACACTCACACAGTATGTTCCCAAAGGGCAGAGAGATGAAAAGTCAGCAATAGCTTGTAGAAATGTATTTTCAAACTTCCCTTTTACTTCCCAACTGTGACATGTTTGATGTCTGTTAACTCAATTAGGTCTCTCACACACCAGAAGTCAAGCTGCATGACATTCTCCTATCTTTCTCAATCCCGCTCTCACATCTCAGTTCTCTTTTTTATCCTCATACTCATACTGTCTTGGTCTTGCTAAATCCCTTCTACTGTCTGCTACACAATCTTTTCTCACGCTCACTCTCACCATTTAATTCACTGGGTGCTTTGTTTGCCCGATGTGAAAGCTCAGTACACTGTCAGAGTGGAAGATAACTAAATTAAGTGCAGCTATAGGGGGATTAAATAAGAACCCTTGTTCTTCATGCAGTATTGTTCTGTATTTCACTTGAGAATTGCAGCTTAAGTCATACCCGAGCTCATCTCAACACATGAAAAGAGAACTTTCCATCTGTTGCACATTCTTTCTCTTTCTTACTTTTTCCTCAGCAGCTATTTTTAATTCTTAATTTCAATTACCAGACTCAACAACAACAAACATATATTTGTGTGTTTGTGTGTGTTACATCAAATTTATGCAGTGATTCCACCTAACTGTAGATAAAGATGAAGGTGAAGACTTTAGAGACTATAATGACGGGTTGAATCATTGACTTAGTATTTCTAGAGTGAAGTTGACACTTTTTGAATTGGAGCCAGGGATTTTTTTGGAGCCAGCATCTAGTGGCCATCGGTGAGATTGCACTTTAAGGTACTTTCATTGGCTTCAAGCCGTGGTAGTTGCCACTTGTTCCAACCCTGTTCCCACATCTGTAGTTTTCCAGCTCTGCGGGAAAAAGGCAAAGTGACATAAACCTCATCAGGAGAGTGACCTGTGACCTGTGTTTGTCTTAAATTATGATAACACCCTCCTTAATGTTTATTATTGAACACAGAGAAGGAGAAGCTGCTTGGTGACCTACAGTTCAGAAAGAGACACACACTCGACCGATGTTTATTGTTGGATGCAGACAGATTGGCAGCTCAACAATAGAGAGGGCAGAGAGCAGCTTTCCAATCAATGTGTGACTTCCACCTTTCCCATTGCGAACACAGAGCTATGACATTTTGTACATTAGCATGCTGGTGATTGCGTGCAAGCTCACACACAAAGACATACACAAAGAGCAAAAAAAGAAGCAGGTCTGGGTCATCAATAAGGCTTCTTGTGTTGGATATTTCCTTTCAGAGAACAATGCCCTGTCCCTAGTTTAATAGAAACAAGTTGTACCAACCTCCTCCCTCCTGTCTCTCTCTCTGTTTTCATAAGGTTCTCTGGCAAAACATGAGTAAGATCTTTAAAATAAGAGGACAGGACAGGAGAGGACATGGATATTGTTTGCATTGATTTTCCATACTGATCAATAAAAAAACATTTCCTTCGACAACATTTCCTCAAACAACACTCATTATGCTGACCATAAATGCTCACACTGCCTCCACTTCATCAATAATGCATCAGTAATCAAATTCAAAGTCATAAAGGATAGACATCATATATTTAGCTTTGTTTGTGGAGTGCAAACACACACACACACACACACACACACACACACTTACACAAATATGAGGGATGGGGCAGTTCCCTTTTAAGTGTAGATTTATGTGGTTGTATTTTGGTCAGAGCCCTTAGTCCTCTCGCTGCCACGGCAACGGGCTTTGGAAACAATGATTCAGTACAGCTCTAAGAATGATCCAGCCTATCACACGGACATCAGCCAACTCCCATACACACGCACTGAAACGCATACACATCACTGTACTTGCACAAACAATAAGTGGATGTACCACATCAGATAGGAGGCCGGTGACAGTGCAAAAACCTGCAGGGAATTGTAATGCAGATGTTTATGTTGAAATCTACAGCAACCATTGTCCATGATAAACGGGTGAAGATAAACATTTCTTAGGTTACAGGTTCAGCCAACCAAAAGCTGACCGAACAGACTGAAGTTCTCATCTCAGTTCTGTCAAGTGAAAACTCTGAATTTCCACATTTTCAGTGTCTCCCTTTTAGTACTTGCCCACTGTGGCTCATTTCACACTTTGTACCACATTTCCTGTCACTGCCAGCCTCCAGGAAAAAAGCAGGTGCCAGCCTCACCCCAGTTTGCCACTTAAAGTCATTAATGCAGCAACAAGCATGCTCCCTCACTGGCTTCCCACCAATTAATACACAGGCAAGGTTGTCTTATACCAGTGTCAAATAATAAAACTGATTTATTTTTCCAACAGTGATTTTTAATGTTTTTGGCAGGCACTGACAAAGGGGGTTGCTCTGCCAACAGTGGCATCAGAGCAGAAAATGCTTATATATGAGAGCAGTCACAAACTATGTATTTTATCACTTAATTTACGAGGACTTGTTGGCTTTCCATGTTGCTGAGTCTTTGCCTTATACCCCCACACTCTTGATCATTTTCTTCAAATCTTCAAATTGTTTTTGTCTTAATGTGTTCACTATTTATTCTCCTTTTCTCCCCTATGTTTTTTTCTTCTATATAGTATATCACGTGTGCACACTTTATCAACCCCAATTTTCCAATTTAGGTAAGACTGACCTGAAATCATAGCTTAAGGGATAACTGCAGAACCTGTACATTATTACTCACGCAGGTAAATATTTAGACTTATTAAAGGGGTAGTGGGGTTTTTAACTTCACAGGGATTGGCATCTCATGGGAAAACTAACTTTTCACCGTGACAGGTGCTTCCCAGATGTGAAGAGTTGTACAGTAGTGTTACTGGAAGATTTGAAAGGAAAAAGAGGACATGAAAGAAACTGAGAGCATTAGAAAAGACAATGAGGCAGAGTATGAGGGATTTAGCAAGATAACGACATAAAGAAGGAAAAGATTATTAGCATCGTGTACAGTGATGAAAGAGAAAACTGAAAGCGGAGGCAGAATAGGGGCAAAATAGGTTAGAAGAGGGGCAGGTAAATTCCAAAGATTGCTATAAAAATGTACATTGGCTGGTTTTGTTTTGTAATATGCATGAGTGATTAAAACTTCAGCATTTCTTATATATGACCATTACATGACTTATATGACCTTGTAATTGCAGTAGAGATCAGGAAACTAAGATGATTTGTGATTCATCAAGAAAATTCTTATATTTAAAGTTTTAAATATAACCAAAATGAAAACTATACCACTATATTATACTACCGCTACTACTGTGTCTGCAACAAAGAGAGTACCATGAAGTTCTGCCTACTGTTTATTCAAATAATAACAGATGGGCGCATGTTTGTTGGTGTGCTGCACATGGTGACTAAGAAGTGATCTTTGACCACTTCCTAGACATTGTGGCACCACCTGCTGTACAGAAAGAGTGCATACATGCACACTATTCTATAAATAACCTGTTAGGTCAGCTTCTATGCTGGGACTCACATACTGAAATTCAGAAAAGATGAGCCTCTCTTCTCCAATCTCTTGTTAGGATACAATTTTTTTCACACTTCATTTGAATGTGGTCTCAAATACCTGAATGTGGTGGGTTAAGGTTAAGGTTACAGTAACAAAATAGTTGAAAATTTAAAAAAAAAAAAAAAAATGCAACTAATTTCAGTTAAAACACTTTAAACTACAGTGTTGCCTCTGAGGTGCATTTGTGATTCCTTTCACATATGGTCTTGGTTGTGGACACGCACGTACACACATACACAATCACACATGCATACAATAGGAACGTCAAAGCATCAGGTTGAAAACAGCTTGTTCTGCTTTACCATGATGTCACTAACGTCAGTCTCCTCTTCCCGCTCTTTGAGGTCAATAGCATGCACGCAAGCACGCACACACACACACACATACACATACACACTGTCTCACTGGGAGTCACTGTCAGGTTTATCCGCTCCCTACAGTGGCCTAGCCTATCCCACAACCCCCAGGGGCTGTAACCTGTGATCCAGGAGAATTGTACTCTGGGTAACGCTGTTTTCATAACCGCTCCCAGTCCTCAGTCCACAAACACACAGAACCACAGAACATATGTACCACATTACACACTCATTCACTCACCCATGCACAAGGCACACAAACACACAAACTCACCAAATTGTAACTTAAAACTTCAATTTAAAATGAATCTAATACAAGTCCTCTAAAGCTCCTCATGTTACGTCCAGAATTGAAACTGGTCCTTGTAATTGCAGTAATACAAGTAGGCAAATAGACACACACACACACACACTAAAACCAACCACCTGATACCCGTACATACCAATATTCAGTCTAGGCAGTAAAGCTGTCTGAGCAGACAAATGTTCAAAAATACCTAACAGTGCGTTATGCAATAGATCAGTATGTGTCTGTGTGTGTCTGTGTGTATGAAGTATCATGAAGTTACTTTTGAATCTCTTCATCATCGCTCCTCATAGTTTAATTCAGTTCAACAGCAGTACAAGCTGAGGCAGATAATTATTTTAAGTGGATGACTACGCAGCGTTAGTCACTGTCTCGCTTCCTACATCAGTAGTACGTTTTCTCATGACATTCTCCTCAGACATGAGACAAAACATGAGTGAGTTGTTTCACAAACAGCTCACAGAAAACAGGAACTTCATAAAAACAACGCAACACACTGGCAAAGTGGCTCTCCCACTTTGTCCTTGAGATTTTTTTCATGGCACTGTGAACAGTTGATATTTATACAAGAAATCACACTCACACACATGCATACACAGGCTGGAACTGAGGCTATTTTCAGGGCATTGAAACAATTATATTTTTGGATCAAACAAATATGACACAGCTTTCTCCACATCAGTTCTGCAGGGCAGGAGCTATTGCCTTCTCATAGCTGCCAATATAATTTCAGTATTAATTATTTTTCTGTATTCATTACTCTTCTTGATTTCCATCTTCCTCAGACGCATAGACTCGAACACAAACAAACATATTCCACATACAGTAAACAAGCGCCAACACGTGCACATTTTCATACACTGGCTGTTTGGGAGGGGAACAAATCTGAGACTCTAAGGTCTCAGGACAATATATCAAATCAAACTATTATTTGTTTCCAGTGGTTTCCTCTTACATAACTTGTCCCGCGGTCAGCAGTCTTGTGGGTCTAGCTATGTCCTGGAAAGAGTGGGAGGAGAGCCGACAGACACCTGTTTATTAGTATGATAGCATTGCCTCAGCATTCCTTCACCACTCCCATAACCTCCTTTCAGCCTCATCTGCCTCAATACATCAGCATGAGTAATAAGACAAACTTAGATAAAGAATCCAGACAATGGTTGCTGACGGTGATAATCTTAAGATAACATAGGATGAGATCAAATTTGTCACAGCAGCAGAAAAACAAAGTATAGATGTGCATAGCAAAAAACAAGGATACTATATTTATTATGACCATACTATACACAAAATGAAGCATCAACAAAGAAAGATTAATGGTACTATATACACCAACATAAATAGCAACTATAAAGTGCATTAAAACAGAGTGAGGAGACTTAAATACAAAAATTTCACTCAAACAAAATTGAACTCAAGGGAATGGAATCGTGGGGTGGGTATGTTTTGTACCATCTTGGATCTTCCATATAACCAGCTGATGTTGGTAATATAAGAACAGGGTCTTTAAAGGAAACATTTTCAATTTTTGACAAACTGGAGCTGGGTGGGCCCATTCAGTCAATGTCAACTGTTCTATGACTCACATAAGTTAAGCAGATGAGCTAAGCTCATTTCTAAACATAACACATTTTTTTGAAAGATGGAACAGGAACAAGCCCTAGGTTGTGCCTCTCAAGATAAGTTGAACAAAAAGTAACACTTTGTAAGACATATATATCCTTCTGGACTATGTTATCCAGCTGCTATGAAAAAGGTTGTTCAGTGAAGTAGAACAGTGTGGCATTATAGTTGTGTTCAAGTTGTGTCTTCATTCCTGGACTAAAACAAGCAACAGCTTGCCAAAGTCATCAGGCACAAGCAGGCATAGCCAAGTGTAGCTAAGGTCATCCCACAATTTGCGAGAAAAAATATGATATCTACAGTACTTAGTTATGACAGTGTCATGAATTCATATCTGCGAGTCTTTCCCACTTCCAAGGTATACAATATTTCAGTAAGAGATCAGGTTGGTCTCAATTTCATCTTGATACCAAAATTGTGTTTTGATTGATTTGTACTCTCTCTTTTGGAGTCATTTCAATCAGCACAGGATGATTATAAAGTCATGAGGCTCTCTGCAAGTTACTGTAGAATTCTGAGTCAGAAGATGATTGAAAGATTAAGTCATTTCTGATCCCAGAATACTGAGTAATGGCTTTCTGATAACACAAAAAAGGGAGTAAAAATAAAGTTATGTAAACTGAATGCAGTGTTTATTTTTCACAACTATGAGAAGTTACACTCATCTGGTTCGAATAATGACCGGCCCAAACCCACCTCCCATCAGCTCTTCTTTTAGGTCATCTCCCCACCTCCAGCTGGAGTCAACCTCCAGATGTTGGACACAACCTTTCAACATTCCAACTACTGGTCTACTAACTGCTCTTACAAATATACACACATACATTGTGAGTCACACACACATGCATGCACGCACCCACGCACACACACACACACACCCAAGGAAGTTCAAAGCTGTGCCAGAGGGGAGCGGTTGGCCAGAAACAACACACTGTATTTGACCAGAGGTCTGTTAGAGGCTACAGCCTGAAGTGCTCAACCTCCATTCATCCAGATAGACAGATGATCCATAACCATAAAGTATCAATGTACTCTGGTATATTTGCATTTTATCTTTATTACTGTAAACTGTCGCTTGTGTATTTAACATTGTTGCATTTAGCTCAATAAGCCCATACATATTTATTTTAATTTACATTTCATTCTTATTATTCCACTTTATTAAGCAGTTAAAGCAGCAATAATCTATTTTTTCATAATAACAATGTATCAAATGAGACAATGTGTAATATGAGAGGCGTCGCTCGTTTATAGCAGTTCTAGAGTGAGTTTCAGTTCAACTTTGTTGCTCTAAGTAAGTAAAATTTATTTAGTATAGCACTTTTCACAGAGCCATAAGGCCATTAAGTGCTTCACAAGAGTAAAATTGTTTAAAAAAAAAATAAGACCATAAAACAGTAAAAAAAAACAATCAATAAAACATAAAAATATGTTCTAAAAACCCACTGCTGTACACTACCTGCTCAGCACCAAACTGCAAATAGAAACAGTTAGAGACTAGCTGGTGAATAAAGTGGAGCATTCAGCAGCTAAAGAACCAGATATTTCTCTCGGAAGTAGTTGAAGAACTAAAACAGAGCTAAAAGAGAATAAATATTGGACTTACAGTCATTAGGCCAGAAAATATCTCAAAATGAATGATAATGTTGCTTGCAGGGGCGGCCAGTGGCATAAGCCACATAGGCAGTCGCTTAGGGCGCCAAATGAAGAAGGGGGTGCCAGGCGAGTGGGACATTTTTCTGGGTTTTTTTCTTTAATGACATATTTGTATACAGCTTTTGGAAATATACACTTGTTCTCCCTTCTTGACGTCAGCTACCTCAGGCAATGCCACCAAACAATCATTGAATGGCACCTTTACCCATTTACCTTTTGTCAGGACGACTGGGAGAACCTTGTCTGGGCTTAAGGTACCATTGTGGTACTTTATTTTCGTGTTCTAGGACTGGAGGTACTATTGTTGCACTTTTGGGGGGACTACCATCTAAATTTATTGTGGCTCCAATGTAAAATCTCACCTAGGGCACCAATATAGTCGAGGCCGGCCCTGAACTGCTGGATGTGTAAATAACTGTTTGCTAACAAACAAATTTAAAAAGTTACACTATATCAGTGTTGTATTCACAACTTGTTTCCTCTGCCCCCAAGTGGCCAGAAAACATTACTGCAATTGAGGGTAATGAATGTAAGTAACATTGTTTTTCATAACTCATTCAGCCTTGTTAATGTCATGAAATTATTGGATGCATGTTGATTTTCGTTACAATTGTAATAGTGTTTGTCACATTTCTTAAGGCTGTACAGTTATCATAATAGTATAGTGAGAATATAATAATGTACATTTGTTGCTAAAATAGCCCAGTGTCCCTAAAGGTGTAGTTTTACAATATCTACCAGCTGTCCAGCTGGGTTCAGTTCTTTTAGAGTTCAATATACATAATATTTTTTCTTTTATTGTTCAAGAGGACAAGCAGAAGCAGATTTTTTTTTCTGTCAAACTCTAAAATACCAAAAACCAGTCTAGTCTAGATTGTATTCCAGCTAGCTTAATCACACATTCTTCCAGGGAAAGTTTACTTATCAAAGATAGGAGGGTCTTCTAAGCAGTGTGAGTGAACAGAAGGTTGTCAGCTAAAATAGAAAGTACATGCTGTGAGCATCATTCTCAAATGAACACATCTGTTGGCATAACTATTTCTAAAGACAGAACACTCCCCTGTCCTTCTGGTCTTAATCACAGTCTCATACAAATGCACACATACAAAGATTCAAACAGAGACAGACATGCACAAGATCTCCGCTTCTTGAGCCAGAATGTTGACACTGTAGTCATAAAGTCCCAAAATGAAAATTGAGATGATGTCTCCAGTAGCCCATAGTTGCTACGACATCATTTCATACAAGACTAAAAATCTATAGCCACGTTAACAAATCTGTGAGGCTGGGGGATGAAGAGATTAAGAGGGACATGAATGTCTGTACCAAATTTGACAAGAATCTGTCCAATAACTGGGCAGATATTTCTCTAAAAACCACAAATTTCAACCTCATGGTGGTGCTAGAGGAAAAATCAAGGGATCACAGTAGGCTCAGTAGGCTTTATCCTCTGGGCACCATGAGTGTTATTTCATAAATTTCATGGCAATCCATACAAAACATATTTCAGTCTGGACCAAAGTGGTGGACCAACCAACTAACATTGCCATCACTATAGAGCCACACCACTGATACGGCCAAAAAAACACAAAAAAACCTGAGGGATACACATTCACATGTGTCTCCACACACAAACACCACACAGATACAGAATCTTTACCTACTGCTCCTCACTCGGTGGGATCAAGCACATGAAAGGAGGACAAAACACCTCCTTCTGTCCTCCAACAGTCATCCAAATCCTGTCAGAGGCTGAGATGAAGTGCTCTTTCACTCCATATTTAACTTCAAAGTCTGGATCCAATAACTCCACAGATCTTCAAAAACACCTAAGCACCCCCTGAACAGACACACACATGCACATAAAACTCATACATGTTGGGTACACGCATGGATATTCAAACAGACACACACCCTTAAAAAAACATACAGTTGCACGGCCCAGCATACAAACAGAAGCATGCAGACATGATAACACGCAAATGCACACACTAAGAAATAAATAAGGAACACAGACCTGTATTTGAAGCATGTTACAGTATTTGTACACATATAGAACCCCAAATTTCACTATTTGGAACATTTTTCCCCTTCCTTTTACTCTCTTTTACCTAATTTCATTCTGGACTGGTTATTGTCTCACCTAAATTAGAAACTCACAATTGTAGGCTATTTAAATAACCTATATTTCTGTAGGATAATGATAAGAGTTTGTTTTTCATGTCTCTTTCAGACATGTAGGCGTGGCGGTGTGTGGCATGTGATTTTCAAAAGCTCTGCTGTGTCTTCTGTGACTGTTCACAGGGATTCATGTCTGTGCTTTGACATTGAGATTTGGCATTATAATAAATGTCAGCTGTTTATGTTATATCAACATTTTTTTTCATACATACCTTACCTCTATAATATTCCCATAGGGACTTCTAAATATCTAATAGAATATAGTGAACACAATGGACCTAATATTAATAAAGTACCAGTATTAATAATGTGATAAATGCAGTTACATGTGGGATTGATAGGAAACAGCAGGGTAGTGTAGTTCCTCTTAACACACACACACACAAACACAGACACACGCACACACACACACACACTTAAACACATACAGTTTCAATAAAAGCACACAGTTCACACAAATGCTTTGATCTCTTCTCTCTCTCCATCTCATGCTGTTTTGAGACATAGGTCCTGCAGTTACATAATGGCCCTATACACTTGGCCCTACCCCATTGTTGACATATGTGGCCTATGTGTGTGTTTGAAATAGTGTTTTCCCTGGCTTACAAGAGAAGCCCTCTAGTCTGTAACTCTATCAAATCTCTAATCATTCCAAACCGTTTCTTCTCCTCCAAACATTAGCCAGGAATCCAGCTGCTTCCCCGTCTGGATAAACAAGTTTGGAGCACTATGGAATGGCTCATAAAACCTCCACCAATCCTCTCCACAATCCCTGCTTCAGTCTCCTGCACCAAGCCTTGAAAGAGTTCAGCCAATCCCGGTAAAACACTCTCAAGAGGAAAGAAGCACTGGGGGTTTCTCTGCAATGGCCATGGAGAGGTCTTAATGGGTTTTGGAGTCTGCAGGGACTGCAAAGTTAATCCGTGGGCCTTATTCACAGGGGTGGATGGGAGAGCAAGAGAGTGTGTGTATAACTTGGCGAGTGCTGTGGATGCCAGGTTTACTCCAAAACATATTTGCATATGAGCATCATTTGTCAGGTTGAAATCAGACATGCTACATATTTCTTTTAAATCAATCTTTTATAAGAAAGATTTTATGTGCACTTTATGTGCTTCTTGTGGTTTTACTTTTCCATCCTGAGGGATGAGACAAGGTGGTTGTAGCCTTGTTTAAAAAGGGGCACTTTGATTATTGAGACAATCTTTTCCAAACAGAGGAACTGTGTCAATCATGATTCATTAGGCTCATTGATGCCATAGCATGAGCACAATTTTCTAAACTACTTTCACTGCCATCGCCACTATTTTTCTGACTTGCACATGAGCTACCACAAATACAAACGAAGGAGCAATGTGGTGTGAAACTTTGCAATAGCGGATGTTTAAGAACAGACTTCAGGAAATCTCAGCTATCAAATGTGATGCTTCACTGCCACCTACTGTGCAGTTGTGTTAGGAATGGTGAGATTTCTTTGAGGGAGAGTAGTTCCAATGAAAACTGTTCACGGTGAGGTCTGTGAATTTGCCAAAGTAGTGATAGTGGTGGTATGATGGCTACATATTTTATGGCTGACAGAGTTCAACGCACTGCAACTCAAGAAAAAAAAAGCAAGTGAACAAAACACAATCAAATAGACAAATGTGCATGAATTGTTGTCAATTGTCGATGGTCAATGTTTCGTTGTGAGGATACCTACACAGACACCATAAAAGACACCATACAGTACGATAAAGAGACACAACTATTTACTAGTTTACTAGTATGGCAAATACACCTGATTTTTTGCATAATGGTCAACACAAACTCTCTGCATAATCAGAAAGCTGGCAGAGCAAAAACTAACTACAGTGGAAATACAGCAGACAGAGCCAGGCACTATACTACTGTTCAGTGATATCAATAGAAAGTGTATTGCTGCCACCAATTTAAAAAAGGCTCAGCTTCTCGTTATAATGTGAAATGTTTCTTGTTTTAATATTTTCTTGCTGTTACTAGATAGCAAATCATTCTGTTTTTACTAGAAACACTTCTTGTCATAATAACATATCACTTTCTCTTGTTGTCTCTTGTTATATCAAAAAACTTTCTTATTATTTTACAAAATTATTATAATATTTATATATAATAAAATTAGCACTTATCTGAAAAAAGTTTTCTTGTTTTAACATGATCGGTTTGTTTCTATAATCACAAAAAGATCACTGCCTAGAGACACTGTAGCCCTGAGCAAGCATATAACATGATTGATCGATCATATAAATGGCAGGATGATTTTATGTTTTATGTGGGCTGATTTCATATTGTTCTGTGCAGCATTTCTGACACTTAAGAATGCTGTACAGCAAGTGCAGAAATCTTTAATACCGTGACTTAAAATGACAATAAAAAAGTACACAATTGCATACCTGAAATGCTTTAAAATTACAAAACTTTCAACTAGAGTCTCTCAACACTGATGATAGTGATCTGACTGGATCTCACTGGCTCATATGGATTTGAACACATCTAGAATTTCCTGAGAAGCTTGTTAGACTGGACTGTGGAGCTGTGTCACACTGCGACGTGGCTGATGATAAACACAGGAGGGGATAGGATGGAAGAGCATCAAGTACAATAGCTGACGAGCTGATTTTTTTTACACTAATGGAAGTGCATGTATACTTTATCTTAAGTACAATATTCACTGTGAAAAAGTTATCAGAGCCTTTATAAGAGATTTCACCTGATAAATTCAATTTATGTGAATACTATTCAAGCATCATTTTTGTCTGTCTGTCTGTTATTGGTTTATACTAGGTCCATTCTTTTGTGTCCATCTGCTGGTATGGTCACTTGACTGTCAGCAACAAGGTTCCAGTATTCTGACCATGTGGCAAAGTTTAAGCTGAACACCAAGCGACTCTCATTGATTTGTTTAGCAAACATGCTCACAGTCCAATATTTTGGTGACTACACATGAGGAAGTTACTGTAACTGCCATCAGGCTCTTGTGCTTTAATGGTCTTGTTTTTCTGTGCAGGTGGTAAACAAACAGGTTCTCAACTTTTCAAGTCTCTCTTAAAACAATAGTCAGGTTCCCATATGAACACTGAAACAGATTTTGCTTGCTGTTATCATTCCTCCTACTCATACTGGTATTAAAAGATGCGCTTTCAGTGTAATTGATGGGTGACAAAACATACAGTCCGCTTTTAGAGCAAAAATATATTCAAAGGTTTGTCTGAAGATAATATAAGACTTTTGCTGGCTGAGTAAGTTGGTAAGTGGGTATCTTCCAAATGATAGTTCAGGTTATCAAGGTAGAGTTTACTCAATATATCCCTCTGAACACAAATGAGTTATTCATTCATATTCGTGTCATTTTGCCCACTCAGTATTAATTTCCTGAATCCTGCAAATTAATAAACGGGAGACTTAATGCTGCACCGGTGCCATGACATAGCCACAAGAGGTCACTGATATCGTTTGCAGGTTATCTGTATGAGATGCACTTCTGTTTCACTTAATTCACATCCATTTGCAACACATCATGAAACTTCTGCTTGTGATTTTTCTATTTCAGTGGGAGTTTCTCAGTGCAAGTGACAGTATTTTCTTCTGGCATAAGGAGAAAAGAAGACAGAAGAGGTTGTTCTTGTAGCCAGTAACATTTGAAAGAACTTTATTTTGCCTACACAATAAAAACAGAAAGACAGTCGTGATTTTTGAAGGTAGCAGCCATACATTAGATAGAACAGAGTAAATAGGAGCCCAAGTCCTTTTAAAATGCATCTTTATGCTCCAGAAGAAGCTCAATGTCAGATTTCCCCTGGAAACTGTTATGATCAGACATTAATGGGTGAAAAAGACACCTGTGCCAAGCTGGAGAAGTGCACTTGAGTCCCTTCCCCAGCAAACATCAGGAACATACAGTATTACAAGACTGTGTAATTCATACATTCCCTGTTTTAACATAATATACTGTACCCGTGGTCTAAACATTCAAATTAAACACTGTTCCTTGCAGTTAAGGAGAGAGAGAGATAGAAAATTATTCAATTTCAAATTCAAAATATCTGATGAGAGGTGCAAGAGAGGAAAAACAAACAAAAAAAAACATTATTTTCCAATATCAGAATAGGTTTTTGAGACAAAAGAATCAAAATAAAAACAATGCTAATAGTCTTATTTATTGTTGTAACAGCTGACAGTGTTAAAGTAACACATCTAATACTCCATTTAGTGCCCTGAGAAAATCTGCCCTCATGACACAGACCTCAGACATTTTGTAGCTGTATTGCTAGCAGACTGATCCTAGATCAGCGTGTGAAGCTAACATTAACAGGGCCATCTCCCCAACAGTGTAAACATTTTCTCAAGAGGGAATCAGAGGAATTCCCCCACCCCCCTCCAAATGGTCTCCACATGAGGGACAACTTTTAGATAGCTAAAAAAACAAGAGGATCATTGATGAGACATGTGGTAGTGGCTCATGCTACATATGAGAGGCTAGAGTAGTTAATGATTGGAGGAAACTGAGGGTAAGAAAGGACTCCATTCTCATGCTTCTGACCTTAGTTATAGACACATGTAACAGGGTACAAATATGGCTTAAGGAAGACTGCTGTCTTCTGTTGGGGCTGTGGAGATGGAGGGAAACCCAATTTAGCAGAGAAACTTCATACCATCAGTACTGAATTGCACTCTTTCTGATATTCAGAAATGAAAACTAAGGATTAGGATACTTTTGGAAATCTAGACAAATATTTAAGGAGACTGTATACTAGAAACAAATTCTTCTTTTCGCAGGCACAATGGCATGTTTGCAACCAAAATAATGACAGAGCACAACGCTACACTGTGTGTTGGCTCACTGAGCAAACAAGTTGAACATCTCTAGAGCCTTGTTACTACCGCAAATGCCATTGGCGGAAATTTGCACGGGACAGGTTGTTTTCCACATTCTCTTTCGGCCCATTTCTCTTTGTGAATAACAAACTCAGGTTGAGGTGTATCCAACATAACCTAACGTAATTATTCAGGGAAAACACAAGGGGGAAATGATTAAAAAAAAAAAGATCCACACTACAACAGTGTACTACTATAGTGTCTTGATAAAGGTAAAGAATACTTTAGGTGGACTGAAGACAGTTATTATGTAACAGACTGGCTGCCGTTGTACAAAAGGACAACTTGACAGCTGAGCATAATACCTTCCAATGTCAACATTACAATCAGTGCATTTACATGCACTTTAGTAACTGGATTATTGTCAGCTTTTTGCAGTAACCTGATGTCATAACATCATGTAAACACTTTCCTTACTGCGGGTAAGGATTTCAGCTGGAGAAATCTGATTTCTGGACAATGTATACACTTAACTGGGTTTCTAACAAGAGCACAGGCACACGAACAAGACTTCAAATAGGAAAGTTATTGCTGTGCAGAAGGCGGAAAGATCGTATAACTCGTAGTGCATCCTTGCGGCCAAAATCCAAAGTCAGACTGAAACTTACATTAAAATAAAAGTCTAAATAAGTATTTTCCACAGCTGAACAGCAGGATACATGTACATTTTTAACACATGCACTCTTGAAAGACTGGCTTCTTCTCTAGCGGCTGGGCTCTCACTGCACCATCAGTCCAAATGCTCAGATTAGAAAAAAAAAAAAAAAAAAAAAAAAACACTCAGGCTGCAGCGCTAATATACATTGCTAATACACTTAAACTATTCCACTCAGTTTAAATTTACGGTAGGAGGTAGAGGGAAAACTGACCAGCTGCATGTAAATGCAGGTTGAACAGTAACCATGTTAAAGGACCAGTGTGTAGGATTTAGTGGCATCTAGGGGTGAGGCTGTAGCCCCAACCCCTCCCTTCCAAGCTGGTCAAAGAAGCTATGGTGGCCGCGAAACTCACGAAAAACGTCATTGGCCCTCTCTAATGTCAGTGTTTGGTTTGTCCGTTCTGGGCTACTGCAGAAACATGCCAGTGCAGCATGGCTGGCTCTGGGAATAGGATCTGCTTGCTCTTAAGATATAAAGGGCTCATTCTAAGGTAAAGAAAACACAATTCTTATTTTTAGGTGATTATACACTAATTAAAACATACTTATGAGTATCATAATCAATTTCTGCTAACAAATCCTCCTTAATCTTACACACTGGTCCTTTAATGCAGTGCATTTTAACACATTCTGATTTCCTGCCATTATGTGATGTCTCCCAGTAAGATTTCTGTGTGAATGTAAACAAAACTAACATCAAAAATTCAGCATGAGCCACAATCTTTGTACAGTGCAAACTCTGCACAAAACCCTAAAAAATCCTATTAAATTGCAATCAAACCTGCCACCCCTAAATTTACCTTCAACAATTACTCGCCCTCCACGCCCCCACCAACAACCCAAAATATAGACCAACAGTAACACTCATCTATCCTTTTCTTGGACACCACTGTCAACCCAGAGCATTACTACCACCTACATTTGGCTGCATCATACAGGACTTAATATGGTTTCTACTATTGCGTGCCAAAAAGTCGCCGTTATTTTTAGCATTGTGATAATGTAAAATTTGTTTTGAATAAAGTTTGTTTAATTGTTGAAATTGAGCTTTTGAGCAACATTGTTTTAAGATAATAATAATAAAGCTATTTAGTATTTTGTTCTCTCAAAATCCTTTTCTATACATTTGTCAGCTCATAAAAAGGCCTCAAGTGAAAAGGGAAAAAGTTTTATAGCATAGAAGAGAAAATGGACCCACCTAACCACCCCTGTCTAGGCCTGTTCTGCTTCAGAACGGCAGAGACAAGAGAGTTCCCTGCTAGAAAAGCAAGATCTGCAGTTGACGCGCAGAGGGTTTTATCATTCTCACAAATTCATGGATGCTGAGGCATGTGTATATGTCAATTTTAAGTGTGCATGTTAATGCAAATGCAAAATGAGTTAATTGTCAAAGGCAGAAAGGCATATTTCGGCTATCAATGAAGTTACTGTCTTGAGGTTCTCTGAATTAGAGAATTAGAGTAGAGTAGAGCTGGCTTGAGGTGTAATGTTAGCTAGTGAAGCTTCAGTCATAATAAGGGAGAAGTTGAAGGCAACTGAAAAGCTACACATTCCATTCAGACAAAATGGTAAATATGAATGATTTAAAAAGGAATTTAAAAAAAGCATATTACCCATTCTGTAAGAGGAATGTTATGGATCGCTGGAATATCTGTACCCATTGCAAAGTTAAGCAGTGATAGCTAAGTGTAGAGAACTTCATTGATTGAAGAGAATGCCAGTCAGCCCTGAGCTCAAGCTACAGTTGCAGAAGCTGACCCAGTCCAGTTTCCAGATTTCAGTTGACCAGCAGGGAAACTGGTGGAGACGTGGGGTGAAGGCCAGTAGCTTTGGTGAAGCTTCAAAACCATTACGGAAGATAGGAGTGTGAGGTCTCCAGCGTTGTCCTGGACTTTTTAAGTCAGGACCTTGGTGCCGACTACCTGCTCTTCATCCAAAGCTCTCAACACAGTAGCCTGAGAAGGGAAGAGAAAAATAAGATCAGGGACCAGCTGTACTAAAGTTGTCTCCAATATTCCAATAGCTAACCTGTTGATTTAAACTAGCCAATTAAGACTTTAAATTAAGTTGCTAAGATTATTCCTGCTGTATATCATCATCATCATAATCATCGTCATCAACGTCTTCATTTGAATGTATACTAACATTTAAAGCAAAAAAAAGACTCCAAGTGCCTAGTGAAAGCAGGGGATACTGTCTAGAGAAGCTATCTGGAGTGAAAATGTACATTAACAGATTTACAGAATATAATGTTTTCAATACTGACAATTTATAATACTTAAACAAGACTGGGTCAAAACCCAGTGTATGGCTGGACCGTGTATGGTCAACGCGTGAAATTGTGTCCAATTTGTGGTAGTGTCTATAATGTGAATTCCTGGATATTAAATGTAGTCGTCCCAGTAATATTTGCTGATAAAGTAGCATATCACATGACATGGTTGAGCAACGTTTGAGTAAAAAAAAAAAAAAGGTATAAACGCAGTTGCAAGAACAATACTTTCCTACTTTCCACTCATTTCTTGATTTCTTGGGATTGATTTGAAAGAGAACTTATTTTAGTTTTAATTCTAACTATCAGTTAACTCCCCTTGCTCTTTCATCTGTTTCACTCTGTGGATGTTTCCTTTTTCATTCTGCATTGAGTGTTTTGTCAGATTGTTATTTGGGGTGCTTTAACTGTGCACTAAACTGATATAACAGTTACATGAGTCACATGTTTTACCTGAAAGACTCGTGTTTTAATGCTGTTCTTCATTGTTTGTGATATGAAAACATCAGAGAAATAAAAAGCTTGTGTCCTTTTATTAGTTCAGTTATAAAATCGAAACGCACTGCAGAGCATCTCTCCTGCCAGCTGCTGACAACGCTTCCAGCCAGGGAGTCGATCACACTGGACAGTTTAGGAGGAGACGGCAGAGACATTGGTACGTGTATGTTTAAACGGGAGTTTAGGCAATTTCACTGCATTTAACACTGGAGCTGATAACGTCAGAGCTTGGAGCAGGAAACACAGTCACTCTGCGTCACACTGTTGTCCTCCACTTCCATCGTCTCACGCCAATTCATTTTGAAAGAGCAATGGCCAATGGGGAAACTCCAACTCAGTCACTCACGGACAACAGCGGTTATAGGGCTTATAAATATTTGAACATTGCAAATTTCTGAGTATTTACTGTATGAGTAGATAAAAACAACACATGAAACAATAATGAACAAACAGTTGTTCCAGTTCAGCCACTACCAGTTAGGGGATCTTCACCCTCAGCCTACAGAAACTCACCACAAACTGTTCTTCATCATCGAACTTCTTCTCGATTTCTTTGCCCAAGTCACCCGGTGGCACTCTAAGGTCTTCTCTGGTTTCTCCACCGTCATCCATCAGGGTCAAGAAACCCTCTGAGACACCAATTACCTAAATATGCAATTGGGCAAAGAATGCAGAGAAATGTTTAATGATTGAGTGTAGCTACTCGACAGCTACTACCAGTACAAAAGTTTAATTTGTAAACCCTCACTGAGCACCCATCACACTATATCAAGTCTGTATAACCCTTTTCACACATTTAGTATGCCATTAAAAGCAGTAAACTAAGTGGTTAACTTGAGTCAAAATTTAAGTTAAGACTGAATGTTTGTTTAATAATCACAAGGTGCAATAACTGCTTTCCAGATGAAGAAAATACACTGGGCATAAGAGACAGAAGAAAAGAATGGAAAGAGAAAAGACAAAAGAAAAGTGTCAACTGAAGCTGTCAGTGTTCTTTATCACAAGTGCTTGTTGGACAGCTTTGGAAACGCCCCCACCTATCTGACATTGGAACTGGGGCTTCACCACGCTATGATGTGCAACTGGTTAGAACAGGTATAAACATTTTTGCCTTCTGATACTGTCAGACAACATGTCCTGGTTAAAGCAAAAGACACTAACTTTCAGATAGATTTATGCTGCCATACAGTGCATCTGATACATCACAGCTTCCATATTTTTGCAGCTTGGTCTACAAAACTGATAAAATTATGTTACTGAGGTGTCCTGGTAGCCTAGGGGTCTAAAAGTCAGGTAATGCTCGAAAAGAACTAGTTTTACAAGGTGACGTCAGACCACTTCAGAAGGCAAAAATGTTAATAGTTGTTCTGAATTGCCACATTCTAAGGTGAGGTGAAAAGCCAGCTGTCATAGAGAGGGGTGAAACGCAATAATTGTTTTAAAAAAATGCTGATTTTGCCAGTCAAACTAATTTCTATGAGGACCAACATGATTGCACGCATGTTTAAATTGATGTTTCTAAAACAATTCTACCAAAAACTGCATCTCAAGGAGAAACTAAGGTATCTGTTGGTAAATGCCTTATGACTCATTAACAATACACATAATGAAAGCCGGGACTATCTAAGAGATTAGCTGCAATACTAGAACAGAATTGATAAATAGCCCATAGATCAAAGATTTTACTGGATATGGCTTAGCCATTTAGTTGTCCATTTAACCTATGCTGGTGAATTCACCAGCCCAATACAATTTGACATGTGCATCAATGCTACCTATAGCATATTAAAATGTCTGAGCTGCACTTATGTTATATGCATAGGTCTTGCATAGGATTAGTATATGTCATGTATGTAAGGCCTAATAAAGAGGAATGGTCCCACAAAAAAACTGACAAATGTTGATAAGAAAAAAAAAAAAACAAAACAGCAGGCATTCAGTTGAACAAAACTGACCCCAAAAGGTCAGTTTCAGAAGGCCGACCTTCATTTTCTTGTGTTTTTAGAGAATCACTGTCCCAAAGGAGGCCTGTAATCAGGAAAGAAGAGACTGCTTGTTGGCCAAGTCAAAACCTGTTCAACCAGTTCAAAACCTGTATATTTTTTCTTAACTACTAAAGACACAGCTCAGTTTTAACGTGTGTGACACACCCATTTAGCAACGGAGAAAGCATTTCTTTTTCTCACATCACACTTTTTCATTAGGTTCAGATATTTAAAATCCCACACATTATGGGGAAGAATGGATGCACTTGGCCTCAAGTTTCTAAAAAAAAAAAAAAAAAAAGCAGAGACACCCAATACTGCCCAGGAAAACAATTACTGGCTTCCAGGACCAACTTGTCAACTGACACACCACCCACTATTCAATGCAAATGCTGCCCTAGGTTTTACCAAGAGATCCATCAGGGACATCTCACCTGGTAGTCTTTCCTTGTGACATGTGGGACATCCATGTTATGTGTAGATGGGCAGATATCTTCATACTTCTTCTGGGTAAAGATGTCAAGTCCAGTAAGGTGAACCTGGGAAAACACTGTTACTGATTAAATCTGACCACAGGCAAGTAAGCATTGCTGGTTACTTGTAAAACTGGAAAATGTCAGGCTAAATCACAAAAATGCCTTAAGCTCTGCATTCCAAAGGATGCATGAGGACGTTTTTTACCTTAGCATGCCCATGCTTGCCAGTCTTAGAGGTAGTCATTTCAACGATCTTACAGGGACGTCCTTTCAGCATGACAAAGCCGTTCTTCCTCAGTGCAGAGCACTGCATGGGGAATGTTGAAGAGGCCCCAGAGTCCGCGGTGGTGAAATCATCATCTGCCATGATGGGCCACGGACTGATCTATGTCACCCAGATGAGCAAAAGAAAACAAGAATATGTGACGATAGTAGCATTACCTACAAGGATGCTTGGTATTAAGAAACAATACTCTGAATATGAAGGTGCAAATTCCCAGGACTAAATGAGCACATATTTGTATCACTAATTATTGAACATAGGTTCCCCTACAGTTGTTAGAAACAGAATGGTGCTGAACACCTTGTATCCCAGAGAGGCTGTGCTTCAATCCTTTCTCTAAAAGCAAGTCAACAGTGGTTAAGGCTGCAACTGCTTTAAAAAGCAATGACACGAGATCAACTAACGTTACTATTAGCTTTGCTACACATGAGTCGACGTTAAACTATATCTTTCCACGTTAATGATGATACAATCCAATTTCGATCCAACTTTAAAATTCATTAGTCACTCTTGTATAAAAACAATTGTCCAGGATGGTGCAAACGTATCTCACTGGGCAAGTAGCTGGAAAGCGAAGAGCTGGCGATAGTTGCTAACATGACAAATTTGATTGCGGCCCGTGTTACTGCCTTGTCAAAAATTTAGCATGACGACACTACCCGGGTAAAATCACGAACGAGTCCTACATGTTAGCTACCTGCTTAGTTTCTTTGCCTTCAGAAAAGCGATGTAAACAATGGCTCAATATAGCGTTAAAGTGGCTTCACAGCTAGAAGTTAGGGTAGAAAGCAAGCAAACACCATTAACTAGCCATGTTACGTGGCAGCTGGGCCAGATGCATCTTACCCGGTGGCTTAAAAATAGTTAGGTGGCTTCAGGTTCCCACTCCGTTAAGTGCCTGTCATGGTTAGCCAAGTTAGCTCGACCCACACCCATTGACACTTGACTGACGGTGCTGTTGCTAACGTTAGCTTAAGTGCTGTGCTAGCTTCTGTCTCACCGAACCTCGTCTCACTTCTGCTCAGTTAACGTTACTGATTAACTACCGAGGCGACGAATGCCTCCACATTTGGTAAGGCGTCAGTACACCACAAAGCAATACGTTACTATGAATAATGGTACAAAAAATGTTACTTATACGCCCCTACGTTTGGCTTACCTTGTGTCTTGCTTACACCGAAAAAGAAAAATCACTTCGCATGCGTAAAAGCTTCTGTACCGCAGGAGGAGCAGAGAGCGCAGGTGTGGGCTCCGGTGACGAGGGGGGTTGGAGAGGGGTTATGGGACGACTCATGCACACTTGTCCACTACTGTACTTTTACACTGTATTTTTCGTTCGTACTTTGTAGTGTTGTCAATGAAATACTGACGTACAGACTTACTAAAAGTACAGTTATGACGGGCAGGATTACATTACTGTGATCTTTAAAGACAGCGGCAGAAAAGTAGAAATACTGTAGTCTAAAAATACTCCAGTACAAGTAATAGTCATGAATTCAAAATGTTATTAATGTTATTATTAAATGTTATTAAGTTAAAGTACAGACTCATTATTAGCAAAATGTACTTAAAGTATCAAAAGTAAAATTAAAACAAAAGTATGCAGACTGGCTTCTTGTGTTTCATGGTAATAGTGCTGCATCATATTATATAAGTGTAGCATATGTTTTTTGATAATAATAATAATACAATTTATTTATATTGCACATTTTTAGTGTGTTTAGAGCTAAAAGTGCATAATGATTTTTTTTAAAGAGAATAGAGCACACAATTTAAACAACAGTTAGAATGTTTTTTTTGCAAAAATCTTGATCTAAAAAGTAACTACAGTAGGTAGTAACTATAAATGGCAAATAAATGTAGTGGAGTAAAAAGTACAATATTTCCCTCTGAAATGTAGTGGAGTCTCATAGCTAACTATAATAGGCATTTTTGGGGGGTCTGCTTATTTGTTTGTTTTTGACCCTCTTGGTGAGGGGGCTGCTTTGTGTTTGTCTGTATCATGATTTATAATGACTAATAGACTCAGGGCGTTTTTTTGTAATATCACAAAAACGGCCCACCATCTTGCATTTATGATAAAATAATTTGGATTTCAAACTTTTCATGATGTCTTCATTATCTGTTTGTCAATTTTTGAGATGGAATTAAGTTTACTTTATACAGAAAGATACAGACAAGCATTTCATTCTCAAAGCTTATTCTTATATATGCAATCAGATCACAAAACAGCTGTGACAGAAAATGCAAATGGAACAGTGATTAATAATGGTAGGCTACTATATTGTATTGTAATGTTGCAAAATACTGTATCTTGAGAGAGAGATTTAAATAGTGGTTATCATTTGATGTATTTCTTGTATATATTACATACAAATGTGGTTCTCAAGCAGAGTGTCATTCAACACCTGTTCTATATCATCAACATGTGTCTATTTTAAATTTAGCTCCTTGCTGTGTAAAATGAGGTAGCTTACTGTGTGTATGTTATTCAGCCTCATGTAGTTTAGCGTTATGTAGTTTTCTATGTCTCTTTAATGTGTTGAATTGACAAGCTTTATAGGACAGAGTTGTTTGTTCTTTGACTAAATGTGATAGAAATGTCCATATCTGTGTGCTGTCGTTCTGGCATATACGGTTGAGAAGAAATCTTACTCCTAGACTAGATAGGCTCTTTACCCTTGTTTCTATCTGAGGGTTGTTAACTAACCTTTAGGGTTAGCTATGGGTATTTTTGAGTTTGTACAGGGGTACTTAAGAACTGGCTGAGTATCAAGTCGCCAGACAGAGAAAAGGTAATTCTAGGTGGTATGCTCTCTCTCTCAGAAATATGATGCATTGTGCTTCTGATTGTATTATTTCATTACTTTGTTGATTACATTGTTTCAAAACCTGACAATGCTCTCTTTGTGTGTTTATTGAGTGATCAAGCAATTCTCCACTACAACCTCTTTAAAGGGGTTCTTGTTTTTACGGTTGAAGATGATGAGGTGCTGCGAGTTTCCTGTGTTTCCAGGTGTGTGTTAAATGATGGCTGTTTAGCTCAGAGCAAAAATGTTGTGTTTACTGGGAAGAGCTGACACAGCCAACTTGTAATTTATCTTATTTTCGTTCTGGTGCGTTTCTGAGGGATGTATGAGAACATTTCTTTGGGTAAATGGACCTGTCTGAAAAAACAGTAAATTTTCTCTAGTGTCAGTTAAACTTTTGTCACCACCTGTTTGCTTTCTGCTCTCCCTCATTGTGGATTTTAGGCACTCATTATTATTCCAAACAGAGTGTTTTTTATAATCTTGCAACATGTCTGGAGGTGATCTTCAATGATTATACAGTATTTCAAAACAGAAAATGGTAATTCCACAGATTAATAACATCAATATGAGGTAACCAAATGTGTCACAAATGAGTACAACAGAGACTTGTAGTAATATCTTGGCTCACTAATTCCACAGTTATATTTTTATTGATAACCAAGCAGTCACAATACTGAAATAAAAGATTATATTTCAATTAGGGATGGGGTTCGACTATTGACTTCAGTACACAGTAGGATTCAGAAATCTGAATCTTTTTGAAACACTACAGTGTTCAGTGACATCCTAATGTTCACAACCTGTACCTAAAACCTAAGATTGAGAAGATCAGTGTAATATATTAAATGTTAATTAAGTATCTGACACGTTCAATTATCAGCTGTAAGCTGAAACAATACTCCATACAAGATGCTATGCTAGCAGCTTTGTGAGGCAGTATGGGCTTAGAGCTAAATGATAGATGTTAAACCTGCAGTGTTTTGTCTCCCCCTTCTGGCAGTGAGAGTAAGTGAGCAAGTTAGCAGGGGTAAACCAGAAGCCAATTTTTTTCCCCCAGTATGGCAAAGTCATGACCTGCCCTATTCTGCCTCTGATTGGCTAGTAGTCATTCCCTTCATTGGTTGTGTTGGTTAGGTTTAGGCATGAGGAGTGAGATTGGTTAGGGTTAGGGTAAGCCAATCAGAGGCAGAGTAGGGCAGGTCATGACATCACCATCATGGGAAAAAAAATATTGCAAACCAGAAGTTAACCGGCTCGGCCGGTGGAAGTCTCTGGTGCGCATGCTCTATGTATGCACTTCAGCTCTGGCAAACCAATCATTGCTAGTTGACATAAAATGCATCACTACCGGTGCATCAGTGCGGGAAAGTCGCCACAGACACTTGATTTAAAAACTTTGTATACTGTGAAATATTTGACATTTATCTGGCGGTGATAAGCTCATTCATTTTATTTATTTTTTATTTGTTTATTTGTTAGGGACAGGATGTTGAATGAACATCAGTATAAAATACAAGATGTAAACATGTCGGAGTTAGCAAAAAATGCTTATTTACATCTGTAGTCCCTAGGCAGGTAACCAAAACAGAAACATGCAAATACAAATATACAAATACAGTAGAAAAAGACAAAAAAGACTGTACACAGGTCTGGTTAAAAGTGATCACAGGTCCGGTTTGCTTTGAGCCGTTGTTTGAAATGAGTCTTAAAAGTGGGATATGTGGAGTACTCCCTTATTGAAAGAGGTAGGCCATTCCAATATTTACTCCCCTTTACTGACAGTGCAGTATGTCCAAATGTAGCGCGTCTATGGCACCATACAGTCCCCTCCCCTTCAGTGGTGGCCCTGGTGCTATTGCCACTGTCAGCCCTTTGTTAAATGAATTCATTTAAAGGAGACGAGGTGGGGCAAGTCAATGCAAAGCCTTATACATGAAAAAAGCATATTTAAAATTTTTAAAGTTTCCAAATGATAGTTTCCAAATGATAGTTTTCCAGGATGTTACAATGATGGAATAAGGGTGTTTTTTTTAAATCAAGAACTTTTATGGCTTTCTTGAAGAGTAATTCTGTTAGTTTAAGTATTGTTACACCTGTAAGTGATCAGTTAGTAAAACAGTACTCTATGTGTGAAAAAAACACACCTTTTTCACATGACTTACAAAGTCATGTGAAATAGGGAGTCCAGTGTGACTCCAAGATACTAGTACTCATTTACAATGTCAAGCTCCTCGCCTCTCAGGAACACTTATCTAATAACGGAAACACGATATTGCAATGTTGTTTTTTAGGTAGCACACACACATATTTATGTTATGAAAAAATACTGTCATGTTTTCTTGATAGATTCTGTCTGTAATTCACCAAGTAATTAGTGTAATACTACAAGGACATAAACATAGAAACACACACCACACACAAGATGGACAGGTCCATGCACAAACACAAATAGACTACACAAATACACAACTGTTGTCTCAAGCATCTGTAGCTGTTTTGAGCTGCTGCAGTTCAGTACCATCTTTGGGGGTCGCTGCCTCTGTGTTTTTTCGTCCCTTCTTGAAGCCAGCAGCAATCTCCTTGAATGTTTTACCCTTGGTCTCAGGGACCCGGAGATAAACAAAGATAGTGGAGCAAAAAAGAATCACAGCAAACAGGATGAACACATAACTGTCCAACCAATCCTGAAAAATGAAAAGTAAAAAGGCAAATCAGGAGGGACAGTGTGTCTGATGTTGTGTGAATGAAGCAAAGGCACATGTCAACCCACATGCAAGTTGTGTTGCACAAGCATACAGTACATATTGTGTCCCTTCTGCCTACCTGTATATATGGAAATGTCATGCCTATGATGAAGTTGCTGGTCCAGTTGCAGCAGCCAGCAAGAGCGATGGCTGCCGGTCGAGGTCCCTGGCTGAACAGTTCAGCCACTATGAACCATGGAATAGGACCAGGACCAATCTCAAAGAAACTCACGAAAATGAAGATAGCCGACATGCTGACATAGCTCATCCATGAGTAGTCATTCTGAAAGAGAGAGTACATCAGTGCATCACACTGAGCTCAAAACATGTTGCACGCCCATCTGCATGCTGTCAAGACACTTTAATGTCCATTTTGGACATTTTGAACTTTTGACAGAATGAACTTTCATGCTCAAAGGATGTAAACAAATGTAGGGGATTGTGGTACATGATGACAACTGAACTAACTCCATGACAACTGAGAAAATCTTCAGAAAAAGCTACTGTAGTAAGTATCTTCAGCTTTCTTTTGTTTTCTTGCAAGAATGATCTTTCACACTAATGCTAAACTGCCACACATATTTTAGTGTGAGCAACACAACATTGGGCGCATTTAGAAAGAATGAACCAACAAAAATACAGGTTGTAGAGAACAAAGTAAATGATTGCAGAAAAAGTTTACCTTAAATGAACAATTCTTGGCTGGGAGAAGTAACTTCCTGAGTCCCCATGAGGTTGCTAGGCAACCAGTGGAGATTGCAGGAAGTCACTGGTCCCGGCCAAGAAAGCACATAATGTCCCATAACATTGCAATGTGCCAGTTTTACACATTGGTTTTGGTACGGATTGAATAAACAAGATATAACATGTTGCTGAGCTTAGGTACGTATTGTCGGATTTGTTACCTTTGGACAGAGCCAAGCTAGCAGATTTCCCCTGTTTCCAGTCTTTATGCTGAGCTAAACAAACCAGCTGATGAATGCAGTTTCATATTAAATGAACAAATACAAGAGAAGTATCAATCGTCTCTTGATAGGAAAGTGAAAAAGCATATTTTTCAAAATGTTAAAACATTCCATTAAGATGCTGACAGACTAAAGTTCTGAAGCCTGATTGGACAAACCTGGAATTTGAGGCCCACTGTCATAGCAATGGCACAGCAGCACATCCCTCCCAGACCAACCAGAGTCAGAGTACGCCTACCAGCCTTGTCCACCAGTGCAACCTGGAACATACAGTAAAAAAGGAATGTGTGTAGTAAAAATAAGATGTGCATGTTCATGGTTATGTGTGTGCAAGTGTCTGTGTGTTTTGCATCTGTCTGCATGTGCATGTAGCTACTCACAGACACCAGAGTGAAGATGGTGTTGATGACCCCGACTCCTATGGTGGCATAGACTGGCTGTCCAACTCCAGCCCGAGCGAAGATAGACGTAGAGTAATAAAAGATCTTTACGACAAAACAAATACAGATTTTTTCCATGTTACTTAGAATCGTCAGTGATTATAAAGAACAGTTTGAGTGACATATAAGTAAAAAGTCATACAATAGAGCAATATACATTTTGCCAACATAGAAGGGAAGGGAAAGATTTGTGATTTTTTTTAAGTTACTGCTAATGTGTTTATATGCTCTGACAATGAGACCATCATTTTCATCTTATCATGACAAAATAATAATAATAAAATAATTTCAATCAATGAATTAAAATCTGAATGAGAGGCATAAAGAGGCAGAATTGAAATAAATGTTACACTCACAGCATTGATGCCAGAAAACTGTTGGGAGAGGTGCATCATAAGGGCAACAAACAGCTGCTGTCTGTACACAGAGGAGCAGATCTTGGAGAGAATAGAAAACAGTATAATATTGTCACTGCAGTTGTGTTTTGAAGCACACAACTAGAATACACACACATTTTTTTTTAACTTTTGACCAGCTGTTGAGTGCATTTCTTGTCCAGTCTTTCCCGTCACTCAGCTTTGTTATAAACTGTTATACTAACTAGCTTTACAACTAGAGAATGCATGCAATTTCAAACAACATCATGTGTGTTTAATTGTCTGCTGTTGTGCATGAAATAAGTGTTTTAACATGTTTTGTGATTGGTGAAATTCCATTTTTGATTTCATCTATAGGAACCGTGGGACTGCATCTGCAGCCTTTTTACAGTAGGTTATAACAAAGTGTATATATCAGCAATCTGAGACTTTAAGTGTTCTCAGACTTTTGGACCCTACTGTTTTTAACATTAACCATAAGAGATTCATTACAAGGCATCATGACATTGTCAGTGCACTTTGGTTGCTGTTTAATTTGGACAGGAGGAAGAATGTTATATTTCAGCTCTATTATATAATTATAGTGTAACGAGAGTGTTTTGATGGCGCAGGAGGTTTCAAACATAATATTAACTACCATAGTTCTCTTCAAACTTGTTGCTGAAAAAGTTGAAGTAAAATTCATAGAATATAAGCTGACCATATTTCTGCATAGAGACATACCAAAGAAAGGATAGAGATCCTGGGCTCCTTGTCTGCCTCCTCTTTCTCTTTTTTCATCTCCTCCAGATCAGAAGTTGCATCATATGCCCCCTTTAGTCGATATAGACCTGCAACAAAACATAGAGCAAGAGTCTACATAAATGCAGTTTTAAGATCCTTTACTTAAGAAAACGTAGCAACAACATGAAAAATAATGTAATAATACTGTATTACAAGTTCAATCCTAGCATATTATCATCATGTGTAGCCTTTATATGTATATTTCTGAGTGAATTCTGAGAGAGACAGATGATGGAGACAAAGAGTTGCTGTGTATAACTCTTACTTTTTCGAGCCTCTTGCTCCTTGCCCAGATGAATATAAAGGTACCGTGGGCTCTCAGGGCACAGAGGCAGCATAAGGGATTGTAATAAAGCCGGAGCCCCAGACAGACCAAGCAAGAGGGGCCACATGCCATCATTACCAAGTACGAAGTCCAAGCCTATTACCTACACTCACATCCACACACAAATATACACATACATGGTTTAGGTTATATGTTTTGGGTGTCATCAAGAGGAGATGCAGCTGTGAATGTGTGAATGGGTGTGTGCATCTCACCTGGCTGATTAGGATGCCAGTAACAATAGCCAGCTGGTGTAATGTCCCCAGAGCCCCTCTGTAAGCCTTGGGTGCGATCTCTCCAATGTACATTGGAACTAGCCCACATGTCAACCCTGACACACAACACACATTATTAGACTAATTGACTTAAAACCATAATTAACTGCCATGGCTCCATGTACAATTTGGGAACATTGATCATTTTTACCATATATATGAAACACTTTGCTTTCAATATGACCCTTAAGTAGTAAAATAGTTCAATTTTACAACTATTCCTAATTTACCAATATGTGAATGCACAGTGTAATGTGTATTTATTATTATGAATGTTGGTTCTATGTGTTGTTAGTTTTATATCTGACTCAGAATGAGCATAGTATATATTTTTAAAAATGTATCAAAGCAATTGATAACAAGTACAATTTGCTTAATCTATTATATCTCATGAACATTGGGATTTCCAACTAGATTATCGGAGTATGAATTGAAGGTTGTAACAGTGGCTTTACTGTACCACAGTAAAATCCCATAACAGCACGCCCTGCGATGATCATGATGTGAGGCTTCCACATCTTGCAAAGACCCATCAGCAGTCCAGCAGCTACAGCCAGAACATTGACCATTAACATGCCCTTTACCCTGCAAGACAAAGAGAGATTAGAAAGTGACACCTGGTGATACAGAGAGACAGATGAGTCATAAGGGCATGTATACAGTACCATGGCATTCCATATTGATCCTGGTTTAACTTCAACTTTTAAATTATTTTCCTACTACCCCTATCTCTCCTTTCATCAGTCTCCATACTCCATGATTTCCCTAAGGTATTTTTTCCACCAAACGTCCATTCTTCCACTATTGTGCACTTATTATTTTATACTTTCTCTCTTACCTGCCTCTCAGGTCTCCCACAAATCCCACCAGGAAAGAGGATAACATGCCACCGATGGAAAAGATTGACACCGACAATGACCAATACATGACAACAGCAGGGTGTTGTCCTGCCTCTAGGAACTCTTCTTCTGTACTGTTTTCTGACAGCAAAGCAGCCTCTTCTGACCATACCCCCAATGCCCGTCCATAATGCTTCTCAATGACCTATGACATGGAGATTTTTTTCATCAGCACAAAGTACAGTGTAAGCATGGCTGATCACTGAGAGACACAGACCAAAAGGCAGTCACAAAACAATAAATGTGATTTAGAATAAACAAATGTTCAGTGTATGACATACATTAATGACATAGGTCTTACATTGAATTAAATATAACTTTGTCAATTGAAACAAAATAGGTATCAGAGGCAATTGTAAAGCTTAAACACTGTTACTCTAGTACTGTGACACTACTGGAACACTTTAAGTGGTACATTTGGTGTACATCGCCTCAAGTGAATCATAGTCCATCAACAATGTCATATGATCGGTTGTGGGCTGTGTATTGCCAGTCTCTTTCATTTAAGAATATCCATATGTTTACATCTGCCATGTCTTCACAGTGGCTTACAAAGTCCTCTAGCTGGACACCATTATATGAACACACTTGAGGTCGCAGTTAGTATGCTGGTGTTTCTTCTTAATATGACATCTGACAGCAATTTGACAATAGGCCAACATTGATTTCTTTTTAGTATACTGCAGCTTAACCACTCATCCAGCTGTGGAGTGAGTGCATGATGTTTACATGCACTCACTCCACCAAATGGTAGCAGTTCAAGTACTGTCTAATGGTGGTGAAGTGCTTTGACAGCCATGGCAGATCCTGCTTGAGAGATGCAGGGCATATCAATCGATGTTACACTCATTTATTATAGGAAAGAAAAAAATCTAATAACTGGTTGAAATTAACCAGTAGAAGGTGTTGGAGAAAGAAGTGGCCAGCCATGGCTCAGTGAAGAATGGGAGATTTGCATCTTTTGTATGTTTTCTGTCCTGAACAATGTCTACATAAGGCCCAACCTCAATTCTATTGAGAAATGGCTGTTAATGGAGAGGGAAGCCTTGCCCATTAGGAGCTGGTACAGCTCCAATTTCTTGCCTGCCAGAACTTCCATTTCAAGCTCCTCCACACAGTCTGAGATGTAATCCACAATGGGTCCAATGAAGGCAGATCTAACCACCAATGCTGGTCTGTATAGGGAGGAGGCCCAGTAAAAGAGTTCAACATCACTTGAACAGAACTGAACAAGGGGACGTCCTCATTGGGTGAGAATATAGTTGTCTTTCGGCAGGGAATGAGCTGAAATAGCAATTTACAATTTAAAATTTCATTTAGCAGATGCTTCTAACCAAAGCAACGTACATCTGAGAACTGATGCAATACAAGCAGGAATCTAATCAGGAGAGAACAACACGAGTAAGTGCTATAAAGCTAATTTTGAGTCTGATAGGATGTAGGTCCCAACAGGCAGTGCTTAGAGGAAATGCATAGAGTGCATAGAACATATAGAAGTTTTTTTTTCCTTCAGTCCATCAAGTGCAGAGGTGTTTGCAAAAGGGCTGGGTCTTTAGTCTTTTCTTAAAGATTGAGAGGGACTCTGTGGATCGAATAGAGTTTGGTAACTCGTTCCACCACTGGGGAACTACAGAAGAGAAGAGTCTGGCTAGCGTACACCTAAATGAGGGAGTTCAGTTAGGTGGGAGCTGTTTTACTTGCTATTTTTAATTTGATGGGAGCCAGTGGAGGAATATGAACAGCAGGGTGACATGCTGTTTTGGGCTGGTTGAAGACCAGACGTGCCATGACGTTGCAGTAGTCAATACATGATATTATGAGATCGTGTAGCAGGAGTTGTGCTGCATGCTCAGACAGGTAGGGTCTGATTTTCCTGATGTTGTACAGGGTGAATCGACATGACCAAACAATTGAGGCCCTGTGAACCTTAAAGGTTGGTGGGTCATTGATCATGACACCCAAGTTTCGGGCAGACTTTGTGGACATGAGTTGATTCGAATTGGATGCTGATGTCTTGTTGTATAAAGGGAATGGCTGGGATGACAAGGAGCTTGGTCTTAGAGAGGTTAAGTTGAAGGTGGCGTTCTTTCATCCATGCCAATACATATTGGCAAGGCCTGACGAGATCCGAGCCAAGATTGTGTGGTCTTCTGGTGGGAATGACAGGAAGAGCTGGGTATCGTCAGCATAGCAATGGTATGAGAAACCATGGGAGAGGATTATTGTGCCATGTGAGGTGGTGTATATTGAGAAGACAATCGGACCAAGCACTGACCCTGTGGATAAGCCGTGCAGTGTGGACACTTCTCCCCTCCAAGATACTCTAGAATATCTCCCTGAGAGGTAGGACATGAACCAGCATAGGGCAGATCCTGAGATACCAAGTTTAGTTAGTGTGGAGAGGAGGATTTGGTGGTTAACCATGTCAAAGGCAGCTGACAGATTTAGCAGCAATAGAGCTGAGGACTGACTAGCAGAACATCTAGCTGAACATAATGATTCCATGACCGACAGGAGTAGAGTCGTGGTAGAGTACCCCCACTTAAAGCCAGACTGATTCGGGTTGCACAGGTTGTTCTCAGAAAGGAACTCAGAGCCTTGGTTAAAGACTGTGTGTTCATGTATTTTTGATAGGAAGGGCAGGAGTTAAACCAGTCTGTAGTTTTCGAACTGGACTGGGTTAAGTATAGGTTTTTTGAGTAGTGGGGTGACCTGAGTTTGCTTAAATGTGTCAACGCTGGTGCCAACACTGCCAGCACCTTTCCTCAGAGAAACATCGGCACTTGGTGCATTCTCATATTTCTTGTCCCACCCAACAAGACATGTTTGGTGAAGAGGCACTCAAAGTAGCTTGCAGAGTTTCAGATGAAAGAGTTCTTGGTTGGCTACAAAAGAGGACTTGTAAAAGGCTGTGGTAAAAGCTATTTCCCAAGATGCAGAGAACAGTTTGATCTCTTAGATTGTTCTTATGTTGTCTCCATTGCTGCAGAAAAGTAATTACACTTGTCTTGTCTTGTTGGGCAAGTGGCCATAGGGTGAAGTAAGCTTATCCTGACTGGCTAATTATACATGAGGCAATTTGATGGCCGAGTAGGGGAGTGAAGGCTGTGTTAAAGTACCTTCTGAGGTGCATTGATGACTCCCAGACTGTAGCCATACTGCAGGGACCCCAGGGCTGCTGTGAACACAGCCACAGCCAGTGTGCCCGTTAGCTGCTGCAAGATTAATAGGTAATTGATGTGATAAGGACACACACACGAATGCATGAACAATAAACACATAATTTAACATGAATGTGCACACAAGCAAGAACATGAGTATGTAACTAGTAAAACAGCTGTACTCACATAGTATACACATTCACAAATAAAAGTGCAAATAAAGATGCAGAAAACGACTTTAACTACATTATCAATAGATTAATTACTTCTTCTACCACTTCTTACTTTTACAAGGATTGCCTTTGTAAATTAGTTACAAAAGTTAAAATAATAATGCTTTATAAATGAAAAAATGCATGTGCACTTATAATTTGAATTGAGATCTCAATGTGGCAGAATTGAATTTGATTTATGATGCCAATATCCATTGCAAACTGACAATGCAAAGGACAGATTATCCAAACCATGTTTTCATTAAAAACTACTAATTTCTTCAAGACAGCTGTTTGCAGATATTGCTTGCATGATTTAAAATAAAGAGGAAGAATACATAACTATTTAATGAAATATGAGTAAAGAATGTATTTATCAAGAATTCTCTTTACCTTTCCCGACTCCATAACGGGTCCAGAGTTTAAACCAGTCCTCAGCCAGGGAGATAAGTAATCATCAGTGAAAGCAGGATCACGCAGTGTCCACTCACTAATCGACAAACACATGCATGCACACAGATGCACATGCGCACACACACACATCTATAGTGCTGACAGATTTGTTAAACATAAATGAGGCTGTGGCCTTATTTTCCCCTATATACAAACACATACATTACTCCTATGGGAGAGAAGCAATAAAATAAAAATCACAGTGACAAAATGTTGAGCCAGTCTGGAATCTATTTAGGAAAACATTGGTTTCAGGATCATATGAGTGGTGTTACATGCTGGTGCACTATGGATAATGATATTCTGTATATTACAATCAATAACGGAATGCAAAATTACCACCAAATAGCAAACAACAAGTTTCATCTAAGCACCTGTTGCTGCTCAGATCCAGCCCTGTTGTTCGATAGTACTAGTGACATATGGGCACCACTCTCTCTCTCTCTCTCTCTCTCTCTCTCTCTCTCTCTCTCTCTGTCACATTCACGCACACTATGCAGTTAATGATATACTGGGGGGACAAAGTCTGAGGGTCGAAGCTGATACAAATGAGCACATCTTGCAAAACAGACATCCACAAAAAAAACACAACTCCAGAAAGACAGCATAATGCTCTAGTTTCATTTATTTCTCTCTTACAGCATCTCTTTTACAAAACAAATAAATCCCAAAACAGGACATTAGTAATGCTCTTTCAAAATAAAGAAAACAGGAAATAAACAGAATAAAGAATACAGTGGTTTTGTCTTTGAAAGGAGAGTCCTCAGTGTAATGACTGTCAGCATTTCCAATGGGAAGAGTGAATTCCATAATGGACAAACATAATATTAATGCCCCATTCACACTTGCTCATTAATCATACACACAGATGCATGCACGCGCGCACACACACACACACACACACACAGGGAAGACAGTGGTTTCTTCAGCTCGGCTCTTTATTGCTAAAATGTTAGCCTGCTCCCCCTAACAGAGATCAGTGAACCTAACTTACAGCTGCACAGGAACAACTACTCAATGCAAGTGTAAAAAGTCCTTGAAAATACAACAGAAACCAATTTCACAGAAAAAACTTGATTCAGATGATGATTACATTATTGGGGAACATGTATTCTTTTGTGTCATCTTAACTTTGTTAACCATAGGCCAACACTGCCAAGCCTACAGTATATCCACCAAAAAAAAAAACTAACTAATCTGCATTATATTGTTCTCCAACATGGATGAGTATGCATGGACTAGTCCACCCTCAATAGTGTTATAAATTGAATGTATTAATGATTGAGCTGTACTAAATATGTATGAAATTGTAAGGTTTTATCATATCATGTTCAGTTACTCCTTTCAAAGAATAAATCAAGTCTCAGCTTTGTTAATGTACATCTCCATTAAGAGAGACAAATAACATCGACTATGTGTTAAAGTTAGATCATAACACAAAGAAAACTGTGTAAAGTGAGCCTTTAGGCAATATAAATTTTAATTATAATATCAGTGATAATCTTTTGGCCTCCATTTTAGTTTTGCTTACATCATGCTAGGCACCATATGAACAGTTAGGAGCCAAAATCAGAAGAACCAATCACACAGGAGCATGATTCAAAAAGGACACCACAGCTTTCAACAATGAGTGCTTTCACATGCACACAGTATTGGGGGTACTAGCTCATATCCCATTAAGGTCAAATTCAGGATAAGGTGTTAATATGGATCTTTATGTCGCTGTGCTCACAAATAGCCAGACCATTTTGAATATTACTGTGTCAAAGGAAACAGAAACATACTCCAAAAATCAACCACTAATATTGCCTATTTTTAAATGCATGGTGTTTAGATACACCAACTCATAAACTTCATACTAAGAAGATAATATCATAAATCTGCATGTAAACACACTCAAAGTTGCTTTGATCGCATTAAGGTCAGAGTTCACGCACAGAGACTGGATTACTCTTTTTCTAGACATTGACTTCAATGTCGCACTTTGATTCGAACTTGATTTGAATGGGATTCATTTCAACATCAAGTGAAACGCACACACACACACACACACACACACACACACACACACACACACTCACGCTGACACACATGTGCTGTACAATTCATCAAGCTTCAAGACTGACTGACTCCAAACTGTTACACAGAAAAGGAAAAGAACAGAAATAAACATATACCTAATGAACAGAATGACACTCTCATTCTTCATTGTAATATTACAGTATATCTGATGCAGCACCTTCAGAATTTAAAGACATTAAGAGTAAAGAGAGGTGTGTTGATGATGATGATGATGATGATGATGATGGGGGTTGACAGGAGGAGGGAAACAGAAAGAAAGGAGACAAAATGGACCAGTGATTTCATTTTAAAGGGACACAGACATCATGTTTGCATACTGTTACGACCTGCCTATGACAGCAGAGTGTCTCATCGCATCTCTATCAGCAAAAATGCGATCGAACACTACATCACAATTCAGTCTACTTGGAGCCTGAAATGATGGCAAGAGGAGGAAGTAGAGGAGGAGGAGGAGGGGAGTGACGGAGGGGAAAGAAAATCAATCAGGTCACTGCCAACATCCTGAGTAGATTTGTCATCCCTCAGCTGCCCTCCCTGCACTGTCATATTCAGAAGTATATATTTAAATTTAGATTAAATCATATTCCTCTATTCTTCCTCCAGCCTGTGCGGTGTAGTTCTCAGGGAATGGGCCCACACGTGGTGGATAGGAAGTGAGGGAAATGGAGCACATGGATGTCAAAGGACTGAAAAAGTGATGACTTGATGGAGGGAAGGAGCAGAGGCTTGGTCATAAAGAAGGAGGGGGCAAAAAGGAAGAGGAGATAAAGGGAGGCAGGTGTAAAGTGCAGCTCTTAAGTTGTTGAACACTTGAATGCACTGGTCCTTGCAGAGAGAAAATAGAAAAAGACAGACAAAAAGGGAAAAGAGTAACAGACAGGGAAAGAGAAAGAGGAAGGAAGAGAATATTTGGAAAGTCAGTGGCACCAGTTTGCCAGTCAGTTGAGTAACGATGGCTTCTGCATGACCTGATATAATCTAGGGTAACATGTCTCTTCATTTAGAACAGGTCGTTGTTGTTGTTTTTCTCTACAATAACTTTGACTTTTTTTTTCTACACCTTTTTAGTCTCTCCAAGTGTTTAAGAGTTCACTTGTGGCCACTCATCGATTGGGTTCATTTGTGAGATGTGCCGTGGGCCAAGTTGGGCTGGCCAAGGGGAGAGTGAGGCAGAGTGGACAATTGCAGGAGCCATCACCAGTTCATCATAGAGTTTCTGTTGAGTGTCATGAAGAAAACTTGGCTGCTACCTCCTGAACGCACCGATGCAAAGAATACCTAGAGAGAGAGAGGGAGAGAGTAAATAATATTAATTGTGGTCAATTTATGTGGAAACTGTGGATACATAATTTTGGACTCAAATCTCCGTACATTTGAAGTGTTTATTTTTTTTATTATATTTTTATTTATTATTTTTTATAGGGTCTGTGCAAGATCTATGCAAATCATACCAAACTTAATGCTCACAATCTATGTTTTAACATCTTGTGTATGTGTCCACAAGAAGCAGCGCTGAAATCAAGACCAAGTCAAAGTCAAGAGCATTGTTTTAATGTTATGTGATTTACTCCAATAATTTTCGAGCATGACATAAGAATAGCCAAGCATCAAAGAAAAGAGTTTGCAATCTGATTGTGTTTTACCTTGTCGTTCCTCTCACAGAGGAACTTGAGTCTCTGGGCTCTCTTGTGCATGAAGACTCCATCCAGATGACCCGTCTCCACAGAGCGGATCTCTATGGCTTTCTCACCCCAGCCCATAATCTGATTAGAATGGATATAGGCTGGAAAAGAGGAAAAAAACACAGAGGAAATTATATACACTTCAGCTTTATTCAACTTTTACTTTTATAAAACCAACTGCCTACCACAAAAATAAATTAATTAGTTAATACTGTTACTTTCATACATTTTTTTGATAGATTATGGACATTTTATTTCTTTTTGAGGCTTTATTAAGATCATATGATACAATTATGCAATGCTGTATTTTATTATTGGGTAATTCTCTTTGTGTTTTTGAGGTCAGGGTCGATTACAGAGATGCACCGCTGCAGCTCGAGGACATTTCAGGAAGGACGCTTGCTGACACTGGACAAGTTCATGGTACTTTCAACAAAAAAATCTTAAAGCAGGTTCCATAAACCAAAGTTATTCAAATGTACAACGTACAGTAGAGTCCAGATGTGATCCGAAAGTGTAATATCCCTGACTGCCACACGAGGGCACTACAATACAAGAAATTAAATGGTATTTTCTATTGAAACAAGGGCCCTGATTACACCTGGTATTAACATCCGTCTTGGGTGATCCGATCACAAGTGGACGGCTCTAAATATGGGTGTAAACGCACCCAAGACGCATTGAGGACGGACTGAGATCCGATCACTCAGATCACATTCGGAGGTCGTCTGGGCTGCATGTAACCACATTCATCTAGCAATGTAAATGCAAGGCATCCTGGACCACATTGAAGGACCGCCTACTCAACTGACGTCCTCTATTTTCTGGCAGACTAGACAGGTAATTGCATTGCTGCTTCGGGGTCCAAAGCAGTTCAACTTGTTTGATAACAGAGTAAACAAATTAATTTCATGTTAATTAAAAAATGAAATCCACCTCCTTTTTTTCCTGTTTTTCCTGTTCCCCTAACCAGTTTCCCTCTTCATATCGACAATTAGAATGGTAATTAAACCAACCAGAAATTAACTTGTTTTTCGCTTGTCACATGCTCGCACGCATCAGCTGGTCTCTCTTGCTTACTTCCTCTCTCTTTAACTCCTTGTTTCGTACTCCCTCACTTTTCCTTTTACACTCACTATTAATCAGCTTTATCCATTTTTCCTCTCTTTCTCAATCTTTTACCCTCACTACCCTTCCCTCGCCTTTCTTGTTCCTACTAAGCACTTCTGGAAGCCTTCCTGTGAAGGCTGATGTTATAAACTGATTTCTGAATGTAATTAAACCTTACATGAACCCCCATAAGCTCAGCCTCACAACACTTTTGATCTACATTGCAAAACACTAACAAGCAAATCTTCTTAACTTCAAGTTTCGTGAGTTTTAAATTACATTTTGGATCTGATTATTTCTCTATAATGTCTTAACTATTCCAGTGTAGATAAAAACTATTTAAATCAACAGACCACAAACATGAATTCACATGTGGTTGTAACATACCAACAGAGGTAGGCATCTCTCCCCATTGTAGCACCACGTCCTTGGTGATTCGACCATAGGTGTTGACGTAGACGCCCTCGTCCTCGTAACACAGCAGCATCTCCATCCCATCAGTCTTAGGGAGCACCACGATAGCATGGGGTGTCACCTGGCTCTGGATCTAATACAGACACAGATGCACACACGCAAACATTTCAGAGGCTTTAATTAAATCTGTCAAATTTAATCATAACTTACATTAGATTCAAATATTATAATAGAGGTTTCATCATGGGCATTTAACGCAACAGAATTTGGCTGGCTGTTTAGCTTTTTTTTTGTTTGACCGGCTTGCGTTCTGTAATCCTCTAAGAGCCAACTTTGTTGACTTTGACGAGGCTGCCAAATATCAGGCGCATCAATACTGCAAAAAGGTCGAACTTAGGTTTGTTGGCTGAGAAGCCTTGTTCTGTATAATGGGTGAATGGACAAACAGCATAGCACATTTTCTCTCATATTAATTAACATAAACAACACCAGAAGAGTTGAGAACACTAACAAGCACACAGACAAACAGTAGCTTGAATCTGTGCATTTTACTCAAAGTGTAGCCCAGAGATACAACCCCCTATATTTGTGCCAGCAGGCTATTATGAGGTCAAAACTACACTTCAGGAGCACAACAAGGGATTATAACAGTACAACAAATGAGTGACAAGGTAGTGAAAAAACTCATCTTAACCCATGAGAAACTGCATTTACACAAGAATTCTGCAGAATTTATTGCCACACTTCTGCTTACTCATGACCATGTAAAGGAAGTAACTTCCATCAGATAAGAAATTGATATGAGAAAATGGAAGCACTGTAACCAAACAAAACCACTCTGAGTGCATCATACCGTGGTGGTGTTGCTGGTTGGAATTTTGCAAGGTGAGCGATAAAAATATTTCAATGCATTAAATGAAAACTCTATTTAATTGAAAGTAATACTAATTATGTGGAAGTATGTGGAATTAGGTTTGAATCTGCAATTCTGTGTTGCGGCTCCAGCATGAGACCAAACTTCTCGCTGGGAGTGCAGTATCTTTACAGAACCTTGTGTTGGCTGCTTTGGGTTAGATGAATTTATTCATGCAAACCTAGTTCTAACTAAGTTATCTATTAATCTCTACACTAATGAGCTGTACTACACATAGACACATAGAGTTCTGCTGTGCATCTACTATGGGGTTTTACTAAGAATCTATTGTCCAAGTCTAAATGGTGGATGGCAGGATGTCACCTTTAGCTGTTTGGCACACTGAAAGAGAAGTTGGCAGGGAAGGAGAGAGAAAGGAAGTGTGGATGAAAGGCGGAAACAGTAAAAGACAATCACCTCAGAGGTCAAGAATATTCCTGTGGTGCACGTATTACATAGCATAACCTCAGTCACTCAAGTTGAACACACACTAGGCTACGTTTGCGTGTTCCAACATCTGTACTCAGAGGTTTATGCTCACTGAAATATTGCCACTAAATCAAGAATTTTGGCTGAACTGCATTTGAACCTAATTTGAGTAAAAGCATGCGATTAGTGAAGCCACCACGGAACAAACTAATCTGCATGCAAGTACCAGAACTGATTTGCATTCAAGCACGCAACTGTACAAACACTGACAGTCTACCTAGCTACAATGAGTGACTGAGAGACTGCCTACATGTCTGCCTGCACGGTGCCATGGTAAAAAGAAGAATGCTACAAGAATAAGCTGCCTTTTCTTGCCAATAATGCTCTTTGGATGACCTTTGCTCCAAAAGGAAATTTGGTGGCAGCTACCACATCTTTGTGTTCTGTAATGAGAGAAATTCTGTGATTTGAGCTACATTCTGTGTACTTAAGATAGACAGGCCATATTTACCAAACTACAAAAAAATCTAATAAAAAGAGGTCAAACTGCCATTGATCTTTTTTCTCGCACAACAGTAAATAGATCAAAGAGGTAATTTGTCAAAAGAAGTCATTGTATTCCTTGATGCTAATCCTCATGAGAAAGTCCTGTGTGAGTCACTGCTGACTCTGGCAGAGCAGGAAATCCATAGGTAATACAGTAGGGTTGGGCATGAAGGATTTCAAAAAAATCTCCCTCTACTTTGTCTTGAGAAAGGCTTCGGAAAATATGTTCTCTGAAGATTTACAAAGGATTCATACGCGCGCACACACACACACACACACACACACAAGCTTACATGTGAGGGGATGTAGATGTCGTAGGGGTTGCCTGAGTCCACATCGATGACATGGAAGCCCACGCTGGAGCCATAGATGACCTTTAACCTCTGACCTTCCTCCACTGTAAGGTCAACCAGCTGGGGACGGTGCTGCAGCTCAGTGAATGACTGATAGACAGAGAGCAAAACAGAGGAGGAAGAAGAGAAAAAGTGAAGCAGGGTAAGAGAAAGGGGAAGGCATAGACATTCAGGAATAGAGGGTGATAATGGAGTATAGTAAATAGAGTGAGAAAGGAAACAAATGACAAATGATTGATCCAACCAAACAAAATTTTGAGATATGATGGAAAACATTCAAGGCTCATAGTCATATAGTATACATATAATAGGTCTGCATCTATACATGTGAATGAATGAATGTATGTGACGGTTAATGTGTGTATGCATTTGTTTCTACTTCTGTACCTTAAAGGCCATGAACTTGTGGTAAGGTTTGGGAGCCCAGGCATAGATTTCCACAGAGGTCTTCAGAGCAATCACCAGGAACTTAATCCTCTCATATTTAACTAGAAACATGACAAAGACAAATACACATGTTAAGCATAAATGGAATAAAGAGTCACATTCATTTTTCCATTTGCTTCAAAGCATGACTGGCTGAACTTTTCGATGTGATCACAAATACATTATATATGTTACATTTTTAACATGTATTGAAAGATGACTGATATGACATTTTCTATTTCTCAAAATCAGAGCCGCATTTAAACCCTGTTGCCTCCCAGTACAAAGAGCCCACTCACTGACACAAATCTCCTGACTGAAGACAAAGATGAAGAGCGAGAACCAGAAACAGCTGTTGTGCTAGTGTAACCAGGTAAAAGGCAGACAACATTTCAGCTAAAAACTGGCATATCAAACCAAACCCCATTTGTTTTTATTTAACAACAATTTCAGCCCACTCTGGAATGACAAGCCCAGTCAAAATCAGTCCAAAATATCAGCCTCTACATATGTGATCCAAATTAATTACTTCATCATTCATACACACACACATACACACACCCTTACCAACTTTATAATGCACACAGCCCTCCAGTTCCCCAACTGTAATCCAACCCTGCTTCTTCTCTACTTCCGGGTCGTTGTGTAATATTCTGTTCCTCAGCCAGGACAAGTAGTAGACACGCAACTTATTCTTTTTCCCTGAGAGAGGACGGACAAAGGGAGAAAGAGAAATGAGATCAAATTTACTGGAATAGGGATATAACCCCAAAATAAATTGGAAACCTTTCTGGGTTCCTATTAAAAAGTACACAATGGAAGCTGATCTGGCCATTGTGACTGTGCTAGATGTGTACTTTGAGAGTAATGGAAGAAGAACAAGCATGTTATGAGCTACAATCTGCATTTCTGTGAGGTAAACAGCACTCTGCTTTTTCATGTGTGAGCTGGCATGTTAAATCAATCCAGATATGAGCATGCATTAGTGTGTGTACATACAGGGTGAATGTGTATGTTAGACCAACCAGATATGGTGACTAGCACATTGAGCCCCTCCAGCACATCCATTTGTAGGAAACGCCGTCTGGTGATCAGGTTATACACTTTTCCCTGTCCACTTCGGTCAAGCAGCATTAGACCGTTCTCCGTCCCCACCAGAAGGTTCACACCTGAACAATACACAAACATGCAAGAGTCAGAGACACAGACAGATACACAAAAAGACATGTAGAGGTATTCTGAGTAAAGATTTTCCTATTTTGTTTTTGTTTTTTAAGTAAGATGAAGGATGTACCCCAGAGCGCAGCACACAGGATCTCAGAGTTGAAGCGTTTCTTGTATTTGCGGATCTCTGGTGTGTCACTGTGGGGTCTGATGTTTGTAGGGTTGACGTTGACCACAGAGATCTTTCTGGCTTCATTTAGCCTGGCTTGCTCTTGCCTCAGCAGTTCATTCGCAAACATGGCTGAGATACCACAGAAGAAGAGAGAGATGGAGAAAAACTGTTTGTTGACAACTGTGCAGACATTACAGGTGCAAAACAAATTCACACAGTTGGCTTTTCTACTAATGACGCTCTGGATTGACTAACTGAAAAATAGTTGCCTGTTTACAATAAAAATGTTCTGGCTGAATAAATGTAATGTGCGACCAAAGCTTTTCTATGCTTTCCTTACCTGCCGCTGAGTTCTCATTATCATCGTCACTCGGGGAGGTTTGATAGACACGTGGATCGACAAATGGGGTGAAGGATGCTTTGGACCCGCCCAAACCAAACTGTAAGACAAAAAACATGAGCAATTACTTTGTAGCAGCCTACATATACTGTATAGACATAAACACACCACCCAGACTAGCCTAAACCTATACCAAGAACATATTAGTATCTCCAATTTTGTTTTTCTTATTTCACAGGCATAAACATACATCATATCAGGATGTAAAAATGGGCTTATCTGATCAGGATAACTACAAAAAAAGGCTGAATTTGTTTTCAACCTAGTTATTTCTTTCTTCTATGTGAAGTTAGATAATTTATTGCATTAATTCAATTCATGTTTTATTTACAGCACGATATGCAGGATTGTGTGTGTGTGTGTGTGTTTCTGACCTCAGCCATGTCGCCAAGTTCCTGCAGGGCTGTGGGTGTGGCTGAGGGAGAGTTGCTCTGCTGTACCAGGTCGGGGAGGTTACCATGGTTACCGAACCCATTGCTCTCTGTGTGACCACCTCTCCTCCTCTCCTCTGCCTGAAAGTTGAGAGTTGATAAACGAAGGGAAGAGGAGATTTGATAGTGAGAGAAGTGAGGAGAATAGAAAAAAAAGAGATAAAGATGGTGATGAAGAAGCAAACTGTACCCAGTTTGATGGTAGAATATAAACAAAAACAGTATTTTCTCTGTTAATTTACATTCTTTTATCTCTGAACCCATGTGGCTCATGTGTATATGTGCACATTCATCACCTCTCTCATCACTAGAGTGCCGTCCTTGGAGCTATTATAGGCATCTCCCAGAGAGTCCTCCGTCAGCCCTCCATACGACTCACTGCTGCTCTGCACTGCTGGCCTGCAACGCACACACACCACAAACACACACACAGACCAGATCATTTACAAAGCATTTCTGCCAAAACTATACTGACAAGCTACTGGCGTGGCACATATTTCAAAGACATGCATATCCCATCACAAATGAACACTGACAGGTCCAGCTTGAAAAAAACCAAAAAAAAACCCCAAACCACATAGAGAGAGAAGAAAAAACAAAAACAGAGGACAACTTACATGATGCGGGGTATGTCGCTAACAGCAACTGTCCCATCATGCCCCACCGTCTCCCCGTCCTCATCACTGCTCTCTGATTCTTCACTGGAGGACGAGTAGTCTGTCACCTTCATAAGAACGCAAGATGTAAAAACAAAAATGCAATCCTTAAATAAAGAGAATTGGTGAGAAACCCTCTGAGAATAGAACACTGAGATAAGAAGAGGAACTTATTAGGGTAGTATCTAAATTACCCACCAATACTCATGTGGACTTTTGTGGACACACATTTTCAAAATCTCAGTGTTCAGACAGTGGAGAGGAATAATTATTCAAATGAAGTTAGGTCTCACAAAATTGTAAAGAGTGCAGGTAGTGAGTGGTCTGTGCGATTTGTGGTCCTAATCCACCTTTTCCCTTCTCTGGCTGTGTTGGCAACACTGTTAGCTGAATAAATGTCAGAGCTCATAATCCTTTGTCTGTATTCTGTATTCTTCTAAATCTCTCTCTCTCTCTCTCTCTCTTACTCTCTGCATAGCATGTGAGTAGATCTTTTATTTAACTGTTCATAGTAAACAGTGGTCCATATGGTCTCTGTGGTCCTGACCAGTTGCTCGGTGGTGTCACAGGCAGACCACTGAATTGGCTAAAACTCCTTCTCATTTTCATTTTCAGTTTCATCCGAGACTACCATGATTATGCAGGTAGCTTAACTAGTTAAGCAAGTTATTCATATTCTTTTAGGAGTTCACAGGCAAAAATACGTTGTTACTATGTATACTGTTGCAGTTCTCTGGAACAGTGATAAGGGATCTCTAAAAACAAAAGCATACCTTGAACTTTTGACAAAGAAATGTTCTTTTAATAGTCAATCATAAGTCTGTTTGTTTTGCATGGGGTTTTTTTAGCCATTATTGCCTGACACAATGATCTGTCATCCTGCCATTACCACAACAGCTTTTATAACAAAGCTTGTACTGTAGTTTTATTGTGTTTTTATTCCCAGCTATCTTAATTGCAGGCAATCAACGGGTGATTGCAGTCTTGTGTTTACCTTTATTATTGCCATATATCTATCATCTCTCATTATTATAAATGTCATCCTACCTTGACTGGAGGTCTGCTCCCCTCCTCTACTCTCAGTTCTCTGAGTTCCTTAGCCAATGCACTTAGGTCCTGCAGAAAGAGACAGAGGAGAAGAAGAGAAAGAGGCAAAGTCATTTAGTTCATCTGTTCTTTATCGTCACTCTCATAACCTGAGGAGTGAGAGACCAAATCACATACGAGGACGAGGGGAGCATAGAGGAGCAAAGAGTAGGACAAACCATCAGCATCATGACAAGAGGACAACTGATTTGTTGCCACACAAACATCCGGGGCTATAAACATAGGTGTCCTGGAACAAGAGTGCTTATCTGAGGCCACTTCATTTTTTTTGATTAGCAACAGTAAAATTTTTATTTTGTGACCTGAGAGGTGAGCACAGATCAGCACTTTTATTCACTCGAGAGCAAATATGATGTACACGAGTCATAAGTAGAGAGAGGTACAAATAATCAGGCTTGGTGTACTACTGGAGTGCAGCATAAATCTGCACCCCCTCTACCAATCACCCCCATGCCAGAAGGCCCGTTGTTACTCCCTCCCCATTCAACCCAGCTGATGGATCAGACCAAATCATGCAGACGGGGGGGAGGACCGTCATACACGGTGGGCTTACCAGCTCCTCCTGACCCGTAACCGTGACAACAGAGAAACAGGAAAAGAGATTCAGAGACTACTCAGGTGTTTGGCAGTACAGGTTACACACCTGCACATACCCACATACACACACAGATCACACAACACATGCATGTCTACACACAAACCTGCAAAAGCACAGGTCCGCGTACACTCTTTCAGGTATGTGTGTAGAAGCACACATGCACTGCCGTCGTCACAACACCCTGATATTTACAAGTTAAAAAATGAAGAGAAAAATCATCTTCTTGTGAAGCCAACTAACTCCACCACGCCAGTGGGGGAAAGAGAGGCTCTGAAGATCGAGGCAAAGGAAAAACCGGGGTAAAGGAAAGGGGACTCAAGTGTTACTAACCTCATCTATGGCTTTCTTATAGCTCTGAAGAATGGAAGGAGAAAGAGAGAGAGGCAGAGAAAGAAAGAACCAGATGAATAGCAGAAAAAAAAAGAAGACGGGGCCTGTAGAGGATTCCCAGAGAGGAGATTGCTGCCATAGAAAGTAAATGTGTGTGTGTACGTGTGTGTGTGTGTGTGTGTGTGTGTGTGTGTGTGTGTGTGTGTGTGTTGTGTGACTCACTGCAGGTCTGCTGGGTCTGGCTGATTCACGGCCCTCCTCCTGTTTAGGCTTTGTCTCCTGATTGGCTCCCGGAGGGGATCCTTCCTGCTTGGTTTGACCTATCAAACCGAACAAGGGCATAATTACACATTTGACCTACATACATAAAGAATCTTCACATGAGAATCACCAAAAGCATTTATTAAAAAAAAGATGTCAGTTTAAAAGACTGGTTCCAAAGCTGTTTGTCTTAAAGGATTTATCTAAATTTGTTCAAACATGTTGTGAAGATTTTGTGTTTGATACCAGTTTGTATTTTGACGACACTGACTCCCAACTTGATTGCAAAATGACAGTGACCTGTCCAACCATACTTCAACCTCCACCCCTCTCACTGTGCCATGTGTTTGTCAGGGGGAGATCCATGCATATCTTAGATATCCCTCTGGCCTGTTGTTTGACACATCGCTCTACGCCTCTCTCTATCTGCCTCTCTCATTTCCTCTCTTCTATCTCTCTGGAGGCTGAGAGTAACAGGGCACATCAGACAGGTTGATCAGAGCAGAACTGCAACTGACAATGTCCCGCTGATAGCCTCTGAAACATGATGAAGCCCTGTGAGTGTATGTGTATGTGTGGTTCTCCATTTGCATACTGCATACACATTACTTCCATGGAAATGCGTCCACTAGTTTATGTCTGTTTTCATTTTATGCGTGTGCGCGAGTAAATGAGAGTATTTTTGTGTGTTCTAGATTTTGTGAGTACCTCTCCTCTCGGCTGAGCCTCCCTGAGATGAAGGGGAGGAAGATGACGACGAGTTGGAGGAAGTTCTTTGCAGCATGGCATCCAGGGAGAGCTCTGAGCGTCGTAGGTCTGGGTTACTGAAAAAAGGATGAAAATCTTTTCATGCATTTCCCAGTTGTTTATTGTTAAAAACATGCATATAATACAGAGGTATGAGTTGCAGGAGTGATATGTCCTAGGTATCTTCTGCAATATAAAAACAGAATTGATGCAGCATGGTGGAGGTTCTGCTAAATGATGTTGAATTTTATCTAATTTAACACCTAGAGCAGTCTATGGTAACACTACATATCAGCAGTTTTTTGTAATAACATAAATATACAATAAAAATACAGTAAAGTAAAGTTAAAAAAAAAAACCTATCAAAACAATTCTACTTAAATGTGTTAAGTGGCTCAAATGAGACTATAAAGGTGACTTCAGATATTTAACTTAGAGGTGCACAGTGTGCTAATATGAGCTTTACCTAGCGCGTATGAGCTGAGAACCCGTGCGAGGGCCCAGACCCACTCCTCCATTAGGGGAGTTCTTCCTGACCAGGGCTGGGGAGATAGAAGTGGTCCTTTGGGGGACCTAGACACACAAACACAGAGATAATCACCACAACTAGTTCGGCTTGGCTTTAATCCCGTCATGCTTGTATCCAGAATGTTTTAAATTAATATATCATCTATATATCTGTGTGGTTGTATGGTAAAACACAAAGACCAGCACATTTACTGTAACTGTAGGTGGTGACACTAACTACTCTGCTACTGAGTAATAATGATCAACCTGTAGTTTTACACCTGTCCTAGTTAACAGTGTCAGTAAAGCCAACATTAAAATAAAGTAAGAAAGTTAATAAAGAAAGTTAAAACATTATATAAACAATATACATTCAAATATTTGTAAGCCACAACAAATCTATACATCATCACTGATTGTGTGTTTTTCTGATTCTCTGACCTTGGGTGGGATATCCTCCTCTCTCAACCAGGCGGTTCTATCCCGATCCTTGTCCCTGTCCCGTTCCCGATCTCGTTCCCGCTCCTCCCTGCCGGTGATACGCAGCGGTAGGGGTGTAGGTGTGTCAGAGGTGGGGTCTGAGTTCTGGCGGGGCATCTCAGGCCTGGGGGAGCCCACGCTGACGCCCTCACTAAGAGCTGAACCCGTCTGGTCCTGCAGTGACTGAGAGCCAGACATGGAGCTGGAGTGGGTTTTCACTGGAACCAGGTGAGCCATCTGTGGGAGGGAGAGAGACAGAGGAAGAGGGAGAGATGAAGGGAGCGAGACGGGTGTATGGGAGCAGGTTGAGGTTGGTGGGGACAGTGATATGAAGGTATGGCGGAGAGAGGGAACAAAGGAAGTAGAGAAAGATGGAACAGGGTCAGATGGGGGAAAAATGAAGAAAGAGAGAGAAGAAGAAGGTAGAAAGGATGGATGGAAAAAGTAGTAGAACAGAGAAAGCAGATGGTAGGAGGAAGAAAGAAAGGATGGAGAAACAGAAGAAGATCAAAAGGTAGAAGTAAAGAATAAGGAAATGGGAACAATATGATAGAGAAAAATGAAGGGAATGAAAAAAGGTAAGGTAGAGGGGAGGGAGAAGAAAGGAGACAGTTAACAGAATAGAGGAAGAAAGTAGATGCATTATGAAATTAATGAAAAATGAAAATTAATGAAAATGGAAAATTTGTAGGGAAAGAAAGGACAAGAGCAGAAAGTGGATTGAGATGAAAAAAAGGAGGATAGAAAGAGGTAAGGCAGTAAGGAGGGAGACAGATATATGATAAGAGTGTTAGATTGATTGTTATGGAGACATGAACTTTTTAAAAAGGGGTTATAATGAATATAAGAGGTCTGTGGTTTGGAAATTCTGCTCACTAGTAAACACATCAATCACTCACTTGCCTTCTTTTGCACACACACACACACACACACACACACACACCTGTGGTTCGATGGAACGGTGGATGGGTGGGGTGCGGGCGGGCTGCATGCCCCCGCTGCTGAAGGACTCTGAGCGGGGAGGGAGGGAGGGGTCGGAGATGCGGTTGGACAATTTGTGCTGCAGCGCTGGAGAGCTCTGTCTGTTCAGCTTAGATCGTTCCTCCACCTGGGACAGGTCACATACCACTGTCACTCACAGCCCAACACGCAGAACAACTAATCACCACACTTGTACCACTCTGGGTTATCGACACCCTAAGCACCCCTGCAAGCCACCAGACGACCTAAACATCGCTCAACTCTGTGGGACAATAACAACAACGTGGTATGTAACTGACCTGAATGAACGTTGATGATTGCATAAGGAAGTGATACTGTTTTTTACTTCTTTTTGTTTTGGTGTTCTATTTCTACAAATCCAATGTTGAGAGATTCAGTGGAAGGCTTGTTTTGCCTGTCATAACCTGCCTTAACGGTCTCCTTCATATATCATTGGAGCAAATCCAAAAACATCAACAGAATATACAAAATCTAAACTGGCAGGTTTGTTGATACAAATTTGGCACACAGAGTCGCACTTTGTTTCTCACGCCTAGTTGTTTGTGTATGTTTATCTCCATGCCCCACATACAGTTGAGGAGTAAGAGCATCTGATGGCTATGCATGAAAGGTCAAGAATTATCCCTAATCTCCTTTAGCAGACACCACATTCAAACCTTAATCAAGGATTTGAGCACATGCAAAGGTGTGCACTGATAGCGTGTTCACACCTGCGAAACCATGTTTGATTGTTTGTATATGTATGACTTTTCCCAATGACTTGTGGGAGTGTGTGTGTGCGCATCAATGCCAACGCATACCAAATATCTGTGTGTGAGGAAAGGCAGAAAGCTCCTCTTGCCAGTGTAATCAGATTATCAGATTATCTGCTGTGCAGTAAGAGAGGCCTCCAAGGAATGCTCCCAGCTTCCCAAATCACACTTTTCCACTCTTAACAATCTACTCCATGATCCATGGAGAGTTGAGTCATGGATCAGCAGGGCATAATGTCAATAGCCCCCAGGTAAACATGCGTGTGCAATGAGAACTATCCCCTTTGGAGGCTCTCTGTAATTCCACATGAGCTCATAATCTGGTCGGATTATTTGAGATTATGACCTGGGTCAGAACAGCAATGCAATACTGTGTCATTCCTCAAATCTTTGCTAGTTGCCTGCTAGGGAGTCAACTACAATAAGGTAACTGGTGATGTAAACTCAAAACAAAAAACATCTACAGTATGGTGGCAGAAAAGAGGACTGTGTTTTTCCAACATATTAGTTGTTCATTTGGGATAAAAGGAAGCTAAACAAATGTAGACAGATAGTCATTAACTATAGAGAACCAATGGAAAAGAAACCTATACAGAGATTCAGGAGAGGGACTGCTGTGATCAAAGTCAGGTCATTAGAGTTTGATCTGTAGAGGCAGTCAGAGGTTAGCATGAACTTCAACTGACCTACGAGAGAGATAGTTTACTATTAAGAAAAAATCTCCTCACAGAAGAAAAACCTTTTGGATGGTGCTGCTTATTTCTGCAAATTTTGTGTATTAGTTGTTTTGGTTTTGCTCCAGTCTACCACCCAAAAGCTCTTTCCTACTATGGCAGAGATTTAAAGAGGTAAAACAGAGCATTGAAGGAAGTTAATTTCGACCACTGCTGCATCTACACTAAGAAAGGACAAGGAAAAAGACAAATGAAAGTAGTTGGAGGAGAGAGCGCATCCTCTGAGGATCCAGATTTGCTGGAAGGATTCCACCACCACTTGGCCAGCACCCATCACCAAGCTTGGAGAATCATTGACTGGTTAACTGACCTAAAAGAGAGCTGGGACGGGTAAGTTTCCCAGATGACATCGTCACCAGTATGTCTAGGAGCCGGCTTGCCATGGTGCATTGTGGGGCATTAGATGATAAGAGTGACTTGGGGGCTGGCACAGTGGGGGAATTGAGGTCAGGTTGTAGTAACTAAGCTACCAAGGGATCAGGGTGATAATAAACTGTCCCTGAACACTGGCACCTCCTCTATGGATCTCAGTCCCAGTAGAGAATATTTTCAATACAAATTAATACAATTCCAGTATATGTGCATTAACATGTATGTACAGTTTGTATGCATGTTCTTGTACTTCTATCTTTGTGGAGACCAATTTGACTTTTAGAACTTGAGACAGTGAATATTTTTCAGAAGTGAAGACATATTTGCCTCTTCTTCACAGTGACCTGTTTGAGTGTTGGTTTTAGGATTAAATTTATAATCAAGTTTAGTTTAAGAGGTGTTATCAGTTTTGATTTATGGCGAGATGGGCATATTTTTTGGGTTACAGTTTTGTGTTTAAAGGGCGACTCCATCTGTGTTTTTTTTTTCAGGTTGTTCAAATGGAAACGCCCACAGCCATTAGCAAAAAGCAGTGACTTGGGTTAGAGGGTTATTTTTTAAACCTTGAGCAGCAGCAATAGAGAGTGCTCCATTTGTGTGTGTCTGTGCGTCTGTTAACACATTTAGCAGAGCAGCAGCAACAGTAAGTGCTCAGTCTGTCTCTGTGGCTATTGGCTAGGTGGGCTGAGGATATATATCGTTTATATGTAGTAATGTCATCATGCAGAAACCTATGTCAGGTCATGTGGGAAGAAGTTTTTAGGGGGGCTTTGGAAAATGGCATTTTGACACTAAAACATACACACTTCGACCAAAATTTGAATTTTAGGATTTGAATACATGTGGAACACTGCTGGGAAGCTACAGAATGATATATAAACCTTAAAAAAATGGACTTGCCCTTTAAAGATTAGATTCTGAATAATTAATTTCTAATTTGTCCTTTTGTTAGTTACAGTAAATGTTTCATCACTTGTCAAGTTAAGTTGACATTTGAATTTGGAGCTACAAAAGAAATGTGTGCACCAAAACCTTCATGTGGTATCAACCAGTACTAAATGCAACAAAAAATGTGTTGAGATGGTTGAGTTTAGAGTTAGGGGCTAAGAAATACATTATTTTAATCACAAATATAGAAGTACAAACATATGTGTGTGTGTGTGTGTGTATGTGTGTCTGTGTTCTTATATACATGTGCTTTGGAGAGAGGTCTAGCACTCTGCTCCAACAGATCTGATGCAGATCTGGGTCTGGGATCCAAAGGGAGAGCCATAGGGGGAGCAGTGAGGAGTAGAGGCAGGTGAGATTAGGTGGGGAAAGGGGGTCTGGTTGGACAACTGGACGTGGGGGCGGGAAGATGGAGAAAATTTGTGGGTCATGATGTCAGGAGAGAATGGAGGGGAAAGGGTGCATGGGGAGGTTGAGGGTGTGCTTTGTGGAGAGGTGCGAGGAGAAAGGCCCAACCAAGGAGCTGGAATGGTTGGAGTGTTGGATACCAAGGAGTTAGAGGAGCGACTACTCATTAGATGGCCTACAGCCAGGCTCCGTGTAACCATGTCTCCTGGGGTAGAAGTGCGAAGGTCACACATAGAGGAGCTACCTCTTACTGCATCCTGCATCCTGCCTCCAAATCTCTCATTCCTTCTGTCCCTATCAGAAGTAGGGCTAAGGAATTGATTGTTACCAGGGACTTGGAGGAAATTACAAATGCGGGGGGCAGGTGAGTAGGAGCTCCTCTCTCTTGGTAGGGCGGAGTGGAGAGCATTTTCAGGGAAGGATTTAGAGAGGGGGTCAATGAAGTCACATGGTGTGACTTCCCAGTCCGAGGGCAGCATAAGGCACTCGTGGCTGACGGCTGGCCTCATCTCTTTTCCCCACCCTCCCTGATGCTCTAGTTCTACATCTACATCTACTCTAAAGCAGGGTGAGTGCGACCTGGCGCGAGTATGGCCACTAACCAGTTTGATTGCAGGGTTGGACCCAGAGTTAGATCCAGACTGAGGTTTCCGGACCTGTCCTGGGGACTTAGGATGAGACTGAAGGGGCTTAGATTGTGGGTCTGGAGACAACAGCCCCTGGATGGCAGCCTGACTGGGGGCAGAGAGAGGCCTGTCTCTAGCCTTCTCTTTCTGATTACCTGACCCCAGAGGATAAGGGATGGGTACTGCATTAGACTGACTGATTGGCCCTTGACTGGAACGCTCTTTCTGGTTCTTACTCGGTCCCTTACTAGGCCCTTGGCCAGCAGCCTGGTTGTGTTCCCGGATGGGCCCTGGGCTGCGGCCCCTCTGACTCAGTTTCTGAGCCCTAAACTCTCGGACCTGCTGACTTATCTCCTGCTTCAGCCCCAGATCTAGCGGCTCCGCGGGGTCTAGTGAAATATGGATATGGGGGAGGTGGGTGGAGAGGAGCTGGGCAGCATGGGACGGGGTTCGTCTAGGGGCCTGAGCTCTGGGTTGGCCATGGGAGGCAGAGGATGAAGCTGGTTGGTTGAATGACTGGTGATGTCGTAGGTGAGAGCGGGGCGGGTTACCGTGAGCATGCTGCTGCTTCGGGACCTAGGAGTCAGAGTCAGAGGAGTTTGAGCAACAAAACCAACACACACAAAGGAGACATCACAGTATGATTATCAAAGCAGCGTTAATTCTCAGGCTCTAAAAATATGTTTATGAGTGGGATCCCCAAACATTCTCCTCCCATTTTCTTCACAGGACTGCTGCTTCAGGTAAGACCTGTTAAATAAGTTATTACTATAACATAAAAAGGCCACAGGGTGTGTATAATATACATTAGGGATGGAAAGGAGGTGCCTTTACTCACCTAAGAAAGGTGATTTCACATTTTGGAAAGAAACTCATCACATATTCATATCTGCATGCATGTCTTTGTATGTCATGGATGTTGTGACTTACCTCTTTAGCCCAGGCAGGCTTGTCAGTAGGATTGATGACATCTTTATAGTGGTAAAGCTGTTTCTTCTCTGCTTGCCTTCCATCCTGCTGCTGCTGCTGCTGCTGCTGTTGTTGTTGTTGCTGCTGCTGCTGTTGTAGAGACACCAGGTAGGCTCTCTCCTGCTGGAGCTGCCTCTGTAGCCGCTCTGCCTGCCGCTGCTCCTCTACCTGCTTACGCTTGTACTCCTGGAGGGAGAAAGGAAGAGGCAGTATGGGAAGGAGGAAAGAGGTGAATGACAGGAACGAGAAAACAGAAAGAAAATGAGAGTGGAAAAAAAGATTATGAGGAAGGCAGAAAGGGTTAACAAGAGGGATGACAAAAGTAGAGAAAGAGACATGGAGACAGAGATCAACACCAAAACGTAATTTTCAACCCATTGAATGATTAGCAGTGAGAAAATAGTAGTTGCAAATCATTCTTAGTATCTTTTACGACTTGCCAGATGTGTGGCGTTCACTGCTTTAGGATAACTTGCAGATCACAATCGTAAAAGTCACAATTGAAACTTGGTGTAATTTGCAGGAAGCTACACAGTTTTTTTTCCTCAATTGTTCTGTTTTGTGTGTATTTGCAAATACTGTCACCAATGCCAAATTCAGGTCATGCATTCACAAATGAACCGATAAACACAAATACTGACAAATGGGATCACATAGATGGAACAAGAGCACACGTTTCGCGATTAAAATCACAATTTCAAGGCTAATAATGGATAACGGAGACTAGGATATTATCAGACATAAGGATTCGGCATGAGTCAAGGGAGAGGAAGATAGGTACTGTAGGGAGGGAAGGAGGGATTGAGGCAGGAGGGATGGCAGTATGAAGGGAGGACACATCCCTGGGTTTCTGTGCTTGTACTCAGTGTAGTTTGTGGAGCTTTGCATGGATGGGATCTCAAAAGTTTTCCTTAAAGGCTGAAAATGTCTCTTTAAATAGGATGCAAAGGGAAGTGGACAAATACTACAAGACATAATGTGATTTCTTACACTAATAAAGCACAAAGCTGTTACCCTAGACAAGACTGGGAGTGCTCTGTGGAAAACAACTATGTCCTATTTTCTCCTGAATGTTCTTGCATTGTGTGGGCCAACATGATTCTCTACCCGCTGGGGAACTCTCTGAGATCCAGCCAAATTAAGTGCTTCACATGCAATCACTGATGTCAAGATATCAAATACAAGATTAGACATGAGCAAAAGCATCATGTTTCTTCAAAACATCGGTAAGTAACAGGTTGAGTGATTCCCTCACAGTTCCTCTGTACAACCGAAACGCAGGTGCATGCAGTGAGGATAAGGGGCCACACAGCACAGTTGGGGAGCAGTAGTAACACGTGGGAGGGCTATGGTTACCAGCAGTAACGCTTGTTCCTGTAGTAGTTGCTGCTGGAGAATCTCTAACTGCCTCTGTTCCTCTTCCAGCTGTCTACGGATATACTCCTGAGCAGCATGTAGGCACAAGGACATAGTAGATTGAGAGAAAAATCAGGAAGTCTGAGCATCCAAATAAAGACAAAGTGAGAAAGACAGAGACAGAAAGAGAAATAGAGAAGATAATCTCCTGAGATGGCTGTGAACGAGGAGAGAAGATAAGAGTCAGAAGCTACAGGAAGAGAAGGAGACCGTATTCTCGAACAATTGTAATGTGTTACAAAGGAAATAATGATGAAGAGACATAGAAAAAAAAAGATTTGAGGATATCTTTCCAAAACACTTGAAACAACTAAAAAGCGTGGGAAGAGAGCAACAGAGCTAAGCAGGACAGACAAAAAAAACACAAACCAGTCCAGCAGTAGGTTCAATGAGAGGACAAGGGGAAAAAAAATGTTAAAAGAAAGTTGGAAAGCTGTGCAGCTTCTGGATCTGTTTTTTTTAATTCAAGGAATCAGCTTATTAGCTTTAAATCCAACTTGTAGTCCAACTCATCTTTTTGCAATATTGGCAACATTTAAGATGCTGCAATAAAATATTGCATTATTGCAATATCTCATCTATTATCATGTCTTGGACATGATGATGTCCAAGAGATGGACATAATCAGAGAGGAGGAGGCAGTGTTTAGGTCTTTGCATGCAAGATCTATGAGCAGGGAAAAACAAAGATAGATTAAATCAGATTAAAATCGCCCGAGTTCTGTGTGTCTGAAACTATAAACCCCGTCCCAACAGAAAAAATAATCTCTGAGGTACAGAGGTAAACAGAGTGACTCAGAAAAGACATGAAGGACAGACAGAAAGTAGACTATAATCTAAGGATTCTGGACTTGAGTTTCACTTGTTTGCATCATTAGGTTACACATATCTGTAGCGCCGTACTACCTGTGTACATATCTGTATCTGAATAGAATCTAACAGCAAGTGTATGAACCTGTTCTCTCTCTGCATGCCTCCTCTCCTCCTCTCTGCGGAGCTGTTCCATTTCCTCGTAGCGCCTCCTCTGTTCCCTCTCATGCTGTTTCCTCAGCTCTCGCTCTCGCTGTTGCTGCTGTCAGGAGAACAGAAGCGCGAGAGGGACAGAACGTCAGTCAGGTTGCGCGATACATTTTGTATTTCCACGGAAATTCAAAAATCAAATCAATTTATTTCTATAGTGGGTCTTGGCTTAGACTAATTTATTAAATAAAAGGGAGAAATTGTGACAGTGCGTTCACACAGGACACAAATACACAAACACTTATGCTTTCATATTTGCACAAACACACATGCGTTTGCTCACACACGCTCACAGACACACACTTGGCCCATAGCGGAGGGGTCATGTCAGTTGAGTCGAGTCATGGCGCTTAGCCGTGCGTTGGGAGGCAAACCCTGGTGGGAACCCAGAGAGAGTGCACAGATTATGGGCTAAGGATTTCCTTCTGTAAATCTGCTCTCTGGAAATAAGAGAAGGACACTGGGGGAAGGCTGTGTGTGTACATGTGTGCGTATGTCTCTGTACTGCTCTTTCTCTTTGCTGCAGCCTCAACCAAATGGTGAATGTAAGGTTTCGTTAGTTTGAACTGTCGGGATTGGGTCCAATTATGGCTGCAAATATGTCTTTAAGTGTTTCAGAGGAGAGAGAATGGAGAGCCAAATAGAGGGCTTCCATTATGATTTGGTGTGTGAATTATATATAGAGTCATTTCAAATTGACTAGAGATACATTTCAGTGTACCTGAATTTATCTGAATGACCCTATCTGGTGTAATCCCAATAGTTTAACCTGCGCCACACATACTAAAATCATACATACTCATGTACACTTCCTAAGTTTCACCATTCACCAAGGTCAAAGGTCACAGTTAAAGCCTCCCCTTTAACTTCTTCCTGCTTACTTCCTCCAGCCGCTTCCTCTGCTCCTTCTGCTCCTCGATGCGTTTCTGTCTTTCAGCCAACAGTAAGCGCTTGTGCTCCTCGTTCTGCTGTTGCTCCAGCTGCTGCCGCCGCTGTGCCTCCGAGCGCTCCTTATTGGCCAGCTGGAGGCGCAGGAAGTCCCGCCTAAGGGTTGATTCCCCGGGGATGTTGATGATAGAGCTGTAAACAGACCAATGAGAGTGAACTGACAGTGATTGAGGATGTCAAACATGTCTTTGGAAAAAAAAAGTTGTAGAGAATGTGTTTGTTTATATGTTTATATGTGTGTACATTTGTAAGGACACTGACCTTGGTTCACCCATGTCTCTTTCTTCATCCTCCTCTTCACTGCCACTGTACTCGTACTCTGTCTCATCTGACGAAGAGAGAAAGTAAAAAATAAAGAATGAATAAAATAAAAGTGAGTGAGGTGATAACCAGCAGTGAGCAAAACCATTTTACTTTACATTGAGCATTTTTCACTTGAGCTACCTTTGGTCATTACTACACCGCTCACGATTTTGGCATTCCCAGATCTTCACTCCTTCAAGGCACTTTCTTTTAGCCGCTTTGAATAGGAGTATAAATTGTCATTTTACTGTGTGTAGCGAGGTGGAGAACATTAGCTCAGAGCTCTCTCAGTCAAACGGGGCTTAAAGCATAACGGAAGCAGAAGAGGCCCCGCTCTTCCCGAGACACATCCGCATGGACCTGTCCTCCGAATGTGATAAAAGTGACGGCTGCAGAAAGCCACTGTCTCTACAATGACAAGACATTTCTATACATCATCGCGACGTCCGCCCTGCGGTATGTTGTTTCTTGAAGCGGTTAATGTGGTTCTCGCTAGCGCAGTTCTGTGTGCGAGTGTCAGTCTATCACTCAGATGGAGTGTGTTTGTGTCGTGGTGGAGTGGAATACAACTTTGTCACTGTTATTTCCCGCTCTGCTGAAATCCAAGAATGTGACGTTACATGTGTGTCAGAATTTGTGTTGGTACACGTCTGAGAGGGTATTACATCTCACCCTTGCAGCTGTATTTCTCCAACGAAGTGCTTGTTGCTTGTGTGTATTTATGTGTGTATCTGAGAGAGCATTTCAGCTACACACTGAATGTAATGGGAGTGTAATGGGTTGTTCCTATTGGTTTTGGGGATGAGCTTTGGTGCCACATAATCCAAAGAAACAGTTTGAGTGAGAACCACTAATCATCTATCAAGCGCAACCACTTAATGAAACTGTCGCTCCATCTGCCATGTGTGTATAAATCTACTGGATGTGTGTTTAAATCCATATGTGCACATGTCTACAGCATATGTTCTTCCTCACCCCTCTCTCCTCTCTTCTTCTTGGTGCGGTCGATGTGGTCCTTCAGCTGGATGCGGACCTGCCTCTCGTTGGGCAGGTCTCTGATGAAAGGGTGTTTGAGGAGCTGCTCTGTGCTGGGTCTCTGGCTGTGGCTCTTCACCAGACAGCTCTCTATGAACGACTGGAACTTCTTCGACCTGAAACCACACACACACATTAAAAAAACTCATTGTAAATGTGTATATACAATATATATTGTAGTGAGTAACAAACGTTCAATGAATGGATAAATAAAGTTTTTTTTACAGATATTGAGCATTTTTAACATGTGATGATACTTGTTCTGGTAAGGATACATTGAGTAACATTTAAATTCTAACTTAATTTCTAATCTTTTGTTGGCAATTTTAAAGAGAAAAATCTTTACAAATACCATCATAGAGTTTCTAGGTTGTATTTACCCATCCATCCATTGCTCAATAGTCTTATTTCCAATCCAGTTTATTTCTGGACTCATTTTCCTGCTTTTAATAGTGATAGAAAACATGCACCGCAAGCGCAGTTATCAACATAAACACTCACCATTTCTTTGACTTGAGTCTGGGAGCGGGGTTGCGTGGGATGAGGAAGAGGGCTCTCATGGGGTGCATGTCACACAGCGCTAAACGGTCAGATATCAGATACCAAACACGGATGAGTTAGGGTGAATGTTTCTAGGTAATTGTGCTAAACATTATCATGGCATATAGTCAAAGCCAGCTGGGATTAGCCCTCACCTGATCAATATAAGCTGTCGATACTGATAACAATCTGTGCGTTACATTCATACAAACACACACACATCTACAGTATGTGTTCTTATCGAACGCCCATGCTGGTTATCCATCTTACTAAAGAACATGTAGCCAAAAATGGGCAGTAAATATTCAAACTTCATATTTTCAAACCTATCTTGACTATTGTTCAGCTAAAAATGTCAGCCAAAATAAAAGAAAAGACATTTAAAGACATACATGTTTTAGATCGATTATTTCCTAGCCTTCATTTCATCCTATGTGTGTAAAGTGACTGCCAGTTTTCACCAATTGCTGGCCTGAAGCACACACTGACATGTTCTTTTCCAACTGGAAGACTTTTTTTAAATGTCTACATGGGTATAAAAATAAAACAAGGATAGGACGGAACAACCTTGAAAAAAAAAACTGAATCATGTCCTTCAGGTTTACCATGATTAATGACCAACTGTAGCTTGGGCAACTTTACACCGAGGAGTAGCTTTTTTACTTAACCATAATTAATAGGAGGGAGGAAAAAAGTCTTGCTGCCTCCAATTACAACAACCATGTGCCAGCACCTCTAGGATTAAGAAAATAAATAGACAACCAATTATATATATCAGTTCCTTGGCCTTCATTAAAAATATGGCTAAAGATGAGTAGCATTGGCCTGAGCTGCAAAATGATCTGCCTCTGATTATAGTGATCTACTGTAGTAGCACTAAGAAATGTAGCAGAGAATGTAGGTTGAGATGTAGGTTATTGATTGAGTACGTACGTGGTGCTCCTTCAGCCATCTCTATTGCTGTGATCCCCAATGACCATAAATCACTCTGCAGTGAAACAGTGAGACACAGTGCATAAATACTCAAGGTGATCAAGAAAAGGCACAAGATATCTTCAGAGGGGGGAGAGGAGGTTGCCAAAGCACCTTGAAGTCATACGTGGCGTCGGGGTTCTCGTCACAGGCGATGACCTCTGGTGCCATCCAATATGGCGTCCCGATAAATGTGTTCCTCCTTCCTACCGTTCTGTCCAACTGGGCCGAAACACCGAAGTCCACTACCAGGCAAATGCACAAACACACAAAAAAATATGTCAGGGCATAGTGTGTAGCGTATTTAATGTGTGTTTTTGTCTCGGTTTTTCACTGTGTGTGGTTTGTTTATGTGTGTGTGTGTGTGTGAGTGTGTGTGTGTGCGTGACACAACCAGTGGGCTTTAGTGAATTTCATCATGGACTCTAAACAGGAATGAATTACCCACACAGACACACCTTATAATTCCCACTGAGCTTTAGGGAGAGAGCTAAAAAAAGAGAGAGAGAATCCCTTCTTTAGCAATCTGCACCACACCGTAAACATTGGCAGAGGTACAGAGAGATGAGTAGGCTTTATTCAGCATAAAAGAAAGAAAAGCCTCACAAAAACGCACGCAAACACACTCACACACACCTCTGAGCCATCTGAAACTTTATACCTCCTACTGCCCTCGCAATCCTAAAGCCTTTTTGTCAAGCAGGGTAAGATGACAGACTGACCTAGTTTGACCTCTGCATTCTCAGTCAGCAGGACGTTCTGTCCCTTGATGTCTCTGTGGATGACCTTGTGCTGATGGAGATGAGTCAGACCCTGCAGACAGCGACACAGACACACGGTGAAGGACAGCCACTGCAGCAATGAGCCATGTCAAGATTACCATTATTACTATATATAAAGAGCTCATTTCCGAAAGGAAGTGTCCTTGAGCAGGACTAGCAGCTCCAGGGTAACTGCTGTGTAGCTGACCTTGACCTCTGACCTCCCTATGCAGGGGTGGCAAGCAAAAAGATCCTTCCTTACAGAGGAAAATGTTTTTTGCAACATCATTTGGTAGCAGTAGTAGTTTGGTGGTAGCAAAAAACAGCATCTGAAGAACATTACTTTGTATTGAACATTTTATACTGTTCCTAACATAACCTTTATGCAAATATTTTATCATTTTGTCAGTATAATCAACCAACCAACTATTCATTACACAAGGAAAAAAAGTAAAATTTTGATTTTGGACATGTTGTCTCCATCTTTCATTAAGTATTAGGAAATTAAGAGATGTTTGCTCTTGCAAGCATAATTACATTTGCACACATACTGTAATATATAGGCATTTGTGTTCAATAAATCCAAGCTGAAATACAATATTGTCTATTAAGTATTTATGCTTTGACAATTTATGTACTAATTATTATTTTAATGTAGTCTCTTATATTGATTGTAAACTGACTGAAATTAAAGGTAAAACACTGAGAAATAGGAGACAGTTGAGAGACAGAGACAGTAAAAATCTTTAAAGGAAACAGAGGGAAGGCGGGAAGACATAGAAAAAGGACAGAAAAATAGAGAAAATCAGAAGACAGCCAAAAGGGAAGAAGAGAGCGGGTCAAACAGAGACAAAATGCAAAGCGACAGAGAGAAAGAAAAAGAGAGGAAGACCAAATCAGAGCATGGTGAGAGAGAGAAAGAGCGGAGAGCACGAAATAAGACGAGCAATGAGGGGTGAGAAAAGAAATATAAGTGGATCAAAGGAAATTGTTGCCTCAGTTCAGAGAGGAACGGTGACTGACAATATGTAGTGATGTTGCTGCTCCCTGTTTATCCCTCAGCACAAAAAATGCACATCCATAGCAGAGAAAAAATGTGAGTGGGAGAATGAGTAAGGTTTCCCAGGAAGATCTGATCGTGGGTTTCGATTCAATTCATCTGTCTAAACCTGAGTTAAACCTGACATGTTGATTTGACTTGTCTCTGCCAGATACAAAAAAAAGTGACGTTGCTGCTCCCTGTTTGAGGCTATAGCCCTCAGCACAAAAAAATGCACATGCATGGCAGAGAAAAGATGTGAGTGGGAGAATGAGTAAGGTTTCCCAGGAAGATCTGATCGTGGGTTTCGATTCAAATCATCTGTCTAAACCTGAGCTAAACCCGACATGTTGATTTGACTTGTCGCTGCCACATACATAAAAAAGAACATTAAATTTTTGATTTTATTAACAGTTTCAAAATGTTAATTTGTAGTTTTATTTGTTATATTTGTGTATTTTTGTTCCTGCTCCTACGCATGAATGCCTGAAGTTTATTTTTCCTTCTATGGTTATTTGTAGATTGGAATGTTGGAACTAAAGAGTACATGTACAGTTCTAGTTCTGCTGCTAAATTTCCAGTGCTTGGGAATATTTTTCTCCATAAATCAAGTCTGTTCATTCTTCAGCAGTATCTACTTAGAAAAAAAAAAAGGAAATGTTTTCTTGTGAAAAGCAACTATGAATGTTCACACCATCTGTTGTTGTTTTTTTCTTTTTTTCCTTTCAAAATCATTCAAGTAACTGACGACTGCTGATTCAAAGAGTCAAAATGACTCAACAGTTATTTCTATAGAGGTTTGAGGTCTGACTTGGCAACGTGGCCACTTACCCTGAGAATCTCTCGACAGATGTAAGCAGTCCACTCCTCTTTCAGAGAGTTGCCCTTGGTGTTCTTGATCAAATCTGTCACTGAGCCAGCTCCACAGAACTCCATGACCAGCTGCACACATACAAGGTTGATTATCGACTGTTCTGTAAAATCAAGCAGGTCTAGGATGTGTTCCAGACAACCCAGTAACTCCTATAAATCAACCTCCTGTGATAACTAGTGTATCTTACTTGTTTATTTATGTACTTTGTGGAATTCTTTGCCGTTGAACTGTAAAATATCTTCTCTCAGCTAAAAATATCAGCTTCTCTGATATTGTTATCAGCCTCATAACTCTGGTGCTAGCCAATCTCAACAAAGCACCAATAGTCATAATGTCTCTTGGATATATTCATTTTTATAGACCGGTACTGACACATGTGCACTGAATAAAAAGCGCTCTCTTCAACATGGTAGACTTTGGTAAAGAATATACACAGTATAATCACATTACTGTAATAGCATTAGTAATAAAGACAGAACGGTACCAGGCAATAAACATGAACAACACACACACAGACAGTCGTGTAACACACACTCTTTCTCTGTCACACTTTCCAAACACACACACACTGCAGAGACCACAGAAATTACTGGCATAAACTGACTCAACAGGATCATGAGATCACATGAATGAATCAAGTCCTTCTCTTGACCTAAACACAATGTGTCCATTCTGTCCATCCCTCTCCTCTCCTCTCCTTTCCTCTTCTCTCTCTCCTCTATCCCTGCATTACATCCGTGGATATCAGCGGCCAAAAGTTCAGCTGGTCAGTCCTGGCTTCGCTTCAAGCTCTCTCTTCATCATCACTCTGGATTACATAGAGAGAGGAAGTTGGCGAGTAATAGCTGGACCTCTCTCATCCAGGCTTTACACGTGTACTCAGACACGCAAAGACAAAAGAAACAAACTCGGACATGCATAAACATAAGGGGACACATGTAAAGCATATAAGCGTACAATGCATCGTCATGTTACTCACACCCACACACACACACACACACACACAGGGAAAACAGGCAGCTGTTGAGTCAGGGGGAATTATGCAGGCAGTAGATCTAGCTGCTGTGTGAATATACGCATGTGTTTGTGTGTGTGTGTGTCCTCTCATTGTTGTGTGATGAATGCTACATGATCAGAGAAGAGAGAGCTCCCTTAGATCGTGTTAACACATGATTTATTGCAGCAGCCAGCCAGCCAACCACACACTTATTCATATCCTTTCACACACACACACACACACACACACACACACACACTGACACTAAGTATATATGCATATTCCAGTGCACACAAATCTACAGTCACTGCATGCATGAACAAACTACAAACTGGCTTCTCTAACCTAATGTAACAGTGAAAAATGAAACTTTTACAGAGACGACAACCATCTTCTCTTCCTGTATCGCTCAGTTTCATACACACAAACACATACAGTGCAACTGCAGATAAAAAACAAACACACACACACACAAATGATGCCATACCCATAGCTGGTCATCTATGCCAGGAGGGTTTTTCTTGATGAAAGCTCCGTAGTAGGTGGCGATGTTCCGATGGTGGCTGTACTTCTTCAGCATATTAATTTCTGCTTTAATCTCCTCTTCCTCATCCTGAAACGAGCACAAACACACACACACAAGAAGAGAAAAATCAACAGGCATAAAACTGCAACCTCTATTTGTGACCTCTTGAACATCTTAATGGGGTGGTGATAGAGCAAAACGGATCAGGCTGTTGATACTATGGTTGCAAAGAACGCAACGAGGTTCTAAATGATCCTATAACAGCATTACTTTTTAGTTACTTGTGTTTTAGGAGGTTACTGCCACAAAGCCAAAAGCAGTTGTTTGAAACAAGTTGCTACAATAGCAGTTGTTTACTTAAAAATATAATTTCTCATTAATTATCCAACGTCAGGAAATTGTGCCGTGATTACTTCAAATTAGGGCTCAATGTCTCGGAAAACAAAGACACTTGTTTTACTAAGCTGATTTCGTACAATATCGGCTCGTTTAGTAAGCAATTTTCGTGTTTGCCCTCATTCACTAATACAGTCATTAATTTTTTATTGTATTTAAGCAGATTTATTTAACAGTCATACACAGTTTTGTTTATTTGTTCATTACTTCTGTTTCGATTCGGTCATTCATTCATCTTCACACACCTTCCAGGACATGCTCAGTCATTTACGCTCATATTCATTCATTCATTTTTTAAAATTTTCTATTCATATTTATTTATCCATTCATAGGTTCCATTGTTGCTCCATTCCTGCAGACCTTCATTGTTTTGCTGGCAGCTGAGTGCTGACAGCGAGGCGTAGGGTGAGAGGATCTCTAAATATAGCTGAGATTCCCTCCTGCTTTACAGACACGCCTGAGACCACACTGCTGTCCTAATACCTCCAGCTAATATTACCATGGCAATAGGCCTGTCCTCATTTCCTCTCTGCCACATCACACACACACACACACACACAAACGCGCACGCACACACACACACACACACACACGCCAGCACTGACTCATCGCTCATAATTAGATGACATGGTCGACAGTGGTATAATCACTTGAGATGATTTGCTGTGGGTAGGTATGTGCGTGTGTGCGTGCGTGCGTGTGAGTGCTGTACTATATGTGTATATGTGTGTGTCTTACCCCAGTGACATCCATGACCTTGATAGCTGCCAGCTGCCCGGTCTTAACATGGCGACCCTGGAGAAAGGAGGAAAGGAGGAGGACGGAGACGCAAGGAGACAAAAAAGACAGAGCAGAGAAAAGGATTAGACATAAAAAAGAATACAAGAAAAACGTGAATGTCTTTGAAAGACAGTTTTCTCAAGAAAATGCACATGCACAGTTGAAGTGCACATCTTTCACTTTCAGTCAAACATCACAAAGCATTAGACAGATTAGAAAACCTGTAATCTGTCTAAATGTAAAGGGTCATCCCACCAAAATCCATTGTTTTGGATTTTGGTGGGATGGACAGGAAAGGACTATTATCCCCAGATGAACTGACTGGTCTTTTTTTAAGTATTTTTGAGGCATTTATGCTGCACTTAGAGATTTAGCAGTTGAGAAATTACAGAAAATGAGGGCAGAGTAAAGATGAGGAATGACACGCAACAAAGGTCCCCATCTGGACTCAAAACTGGAATGTTGTGGTTCATGGTCATCGCCATGTACCCATTGGACACTGCATCGCCCCAATCGGCAGCTCTTTTAATACAAGGAATAACAGCAGGCAACTAAATTACTAATATTTTCTATTGCAGTTAAGGGTTTATTTACATCAATTAAGCTTGTAGGCAGGAAACTATTTCAGCTGTGATAAGCTGTGAAACATACAAAATGCTCATTTTCATTTTAAGTCTTTTTTTTTTCTTTAGCTATGCATGTGAATGAGTCACATCTGTTGTATGTGGTCAAAACTTATGAATTGCAGGCTTTAAGTAGTTGGAAGCAGAGAGCATCAGAAAATGATAATATGGTGTCCCTGACAAATGTCCCTGACCGGATTCAAATCAAGGACTTGACAGTAAATACATTTGACTGCTGGGTCAACGAGACACCCTCGTATATCACTGTGATTTGACTTGTACTTGCAGCATCAGTCCAATCAGTGTAACTCTAAAAAATCTCAGATAGCAGTTTAATAAATACACAGCTGACAGTTGAAGAGACAAACAGATACAAAACCATAGACCCGGGTGTGTTGTATAATATCGAGGCTAGGCAGATGCCTGGGGGGAGCGATGGTGAGGAGCTGGGAGATTGGAAGCTGAGGGGCGAATGGAAGGCCCAAGCGGTTCGTTTGCAACAGAGCATCTGTGGCTGTGATTAGCTAATGAAGCTAACAGGGCTAGAGACTCTAAAACCACTGACGGCTATTACTTCCACCTGTCTGGACTGAACTGATTAGCATGTTACAGTCTGAGAAGAACAGCTTAGCAGCAGTGGCACAAACAAGCAAATACATACACACATGGGCAAGGACTCAAAACAAGGGCAGGACTGTTTTCCTGGTGGAATTGTTATAAACCAGATGGCATTAAGGGTCTGGCACTAAAGCGCCTCCTGAGGGCTTTAATCGAAGGGCCGTTCTGATAATGAGTGCTAGAGCAAAAACAGAGGCTAAGAATGCTACAGCGCCGTATTATGGCTAAACATCAGTAGCGTTATTGCTTTGCAATTCATTCAGGAGTGATTTTACAGTTGCAGAACAGACTCTGCACCCCGCCACCAGTCATTAGTCATTCTCATCACTTCACATTCTATTTTTTATGACGTTTTAACAGATCAATTGTACCCACAGGCTCACCAAAACTCACTTTACTTGATTAAAAGCTTGTGAGTAATATTCAAAATATAGAGTTGTTTACAGCAAAACAATGTAGGCAGCTCAATTGCTTACTTGTTCTGTTACACCTACATTTTACAAAGTAGAGAAATCGGTCAACATAACGAGATGATAACGATGTTTTTACTCATGAGGTCAGCTGGTGTTTAGGCTAGGGTCAAAGTCCAAATTTAAAATCAACTTAATGAGTTAATTATCAAGAAATTAATTCTGAAAAAGAAGAGTTCATTATTCACTTATCATTTTGTAAACAAAATGCGTCACTTGCTTACTGTGCCTCAAAAGTCACCACAGTATTAGAGCCATTACTAGAAACAAAACTGTTACTGTTCATTTGGTGGGTTCCCACAAGATGACTGGCAATATGTTAACATCAGCTCAGGTCCCTGAATGATTTATAAATCATGAGAACTTAAACTTCTCATTAAACTGCTCTTCTGGAATTAAAAAAAAAAAACTTTTAAACTCGCTGATTTATTGCTAAAAGAAAGTTTTAATATGATAATTCATTGTGTCACAATCCAGAACCGCACAATGCAAACTAAGTTGAATGCTGTGATCAGTCTCTCTCTCTCTGTCTCTCTCCCTCTCTCTCTCTCACACACACACACATATACACACACAGTCCAGATTCTGTGAGAGTAAAAGAGCTGGAAAGATTGAACAGGGATTTCTCATTAGGATCAGACTGCCCCAATTCCACAAGCACAAGGACTGGCTTTGTTGGAGACCAACAAAGGAATTACAGCCACTTACAAACCAGTAACTCAGACACACACATACACATACATGCAGACACACACACACACACACACACAAAATACAAAAAGATCTCCCTTTTTTCCACTACTCACACAGACAGAAGAACTCTTGCAAACGCCCACACATGTACACACATAGACGCAGAGAGAGAGAATGATTGAGGGAGTGGAAGAGTGACTAAAAGAGCGAGAGAGAGAGAGAATGTGTCAAATAGATTTTGGACATGGATATCATCAGAAGTGGATAAAGATTCATTACTCTGAGCCACCTGACAACCTCCCTCCCTCCATCTCTTCTTCCCTCCTGGAGCAAGTAATGTCACCCAGCCTTATTAAATGACCAAGTGTGAAAGGAGCAACAGAGAAGAATTAGCACTGTCAGTTCATCTTCATCTCTCACTCTTTCTTTGTCCTCCCACGGTTCATTTATTTGCAAATTCAAAAGATGGGATTTGGTTTGGCCTTGGTTATATGAATGTCAACTACAATAGTATTTTCAACAGCAGTTGAGAGGAGAATGTGTGTAACAATGATGTCAAAACAATTCAGAATAACTCAATGAATTATTCCATTAATTTTCATCAACGAGTTCATTCATCAAGCTGTAATGCCACATATCCAGCTTATCAAATGTTAGAATCTGCTATTATTTTCTTTTTCATAGCATTGCAAATTAAATCCGTTTGGGTTTTGGATTGTTGGTTGGACAAAACAAGCTAATTGAAGACATTATCTTAAGCTCTGGGAACTTGCGAGGGGCGTTTTTAACTGTCTGACATTAAACACACAGAAAGAAAATAACAGTAAGCAATCAATCCAATGTTTGGAAAAAATGATTGATAAATTAAACAAATACTTTTTTACTTTCTGGCTGAGAGCTTGATAAGGACATTGATACCACTCTTGTGCCTTACTTATGAAGATGGAGCCAGGATGTGGTTCAAATTCTCAAGAGGCTGACTAGGCACAAATGTAGTGAGAAAGAGTGCAAGACAGAAATTATTTTTATTTTAAATTATTATTTTTTGTACATTTCTTTTTTATATAATTAAAGTTAAAAAAAACAACAACTGGAAGTAGACAAGAAATACCATAAATTTAGCATAAAGACCTTTGGTGATCCCTGAATTGTCCTCTAGCAACACCAGCAGGTTGACATTTTTGGCTTTTGGTGAAATATCTTAACAATTATTGGATGGAGTCATGAAATTTGGTGCAGATATCTGTTTCCTCCTTCTAAGCTAAGCTAACTGGCTCCACCTCTGTACTTAGTTCACAGATTATCCTCAATTAACTCTCATCAAGAAAGCAAATATTCATATTTCCTAAAATGATTGCCTTAATCAAAAATGAAAAGTATTATTAGTTACAGCCTGAATAATGACAAATAATTGGAAAAGAACATCACACAGTATTGAAGTTGTTCTATCATCCTTCCTTCTCTCTTTCTCTCTCTCTCACACAGAGATGAACCATTCTCTCCCTGAGCTGTCCCATTCACAACGAAGAGCTTTGAGCTTCACAGGCCTGTTCATCCCTTCCTCCACTCGTTTGTTGACTGCTTTGCCTCTCTGACCTAGATCTGCAGTTTCTCTCTCCCTCTCCCTCTGCCTCTCTCTCTCTCTCTTTCTCTTATCCCACTGATTCTCTCTCATTATCTAACCCTCTTAACTTCTCACAATCTCCTCTTTATGCCTTTCATTATTCCTCCCTCTAGATGTCTCGCTTACTTTTGCTCTCCCTGTCTCTTGTATTTTCTGTCTCCCTCTCTCTCTCTCTCTCTCTCTCTCTCTCTGTCATGCCTCACAGCTCAGACCAGCGGCCTGTGAAAAGCGGGTTCTACATGGACATGACTGAGCTGAGCGCTAATGCTTGCGAAACAGCGTTCGGCTCGGAGCTCGACAAGCAAATATGACACAAACCCAGGACTCCCCGCAAAACCTTTCACTTTGTGTCTGCTAATGCATCTAGCGCCTTCCGGAAACCACAATGCACTGACACGGGCCTGAGTGCCTCCTCAAAACAAAACAAACACACACACTGTATACATAAATGCACATAAATGCTTTCATCCTATACTTCCTAACTGTCATAATACTGAGTACACTGTGCATTAACGTCACTTCGCATCATATTGACGTTTCAAATGAGGTTTTTGGAAATTATTCCCACGTGTCAATTTCTCCCCTTCTTTAATCCCGTGGAGGTATTTTGACCAAATAGGATAGCAAAACATGTCACTCACACACACACACACACACACACACACCTCCAACTCCACACACACCTACAAGGAGTTTCGATGCTGCCAGGCCAGGTGTATTTGAGCGATAACAGACCAAATTGACTACGTTCGTTCCGCTTGGATGGCCATGCTGTGATGGAGACAGCAAACTGATACCAAACTGATCTCCAATCAGCCTTCAGGCGGCCGCATCACGGAGGAGTCATTACTTAGCGACATCCCTGCAGGAGTAAGAAGTATGCTTTCCTAAAACGGGGTCATTTACACCCGTTTAGTATAAATGTTTAAAAATATATTTGCTATTTTAGAGGACAGTGCCTTGAGTGATTTGATTTTTTTTTTTTAATCACACAATTAAATCTGAAGAAAAAACAAGAGAGTCTTCTTGTGATATTTGCTCAGCTGTTAATTTGTTCATTCAGCTGTGATGTCTCAGAGACAGCTGAGTAGATGTAAACAAGATTTTGTGGGCAATGAAGCTTCTACCCAGCATTTTCACAACTATGATTTCATAACTTAGATGTTAAAACTATACAAAAACAAGAGGGATGCAAAGGAGGTGGACACAATAACACAAACAGCTGCTCAGCAAAATACCATTGCAAGAAATATGAGCATTGTAAAGCTTTTCATGTTTTTTTTCCCCATGATTTAATGTTTAACGGTGTCATAAAAGTGTTGATTCAGCTCTAAAATGCAAGTTAGGGCTCAAGCTACAGATTTATTTAATTATCAATTAATCTGTTAATTACTTTTTTGATTGATTTCACAATTGTTTTGTCTATAAACAATGCAAAAATGTTCCTCACTTCTTCCAAGCACTGAAGGTGACATCTTCAGGTTCCTTGTTTTGTTTGATCACCTTTTTCAGCATGTTAAAAATCCTCAATTTTGCATCTGTATAATCCCACACTCAGTCAACCACTCACCATGTTGTCTATATATGTCCTATACTGCACTGAAATTTTCTTGTGACACAGTGACGCAAAATATGATTTTAGGTCCGATGTTATATGGTGCTGATTCATCTCTCATCTCAGCTGTCCCCTTTCATGTGCCGCATGAGGGAGGTGTCAGAATGACACAAAGTACACCTAATCCAGTAATTATCATCAACACGTCATAATTTTGATTAATTGCACCTGCCAAGTGAAAGTAAAGTCTATGGGGAGAGGTACTTGGTATGATGTGTGTTTGACGATGAAAAAACAGAGGTTGTGTGTGTGTGTGTGTGTGATTCTCTTTTACGATTTGTCTGCTGCTATATGGAGCTGAATGTTGAGGGGAACAAACACACACACACACACACACAAGCACTGCAGGCTGCAGAGGGAAGCATCTCTTCATCATTCTCAGCTTGCAGCCTCAGTTAGGCAGGACCAACATGCTAACCACTGCTTCAATACAGCCTGCCGGTGGATATCATAATGCCCAAGGTGTGTCTGTGCGTGTGAGCGAGAAAGAAATGCTTTTACACAGTGTGTGTGCATTTTGTTTGTTGGTGTGCGCATCCATGCCCTTGCCAAGTCAATTACACAGACCCCCCCTCTCGGACACATTTACTATGCAGGACACTTCCTGTCGTAGCCTAGCAACAGTCTTGGCTGGCCAGAGTACAGTGTGCACGACACGTCAACACACACACACACACACACACACAGAAAGAAGGAGAATAAAGGGAATAAGAGACTATTGTCCTGATATGGGAGAGTTGTTGTTTAGAAGAAGAGGTGAGGATGGGGTGAGGAAAGGAGGGTGGAAGAAGGAAGTGATTCAGATATGAGGGAATGGATGAGCGTAAGACTACTTCGCTGACAGCTGAATTTCACAGCGCATCTGTCCTCTGTGCATGCCGGCTGTGTGGCCAAGCTGCAAGGTCAGAAGAAAACCGTCCAAATTTTACTTTTAAATGACTGTCTTGTGGTTTCAATTTGATCCTTATTTGACTTTCATTTGCACAAACCAAAAGTTTAAACACCCATAACTATGGTTATGCATGTTTTAGCCCATTAACTACAAATCTCATTACTTGGGACGATTTTCAAAAGCCTACCATAATTAAGATAGATTTCCTACTTTCTAGGGAGCCCTTGGTTTCATTCATTTCCCTATGATTAAAATTAACTCAGAGACATGAAACCTTCTTATGTTAGCCAGTCAATCATAATAATCATCTTGCTGCTATTATTTATCAGTTTGGTTGTTTTTTTTTCAGTTTTTTGTCATCATGGTGATGCAGTTGCAAGCAGAGTCATTTTGGAAACCTGCTACCTGTCAGTGTGTTTAAGGACACTGCGACATCTGTGAAGTTGGCTGCCAAAATAGGAAGTCTTTTAATACGAGCAACACCCAAATTCAAATGATCAGTTTCAATGCTTGTTATCATTTGTCACCTAGGTTTCATTTTCTGACAACTTAGCTGACCTAAATGCGATGCTTTTTGACATCTGACTCTGCGTTAATGAACTGCAACATTGGCATGGTCCTTTAACTCTCCGTTTGAATTTTGCAAGATAGAAACCATATAAGTACAAAAGTCAAAATTTTCATTTTTCATTAATTATGAAGAACTCAGCGATGTTACGCAACCATGAATTCCACTTGCATTAGTCTTCATGTCACTTGTTTGCAAATGACCCAGAAAGACAAAAGCAAACATACACACATATGAACACACATATATACACACACACACACCAATGGAACAACAGACTGTGATGCCAACTCTTTGTTAAAAGGAAATGGGTCACACCCTAATCCTAATCTGTGCCGTTGCGGTAATCCACACGTACACACAACAGACACCAACATCAAGCAAGAATCCAATGAATGGCATCTAAGTATGCTCTCCTGGCATAGGGCCTGTTGGCATGGTAACGGTATCATAGGGGAGAAGTGCGCTATGGGATGTGCCCCTGAGATTTCACTCTATACATTTTTCTTTCTGTCTGTTTCTACTCTGACAAGCAAGTCCTAGAGGGAGATTACACATTGCTGTCACACACACACACACACACACACACACACATACATACATAACACATACCAAACTGTATTTCAGATGCGTTAGGGTTGAAGAATTCAGACAAGCAGTGTTTCAGTCTGTACCCTAGTATCAACAACCACTGGTTCTAGTCTGTAGGCTTACAATCCCAGCATGCACAGCAGCGGGTGCCAGAGCTGCAATGCTGAATTAAAGCCACTTTCTGCAAACAAACGTAACAAACACAGTTCTGCTTCAAGGATCCCAAAGAAATAAGGGAACCAATACTCCGAGACACACCTCATTGCAGTTCAAACACCTGCAATCATTCCGCATTCGCACGTGCTCGCACACACACACACACACGCACGCACACACCAATGCATGCAGACAAGTGCCCACAAACACACGCAAGCGCACACACCGTTGGGGAATCAGTGAGGCAGTAAATAAAAGTGACAAAGGCCTCCATTCCAATCTACTACTGCACTGCCCAGGAAATATAGAAGCGCCCTGAAGCTGTTCACACACTGGCACATGAGAGAGGAGAGACACAAATTGAGACAGGAAGAGATTTAAAAGGAGAGGAGATATAACGAGAGCTAGTGAAGATGAGGGAAACGTATACAAGCAGGGAGCTTGTGGGAAAAGGAGGTAGTAAAGAAAGAGCGACGGAGGAGATGAAAGGAAAAAAGAAAAGATGAGAGGAAGAAAGATGAGCGCAATGATCTGTAGAATAGTCCAGAGGGCTTTTATTGACAGCTGAAGGGAGGGGGGGGGGTAGGTAGTTGCAGAAAAGAGAAGCTGGATTTTTGCGACAGACAGCCAGCATGTGTTGATTCCACTCTGAATGAAACCCTGTTATCAGCTAAAGCCTACTGAAACAATAATCTATCAAGTCTGAAATACAGCTCATTAACCTGCCTGATCGCAGTACAAAAAACAAGCTAATTAACAAGCCAGTGGACACACAAATGTTTGGGGAAAACAGACTAATCTGGGGTCAATGAAAGGATTTGACGCTAAATAATCTCAAATGCAGGCACATGGTTGAAAGTAAGAGAAATTCTGCAAAAAGGCAAATACACAAATTTGATCATAAGCAACATAGGCACATCTGTCAGTCCTCATGGTGGTGCTAGAAAATGAAATGACACGGCAGATACTGTACACAAAGCCCAAGTAAGTCCATCCTCATGACAGGAAATATGGTCAGTTTAATGTTATATATGTAAAAAGGGATCTGCGGGCATGTGTATGTGTTTCTGTTTATGCATAGAAGACAGTAAAAGCTTGTCCTCATCACAATATCTCCTTTGATGTGATGGAAATAAATCAACCCTAACAGGATAACCACTCGCTGGATGAACATGTGTGTGTGTGTGTGTCTAAAGCTTATTTATGGTAGGCATTTGAGGCTGACACAGATTAAATGAAACACAAACTCAACACACATATCAACACATGTACCGTAACCTACACAAATGTCCATTTTTTTTTTTAGCTGAAATCCATCTTAACAGCTGTATGACCCCCCCTCTAAAACTGTTAACTCTGCACCATCACAACAGTATTTCCACAGACTAACATACTGCTTCATTGAGTCACTAACTCATTTACATAGGTTAACTCACAAATGCACTCACTGACTAATTCACTCAGTTAGCCACTGACCCACCCACTTATCTCTCATTTCAAATCAAACTGCCTAATGTCTTGTGCCTCCCTCTCCTCCTCCCCCCCGATGTTACAACATCTGCAGAACAAGCAGGCACAGAACTGGAGGAAGAGAGAGTTGAAGAGTGTGCATGACTGAGGGAACACTACAAAAGGAGGTGCAGCAGGAGGAGGAGGAGGAGGAGGAGGAGGAGGAGGAGGAGGGGGAGGGTTGCGGCGAGGAGGCAAAGCGGCAGGTTCAGCACATCGGCATCACGCTCTGGCGGCTCTGGAGGTCAAACAAACAGCCAAGCTGATTTACTGTACAGAGCGGAGGTGAGAGAGGGAAAAAGCGGAGGAGAGAGAGAGAGAGAGAAAAAAAACAGCTGAGTGAGGGCACTGGGAAGGAGAGTGTGGTAAGGACATAAAAGATGAATATGAGAAGTTGTTCGGATGGAAGAGAGCAGGGGTAGAGAATGAAAATGAAGAGCTAAAGGCTGTGAGAAGAACACATTCACAGGGAAAAAAGGAGAGATCAGAGGCAATTAAGAATAATAGAGAGAGCCAGGCCTGGTATAGGTTATTGATTTAACTATTGATGGGCAGTAGTTCTAACTGTGGGAATAAAACCTTGGCTAAATAGCTCTTTACAGTGCACACTATCAATTAAAGAGAGGGGAATCCGACTGGAAAACATACAGTAGAGGAGAGAACGAGAGAGAGAGGCACACAGAGAGAGAATGAGAGATTGTTATTGACATCAGGCATGGCTAATTGACCCTGGTCTGGGTGGCAGGAGTGCATTGTGGGTAAGTGGGGCATGTGGCCTTGGGGAAGACAAAGTGAGGATGTAGGCTAATGAACACACTGCCAGGTGTGTGTGTGTGTGTGTGTGTGTGTGTGTGTGTGTGTGTGTGTCACCGCACACAGGCAGAACGAGTACATCTGCTGTTCCCACGGAAACAAGCAACATCCACCTCAGTCACGGTTCACATTTCATTCATAAGGACTCCAGAGATTGAAGTGTGTGTGTGTGTATGTGTGTGTGTGTGTGCGAGTGAGTGTGTGTAGACAAACTACAAAAGGAGCAATGACACGGCGTCAAACTGTAAACAACTGAAACGACGTCTACACCCGGGAAATACAGTAGTTATATGGCAACAGGCAAACACACACACACACACACACACACACACATATCCATTTATTGTACACATGAGCACAAACAATACCCGAGCCTTATAGCCTGCAGACACGCCCAGCTGAGACCTTCTGACAACTTCCCCATTAGCACTAAGGCTACCATGTAGAACTACATTCTTTATTCATTTACATGTGTCAGCCCCTTACCACGCTAACTGCAATTTACTGATACGGTAAGCATGACTAGCTTATACATTTTTTAGGGGAGGCTGTGTGAATGAGTAATGTTCTCCCCTTGTGCGAGAACAAGAGTGAGACTCAGAGACCAAAATTTTTGGTGAATTTTTAAAGTAACAGTCATGGCACAGAAGTTGTATCTGGGCTCAGTCGAACAGAAGTGAACATCCACTGTACTCTTTGCAAATAATTATTATCATCATTCAGATTTGTGTCCCTATTTACAGGAATGTTTTGGTCCTATGTGATCAACTTTCATTGCTTCTGATATTATATTATATTAAGTATAAGTATATCATGGTACAGATTATTTCTTCAAAGGAAAAAAAAACAACAATGAATGGGTTATGACAGCATTGCATATACTGTATCTGTTACATTTCAATCTGCATTGTTAAAATGTAACAAGTCTAATCATGTTCTGCTTTTTTAACTGTCAAATAATGATGGATGAAGGATGAAATCAAAACCAACAATGCTCTGATCCCAACAAGATTAGTATTGTGCAACCAAAGTCTGATATTCCTCACTGATAAGTGTGACACACCTTTGCAGTTACATAACTTATTCCTTCATTACAAGGAACATGGGCACTGTGGTTTATTTTGAACAAATCTCACAAGCACTGTCCTGCTGCCATAAATACTCGCGATGGCACGTATAGTGGTCGACAAATACACTATTTACTCCTGTATGAGCAATGTTTTCTAAAAACTACCAGTTGTTTTTGGAATTTCTCATCCTTTATCTAGATGACAGTATATACAGTGTATTCATGATGTGTTTTTTCTTTTCCATTTTTTTCAGTGGAAGTAAACGGGATTGGGACTGAGGGTCAGAGTGAGGCTGCAGAAGTCAGAAAGTACTGAGAGAAGGACAAACACATTGTTGGTTTTAGTCTTTTCATAGGGTATGTTGATAATAACAAAACTAAAGAATATAACCATCATCCTTTAAAAAATTAAGATACAATTGTAATATACTGTAAGTGTAATCAGATGTTTCACTGTTTTTCAAAACCGGCTGGCTGCTTACGAACAAATCCAAGTGCGCCTGTCATTACTGTGTTGCTATTTTTAACCAATTAAAGGACCAGTGTGTAGGATTTAGTGGCATCTAGCAGTAAGGTTGCACACTGCAACTAACTGTATACCCCTCCCTTTCAAAACAGGTAGGAGAACCTACAGTGGCCGCGAAACTCACGCAAAACACAAAAGAACCTCTCTAGAGCCAGTGTTTGGTTTGTCTGTTCTGGGCTACTGTTGAAACATGGAGGTGCAACATGGCAGGCTCCATGGAAGAGGAGCCACTTCCTATGTAGATATAAAGGGCTCATTCTAAGCCAATAAAAACACAACAATTCTTACTTTCAGGTGATTATACACTAATTAAATCATACTTATAAATATTATATTCCATTTCTGCCTATAGATCCCCTTAAATCCTACACACTTCTACAAGCTTCTAGTTTTCCAATTAAACTATTGATTTCTCCTCATTTTTTTATTTATTTAATCAATAAATCATCAGTCAATCCTTCTGTTGGTAGTACTGAGTGACTGATGCAGGACAGTTTTGGTTATATCAACCTTTTGATCAAAAAAATAAGTTAAACTAAAACAGAATAAAAAATGATGTACAGAGCAGGAAATAACATAGACAGTATAAAATGTAATGTGACCGCTGATTTGTCAAGTTGCCATTTTAGTATAATCTATCATTGACTACTTTCAAAGAGAAACACACTGTATATGCTTGCTTGCTTGATCTTCTTTCCTGCTGTGAAACACTAGCTGGAGGAGTTCAGAACATCAAACAAAGAGGAATAAATGAAGTCACTCTATCTTCCTTCCTTTTCAGAGTCTCTTATGCCAGGCTTTCACACTTCACGCTGCTTCTCTGAGGTGTGTGTGTGTTTGTGTGTGCCTGGCGTGCAAATGTGTATGTGTGGTAGTGGCGTCGCGGGCATACAGAGAGAAAAAAATCTCCCACAGTCCTTTGCGGCGTGACTTCCAGCAGATAAGGAAGATAAAATAACTTTGAAGTTTTATGTGGTTCTTAAGAGGGCAGGCGAGGCAGGAGAAGGAGAGGTGGGCCTGGGTGCAAAACAGACAGGGACACTGCGGGTAAAAACAAAAAAAGACACATAGACACAGAGAGAGAAAGAAAGAGAGGAAGATACAGGTGTTGTTGGTTAATAAGATGAAGCATTTCTGTGAGTCCTTACATTAATCTTCGTCCCATCCGTTACATCCAGAGACCCTGGATTGCCACGGTAACAAGATTATCATGATATCAGCAAAGACACGAGGTCATAACTGCACATGACTCCGTTCTGCATTGTGCCATCTCATCTGTTCATCAATTTGAAAGATAACAGAAACCCATGATAAGAAGAAAATCTTGTTCATCTTGTTCAGGACCATACACACACACACACACACACCACCGTCACTCCTGACTGCATGAAACAAACATACACAGTGACATGAGGCTATGTCACCACTTACATGCTCCTTGAAGCCCATGTACACAAACATATCTTTTTACAGACGCACACCAGTGCAGTAAATGGAAACCACAGAGCTGCTCTTTGTACTGAGTTGCTGTCACAGTGGGTGAGCATATAAAAGCCCATACGGCCCAGGTCCCCAACCATCGCTTTTGCTCTGCTGTGTGTGGTGTGTGTGTGTGTGTGTGTGTGTGTGTGTGTGTGTGTGTGTGTCAGAGTGACTGGTGAATATTTTAAGAGTGCGGAGCACTTCGCCTGAGGAGGAGCAGAGTGGATGTGTTCTGTCATCAGAAAGAAAAAGATTGGTCGCCTCTTCTCCTCTTCTCTTTCTCCTGCTCCTTTGCTGCATGGATACAGCACAGTCATGGAGAGAAACTATGTGAAATGTGAAAAACAGCACACACACACACACACACACACACACACAAATTCACGCAAACACCGGAAATGTTTCATTGCTGCCAAACCCGAGGAGACAAGTCGATGAGACCATGGGCTGAATGTGTCATCGTTCACGTGTTTGTGCATGTGTGTGAATGTGTGTGTCAGTGCCACATTTGTGTTCTTGTGACCGATATATGATTAGTTGCCCTCTAAACTTGTCCTTGCATCCATCAAGGAGAAAAATGACCTCTCCCGCGGGAATGACGAGGAGCTGTGATTAATCAATTAGCCAATCAATAAGCCTGTCAGTCAATAAGTCGTCTTGTCAGTCAGCCAAGGAGCATTTCGGCAAGTGGCTGCCCAGGGATAGTCCCCATTCCCACCCCACTGTGGCATTATGTGTGAGGCGAGGAGTGCTTCCTCAATTCGGAGAACTGCAATTCCCATAAGCCCCATCAAATATTCACACCCATAAGAAAGAAAAAGAGAAAGGGGGGAGACAGTAGAGGAACAGAAACGTGATGAAATTAAAAAAAAAAAAAGAGGAGAGGGAGGGAGAGCTGGAGGGATGAGAGTGGAGGAGAGAGAGACGTGGCAAAATAAAGAGAGGAAATACCAATGAGGGAGCGGACAGAGGGAGTTGATGAGAAAGAGAGTGACAACAGTAAGAGAGAAAAAGGGAGAGAGAGAGAGCTGAAGGAGGAAACAGAGAGAGAGAGAGAGAGTGGAAGATGGAGAGGGAGGAAAGTGGAGAGAGAATGTGTTTAATTATTCAGCATTACCCGTGTTCTCTATTTATGGCCCTTTTAGAGCAGCCAGTAGAAGCTATATATACACGCGTACTGTAGGCACAGGCTGCTCCCTTAAGTACAGCTCAACAGGGAAGTTTCAACCCAAAAAAAAAAAAAAAAAAAAAAAAGGGGTTACCAGAGGAAAAACGTGATTACATATTGATAAGAGAAATGTGCAGAGGCGAGGAATGAAGAAGTGAAGGGGATGAATATACAGAAGAGGAAAAACAAGGAAACAGAACTGCCATGGAGATGTAAGATGAGAAAGGGAGGCAGAGAGAGAGAAACTGAAGTCAAGCTAAAATTATCTTTTCGCTGCGGCTACTCGTCTATCACTGTTCTCGGCCAAACTATTTCTTGCTGACAGGGAAATTGCAACAAAAAACAACAACCTGGAACAACTTTTCAAGATGTTTTTTTTTTTGTTTTTTTTAATTGAGATGAAATTTTTGGATGTGCATGAGAGGGGGAAAAAATGAGAGAGATGGAGAGAGAGAGAGAGAAGAGCACCACAGAGCAGATCTGTATCATTTAACTAGATGGGGTAATGGAATTGTTGATAAACCTGTTATCTCTTATTCACAGACACACAGAACTGTAGCTACACTGCACATTATTGGCCCTCCATCACCAATAACATAAAACACTGTGCTGGCCATTATTATCACACGCATATACACACACACACAAAAGGGATGCATGCATGGGTACACATAAACCTACATATCTCTAGCTTCATTACACATAGTCCACCGAGTAAAATGCACTGCAGCAGAATGCAGTGGACTGGTTTGGTCTTGTTTTTGCTGCAGAAAAAACACCAAAGTATCCCATTACTGCTCCTTGTTTTGACATGTTTTCATATTATAATCCTATTGAAAAGCTTAGATCTCCGCAATCATGATTGCTTCAGAAATGTCATAGTTGTTAGCTTTTAACCAACGCGTTTTTCACTTCTGACTGGCTAATTAAAGTTTCAATAAGCCCAAAGGTAGCCTGAATCTGCCTATCCACAGAAATAAACGGTCAATTTCAGTGAAATTAAAACCTTTTTTATCTCATATGTATCCGTGTAAATTTCCCAATAAATTCACCAAGGAACAAACTAAAAAGATTATATAAAGAAGGTATAAAGATTGTTTGTATATGCTTGAGTTGTCTGTTCATTCTCCCTTTTGCAAACAGCTGCAGCAAACATTGGCGTGAAAGAAAATATCAAGGCACAACTTGTTAACTTGCAGTGTATGATCACAGACACATTAGAGAAAAACTGGCCCCTTGCCACCGAGCAAATTGAATTCATTTTTTGAATCACAGCAAGGAGTAAAAATCATATTTACAGCCCATCTGACTCTAATCTTTACATCTGAGCGAAAATTCAAAGTCCACCTGTGTTCACTCGATTCATTGATTTTGACTGGAATACTGTAGTCCAGAGGTATATATGATATTCTTATGTTATTTTCTCTGATATAACAAGTGTCTCAAATGGTTCAGAGAGAGCCAGAGCAATTCCAGTTCACTAATACCTAGCAGACTGAAGGTCAATTTATCTTCTCTGTCTGTGACTGAAAGATTCACCTGCTCACAAGAAGTTGATCCTTTTCAGGCTGCTTACTTAGATAGGGGATCTCAACCGCATAAGGAATTTAAAATAGATGGCATTTTTGCTCAAGTGACGCCGCTCCTTATCTGTATGTATGAGTCACATTTTTTCCAGTTCACATCTGTGTCTATTTGTGTAGTACTTAAGGGGCAATTTGAGCACTACAAAGCATTTTCAGCATGTTTTCTGCTTTTTTTTAATTTAAGATTTATATCTATATTAGGGCTGCAAGTAGTGATTCATTTTACTAACGATTAATATGTGATTGTTTTCTCGTTAAAAAATTTAGTCTATAAGTGTCAGACAATAGTGAAAATTGCATATTGTTCAAGATGACACCTTCAAATTTGCTTTTATCGAAAACAGTGCAAAACCACCCATAAATACGTTTTCTGTCAAGTGATTGATTTACTCACTTATCATTTTAATTCTACTTTCTAATGTATTTTGTGTGCACATGCTTGTATGTGAGTATTTGTTCTTAAAGTTTCCTTGCATATTTCCACATATATATAATGAGCATTTGGCCCACAAAGCTCACTAAAATATCTATTGGACACATTCAAAACATCATAGGTGTGAAACAGAAAAGAAAATCGTACAAATGTAATTTTCTGAGCTGCCAAGTAGTAAGAAGTAATAGTGTGAACCTCACGATTGACTCCATTTAGTATTATACACTGTGTGACACCCAATCAGAAACCAGTGTGGATCAGCTGTATGGGCTACAGGCCCAACATGCCGCTGCTGTTGCCATAGGCATTCTGTGGCTCTGTAATGTATAGGAACAGACTGGCTGAATGTCAGCCAGTAAATGAGCCGTGACTTTCACCAAGACAGCACAGTCAGCAATAAATGGATACACATAACTCTCCTGTTCTCCATTCCTTTTGTGTTTTTTCCTCCCCTCTGTCCCACTCACTCACACACACACACACACACACACGCAGATTATTTCTCGGAGAGTGAAGAGTCATGTCCAACCTCTGCCTGACCTTTCATCTGGTCCAATCTGCTGTAAGAACAGCTCCTCTCCATCACCACCTGACCTTGACTCACTGCTTCATCAGACACAATCTAACACGCACAAAATACATGCGCTCACAGGGGGCCTTCACATGTCTATATCTTCAGATATTTGAACAAACACATGTTTATTCCAGCCATAGGTGATTGAACAAAGTGCCACAGGCTGCTGTAGAGTGGCAGGATGAGGCAGCAACATCAGGAAAAGGAAGCGAGGACTGGAGAAAGATGGGCCGACATGGAGGGAAGAGGAAGTTCAGACAATGACATGGACGGAAAAATTGTGTTTGAACGACAGCGGGAAACAGCTGAGTCCAGCTGACAGCAAAACCTCAAACCACAGTGATGTCACAACAGACACCAATTAAGAACAAGCACTTCCCACTTCCCCCTACAGATTTTATTCTAGTCTAGTCTTTTCCCTCTCTAATCTAAAGGTGTAGATGTATAGAAAGACATGTAAATACAGCAGGGAAAGGGAGAAAAGGAAGAAAAAGGAGTAAAGGAACTTCTCCTAAAATCACTTTAACGTGTCCCAGTTTCTGCTTCTCCTCTCTGCGTTTAAGTCTCTTTTACATTCGCTCCATTTCTCTCAAGCTTGTGCGTTGCTTTTATCTCCTGTCTTCTCTGTTTCCTTCAGTCACAATGCATATTTCTATTCTTTGTCTCATACACTTCTGGAGAATACGTAAGAGCTGATATGATACAGAGAATACTATCAGAAAGATGGATATCAGTCTATGTGCATATCTTACCTTGTACACCTGTCCGTATGTGCCATTTCCCACGAGTTCAACCAACTCAAAGATCCCAGCAGGGTCCTAGAAAGACAAAGGAAACATGATGGGATTATGATCAATAGGACTAACAGGAGCATTAATTCATACATTCAACTCAAAAATAATGTTAAAAACCCTTCAGTGTATATTGAATCAGATTTAGAGAATTATCAAGTATTATAAAGTATGACGTCAATTTCTTAACCACACTAGCAGCGTGGCACGAGGAATGGCAATGTTGGATGGTCGGTCCAGACACTTTGAAATATCACAACAACTTTTGGATGTACTGTTATGAAATTCTGTATGAACATTCATGTTCCAGTGGAATATCTATACATCTACTACATGAATTGACCCAAAATATTGTAGACATTCATGGTTCCAAGATGATGTCTCCTAATAGGCTTGAGTGGTATTAAGGTATTACGGTATAGCAGGGTATTTAGAAATCCCCAAAGTATGATTTTCAATACTGTCAAAAATACAGACACTCCTCTAGACAAATACGTGTTCATTCATTCTCAACAGAGTGTTACGTTATGGATTGTTTATAGCTTTAATGTTGCTAGGCTAGCAAGTGTCTTTAAGTCTGTTTATAGTGAGTGTGTTAGAGTTAGTCAGCACTAAAAGTGTTTCGTTAGTCCAGTTTAACCTGCAGGAGTTCTGAAGGCTTGTGTAACGTGTCTTTCTGCCAAGGAGGAAATAAACTGCAGAAACTGAATATGTCAAATACCGCTGTCACAGATAATAAGGAGCTCAAAAGATAAACTGGCAGTTGTATAAATGCTAACTGCCGGTGAAAATAATTTTTGACTGCTCCGAGAGCCTGTTAGGAGGGTGTGTGAGTATGTAACTATACTATGATGTAAGTTATATTCAAAAAGTATTTTTCCAAAAACAGGTGTTGGAAAAGGGGGCGTCGTCTAATAATCAGGGTTGCCTTATATTCCAGCTAACATGGTATTTAGGAACCAATTATTTTATAACATCTAAGGTTTAAATTATTTTTTTATGGCAGTTGTTATTTTACTATGACGGTTTGAATGGCTTTGCTAATTTGTGTGATAAGGGAAAAAAAATCAGTACTGTAGCAGCTCTATTAGACACACAGCATTGTAGGCTAGACAGTGTCATACATGCAACAATGACGTCCAGCAGCTCAGCTTTTACATTTTTTGTTGTTTTTTTGTTAAGCACAGATACTGTCATATACCGTATACCCTGGCGAAATGTCAAGAAGGTATGAAGGTATGAAAAAATAGATACCGCCCAAGCTCCTAATGACTTTGGTAGTCGCTTAATCGACTAATCGTTAATTAGCAAATGCTAGCATGCTAACACACTACACTAAGATGGTGAACATGAACAAATATACATGCTAAACATCATAAACATCAGTATGATCACATTGTTATTATGAGCATGTTAGCATTCTCATGTTAGCATTTAACTCAAAGCACCACCAAAGTACATGCATTTTGAACAATTATGGGAGTTGTACCTCTAACCCAGTCGGTACTGAAGTGTTGCTCAACCAACTGAGCGCTACAAGTGTTGACACATTGGTCTGAAATGCAGTGCTGGATTGTTTTAGGCCTGTGTCCAGACTAGCTAATCATTTAAACCAACAGTCGCTGGGTTGCCAACACAGAACTCAACACATCTCTGACACAGAGCAGCTCGAATAGAGCATAAAACTCACTGACCCCACACACACACATACACAGAGACACACACACACACACACACCTCCCCCTTCTACTCTGCCGCATGTTGCTACGGCATTCCAACAATAGCTGGTATTCACCCTCTCTTTCCTTCTCTCTCTCTTTCACACTCTCTTTGGTCCACCAGCTTCTGTTCTCCAACCGGCGTTGTCCAGGACAAGTCTTTCTTTACAACGCTTCTCTCGTTTCAACAGAGTCCCAGAACCACTGAGGCGTTTTACCAGCTTCTGTTGAGTATCTTTTCATCTAGTGTGTCCTTGCCATTTGAAAGTTTTGTAAACTTTACATACCTTTTTTTTTTTTTGTCTCAGTCGCAACTCTCTTCAGGTTTATACCTTGTTCTTTCAGCCAAAGGTGTCAGAAGAGCTAGTCTTGGAAAAAATTCATATCCACAGTGTCTGTAAATATGCAATATCAGCACTCTTGCAATTCTCACTATACAGTGCTTGCAATGTCAATTGCCTTGGATATAAAGCCAGTTGTACTGGGTCAGATACAAATAGTGTTTATAAATGATTCTGATAGAAGTAGAATGCGTCTTCAGATGAGCCAGAGAAGGTGTTTAAAGATGAGATCTTCGACTGGGGCAGAGCTAGAGGCTTATTTCGTCGCTGATTCACTGAAATAAACCGCACCATTGTGTAGATCTGCACTGGGACTCACGCAAAGCTGGAGAACAGATGATATTACACGATACCCACTTTTCACAGAGTATTCCCCTCTCAATAAAGCATCTTTTTATTTCCGTTCTGAAAAGCCACACACGCACTCTATTTCCATCCCTGTCTCTCCCCTAGCCTCATCACATCTCTCTCCTGCATCTTTCGTACACAGTCTGTCTTGTTTTTTTTTTTTCTTTTTGTTGCTTTCTCACTTTCTGCATTTCTGTTGAACTTTCCGATAATTTTGCTGTCATAACATGCATAAATAGAGAAGGAAATGACCCGAATGTGCATTTTGGGCCCTGCAGTTTAATACTGTGTATATGCTCACGGTATCTGCAAGTGTATATTTTAATACTGTATCCTTGTGCATGTTTACTTTCTATCTTTCCTTCTCAGTTTTTCCTCTCTCTCTCTCTCTCACAGTCTCTGTCTATCCCTCTCTCCCTCGCTCCCTCGCTCTGTCTATATATGTTAGTTTCTGCGGGTCTCAGCAGACCTGTCAACCTGTCATCCGCTTCTGAAGACAGGGCCTTGTGCTTTTTCTTGCTCTCTCCTTCCTTTTCCTGTCGTTTTCTTTCACCCTTCTCTCTCTCTCTCTCTCTCTCTGTTGTGTGCAGCAAACACAAAGACACACAAATGCACTTTCCCGCACATACAAGCACGTGCACAAAAAGGCAGACAAACTCATTCTCTCGCTCTCCGTCTCAAGTACATCCTCCCGCTGTCTCGCTCTCTCACACTCTCATAACCACACACACACACACACACACTCAACAACTGTGCCAAAAGCACACTCCCACACGAGTGCTAGCGTTCAAATGTTCTAACGACTATGAGTGGGCATGAAATGAAGAGTGTGTGTCTAACTAAATGCGTGTGTACATGCGAGAGAGAGTCAGAGAGAGAGACTGCAAGCCACTTTCAGCAGTGCAGACAGCAGCATCCAGTAGTGTGGCTGTTTGCGTTGCCATCACGCCTTGAGCTTATGCAGGTAGGTTTTTTTCCTCCCCTCACTTCTTTTGTCTCTCTCCAACTGTGTGTGTGTGTGTGTGTGTGTGTGTGTGTGTGTGTGTTTGGCAGCTGTGTGAATTTACTCTCAGAGCTGCATACAAACTTCTGACAGGAACTCCCAAGACACATTCAAGGATGCACTCTCTTTCTCTTTTCACACAACAGAACCATACAGATAACACCAAAGCATGCACACACACACACACACACACACAAATGCATATGTATATACTGTAGGCACCACAAGTACTGGACATGCATGTGGAGCTTCCTTCTCTGCCACGCACAGCATACAGAATGAGTGCTATGGCTAGAGAAACAGAGCGTTTTTGCTGCTCCAGTTCATACATGTCCTTAGGCTTGCTGATAAAAATATAGCACGATATCATTCATATTTTATAGGCCACTTGCAGAATGAGCTCTCAGCGTGCGCCAGGCTTTGTCAGCGTGTCTGCGTTTGTGTTTATGTGTGCGCGCGCCTGTGTATCAGTGGTTTAGAGTTCCCTATGACTGGAGCAATTTTGCCCCCTTCCCCTTTCTCATTTTGTGGTCCTGCTGAGCATTTAACGGCGTCACATGACTGCCACATGACCTCACCGGTGGCCAATGAATCACTGTGCGTCTGTGTGAAGCTGCTGAATAACAGAAATACGTTCATTATAGCTCATTAAACAACATAAATCTGCTCACAAGAGGAAGAATGACTATCAGGCATTAGGGAGGTGATGTATGGTGAAAAAAACAAACAGACACATCTCCAAAATGTGAATCATGCACCATCATGTGATGACGGTGCAGGTTTTTGTTTGGTTTTTTTTACTTTTTTGAAATTATTTCATAACAGACCTGACATCTGAGAATTTTCCAAACCCACAAAAGAACATGACTTCCCTTCATTTCTGTGAGAATGTTTTTAAAGAAAAGTTTCATTAGCAAGGCTTTCACACATCACAACAGCGATTTTACGTTTAAGTGTCTTTAAGATCGTGAACTGTTTGTCCAACCTCACTTACCACTTATCCAGAAGTGTGAAAAAGAGCAACATTATCTTGCAAAATTCAAAGCGTGACATTTAATAGTCAGACGTTTAATCTCCATTGTAATTTTTTACACACTCCTAGTACAACATAAAACAAGAAGACAGGATTTCTTCTGACATCCCTGAACATCCACACATAAAAATTCTGCAAAAAAAAGTATTTTGCCTCTTTTACTTCATTAGTGGCTTATTTTTTTTGCCATTTCTCCTGGACATAGAAGGGTTTTGTGCAAAAGTACGACCGAACTTTGGACACTGAGATGAATACAGCACTGAATCCACTCTTTTCTCTGAACAGGAGGTCTTGGTTCATGAGAGGCACAGGCCATTATAAATAATAGCTTTTAGAGTGCAGGGCTGCAGTTCTTGTGAAAGCCACTTTACAACATGTGTGAGGAATTCTACTGACTGCATTCGTATTTTCATTCCTCAACCTAACCTTAATCCCCTTCACTACATTCCTGACCCTAACTCTTACCTAACCAAAAGCTAATCCTGGTGCTGTTCTGCATTAAAATCCATCTCAGTGATCCAATCACAGCTGGTAAATAAAAGGTGTGAACATATTCAATCTGATCACCAAAACCACATTCAAAGATGATAGGGGATTATCACCACACTGCATACATACGTATTTGTTCTTCACCACACCGTGCCACAACTTCTGTAGGTGAGAAGTTGAAAGTACACATCTGTGCGTCAACAAAGCAATAACAAATGTGACTCATATCCTGATCAACACATATATCAATGATCATCTGTTCGTAGCTCTCTCTCTGATCTGACTATTATGTTGTCAGTCAATGTGACCATTTCAGCGTTGGATTACAGAAATACTGTTTAGTTCCATCGGATGAAATGACTTTTCCTCATGTACATGTAACATGAGAAACACCTGAGAATCTATTTTTGTTTCGTTGTCTCTGGCTGCCGCACAAATTCCTGATCCATTGTGCCAAATCATAACAAGACGGCTATTGTGCACAAATGGTTGGTGCCAGAGCCATTCCTTATATTTTTTCAGGTAAATATTTGAACTGAAGTGCCTTCAAAAGAAAGACAAACACTTAAAATCTGAGTACATAAAACCCACACCTGCTGACTAATGAATGTGTTCTTACTAATCACCTTTACTTTATACAAATATACCAAAGAACTCTCTGTAACCTGCAGATCAGAGGAAGTTTTATTACCAAAGAAATGTAACTGATTCGCCATAAAGGGCTTGGTATGAGATATCTATCAGTTATGGTTTCTCTTATCAGTTGAAGTCCAAACATTTCTATCACAGTCTGTCACACACACACACAAATACACACTTTAACAATATCGACATGTGACGTGGATTAGTAGGAAATAAAGCGTAAGGTGGATAGAGAGGCTGTTTTTGCACCAACTGTGCAATATGTGAAAATTAGATTTCCATTAAAAAACTGAAATAAATCAGTGCAGATGTGGGAGCTTTAATCTGTGAGGGTGCACAGTGGCCCAAATTACTAAAGAGATAAACTATAATCTCAAAAGAAACTGCACTCTTACAGACAAAAGCACAAGCAATTTGTTCTTTGTATTCATGAAAAATCTTATGACATTATATACAGTATCTACTGCATGTTGATACTACTACCTACTGCCTGTCTCTATGTGTACAGATGTCTTCAAATTGCTGGTTTTGTCAGACCAACAGTCCAAAAAACAACACAAAGCAGAGCAGTAAATCCTCATATTTGAGAGAATGGAACCAGCAAATGGTTGGTGTTTTGCCTCAGGAATTACTTACTCACTTAATAACTAATTAACTGATTATCCAAGTATTCGTTGATTTATTTTCTTTTGCCCGAAGTGAGTAATCGACTAATCATTTCAACACTAGTGTGACAAATTTATGTGATGAAGATTGTGGTTAGCCTCAAAAGGTGAGTAATATCAATTCACAAATTCAAAAGGTTCAAGATTCACTTTAGCTTAGCCTACATAGATGCTAGATAATGGGATTTGCAACAGAGTGGTATAGTTTGTGCCTGAAAGTTACTATAATTACAATTAAAGCTGCACCAACCACAATTTAGGTGACAGAGGACTAATGACTGCAGTTCTCGTCTGCTCTACCAAGTGCTTTAGTGTCTTTCAGCTCATTGTTTTGGTTTTATGGGCTGTAACCTTCACTGTTTTGATTCACCGCTCTCATTAAAATAGTTTCCAACAGGCATCCGTTTTCAGCAAAAAGACTCGACTGCACACTGCCTGCCCAGCACCAAACCCCAAAACAGACAAAGTCAGCCACTAGCTAGTGAACATAGTGGAGCATTTAGCAGCTAAAGTACCAGACATTTGCCTCAGAAGTTGGTGGAGAGGAAAACTGAGCTAAAAGAAGAGTTAATATTGACTGACTAACAGTCATCAGGTGGCTAGAAACATAACTCAAAATGAATGCTAACGTTGCTCTGTGTCTGGTGGATATGTAAATAGGCAAGACATTTGCCATATCAACTGTATAAGCAGATATATGTCTATGATGTGTTTAGAGCTTGTTCCACTGCCTTCAACTGGCCACAAAAAGTCTATTAATGCTGCTTTAAGTATTACAAAGTGGGTTACACATGCTTTTCGGAGAGTGATGATACCTTAGCTTACACGATATGAATTGTCTAGGTGCTATAAAATGCTATTTAATGCATTAGAACAAAAAAGGGGAAAAAAAGTATTTGTAAAGCTAATAAATTGTGTTTTAAAACCCACCCTGACTGTTTCTTTCATATAGGTCTACTCTGTATCTATGGTATATCTATGTTTCTGTGTACTAGACTGTGCAGCCAGGTGAGTGCTGTTAGTGTCTATAGAAAGTGAATTACAGAGAAGTGAGGTGGATTGAATTAGAGACCCTAAGAGGATGATAGGAGTCATGCTGGGGCCAGGTCTGCCTCTTATAAAACCACTTACACTTAACAACACAGCTCACCAATGCTTGCTTTTACAAGGAGATGCTATGGTAGCCTAATTCCCAGTACATCTCACCCAGACCATTAACAGGAGTCAACCCTTAATCACAGATTTACAGCCTGCCGGAGACGATACACGCTGCAGAGTTTGTTCTGCGATGCTAATGAACCCATCCGCTCCTCGCTTCTCGCATTCCATCCGTCTCTGCCAACTTGTCATCTCACACCTTTTCCTGTCATCTCTCCATCCATCCTTCCATCCCCCTCATCATTCATCTTTTCTTCTCAATTTTTGCCTGACGCTCTCTCCCTGTGTCGTTTCAATTAATCTTGCTTTCCTCGCTGCCCTGCACCAAGGAAGTCAAACACAGCAGAGGGATTCATCTCCTACTATGGACTTGTTTACATGCGCATGATTCCTTCAAGCACTTAAGATCAAGTGTGTGTGTGTGTGTGCGTGTGTGTGTGTGTACACTATGCATGTGTTTGAGTATGAGAGGAAAGAAAAAGGACGACAGTGTGCTACAGAGTGTGTGCTTGTGCATGCTCATGTTTTAATATATAATCAAAAGTCTTTAAAGCAAGATGATGCATACTTATTACAGTTTAAAAAGTTATAATCTGGAGGATCATAGCTTTTGTTTTATGTTTGTGTTTGCTGGTTTCTTTTGGCATCGTGTTTTCTGATAAGCAGATATTGCTGTGCTGTTTTTGCACTGCACTTCCAAGAAAATTTGAAAGTCAAAGTATGACACTGTGATGTCTCTTTCCTTGAAATTGCACTTCCTTTGCCTGCTCAAAAGCTGTGCTTACACTAACTATAAACCACTGGTGTTTTTGCTGGAAACACAAACTTCATAACTTCCTGTGCATGAGAGAATATTCCCAGGAAAACCTGCCCTTAACCTGAACATTGAGAACAACAACTCTTTCCTGGACTTGGTATAGGCTGAATTGCCACTTTCCTAAATCAGCTGATGATAGCAAGTAGAGGGAAAGGACATAATGTCAGTGATAACTCATTTAATTTGGTATATTTTTGTGCATATATCTTAGTGCCCATATAAGTATAGCAGAGAATTAAAGACTTGATGTGGCTCCATCAGTGACTTGGGGGGGAAAAAATAGGTCAACTAGAAGCAGGCAGGCAGAGTGGAAAGGAGGGTGGGAGGGAGAGGGGCATTTCTCAGCGACAGACTGCCATACAGTATATAGACTATTCATGAATAAGCTCTGTGTAAGCCTTGGGCACTGCTGTGGCCCCGTTACTATGGTGTCCGTGGTGAAGGGCCTAGGAATGTGGCCTTACTGGGCAACAGGGATGAAGAGGGAGGGAGGGAGATCTGGAGAGGGGTCTTTGCCTTGGACTACTTTAGTCACTGGTCACATCTCCACCTTTAGCCCAAGTGCAGCCTTTGTCACTTTGTCTTCCTCTTCTCTCTCTGCTCTCTCTGTCTTTCGCTGTCCCTCTAAATCTCTCTAAGCTCCATTCATCTTCACACGTCCCGTTTCTCTCTCTGAATCCATCGCTGTATCCTGCTGCGTCTTTCCCCGACCATGTCACCATCCCTTCATCCTCACCTGCTCTCTCTTTCATCTCAGATCTCACACCTGAGTCCCTGCACAGCACATTAGTCTACTGCCAGTGTGTGCATTTGTGTGTCTGTGTGTGATGCTGTGGCTATACTTCCTGCTGGTTTACCATCTGTTGCTCTCGTCAGCTGACTGCACGAACCCGTGCTTCTGACGCCTCTGACCTGCATGTGTGAGCGCGTGTCCGTTTCACTTTAGATAAAAACCACTGTCTGTATAAAAGGAAAACCACAATGTTTCGGCCTCTTCTGTTCTCTAGGTTGACATTCTGAGTCACGCCGAGACAGAGAAACAGAGATGACATCTCCGAGACTGGCTCCAACTCTGGCCTTTCCCACTTGAGTGAAACATGCGGCATCTATACAGGTGCTGCCGGGGCTGATGTGCGACAACAGCAAATGTCAGAGAAAGCCGACGAGGCATGGGGAAGAGAGGGAGAGAGAATAACAGAGAAAGTGCAGAGACAGCAAACATGAGAATCCACTTTTCTTTCTCCATTCTACTTCCCACTCAGTTCAATCTGTCTGTGGCTTTGTGTATCAGTGTGTGCATGTGTGTGTCTGTGAGATGGTCATTGTGCCTAAGAGTAACCCATTGCCCCACCCCCCGCCCCCATCGCCCCCACACACACAGACACACAAACACAATCCCCCATCATCACCACCACCAATGCCAGTATTATAATGACCCCCCATCCCTCCTCCCCACCTCATCATCGTCAGAGCCAGCTGACCTACTTCCTGTCTAGTCTGTCCAGTGGTTGACTGTACACTCATCTGAGTATGTGTGTGTGTGTGTGTGTGTATGTGTGTGTGTGTCTTATCATGATAAGTCAAAACACACAATGAAAAGACGGAAAAATGAGGGGGGGAGCAAGAGGGGAGCAGTACAGATAAAATCATAAAGAGACAGAGGTAGCGCTGAAACAATAATGGGAGTGTACGCTGTAAACAGACAGGTCCAGTCCAGGCATGTCTTGCTTTCCTGAGAACGTCTATGGTGTTTACCATGAGAATGTATGTTGTCATTATGGAAAAAGAAATTCCTTAGCAGCTGGGATTTCCATTTGCTGTAGAGAGAGAACAAAATGACATCTCTGTGGTATATCTTACTTAAACTCTTCATATTATAAAACATATTACCTCTTACTTAAATCTACTTAAGGGTTTGAGTAGATTTAGATTTGGAAAAAAATATTTTAGTCCACACTATCTGACAGTATCATATGTTGTCTTATTTTGGCTTGTTACAACTCTTCATTCAGGCTATATGATGTTTACACTGGGTGAAACATTCAAACCCAAATTTCATTAACTCCATTAAAAGGTTATTTGGGTTTAAAGCTTATAATTACTGGTCAGTGGCTGGTCATGGGGGTTAAAGGGGGTTTTTATGTTACTACCTTAGCCAAAGGAATCTATGAGTGTGCACATACAGGTGTCAAATGATCACTAATGATGAGACTGCTTCATATTCAGATACGTACGGTCTCACATACACGCATACTTTCAGATACGCGACCGTGCCATGTAAAATGCAAATGTATGAGCATGTGCGCGTGTGTCCTTGTAGCCGCTTCTGAGTCACGGTGAGAGACATGCGCTCGAGATCACGCCTCTGAAGGAACAGGACATGCATGGGCTGACTCCCAATAATGTACAAACACTTCCCTCCTCTTCATCTCCTCTCTGTCTGTCTCATTCTCGCTCCCCTCCTCTTTTTCTTTCACCTTTCCATTCTACCTCCCCGCCGGCGAAAACGCGCTACAGTACATACATGTAAAACCCTAGAAGTAATGTTTGTTAGCTACACATCACTCACCTCCTCTGTGAACGTTACTTTTCATGCAGGGGAGGTGGGCAGCGAGATAATGGTAAGAGACAGAGCGGCTGGCAAATAGACAGGGAAGTGCATTCAGTCAGTCAGACAGACAAGATGCTGGAAAAACAGGCGACAAAATTGATGGAGAGAAAGATGAAGAGCATGCGGGTTAGATAGATGAACAGTTGTCATTTAATCAGGGAACAGATAAGCAAAACACAAAGAGAAAGGGACAAGCAAAGAGAGAATAATGGTATAAGAATGGACATGCAGGCGTAATCAAGCAGAGAAGGAAACAGGTGAATTCAAGCAGGCAGACAACAACTGCATTGTGTGTGTGTGTGTGTGTGTGTGTGTGTGTGTGTGTGTGTGAGCGCATGTGTGTGTATGAGATGTGGTTTTGTCGCTCAGAGCGTGAACAGCAGCAAACAGGTCTTTAACTGAAGCCCTTTTCTCATGTGCAGCATGCCTTACTTGTGTGCAGCTGACTATCAGCCCGGCAGACACCCACACATTAAAAGCACACACACACACACACACACACACACACACACACTCAGAATAACACACCATGCCCAGTGAGGCGAAAACATGGGTATCCACGCATAAACACAACTGCAGAAGGGCTGTTTGTGTGTATGTCTGTCCATATATGTGTGTGTGTGTGTGTGTGTGTGTGTGTGTTATGGTTTGCAGCACACACTGGATGAACAAAAGAACTGGCTATTGCAGCATGCGAGGCTTCAGCTTTGATGGAGAACAGGCTACACTGACTACAGGTAGGTTGGCACTCACACACTCACACACACCAACACACAACGAGCATTAAAAACAGCAAGAGGGGAAACTAGTTTACCACTATGGGGGGGGGGGGAGAGAACTCTGCAAAAGATAACAATTTGAGGCTAAAAACAAGGGACAACCTCTCTCACACTTAAGCCTGGACAATCAGCAGTGTGAGAGAAAAATAGGTTAAATTCCACTACTGTCTGAATCAAGGCTGATGGGCCTATAATAGGCTGGCCCAGTGAAAAATAGATACACAAACACCCCTATCCAGGTCAGCAGAATCCCAGCAACAACCTCAATTCAGCATCACTCACACACACACACACACACACACCATCAACATTCCTGTTACTGACATGAATGAAGATATGGCATCAGCAGCGCGAGCCAGATGTCATATTAGTTAAGGTCTATATATAATTTGATCTATAATTTGACACATTGTGACGGCCTGGCTGCCCGTCTCCCACACATCCGCCTCTTGCAGCCTCCTCCTCTGCTCTCCAGCCGGTTGCTATTCATGGAGCGCTGTCAGGTGCAAAGAGAACCAGAAACGCGCGCGCGCACGACACGCACACACCGGTTTGTTTCAGATGAGGCTAAATTTCAAGCTTAAAAAATAAAATTGCAAAAAAAAAAAAAAAGTAAGTCACATCATCTCACCCTCAAAGCGGAAAGGTCGATTTCGTCCAGACTCCGAGCTGGAGAGTCACTCGCCATGATGGAGGACACAAAAAGCCGCTCTCAGTTGCCCGATATCCTGAAACGGCCGTTTGCTGTCACGACTGTGTGGTCTTCTCCTGCTCAGAATCTACTGTCCTCTCTATCTCTCTCTCTCTCTCTCTCTCTCTCTCTCTCTTCTGCACAGTGATGTCTCAGCGAACCGACAAAATAATAACAGTCCTCTTCTGGTCGGCAGCAGGACGTGTCTCGGACCGGGAGCGCACAGCTAGAGCGCGGGGAGGATGGGAAGCAAGAGCGCCGTGCACATCGGTGTCTCCAGGTCCATGTTTGCGGGATGTAGACGGGTACAGAGAAAGGTGAGAGTGCCGTGGAGAGTGGATTGCCGTTACTGCTCGTCTTTGAGCCGCTGCTGTGACAGCCAGTGGATATACAGAGGGAGGGAGAGGGAAGGGCACTGCCTACTGCCTCACCAAACCACGCCTGTTACTGGGCGGGGTTTGGTGAGGCAGCAGCAGGGACCCCCAAACTTTTTCTTGCTAACTGAATTTTGATATAGAGCAGTATCCTTTTGTATGTTGTGTAAAGTAGATATGAGGATATAAAGGTCATCCGTTTTGTTTGTGAGATGATGATACTTAAGCTGAAGCAAAATCTCAGCCACACAGTCAAAATAAAAATATTACATGAGGTTTTATGGTTGTATTGTATTGCATTATGTAGTAAGATGTCTTAAAGGGGTACTCCAATGATTTAGTATTGCACTTCCATAAAGTGTGGGGACTCAAAAGATATAGTGTATATTTTTTTTTTAAAGAATGGTCAAAATTGGAGCAGCAGAGTCTGAAATGTCCTGACTTTTGGTCCCATGTGAAGATCTAAAAGACACTGGATCCTACATCTCCTATACTGCAACTCCATAGATTCTTTCAGTAAACCTTCCATGGCTTTTAATTGCCCTCATCTTCCATACTCCACACTCACAGCGTATATAATGCAGGTTTTCTGTCAAAAATTTGAACTGGAGCCTAACTCAAGATAACTCTGATGGCTTTGGAACCATTTTCACACACTGAGTAGAAATCCTATGATGAGTTAGTTGAAGTTCATACGTAAAATTGGTGGAGTGTCCCTTTAGAAGCTCCCAATCTGACAGACTAGACATAATATAGTACATATTTTCCTGTCTTCACTGTGGATGAGGAAATGACAATTGATAAGAGTAAAAAATAATGATTGAAAACATTCTTATTTTGCAAATCATGAGAGGAAGCTTTTTGAGGATTCCTGGATTCATAATCTCACTTAAGGAACCACTAGAGCTGCCTGAGCGCAAGCAATCAGCATACATATATTATGAGTGTTTCAGATTATGCATCTGGCATTTGGGGGTACTGTGGATATATGAATTATAACACTGCACATTACAGAGCTATTCAGTCGTTTTTGGGAGTTCATAAACTTATACCAGCTCTGGCCATTAGTGGTGATATTGGATAGGAACTTCCAAATGTCAAACATAAATGTGAGATGATTCAAGTTTGGAAGTTTGGAACAGACGCGTGAGTATGCCTGACCAGGTGCTCACTGAAAGATTTCTAACTAAGACATTTTGCATGAGAAAACAACATAATATAAGAATCCATTAACTTGGAAGTGATTGCTGACGTCTTCACTTCCAATTAAATAAATCCAGTGTTGAGTATAATTTGGCACCTGACAGGAGAAAATGTTGTGGCTCGTTCTACACATTGAAAAAAAGTTGCGCAAGTCTTCTTTGGAATATCTTATAGGCAGTTATTAAATCCTTTTCATGCCTGACCTTGTATTATTTTCCAAAACAGATTACAGTGTACTGTTCATAATGCCAAGCACAAACTGTTAACTGCTAATTAAGAATATATTGTCTGATAAAAAAAAAAAAAACAAAAACAACAACAACTACATTGTGGTGCCTTTTATGAAGCATCATTTATCCAAAGATCTCTGTGTACATAGTTACGTTCAGGTATATTACCATTAACTATAGAAACAGGCAGGTTTACTGGTCTCCCTGAAGAGAAAAGACTGTTTGATATGTGAATTAGATGAAACTGAGGACAAAATCAATTTTATCACGTTTTATTGCTCCTTAAATGGATATATCATACACTATTTATTAGAATGTCCTCAATAGGCAGTTATTAAATCCTTTTAATGCCTCTTGTGAGAAAACAAAACATATATTTCAACTGAAAGCCACAGTGACACTGTCTTTCTTTGAAAGATGTTTTTCCTTAGAATCTTTCTCACACCTGAGTGAGCAAGCAACCGAGATTATTAAGGATTAAGGATTTGACAGGCGTTAACAAAGTTGAGCACATCAGCTCTTGTGACAAGGAGGAGGGCAGCCAAATTATGAGCTATTTTCATGGCAATCAAAAGTGCTTGAAGGGTTCTGCTTGAGCAGCTCTGCTCTCAGGTGCGGTTTATTGTCCTGGGATTCCCCCTTTGACTTCCGGGTGCTCATTAAGCTTCCCCTTGTCCTCTATGTCATGAGAACAAGTATATTTAAATGTCAGAAACCCAACGACTTTGGCAGAGCTAACTGACTACAACACTAGGGGAAAAAATAGTTTGATTATTTTATGTAAAACCTTATTTAATGGGAATCAGTGGTTTCATGCTTGTTGAAAATTGCCTGTTGTATGCACTACAATTTAAGCAGCAAAATACAATACCATCATTCTATTACTTCATAATTCTAATACTTGTTTTATAAAACCAGTGGGTTTATTTATTTAACCCTAACCTTCAGTGTAGTGCTTCTTATTCCCATTTCTATCTACTGCAAACTTGAAAACATCTCCTGCAGTTAGCACAGTATGTGCCTCTCACATAGTTGTTGATTTGCATTGATTACATTCATATCACAGAGTTGAGCATCTGATTCTCTAAGAAAAAAAGAGAAAAGCTTAACTTTGACAACACCTAACATTCTTAACTTGTTTCCCAAGATGCAACTGAACTAAACAAAAAAAAAATGGAAATAACATCTCCATGCTAATTTTACAAAGCAAGAAAAAAATATGTTATTATACCAAAATGGTACAAAATGAAACTGTTGTTTCAGTCAGCAGTCACTGTTGAATACCATCTTTGTTTGACTGAACGGTCAAGAACTTGGAAAACAGGTTAAACATCTTCATTGTCTAATAAACCCAAACCTTTTTGTTTGCGTGCAGTTGACAAATGACTTGTTTTTAAAATAGTTTAATTTGTATTTGTCTTTTAGAAAGATGTGTAGATATGGGACTCAATTCCCGTGAGAACCAACAACTTGGTGTTGCCTTGCATTATGACAAGCTCCAATCACAAGTTATGACGTGACTACTGTTATTGTTTCCAATGACGAAAAACTGAAATTCCATAGATAATTTTATTTGTAGACATTTAAATTATGAGTTACATTGTGTTAAATGAACAGATAGAAATTAGAAATATACTTTCAACTGTACAAAAAGGTATTGTACATAAACAATGGAAGCAAGAGCAGATAAATTGAAGATTTAGGGGTAAATACAAATGACAGAAAAGAAACGGAGCTTGATGATTATGCAGAAGAAACAGTGGCTTAATTACAAATCCACAACCATCCATACAACTGTGCCATACATTTAAAAAAAAAACAAATGTTTACAGAAAGTTAAATGGTTTCTCTTCCATAAATAATACATTGACAAATACAGCAAGGGTAAACAATACAGGGTGTGTTGTCAAAAGTATCGAAAAGCAGAAGTTTTTCATCTTTGTAGGAACAAAGTCCATGATCTTTCCAAACATTATCACTTCAGCTAACATTTTTCCATTTCCTGGTCCCATTCAACAAATCAATATTTTAGTATCAGATCCTGGACAATGCAGTTATTGTCTGCTTGTATTTAATAACTGATTCACATGTTGAGTGTGTGACGTGGACAACAAAGAACAACTAAAAGGTTTGTGGCCCTTTCGTGACAAAACATTTCTTCCAGGATTTCTGCCAAACGAAACCATTTACCTTGATGATTCACTGAATTCCTCCCTCAGACACGTCCGCCTCCAGCCTTTATTGTTTCATAACCTTGATGAAGATTTTTAATCAATTATTTGCTGTAACATTATATGTGGTTATCAAATATTACTGAGAATAATTAGAGTTAGGAGTGGTTCTTTGACTTCACATTAAAAGGGAGCCGCTGATGAAAGATACTGTGACATATATTAAAAATCAATCAACACAGAGTTCATACATTCACACATACAAAATACATCAATTGCCTGATAGGTCACCTTCCACAAGAATCCTTAGAAAAGTTTAATTAATTTCATTAGAGGGAGCAGCCTCTTCTCAGAAATATGCTGAATTACAGATCTTTTCTTTTCTTTTTTTTTTTTCTTTTTATGAAACGCTTTGAGGAGGAATTTTATTTTCACTCTGAGAAAAACGCTCCAACACACACACGCACACACACGAAAACACAATTGGAACTGCCTGGAAACAAGAAACAAGCAATTACAAACTGGATTTTTACATGACAACTTTGCCATTAGCATCAGTTGTATGCTGTGTGGAAAATCTAGTTTTCAGAATTGTTTCGACAACCAAACCAAGAGAAACCATTGGGAGAACTGAAAGTCCGAATCTCAGACTGTACACACTGTACTTTTAAGAAACTAGCACCATCTGTTGAGCAAAGAGGAAATTACTTCTCAGAATTTACAGGCAGATTGTCTCATCCAGCCTTTAATGTTGGCCACTGGCACTAACATTTTTCCACTTTGTAATTATTTTCAGCTCACACTTTCTGCACGGATATGATGAGTTGAATTAGCTTTTGTACCAGTCCACAATGTTCACTTTGATTCAGCTTGATTTCAGCAATATGTAAGGGTTAGATCTCATGTCACAAAACACTTTTGACAGTTTTTCAGAGCGGAGGTGTGATTGGTACATGCATCATGGCAATCATGTTAAGAAAATTTGAGCATAGTTAGTAAATCATGCGCCACTGTTGATCCAGTTACAGTATATCGTCTGTGTGCATGTACCACAGTGAACAGCAAGCACATATTTTAGATTTGTTGTACAGAAACGATACAAAGATACATCTTAGATAACTAGCATTTAAACTCAGAGAATTTCTCTAAAGCAGCACATACGCAGGCTAAACAACTCATAAACAGCCTACATAGCATGAATGCACCTTAAGAGCGTACATCACAATCTCACTAGATCACATGCATCACCATCTCTGTGTGTTTTGTTATATCTTTAACCTGGAGTTTAATATTGTTGTTGAAAACTTTTACTTCTGCATCACCCTGGTCCCATAGAAATCTTCTGTCTTTTGAGCTTTTCCTGCAGTCCAAAAGCGTCCAGAGTTGAGTTTGATTCCCAAAACCCCCACGTCCATGTGCCTGTTCATCTCCACAGTTAGAATTCAGACATTGTTGTTGTCCTCAAGTGTAATGTCTATGTGTTCTTCATACATACAAAAACGTAGTGTTTATCCTGACAAGTTGTAACTACTGTTTAGTGTTGTTCAGTAGCGACAGATTTAAGAGATTTGTCAATGCCCAGCAGTCATATCAACCCAGAGGAGAGCTGTAAACCTACCTCTCATCTCTGGATTATGTAAATCAAAGGCAATCTCTTGCAAATCCAATATCACACATTCGCTGACGATCACAATCCAGAGACTTCTCTCAAAAAACAGTCAAATTCGGATGTGTGAGTAGATGGCAGTGAGTTTCACATCCTTTATGTCCAGATCTCAGTTGGGACCATGGCCTCTTTTGTTCCAACAGAGGGCATGAGGTTATGTTCAGACAGGAAGTCTAGAGGAAACTGGACCAGGAAGCCTCGGATTTTGCGCAGCTCCTCTTGAGCACGGGCCAGGTCAATCTGAGCCAAACCTGGTTTGGATTGGTACTGCTCGAGCTCAGACATGTTCCTCACCAGGGACGAAGGAAGGCAGCGAAATACCTGCAAGAAAACAGACATTTGTACTGCAAACATACTGCTGTCTTTAACTGAAACTCTTGTCTTTCTTGCGATGGCAGTGAAAATCAGTCTGTCTGCCCATTACTTGGGTTTAGACTGAAATATCTCATCAACTATTTTGCCATGATATTCAACACCAACTAGTGTGGCGAGGTTTAGCTCAACCTTCAGTTCAGTTCAAAGTATAGTTGAGGCTAAATATAGCTGAGGCTGATGAAAGTTGAACCAGGTTTCTGAGTCTGAGATGTCACAGAAAGGCCACTTTACAGACGATAAAACCTTTAGATTTAGGTAACATCACGGCAATACATTTCAGGCCCCAGTAGCATCTAAGGATAGTCTAAGGATTTTCATTTTTTTCATTGTGTAATGACAATTATAGCCTCAAGGAGGAGCTAACATTGGTATGTAGACTATTAGTCTTGTAGAATTTATATGATGTGAATATACCAAAATAAAAAACAAATACAGATTTCAACTTAACCTTATGCCAGACCCTTGGAGAATCATAACTTTGCTTTCCCACATTTATCATCTAATATTATACCAGCTTACACACTTTTAAAAATAGATCTGTAAATGAAGTTATGCTACTAAAATGTTTTACCTCCATCTAACACACATGTTCATTTCTCAACCTACAGTAATTGTCCCCATGTAAAGATTAACCATCATGTTCATACTACCTTCTCATAAATGGTGGCATTGCGGCCAGCTGTACTCATCCAAACGTCCTTGTAGAAGCGATCACTGATGGGGTCAGACAGGTCAATGCTGGTGTCAGTGTGACCTCCAAGAATAGTCCTGTTCAGAGAGAGAGAGAGAGAGAGAGAAAGCGAGACAAATGTTGCTTTGCTTGTAGAATTTGACCGGAAATGTTTCCATCATATGAAGCCCCTTCTCTAAAACGTCTTGTTTTTTTCCCCCTCACGTACCTGAAGCATTCCAGGCGCAGCTGAAGCGCATAGGGTCCAGCTTCAAATTCTTCTCCGTCCATCACAGAGGCAACTCTTTCAGAATCCTCAACAATCACTGCAACCTCACTGTCGCGTTTACCCAGCATGCTTCTGTCGTTGATGTTAGCAGAACCTGGAACAAACACACAAAACAGTGGATGAACACTGAATCTCTGCATTTTATATGTCTTGCTGATGTGGACATTACCTCTTAGTTATGCTATAAATAATTAGTAATTAAATTTGGAAGAATTAGAATCAGAGAGAATTTTTAGCCATTTTTTGTGTTGATTGTTGTTGAGATTCTGCGTGAGTGTGAGCTGCACCTTATCAGCCAGCAGGTGGCACAACAGAGCTATGTTGCAGCACAAAAGTATTTGTATGTGTTTGTTGTAGCAGCACACATGGTGACAGAAAAAGAAAGCCAGATTTTTTGATTTATCACATTTTGATGGTGTCAGTGCAGAGTGGTTAGTTGCCTCAAATAACAGTCAGTGAAGGCAACATAACAAAAGAGAGACAGAAGGTGAGAGAGCAGATCAAGGACAGACTAACCGATGATGACTGTGTTGTCGTCAGCGATGAGCATCTTGCTGTGGACGTAGATGAGCTCTGTGACCAGGCGTCCCTCCAGCTCACAGTGAGTCCGTAGACCAGCGAAGGAGATGTAGTTCATCCACTGGTCGTCCACTGGGAAACAGAGGAGAGGGGAACATTAGCATTTTTCCAACTCCAACCTTAATATCATGTACCAAAACAACTGATGTTTATTTTTGTACTTACTCTCCCTTTTCAGCTGGGAGATGATGGAGTATTCTCCTCTGATCATGGTTCTTCAAAGACAGGGGTCAAAAACTCATCAAAAAGCACACCCAGATATGAATACAAATTATATTTCCACATCTGCTTCTGCTTTCTCATTTCCTTTCACTCTTCCTCTTTCAATATAAAAGTCAAGTGACATGTGGTTTACCTGTAGTTGAAGTGCATGACAGCCTGGATGGCGTTCCCTCCTCCTGTTGTGATGTCTCCCTCAAAGCCAGGAAGCAGAGGGGTGACCACATACACACGGTACTTTTTACCCTCCCTGTGAGCAAACACACATCAGTCACACTCAGACACATGAAGACTACCAGTGTTAAGCTGTGAAAAGCAGAAGTAGAAGAGCTAAAAAGACTCAGAAAAGAGGTTTAAATAAAGGGAAGTACTTGTGTGCTCTGATGATCCTTTCGATGATAGCATCTCCAATCTTGTTATAGACCGTCCTGTTGTCTGCACAGCTGATGAAGAACTGGTTCTGAGCAGAGGGGGTAGGACACAAACCCCGAAGAGAGAAAATCAGAATGCTTATCAGTCTCAGGCCTTGTTTTCTCAAGTACAATATAAAGTTTCTATGCTACAGAGTAATGAGGCTTTTCATTTCACAATGAGTTAGTCAGTAAGTACACTCGCACTGACAGAATAATTACACACATCAAAGCCAGTCTCAATGGAGGTATCTCATTACTGATTTTATTAACAAATGACTGCAGCACTGACAAATATACACAAGCAATTTTCCCCAAAACTGAATGCTGCTATGAAATAAACCTTTCATAACAATTTCATATTACAGTATTATACTTTTATTCTCACATCCTGTCCTCACTGCAGGTTTACCTCTATGTAGATGTAGTGTTTGCTCTTGGCGATGACTTGGATGTAGGCATTATGGATGGACTCCTCGTGGTACTTTATGCCCGCTGACCAGTCAGCTGCTGACCGCAATACCTTATACATAAAGACATAGGATTATTATAACAGTACTTTTTAAAAGTGGCAGCATCTTGCACCCATTTCATGGCAGTTATACCCTTATGATGTGTGTTGTTAGTCTTCACCAATACAGCGTGCATCGATAAGAGCGAAATGTAGGAGAAATTAGGTGACAAAGTGATTCAAAAGTCATTTTTATGTACTTCAAACTGCATCATTCTTGAAACACCTATAATTCTATATTTTTAAGTCTTGAACAGACAAAAGGATGGCTTAACTTTCACAATTATTATTTTTTGCCTTTGCTATATTTGTCAGTTCTTGTTCAAGTAAGGTGTTCAAAACTATGCCTCAACAGACATAATAAAGCATGTTTGGTTGTGTATTATGTGAATTATCAGCATTGTGTGAATGTTTTTCAGCAGTCATGCAGCTTGCTTAAATGTACCTATACAATAAAATACAATAACTACTGACTAGTCAATAATCATTTTAAGACAATACCAAACACTGATTTTAAAAAACTTGGCATACATCTAAATATTTAGTGTACATAATTCTGTAAGGACATTGACTTTGCTGCAAATAAAAAGGCTATGTAATGTCAAAAGGACAAAAATAAAGAAAAAGACCCTCCCCCAAATCATTGTGTATTATTAGTGCTAGTTATAATAAATCCAAATTGAGTTGTACAACGTCTTTAAAAGAGGTGTCAGTTCAAAAACACAATGGACTTATGACTTATGATCCTCCTGCACTTCTTATTTTAGTCAAGCATTTCACTCAAGGGTCAGTTCCTTTCAGCTAAAAAACCTCAAGTGTCAATCGCAAGTTCAAACTTTTGTAGTTATACAACATTTTGGCCCATGGAGAGTTTTTCAATGCTCACTCTCTTTTATCTCTTTCCAGCAGCGCTTGCAGACGTGCAGGAAAGTGGGAGTTTATACAGTGTGTGTATTTGTGTATTCTCTATCATTTTCTACCAGTGGTTCCTTTTAGGTTTGTTTCACAGTTGGCTTCCCCCCCCCCCAGTTTCTTTTTTTGTATAATTACAAATACAAAACCCCTAATTTTGTTGTTTTGTGAGTGCAAGTGGGTAAAAATGGTACTCGGTGTGCTCTCTTACCTGTACTTTGGCATTAACACAATCAGGGACTTGGTATCTGAGCTCACTGGCACTGGAGTGAGACTTGGGCAGCAGGAATGGATAAGACAAAGAGCGATACTTCGGCTTCATGATCTGTAGGGGAGGTAGTCGGAGAAAGTGGGGGAATGAGAGGGTAAATATGGAGTCTGGGAGAAGAGGAATGGAAAAGAGTAAAAACAAGAGAACCAGAGGGAAAAAGCTGGTGCCATGGAAAGCATTAGTGTGAGGATTAAGGTATTTTTTCCACTGTTCTAGCCAGACCATGATTTAGCCAGGTTAGTGTTAATTATCCTGTTTATAAATGTGCGTGTGAATGGGTGCAGTGAGGTTGTGGTGAACAAAAAAGCAGACAACCTCCAGTCAATAATTATCTTATGACAATAAATTCCAACATGCTGTCAGTAATAATTAAATAGATTTATGACCATTATAACAACTCATTCAATTACAGTTTGCCATTACTTTCTTCAACTACAAATATGAATAAGCATTAGAAATATTAGTAAAGAAATTGAGATAATATCAGTTTGAAAAAGTGATTAAATATTACCAACGATAAAAATTCAGATTAAATGAGTTTAGCGAGTTTAATCTGGCATTACATCCCTGTATGTGTTTGTTCATGAAAATACGTCACAGTGCCTTAGTGAAGTTCCAGCGCTGAATGAAGTGTCTGGCCACATCCCGGGCAGCTCTACCATGAACCACTGAGGCGATGTCATGCCAAGGCATCCTGGGAGTGGTGTACCTGTTGATAAAGTCTGCACAGAGCAGAAGGAAGCCAGTGAGGATAAGAAAAGGGTGGACATTAAAACAGTGTGGCAAGCAAAGAGATGAAAGAAAGGACACAGAGGAATAAAAAGATCCATTGGGATAAGATGAAAAAGGCACAGAAAAACATAGAAGGAGAGAAGATGGAAGAGTTTGGTAAAGAGGGGAAGAGAAAAAAAAACAGTTCCAGTCCACATTAGTTTTCCAGATGACTATTTGTTTCCATCAAAATTGTGTCAGGAAAAAATCATGAGTCCAGGATTAATGTTAAGTAGGGGTTTGCATGCTGAAAAGAACTTTGGACCTTGCAGTAAGAGGAACTTTTTAAAATAAGTTTGTGTGTGAGTGCGTGCAACTGACCATCGAAAGGTTTTTCGAGCTGAATCCAGTCCCTGTAGACAAAGTTGCAGTAGTCTTTTCCATGCCAGAAGCGAGTGTTGCCCTGTAATTCTCCAACACCTGTCTTTAGGCTTTTCACTGAACCACTCCCTACACACACAACCACACACAGAGAATTATTATTTAGAAAATTATCATGTTTTTATTAGATAAAACTTTGTGTTTAAGCATAATTTAAATGTCTCTCTTTATACTGCTAATGCCTCCTACACAGAAATATAGCGATATCAACCTCAACTCATATTTCAACATTCTCAGTCTTATTCTCTCATTTTCTCTCTCTTTCTTCACACCTGCGCTGTCGACACTGGTGACGCTGTCTGCTTGCTGCAGGGTGTGTTTGTGCAGGTGTCTGTACAGACTGAAGCGAGCCTTCCTACTGCGACCAATTCCCTTCAGCTTGGGCAAGTCCACTGGATCACTGGGTGCGGTGCCTCGTCCATTGCTCTGGCAGATGCCATCAACAGAGGACACGCCCTTACTGGATGGAGTGTTGGTGGAGCCAGCCTGGGGTCATGAAAACAAAAGAGGACACACTCTGAGCTGTGAGTTTATTAGCCATGTTCATGTGTTTCAACCACAGGAACTTTCCCTTTCCCTTTGAGAAACTCAGTTCCTCTCCCTGCATTTCCACTGAAGGGACCAGGGTCTAAATTAAGTTCCAGGGAGATTGTTTTAACGCCCCAAAAAGTCCCTGCTTGAGGGGTGGGTGGGTAGGTGGGGTGGAGTGGTACTTCTCAGGAGCTTTAGGGGCAGGGTTTGCAAGGAGGACTGTCGCTGATTGGTCAAACACACACAGCGTGGCTGCTTTGACTTATGTGCCACTTCATTCACAGAACAAGGAAGTATGGTGCTCTAGTATTGATTTAGGACCAGTTTAGTATGAGGGGGAGACATTTCTCTTTGTTTGTTAACTTGAAAAGTAAAGTAAGGCATTGTTGTCGGCTTCCCGCCTTGTTTTAAAGAAAGGGTGAGAGAAAAAGGGAGAGAGCGCTAGCGAGCTGAGAGCACCAGCGAGCTAGATAAAGAGTGAATGGAGAGAGAGAGCAGCGGTAGCGAAAACAAAGCAGTGAATCAAAGAAATAAAACATTTTCTGATTGTTTCATAGCGATTACGTTCTAAAGCACAAATAAGACCATCAAACACCCAACAGATGATATACTGTGGAGACAGACGCTCAAGTTTCAGTTTCATTTTCCTCTTTTGTATTTCTGCTTTTCATTCATTCATTCATTAGTCTACATCCAACTCATGTAAATTCAAAGAACAGGACAAATCTGTGTTGTTATTTCCTCATGTGTTAATGCTGCCATCATTTTTAAATTGCTCATGGATCTAATTTGCACGATGTACCTGGTTCCTCAGATGCAGTAGAAATGCAAACAGGACTGCACTACAGGGACTTTAAGTTCCAAGTTTAGTCCCCGTGATTAGTTCCCCTAGTTCCAAAGTACCTGGAACTTTTGGTCGAAAAGGCTTAGGTACACCTACAGCAGCTAAAACTAATGCAGTCTATTACAACAGCCCTGCGGGAAGGTTATAGGTCACTTTTCAGTTTTTGTTGAAACTGTCGTTGATTCAACTTTATCCTAATTTTGGAGGGTGTCATTTGTGGTGATGTTGAATTGTACTGCATTATATTGAGAATTGTTTCTAATATTACATCTGTGCACATTGATAAAAAATAACAAAGGGCAGGCTAATAAAGGCAGGTTAAAAAGACAATGGGGTGTATTTTATTGTGTGTCTGTGTAGCTTGTAATTCTATCTTTGTGAGAATCTGTTTGAGTTTTGCTTCCCAGAACTAATCAACAATCCTCCCAAAATCTAGCAGGTACTCAGGGTCAACTCCACAAAACATGAGCATGACTGTGCAACCAATTTTAATATGCAATCTTGGTTCATCCTCATGAACAGAAGAGCATGAAGTAGTACATTTGTAGTCAGATTTTAATGGAAATATTATGGCATTTTGATTTTTTTTCACTACAATAAAGCTCAGGGTTCACCAAAATATAAGAATTTATTCTCTAGGGACATTGATATCTGTTGTGGGCCATGTCATAGACCAAAGTGTTAATTTAGACCTGACGGTGGTGAGAGTCAACCTTCAATGCATCATTAGGCCCTGCTGGGAAATTTATCTACTAAACTTGTACATTATGAAGATGGATTAGGCTTTTATTGGATTAAGGGGAGGGAAAAACTTACATTGAATTTCCGTGCTGATACTTTAGAATGCTGATGTGTGTATGAGGGTGTACAAGTGTGTGTTTGTATGCGTCATTAAATTGAAGAAGCCAAAGTAATAACAGGTGCTCTGTAAGAGTCTGCTCTTAATATTCTGTATTTATGCGCATAAACAATCACCGCAGGATGCCACTGAGGGTACATGCAGTGCTACTTCTTCATTCCCTCCTGTGCCACTGTGTGAGTGTGAATGCAATCATTTTCTCCTTTTCCTCTGCTCTCCTCCTTTTCCCCATATTTGAACTATTTGTCAAATCAGATGGTAAGAATCACATTGCCTATAACTCCAAACTGTGGACACGACATTTGTGTGTGTGCATGTGTGTGTGTGTGTGTGTGTTGTGTTCTATCTGACCTGCTCCAGGGCCACGGAGCGTGTCACACTGCCAACATCTGTCAGCCGATGCTCTCTGTCGTCCCAGCGACCATACGCGAGGTCGATCCCGCCGACGAAGGCCACTGATTGGTCAATGATGACGATCTTCTCATGATGTGCCCACAGATAGACGGAGGAAGAGACGTGGTCTGGATGACGCATCACCTGGACCACAAACACATAAAACACAGCACATATAAATTCAGACATTAATGCAAAAGGCACAAATATATTGATATTTCTTAACTTGTGACATGTCCCTTTATATTCTTTTTTGCAACAAGCATACTGCAACCTCTTTCTACTCATAATCCTTCAGTTACCTTGATGTTGGGGTGCAGGTGCATGAGGGTCCTCTTGCTGTAGCCCGAGTTAATGCCCAGGGCGAGCTCCACCTCTTTATATAACATCACAAAGATCCGCACTCCCTGTGTCTGTGGACAGACAGAAAGGAATATAAAAAAAAGCATTATAAAAAACATACTTCTTGCATTCACACCTGGAAGCTGCCCAGTACAACCCCAGTCTGATCTGCCAGTCACTGAGCAGCTCCACTGGAGGGCTTGCTCAAGAGCACCTCAGTGGTGCTGTTTCACTTTCCCCACCCAGATTTATCCTGGCAGTCCAGGGATTGAACTGACGACCTTCTGGTCAGGAGCTAAAGTCTTCTCATGAGTATAGAGTCTACAGTCCTCATTCTATGCCTATGGGTCATTTCGCTGCCATAATTTAGGCAATTTAGTGCAGACTTACTGCTTTGCGTTTAAGGATACAGTCCAGCCTCCACCTGTTGCCTTCCACCACAGGTCTCTTCAGGAAGATCTCTGGACTCAACCTGAGCAAGGGAGACAGAAACAGACACAGAGAAAGACAGAAGCATAGAGAGGGAGAGGTAGATGAAGAGAGAAAATTAAATATTCCTTTCAGGCACAAACAATAAAAAAACATTAAAAGCAGAAGAAAATAAATGTTTATATTCATCCATCAGAGCTGCTAACATATTTTATATACTCTACATATGACAGACATGACATAATGATAAACTCTCATGAGTCACTCACTTTGGCATCCTGAGCTTACACGTCTACAATGCCATTGCCTCACATTACACAGGCTGACACCTCATTGGACTGCCACAGACCATAAGCCCAGTGATTACTGCCTTAGAACACAGGGATTTCAGCCACGTCAAACTGTTGCACATTTGGCTCTGAGGCACCATAAACTACTATGTTTGAAATGACACTGACAAAAATATTATAACTGTGGCAGTAGAGACAAATAGAGTGTGTATTCCCCATTAGAAAACTTCATACAAATGATAATAGAGGATCAGAAAGGCAAAACAGTGATTAAATGGAACTTCAGATGAAATACAGACAAGGATAAGTTTCCTAACTTTGCAAAGCAGTTGAGCCGGTTATTGATTAGATTAGATTTGCATCTTTGCTATACCGTGTGCCTGGTTACTGTACCCTCAGAGTGCAATAAAGTTTAGAGCACAAGAGTGACTGTCATTTGAAAACATGAGATAAATTAGATTTTTCTTTGTTTTCAAGAGAAATTGTGTTGCTTAATTCTTTAAAATTACATAATATCCTTGTGGTACGTGCAAAACAACACACACATTAGAAAACAGTGCAGTGTGCTCTTTCAGACATCTGATACAGTAGGTCAGATAATCGTTTATCACATGAGGATCATATGTAAAAAGAAAAGTGGAGTAAAATAAGAAGAGACACAGACAGACAAAGGGGCGTGTAGCAGAAGTGTAAACGGATACAGGGACTGTATCTTTCTGTCAGTGTATTTCTATTCTGGGTGTGTGGATGAGGCTGTAATTAGAGCATGAACCATTGCATGGCCTGCTAGTGAGCCGGACTTGTGGGTAAAACATAAATTAATGTGTAACAGCATATACTACACCAACTAGGTATCAGAGTGTCATTGCTGTCTGCTCATTCTTTGGCAGCAAGAACTGTGTATGGTCTGTTTGTTTACCAAATTACTGAGATCAGCCAATATAACTATCCTTTATTATGTTCAGCTGGTGCAGGATACAATTTTTAAAGCATCGCCTATCATACTACAGTTAAATACTGCTGAATGGTTTATCCATCTTACCATTTAAAAAAAGGACTGTAGCATTATTATTACATGACAAGTGCAAAGTACATAAAAAAATAGACATGTAATGGTGGATTCTGAAACACTAAATCACACATGACGCAATATAACATATGACGTATCTTGTAACCATGACAACAACCAAACCCTACCATAATCTACCAAAAAGAGGCCACTATGTTCTGTGCACTTCGTATTTTAGAGTTTACACAATCAGTCAGCAACCAGCTACAGTGTGGTATGGTGTTACTGTTCCCTATTGGTTGAGTCCACTAATAGCAACACACTGTGTGTTTTTATGCTGTTTTGCCTGCAGGATTACTATTCTGTATTGGATGTTGCAGTGTTATTTTTTGTTTATTTGTTCTTTATTAGACATAATAGGTGAGACATGACATAATTTAATATGAAATGTGATTTGACAAGGTTGACATGAGACAAAGATGCTTTGCATTGAATATATACAGAACCAACAGCGAAAAAAATAAAAAACATCGTTAGGTTCGAGTGTGAATTGAAACTGCGGATACAGTTGCTCTTGTGTTGATGTAGGTGTGTGTGTATGTGTGTAAGTGTGAGTGTGTGTGTGAGTGGCAAGTGGCATCTCAGGTCCAACCCTATCAGCCATTTTATGTTATATCCTCTCTCTGCTTGCTTTTCTCTTTTTTTCTGCTTAATCTTTTTCTTTTTTCTTTACTTTATAAAGTATCACTCATGCTGAGTGAGGCAGGGGGTTTCCCTTCCTTTGGCCGCCCCCCTGCCCTTTGAAGGGAGTTGGCTATAGATGTTGCAATGTTGAAGCAAGACACTGGGTTGTTTTTACTTGTTTCTCACACTTACGCTTGACAGCAATCACACCTCAACCAAGATATCTTCGACATGCATGCTACTCACCACCAGTCAGTGATAAAGATTTCCTCTTTAGCCTCCTCCAAAGCATCAGCGACATCCTCCATGTAAGTCTTTCCATTCACATACCTGCAAAGGAAAATTACTGTTACACTGTTTACCCTTTGAAATCAGTCATCACTGTCACATTTGCTTGGGTAGACATATGCAAACATGCACATGCAGTGTTTCACTTTGCACTGTGTACAGTCAATGAATAACTTGTGTCATTTTAGCACACACTGTCCTATCACAGGTCGCCTTACAACTACCACAAAACCACAAGTAAGTCATAAGCAGACTGAAAAAACAACACAAAAAACAAGAGCAATAAGAGGGTCATGAAAATGCATTTGTCTGTTAAGTTCCCTGACTTTCTTAACCGTGCAGGCTACACCCATAGCTGTGTCATCATGACATAACTGTTCTTTAAACACTCTCTTTTTCCATTCGCTCACAGGCCCACATGTCTGTCCCTCAGGCTCTTTGCTGAGTACAAACGTAATGACGCTACCACACGGACAATTCAATATCACAGAATCTGCGTGGTGAAGGAAAGAGACTGCAAAACTTCTCTCCCAGTATAGCTACCATTTGGCAGGGATGTTTTCCTCTTCCTGTGCAAATGATCCAAAGCGGTGATCTCGGAGGAAAGCCTTCCCATGATTCCTCACAAAGCTTTCAATGCTCTGACCCCACCAGCGGGCATGTCTGTAGCTGCTGCACTTAAACACCAATGTCCTGCAATGAGAATGTACACAGACACAAACTCAGACACAATGAAATAAACTTTAATGTCTGTGCTCAAACACACAGACACATATAGTCTTGTTATGGGCTATAGGCATGAACAACATTGGTTCCAAAACATGAGGCAATTATGTGACTTTTAGTCTCATTTATCTTATCACCGCTGAACAGTTTATCAAAGCTGGCATTTTTGTTTTCCTTTTGTGAGATAAAAGAGCTGAGCAATTATTCCTGAATTAAAATAAGCCTTCAGGAGGTTGGAATGGAAAGAAACTTAAGACAACAATCCACCCTATAATACCAGACTATTAACAACCAATTTAAGCAATGTACTGTAGCTATGGCTCCAGGGATGGCAATGTTGGTCTGTCCTTCTTGTCCAGACTGACAGTCATGCACCTCAGAGAATTATTTCATTGTGACTTTGGTTATCCCCTGTCTTTGTCAGTAGCACCACTAGCAGGTCAAAGTATTGACTTATCCAGTGAAATATCTCAAGATCTACTGGATAGATTGCCATGAAATTTGGTACAGACATTCATGTGCCATTCAGGATGAAATGTAATGCCTTTGGGGATCTCCTGATTTTTCATCTTGTTTATGATCAATTACCTGAAAAAGTAATGACATTTCCATTGATCTCAGCTGTACGTTGTGGCTAATTAGCAAATATTAGCATGCTAACAAGCTAATCTGCAATGGTGAACATGGTAGACATTTTTCATGCTGAACCTTGCAGCCGCTAGCATGGCTTAGTCTTGTTTATGTTTTTTTATTTTTATTTTTAACATTGGTTGAGATTTTCAGCGCAAGTTGGATGGAAAAAAAATATTTTTAGCTTTTAAACATCTGGTTTTGGTGCCAGACCAGGGGTTGACATGCCACAATCATACAGGGAAAAGTTAAAACACCTTTCTCTGCGGTTGTAGATTCAACAAACCCGAATGAAATACAATATATTTTCACCAAAGGGAGAGATTTAACATCTTCTCCATAGCTACTATGGCTGCCTACACATTAAAACTCACAATGGAAGCAACAGGTATGCCTGTTCTCTGGGGGTTGTGGGAGTTGTATTTTTCTTTTATTGAAGGAAATCACTGTTTAAGGACTGAGTGAGACAGACTGAGAGAAAATATACTACCCCATCACAAAATAACCCTCTGGAATACATTTTAACATCATAAACCGATTTTATTTTAACAGAATAAGCCAGTCACACACACACAAACAAAAATATAACCTGGATAGGCTATCGACCCTGACTCCATGTTTGGTCTCTGTGTCTTTGGAGTCCATCTTGATGCTGAACTCTTTATCCACCAGCAGGACGAAGGAGATGGCCCCTGAGTCTGGTTTCATATACAGCAGGAATGAGTCCTTCACCACCAGCCAGCTACACAAAGCACACAAATACCTGTCATCATTATCATCATCATCATCACTGTCATCATGAAGATTTATGATTTGTGTGTCTACTTTATGTAAACTTCTGTGGATCTCTATTGATTTCTGTGGACCGGTTCTTAAGGGTGTAGGAAGAAAATCATCACGGAGAGGTAGGTGGCTGGGCTGAACGTTTCAAACGTGTGGGATTTTTTTGTGTTGTCTTTAGAAAATAACAATAAAACACTGCTCACATAATAATTTGGCTGTGATAAAGAGAAAGAATGAAAAACGAACAGATGAAGAGAGATGAGGTGGTGTACGTCAATGAAGCTGGGTTGAAGATACTAAGATACTAAGATGTTTGCAAAGTACAAACATAAATAAATACACAAGAGAGCCAAAAATACCTCTTATTAAAATGCTATCATTATTATGTTTTTAATTTTCAATGAATGGTGACTGCGTTTTAACTTTTTTCTATTTTTTTTTACCCACTATTTTTTAACACCCACACTCTGACAGCTTCATGCCAGAAATCTGCGTCTGGGAATGTGTAATTTCTTTTGTACGTAGCATTCATCACACCCACATTTTTAGACATGTTTGCCAGTTTAAAAAAAAAAAAAAGACATTCACTGAAAAAAGGAGAGAGGGAAAAATGCAAGTCTCTCTTCCTGTGTATTATAGTATAAAACGACAGTATTGTTAAAGAGAGACAAAGAGAGCAAGAGACAAAGACAGAGGTAACCACACACCGTTTGGACCAGCGGTAGCAGGCCTGGCTGTGACCACAGCAGTTCATGCCAGGGATACGATGTCCACCTGAACGCTTATAAATCATCCCTTCCCTGGAACAGACACAACAAAACAGTAAAGGGATAAGCCAACACGTTTTTGTGGAGTTTGACATTAAGAAAAATATACAATAGACTTCATGCTTTAAATATGTTATATATATAAAAACTTGGGTATAAGGAAAGTATATTCTGTAAAATTTGTAAATAAGCATACTCAAAAAAGCATTTTTTTCATCCTGATCTCAGATTTCAGCTCAAGTGCTTCACTCTGCTGTTAACTGTTAATGTCTTATCCACCTGAGACAAGACTGACATAACAGTTTTTACAGGTGGGATGAAAAGGGATTCAAAGAGGAGAAAATGCTCACAGTCCTTTGGGTCCCAAGTCATGAATGAAAGATAGTTGGCTGATGTCAATGAACTCCATCTGAGAATAGACAAGAAGAGACAACAAAAGGCTTCACATGGTGACTCTTGTGAAGAAAAAAAGTGATATACAAACATCGACATGTGACTGTGGGCAGGCAACTATTACATCCACACATACTATCCATCTGAATTCAGCTCATCTTAAATTATGTATTGTCACCTCAAATATAAACTTTAATGCATCAGAATGATGCATTAAAGATGCACTACGCTGTGGCTAAACATAGTGTTGACCTGTTTCAAAGGCTCCATCTACCATAAGGGTATAATGAAGAGAACATATTATACATTTCTTTATTGGTCCAAATATAAGACAACTTCCACTTTTGAACAAATAAAAAGTATTTGGATGCAGTGTAGAAGATGATAATCAACATAAATGACAATGCTGTTTTAAAGAAATTATCTGTAACACAAGGTATAGTATATACCCTTTTGTATATGTAATTTCCAGAAAAATAACTGTCTTATATTCAGGCTGACATACATTTTTTTTTATTCCATGCATTCAGGAGTCATCAGGCCTTTAACACATATGGGTAACATACAATGAGCAGCGATAATATGCTTAAATTCCTTGACTGTGTCAACATAAAGCAGACACAGTGCTATGGGTACACACAGATTAAGCATCTGTGTCAACACTCAATGTTCCACCATAAGGGTAGAACATGGAATAAGGTAGAAAAACACTGCTAATTATGTTTACTTTAAAAGTGCATCTCAGGCGTCTAGCTGACATGAGTCATTTGGTTCATATCCAAAGAAATTCCCAATACACACAAAATTAGTATAAATGTTAAAATCTAGATTGGCAAGCAGTCATTTTGAGGTTATGTCTAAGTGTGACATTGCAAAGCCTAGTAGGATTACTCACCGTATGGTGATATTTGCGGTACATAGCCATCCTCAGCAGCTTGTTCAAATAGTCTTCTAATTGTCTCTGCAGAAACACATATACTATATTTTGGCCACTGTGAGTATTTTAATGACAAAATCCATGCATATAAACACTTCCATGCACACACACATACACACACACACACAAGCATACACACAGTGAGAGAGTGTTTTAGAGGATACATGTGTTGACAAGTACCATGGCAACAAGTGAGTGCCAGGAGAGCTCCTTTCCATAAAGTGAAAATATGACAAAAGTGGATTTTCCAGCCAGGAAAACAAAGGCTGCAAACACAATGCTGTGACATACCCTCCTGCTGGAAACCTGTTCGTCTCGCACCAGCTCATCTCCTCCTCCCCTGGGCAGGGAGGGCATCTCCCTCACCTCACTCTTCCTCACTGTCTTCCTCCTCACTGTGTGGCTGAGAAAGAGAAGAGGAGAAACCAAGAGTTTGTGTGTATGTTTGTGTGTGTTATGTATGTTCACAAAGTCCCAGAGTACAACAGTCTGATGGCTTGCGGATAGAAGCTGTCTCTGAGCCTGCTGGATCTGGCTCTGATGCTTCTATACCGCTTGCCTGATGGTAAAACAACATAATTTCCTGTGTACCTTCCAGCGAACAGGTGTTGGGACATGCAAATATAAAAGCTTGAATTAGATGACAGCAGGCTAACTCAGTGTGTTGTTTTATATCGGCCAGGGATGCAGAGCGGCAAAATTGACAATAATCATATGAAAACAGTGATACAACCACCAAAAAGAATTTGAAAATACACCCTTTTATGGGAGACACAATAAAAAAAAGTCAACAACACAGACAAAGAGAGTGAAAGAGAGAGTAAGACCAAAGCAAATACTATTAAAATCCACAGGGCATCATTCTATTGTTTTCAAGTGGGCACATCACCAGAGTGAAAAAGAGACAGAGACAGAGAGGGAGGGCAATAAAGGGAGAGACAGAAAGGTGCATTTGAGGACATAAAGATCAAATTGTTAATTCATAGAGTTAAGACTTGGTTTGAGGTGAAGGTTTATCTCTCCATGGAAAGACTGTGAGTCAGTGCACAGTGACAAAAAACAAATGTGCATGTGTGTTTGTGTAAATTAGTGTTTGTACATATGCACGTCTGTGTGGAAGTGTAAATCTGCGTGTGTGTGTGTGAAGGCGCCAACCTGCGTGATGGCAGCGGTATCCTCATGAGGGTCTTGTATGTCCTCAGCTCTCTGTGCAGCTCCATGAAATGTTTCTCCTTTCTCTTTACCATCCAGGTAAACTCACCGTGCTTCAGCTCAATCTTAAACACTGCTGGCAGAGACTAAACACACACACACATAGGTGGAAAGTCAGAAATGTGTGTTTACAGTAAGAGAGAGAAAATATCTGTTGTAAATGATGATGTATTATATATCAGGGTAAACATTAAGGTTAGAATCATTTTAATTGCTTTAGGAGAAAATATTTAAATTCAAGTGTATAAAAAGTCTGTAAGAATTGTGACTAAAATTAATTCTAGTGATTTATAATAACAATTAAGGCATTTTAACTTAAAGCATTCATTTTTTTAAAATTAAACCTGCCAAAACATTGCCATAAATAAACAAAAATAAGCATAAATATCCAAAACAAAATGTTGATGTATTCTGGAAATAATAAATTGCGCAACATGAAAGAGAAAGTGTGAGACACTTTGTTTTTGTGATTGTATACTCTGTGCAGTACCTTGTTGACACTCCTGTGGTGAGACAGGTTGAAGCGGTCCTGTGCGGTGGTGAATCTCTCCACCTCCAGGATCCGTGCAGTAATGGGAACAGTGGGGAGGTAGACCGTAGCACTGGCCTCCTTAAAGCCCACTGTGGCGTACACGGCTGAAAATGGGATACGACAGTCCCCTAGGAAGAGAGAGAGAGAGAGGCGGTTGTTGTTCAGTTTGTGCATGTAGGAGTTTCTCGGGCTGGTTTTGGAGGCGAGTAGGCTGCATTGCTGAAAAGTCGGCCTTTGTTCAAGATTTTTTTTTTTTATGCATTGCTAGTTTGCAGCGTTAGGTCAAATGTTTCTGTTTATTCTCTGGTAAAGTTTGTGAGATCTAAATTACGTAAAGGAAATAGTGACCCCTCAGACTCTTGCACTGTTTAGATACCAGTTAAGAGGCTCACTCTCACTTAGCCGTCCTCAATTTCCTACATTTCCCAGAGACCCTGGGTACAACCCTAAGAGGACAGCATGAACTTATTGCTCTGGGCTTACAGAGACATGTACAGTCGTTCCATCAAGTTCAGTCTCTTGGGGAGTTTGCATAATCCTACCATCTGAACTGTTTATCACTGGAATAAATGGGCACTTTGTTTAGTTTTAACTGGCTTTTGAATAGTTTTTGCAGTATTCTTTAAATATATTGTTTTCAAAATAATCACACCTACTGTACAGTAGGTGTTTGTATCACTCAGGGTTCTTTGTTCTGTTTTTTGATTTAGTCTATTTTAGGTATAATCTTGTACTTGAGGGAAATGATGGTGAGATCATAATATTCAATACAGAAAGACAACAGGCAAATACAAACACACCTACGTAGTTTCCATCATCGACCTCCTCTCCCTCCCCTAAGTCCAGCTCTCTGGTATCCAAGCTTTCCACAAGGTCAGCCATCTTGATGCCGTCGTGTTCGTCCAAGACCGTTGTGGTGTCAGAAACTTCCGAGTTCACCAGGTTGAGGTTACTGGTAGTGGGCTCAGCTTTACCCTGCATGCTTAGCAGTTAAGCCCCTGAGCAGGGTTCACCTAGAGGAGAGGAGAGGAGAAGAGAAATGATCATTTTGAAAAATCAGAAAAACTTTATGACATTGTAGTCATGTTCTGCGGAATAAATGGAAACTTGAGAATTTCTGGGTTTACATGTTCTTGTTCATGTTGTAAGGATGTGACCATTTCCTGAGTGTACATACAATCCCACAGAGAGGGTCATTTGACCTCTAGTGATCATACTTCTCACGACTGGTTACCAAACCGTGCTGTTTTAACATAAGAGTCCCAAAAGGACCCAGAAGAATGCAGGACCTTTGACAAACATACGCACGAGAGACAGTTGTAATCCCGGATGAGCCCCCATTGTTATGTTATGGCTGGTTCAAACACCAAACATAATAATGGACACAACACCAGTAGAAGTTTACTACATATGAGTTTATTGAAGTAAATTAATCAAATGAATGAATGAATGATGACCTACCTAGCACCTAGATACCTAGCACCACAAAGGTGCTGCTACAGCAGGGTGGAGAGAGAGAGACTTCTTGTTTGTGGACTGCTGGTCTTGCTTAGCCTGGGATTTTATTTGTTTTTGTTAATAAATCCCATGGTTTGGGTATTTTTAAAAAGTGTTAGGGTTTTACTTTGGGTAAATGGTGACATCTTGTTCACCCCGTAAGGCCAGCTAAGGGTGAGGCATAACACATGTTAGAGGATAACATGTGGACAGCATACTAGACACAGTGGCACTAGGATGGGAATATGTAAAAATGAGACAGTTCAGTGCTGAAAATCAGCCAATCAGGTGACAGAAAGGAGACGTTCAACATAGGATCTGATGTCTGTTTTGTAATCATAGCTCCAAAATTTGCCTATTCCAAACACAAGGTTAATAATAAAGATGGTAAATATATACGGTTGCAACTAACAATAGTTTTCATTATTGATTAATCAGCCAATTATTTTATATCATTTTAAAAATAAAATGTCAGAAAATAGTGAAAAATGCCCATTATAATTTTGTAGAGCTGATGGTAACATCTTAAGTCTTGTTTTGTTTGATCAACAGTCCAAAACCCAAAGATAGAAGATAAAGTCCATGTAAAGGAAAATCAGAGATTTATTTCTTAACACATTATACATGTCAGAAAATGATTGCTGTAAACATGTTAAAAGACTGAACTATTGAATTGTGGAGTTAGAGTGTTAAACTGTTTTTCGTCATTTCTGTGTTCAGGATTTTTTGGGCGGGCCAGAAATGGAGGCTTGATGATGTAGAGGGGTTACCAGCATGACCCCTCCCCCACTATATAAAACACTACATCATACATACTCATAGTTATTACTTTTACACTGGATAGTTTTTCAAACTTCAACTGGATACAACTAGGATTCACTTCAGATAATCCACTGTTACTAGTGAATGGGGCCATTTTCGCTCAATGTTAACACTCAAGGAGTTATTTTAAACTGTTCGGCTGGGAGGACAGAAGGAGTCGGAAGCAACCGACACCTGCCTCCGCCCCCAGCCTCAGCTTCTGCATTGGCTGTGCGGCTGGGAGGTCTCTGGCCAGAGGGGAGCATTTGCTGGGCAGCACTTCATCAAACAGCACAGCGTGAGAGGCAATTGCTCCAAGGGTGAAAGCCACAATGAAGTTGCCGAGGACTTTTCAGCAGAGAAGTGAGTAACATTAAGTGCACCAAACTCCACTGACAAAAATGACAATGTAACATAATGATTGGTAATGGATCTCCTGTTAATTAGTCATTTAGGTTATATTTTTACTGAAATAAGTCTATATTTACCTAAAAAATATGTGCTGAATTAAACAGTGTCTCCTAACGTTACTTTATTTTTAAAGCTCTTAAAAATAAAGCTTCAAAAGCTTTATTTTTAAGCTCTATAAATATCTATGGATTACTTTTGACAACTAAAGCTAAGCATATGCAGTGGACAACAAATATACAGATGGATGAAGTAGAAGTAGAAATAACTCACTTACTGAAAAATGTCACATAGCTGGGATGTGATCTGTGCCAAACATAGTATGAGTCATAGATCTTACGCTCATGTTAAGATTAAGTAATCCCCTTGTGCTCTCTATGAAATCATCCACAGTTGTTATGTTTATCCACTAATTACAAACCATTGTGTTGATCATTATTCTTGGAGCCATAAAATAAAATAAAAAACCTGATTTTTCTGCAGAAACATTTGCCATTTTCTTTTAATGATGAAGAAAACAATCATGCTGAAATACAGTCCTAAAATCAGGAAAAAACCCTGTTATATTATCTCTAATACTGCACCAGACAGGGCTGCAGTGCTTAATTGCTTGTATCTTGGATCCAAAAGTGTTGTTGAGAATAAATTATTTTCTGACCGATAAATGTTGCACCAACCCGACAACAGAAGAGCTTTTGAGAATGGGCAGTGCCTTTAACTGTGGTGGGCTGAGATTAAGTTGTTCTCTCTATGAAAGGGGGGTTAAAAGGGTTCAATTCAGGTTGTGACAAAGTCAGATTGGTTTATTATCTTGGTGATTCAGAGAATTATTTTGTGCTTCTGAAACTCAGCAGTACTGAGATCATACACTCACTACCGCACCCAAATTTCCAGTACGGCACATTTACAGTAAAATTAACCTTGTTTGGGAGTTATGGCTGCCTGAATAAAATGTGCATGGCACAAACTGCTCTCTCTTGCTGTTCGTGACTTCAGAGGAGTATTTATCAGCACACGTCCACTCACATGTACACATCCCTGAGAGCTAACCTACTTAAATCCAGCTAATGACCAACTACTTGCCTGACTGGAATTCAGTGACACACACAGTGACTGACATAAAGGAATCAGCTGACACCTTCCACCCCACCCAAATCAGACATGTCATCCCGAGTTTAATGACTTGTTATGTGCAGATGAGCCCATTTTGTCACTTCTTAATTTTCTTCTGTCTTTCATTTATTATCTTGCCCTCTGGGTATGGGTCAATGTCTTATACAGTGCAAAAACATTGCAATAACTAGACAACTATAGGACAGAGACCATCATTGAAATTTTAAACTGATTTTTCTATTGATTACCCTTTTTTATTATTTTGTTGATCTTTATCTGCATTATTTAAGGTCTGAATGTATTTTCAAAAGGAGAATCAGCATTGAATCATCTACATTATGTCAGTAATCTTTGTCACACAGACAGACTCTACATGCAAGAGGAAGACAGTTTATAAAACATATTTCAAATAAGAGGAAGAACTACTGTATTACTAAATCTTTTCCAAACACAAGTTGACTAAAAACATGTCAATGCACAGTTGTTACAGACACACACACATAAAGTCCTCCTGGGATGTGCACAGCATCACCCCAGTTTCATTTTAAAGGCGGCTTCACCAGAGTGTATCTGATGAGTGTTTTATTAGGGTCAAGAAGTCATTTATTCATCCACACGGATCTTCTGCTTACAGATTCTTATTTTATATTCGGGTCAGTAACGTCTCTGCTTTCCCCAACCTAGCAGTATAATTTCTCTTTGACTGAGATTTGAAAACATTCTATTTTTGGCAGCCTTACAAAATATTACTCCACAGTTTGTGGTATTTTGTCAATGCTGTATCTGTAAATGATTTCACTGACTGCACCCATGGGAGTGTGTGCTAGTGATGTGATTCACTGTGTAAGATGTGCTGTAAGACACCATCACACTGAGTAAGACCTTGCAAAGTGAGGCCTTTAGGACCCACATGCACATCACACACACGCACACATCCTGCCACACGTACGTGAAGCAATAACATTAAGTGCACCTCTACCTGTGCAATAATGCTAAATTAACACAAAAATAAACACAATATGCATTGTAAACACAGTCAAAATACAACTTTTTGACAACTACTCCTTGCAGCATAGACACGTGTAAACATGCAGCAGGCTACATTTATTTCATGTTAAGTGGATGTTTACGTTGAGCAAAGAGCAGTGAAACTGTACTAAATTCCCCTTTTTTTTGTTTCACTATAACCTCACCAATACACACTGCAAAGAACATGAGCTCCTGTTTGTTTCGAAACAATCCTTGAGATGCCACAAACCTGCTAAACCTGAAAATGACCTATTTCATGTGTTTGATACACAGCTGCTCCGGCTTCATTTCAGCCCCAAGAGCAGTCATCTGTAAAATCCTGCATTACTAAGGCAGGATACAGGCAGGGTGTGGGAAATAACAGTCCTGTAGTTACAACAGCCACAACTGCATTTTCAATCTTCCACTTTTCAGTGGGAAATAAAAACCACTCAAAAAGAAAGACTCAAAATTCCACCATGCAATATGCTAAGTCATCCAAGACTACCCCATGCTTATGTGGTCCATTAATAAACCTCCCTCCACCCAAGACAGGACAGAGTAGAGAAGAATAAAGAGTCAAGAGAGCAGAAAAGTGGGGAATGAAAGAGAGGAGCTGACTCAGCAGAAAGGTTCTGAAAAGGTTCATAAAAGTTTTAGTATAATTGTTACTGATGTACATCACTGCGAATCATTTTTATTTATTCTACGCTGTCTTCTGTATTAGCAGTTCAACTCAATTGTAGTGGTATAGAAATGTAGTTCACAAGTATGGCTAGTGTCTTATGAATACTGACTTGACAAGAATGTGATAAACGTTATTCCAGAGGATGTTAACAAGGCCTGTAAGATTTATTTTGGGAATGTGCTACGTGACTAATGTCTTTATAAGCAGTGCCGATGCCCCCTGCTATCTTACCCCAGCTCACAGCGATCCAAAAGCATTAATATGAAAGATGAGCATAACATCATTAAACATACAAACCAACTAATGAAAGGCAGCCAGAAAGCAGCTGATAATAAGAAAAATAAACATCCTTTTTGGATAGGACACATACAGAAGGGGTTTACAGGAAATGTGGTGTAAAGTTTCAGAGACAGCAGCTACAATGACTAGCAAGAAAGAACAGCTGTGACTATTATGATGTATTGACATAGCAAGTGGAACCTCGTTGTCACCAGTGAACAGAAAAAATAGGTCTTTTCTGGTCTGGTTTCAAGTGAACAGGGAGGAGTAGCACCAAACGATGAGGGTTCTGGTGATTCACCAGATTTCTGGTCTGTCCTCTCTGAGGCAAGTTTGGGCAGGAACAACACACATATAATTATACTGTCTATACACAATGAAAAAGAACAAGGTCAATTGTTTCTTTACAGTTATTGGAGGCAAAAGAAATCACACCCTCTGAGACTCACATAGGTTTACTTGTCCGCTGATCAGCTGTCACTAAAGCCTAAATTTAACACCGATTTGACCATAATTTGTTTGAGTTTAACCTTAAACTGAAACCTGCCGAAAGAACACACCCTGCTCAAGTTTTAAAAAACGGGTAAATTGTATTTCTTTCCCTGCAAAGTGCTAAATTCCTCTGTTTGGAACTAAAAATGTCCGTGACAAGTGAATAACACACAAACACATACACCAACAGATAGCAGCTTGACAGTAAACATTCCCACTCTTGAACAAGATCCAACATGCTCCTACAGTCAGAAGAGTCACCAGCAGTCACACCTACAGTGTCTGCATGTCTGTCTGCTTCCAGTTGTCCAGGCCATTAACTCTTCATTCATAGTCTTGTTTTTTTGTCTGAAACAAGAACACTAATGTAATGTTCATAAACATTCTTATTGTTTGAATCAATAACTTGAGTAACAAATTATTTAAACTCCTTTTTTTAATGTTTTTTTTTAGATTCTCAACCTTTGCCATTCTCAAGTTTTGTCAATTACGTCGACACTGACACTGAAGAACACATTTTGTGAAGTCACATTTTGCAGAGAGGGACAACAGCGTGGGGGAAGACATTTCACACAATTAAAAAACAGTGTGATGTCTAATTTAGTCCATGTACAGAAGTATAGAGTGTGCATTTTGTCCCACTGACCTTTCATGATGATCAAACAACTAAATGTTTTTATGTGCAAGTAACATAATGCCATCAAGATCTACTTGATGGTAATTCATTTTTCATTGTTTTTAGTCTTCAAGATTAAAAAAAGATCATGCAGTTGTGTAACAATCTATCAAAGTGTATGTGTTTTCATACCACAAACCTCCAATATTAAGTCCTACAGCAAAGAGAAAGCAATTTTTTTTGGATTTGGTCTTTGTAGACATATGGGATGCATCAATGTCATTCAATTCAACAAGGCCCACTGGTTAACTAAGAACCTTTCCAAGTGTATGTGGAGTTCATGCAATCTTAGTTCCAGAAGAAATATTTATGACAGTGCGGTTATCTCCCTGCTCTAAGAATACCCATGACCACCCACAGGCTTGACTCTCACATAGGTCAACTGCAGAGGGACCTGGAATGCTGAATGTAGTTTGAATGTGTGCATGTAGACTCAGATGTCAAACATATATGCATGCACACACACGCATAAAAGCTCTGGTCATGGTAATTCTGTTCATGCAACCTGACGGTTGAGCAGAGAGAGGGTGAGAATGTAATGGAACTGCGGGAGTTATCTCTGTACTCCATTCCAATTGTACACTGCCTACTTCCTGCTTCCTGTCCTGTTGTCATGGAGATAGTTTTAACAGCCAGCAAGCAGCTTATATATAAATATCAACAGAAAGAGCTAAGAGTGTCCGCCTCTCCCTTCATGTGCTCGCATCCCTCTTAAATGTCAATTAGTTGGAATTGACACACTGTGAAATCATAGATGAAGAAATGAAAGAATGTTGAGTGGGAGAAGAACTGCAGAGTTTCAGGAGGGGGTGAAGCAAAGAGAGAGAAATATTAGGCATCATAAAAGTAAAGTGCATGGGCATTCGTCAATCTTTTCAACATGTGACACATGGAAAATTTTGTCTCTCCCCCTGCACTGCAGAACCATTAAGAACACGTCATGCTGGGACCAAATCTCAAATTCTAATATTGCCAAAACCATTACTGAGAATGTGACATTTAACTCAGCATTTATGGTGGGCTGTGTGCTACTGGTGAACAGAGAAAGTTTGGTACCGCTTTCTAATAAAGGCACAGTTTATAAAGCGCTTATAGAGGAAGTTGTAGTTAATGTTTTATTAATGGTTAATAAATAATTTACTAAAGCTTAATAGCTCGGCTAAGCTATTATTAAGTACTAATTATGAGTTGCAATGTTGGTGAAAAATCTAGCTGGATGGCATTTAATCATCTTCCAGCAGGACACAAATTAACAGCTTATTAAGATTTACAATTAAAGACTTAAAGACCTTTATTTAACCAATTAATATTTATAATTACAAATGACTTACTTAGTTTTGTTGGTGACTCATTAGAAAGTGAGAATCCTGTTTTTATGACATTTAAGTCTTTAATTGTAAATGATAGCAGCACTTTTCCAGAACGTCAGAGGTTAAAAAGTCCATGGAGTAGCCTACCTGTTAAACTAAAGAATTACATAGTGTCTCTATTCATTCCTTATCAATATTTATAACTGGAGACTTGATTATTATTGATTATTAGAAAGACTTGAAAGTTAATTGCTCACCAACCAGGAAACCCAGACATTGTTCTAACTAAAGGCTTACAACCTCTCCATTGAGCATTAGTTGATGATTTGTTAACGTTTCGTCATTATGTTCAACTTTTTTTAGTGGACCCTCATGGACAGCCGTGTTGGATATACAGTCCCTCACATGGTTCCACCTGCTCTCCTGAGATTTTTCATAGCATAATAAACTTCTGTCTGAGGTTTTGAAATAAGAAAAGAAGAGACACACTCTTGTTTGTCTGTGTTATGCAGCAGTTCCTTCCTTGTAGCCTCGCTTCTCCAACAGTGCAAAGACCTGAGAGGGACACATGGGAAGGAAGACGAGGTC